>NC_091471.1:75737539-76937539 GCF_036971445.1 Narcine bancroftii
AGGACAATGAAAGTGTGGTTATGTGAATCTTCATGACAGCACAGAACATGTTCTGAATTTCAGAGACTGTCGTTCATTTTAATACCAAAACTGAAAAGCGAATGAAGTTTTCATGCCTCAGTACATTGTACTGGAACCACTGGGAAAAAGAGCCGCACAGTCTACGGGGTGTTGAATAAGCAGTAGATGTGTACCGAGCCCACCAATGATCTGAAAGGTAAACCAAGACACAAGCACATGCCTTTGATAACAGGACGGTTGCCGAGGCTCTGGAAGATCTATGTTGTGATATTTTTGCCTGGTTTCCCTCCCAACATTTGCAACACCGCATAAAGCAAAATTGAATTGGTCAAGATTTTTGAGAGAACAGGAAGTCGTGCTATTTTAACCAATTCTGAATGTCAACAGCGGAGGTGTTGACCTTTTACCATTATTATGTGCACGAAGGCCATTTGTGATGAACGAGGAAGTCCCCGTTTGTGTGGTGGACTCGAGCCTAAAGTTGAGAGAGAATTCGCTTGGGGGCGGGTTCAAAGGAGGATGAGAAGTTGTGTTGCAATCCTTGTGGTGCAATGTTGCAAAGGGAATTTTTTTGGAGAATGGCTTTCGAAGTGTTGCCGGTTTTGTTTTAGTCGTTCGAATAAATGGGCAACAACGAAGAAGAAACCAGATTAGCTCAAAGTGGAAATAGGTTGTTGAAGCTTCAAAACTGAATATTGTTTTATATACTAGGCCAAAAAATTATTCATTGCAAATATAATCGTCTACAATCCGCGTCAAAAGTGCGCAAGGTTAAAACAAAACAAGAATAAAGCAATCAGCCAGCCCTTTTTGTGTGTCTGCTCAATGAACGGATCATTAGGCTTATTACGGTGATTTGCCATTCACTTGTGACCCTGTTCCATTCACCGGTCGGTTTCCCATCCTTTGAGATTTCTGCCTTGCTGGAAAAAATAACCGCACTTATCTAGATATCAATTTCAAAGAATTTCGTTTGATCCAATGGCTTTTTCCAGGGCTCAGTTCCCTTTCCACCAAACATTCTTTTCCAATTTTGATTCTAAATGATCTTATTGAATTAGTAGGTTTCCTTTACCAGATTAACTAGTTTTCCTGCAGGAGTCGGATATCTGGCGTTCAGTCCTGCTGCCAATCAACAAGATAATGGTTGCTTTGACCTTGGACTCAACTTCACTAATCCACCTGTCCCTCATAACCTTGAATTCCCCCATTTTTCAAAAATCGACCAATCTGTGTTTTAAATACGGTTAATGAGGCAGCTCCACTGCTTTGTAGAGAATTCCAGAAATTCATGTTGCTCTGGGAGAAGTAGCTCCTCCTTATCTTTATTTTAACTTTATTCCCAAAATCTTGATCCTATGTCCCCTCATTCTAGTCTCAACTGTCACTGGAAACAACAACCTGCTTCTATTTTATCTGTTTCTTTGATAATTTTGCATGTTTCTACAAGATTCTCCTTCAACCTTCTTAATTCCAATGTATATCCTCTCAGACACATAATCTTTCCACAGAAACTAGCCCTTTCATTTTCAGATTGAATCTGGTGAATATCCTTTACACTAACTCCAAAGCCAATATAAACTTTCCTAAGAAAGGAGACCAAACTGCACGCAGTACTCCAGATGTGTCCTCAACAGTAACGCTTCTTTATTATTTTTAAAGATCTTGCTTACATTGACTCTTCAATGTAAATTCAAGAAAATATAAGCCTGGCATCAATTTAAAATTTCTGCCATCATATTATTCAAATAAATTTGCACACTGTCAATGGTGCTATTCACCATTCAAAACTCTCTAGTCAGGGGAAACAATGTTCAGTGCAATTGCCATATACCTTTTAATTTTTACAATTCCTTTGGATAAAGGCAAACACTCCAATCAGACAGACTCCTGTCTCCCAGCTAACATCTTTCCTTATGTGTTTGTATTTTACAATCCCTGCTAGAAGTCCACATCGGCAACTATCTAGGCTATTTCTTAGCTATTAGTCCTTATAGTTGATCAAATCCACTATTAGGCCCTTCTGTCAATAAATGAGTGAACAAAAAGAAGCTGGGTCGGGGTGCTTAACAGGTCAGTAGGCAGCATCCATGGATACAAATGATCAGTCAAAGTTTTGAGTTGGGACACATTTTTGAGCTGCTTGTTTTTGTACCTATCTGAAGGCATTTTACCACTTACATTTCTATCAAATAATGTTAAACTGACTGACCAGTGATAAATTAATGTCTTATTCTGACAATTCTTAAATAATGGCATGATATTTGCAATCCTGGGAGCTGAATTGGACATTTTAAATCACAGAACTATAACACTTCAACAGTTCATATTACTTGGGGGTGAAAAACCATTTCATCCTGGAGACTTGGTCATTTTAAATCCTGTTATTTTCTCCATTACATTTTTTTAAAAAATTGATCTCTACATTGTTGCCATTTTGTCTTGCAGCTGGATTGTAAAAAATGTAATTTAATTTTTTTTTTTATTGTACAGCATGGTGTTAATTGAATGGCTTCAATGAGCCCATTATCTTTCTCATAATAAGAGAAAAAGAAATCGTAAGGCCTAAAAGTACTGAAAGGAAAACAAAACTCCTTTATAAAAAATGTTATTTGAATCACCTAATATCAGCCTATCTGGTGTACATTGTCCATTATTTTAAAAGTTAATTATATTATAAATTCCCTCAATCAAATGGAAACCATTCACTTCTCTGGATTCTGTATTCTCCTTACTGATTAAAAATTTAATTATAACTGAGTTGGAAAAAAAGCAATATCATAGGTCACAGAAGCAATTAATGAAAAGGCTAACATATAACTCTGGGACTTATTTCTAGGGCCATAGGATATAGAATTCAAAAGAAATGAAGTCGTATTAAATTTGTAGAAAACCTTGGCATGTGTACATATACAGAATCTGGTCTCTAAATTTTAAAAAAGCATCGAAGCACTGTGGAGAGGCAACGATCATTGACAAGTATGGTGCTGGAACTGAAATGAGGGACTGTACAGGTTTAGTTGTTTTGGGAAAAGAGAGCATTTAAAAGTGAGCTGGGTAAATTTCTTTAAAATTATGAATGCGATGAACCGATTGGAAGGGAGAAAATGGTTTCCACTTGTGAAAATGGCCGAAACCAATGGTCCAAAATGCTGACAATAATCCAGCAAGAAATAAAGGAGAGTGATTATGATGTGGAACTCACTACTACCAAAAATGGCTTTGGAAAATAGCTGAGATGTCTTCAAAATAAAATGAGTCAGTACATAATAGAACAAGAATAGAAAAATAGCCTGAAAGGATAAAATTTGGCTGACAGAGTGGGAGGGGACTTCCAAAGATTACGAAGACAAGCAAAAAATTGTGGGGCTGAATGACCCACTTTTGTGCTGTATATTTAATGTAATGTGCTGAAGATCACTTTGTCAGTCCATTGCACAGTGTGGAGTTAAGCTCCTCTGAGGAGAATTGATAGCATAATCTGAGATGACATGCCACTACAATTTTGAAGGAGTGTTGCATTGCCAAAGGTGAAGATGAGGTGGTAATTTAAGGTCCTCTTTGTCCTCCAGGTGGATGTAAAAGCATATATGTTTCTATTTCAAAGAAGTGCAATACTCTTCTCTCAGTGTGCAGCAAGTATTTTTCTGTTAACCAGCATTGTTAACTCCAATACCCAGTCATTAATCTCCCAAATGTTTGTGGATCTTTACTGCAAAAAATTTAGTTGCTGTATTTCTATACACCACATCTGTAACTATAATGTAATCATATTTTGTTTGGTATAAAGCAGACTAGGATAGCCTGAGGTCATGAAAATTGTTATAAAATGCATTAAAAAAAAATACCTTAAACTATTTGTGAAATGGGGTGGATTCCACTGCAGCTGCATTTGTTTGGGTTTCTAATAGCTAGTTCCAATGGTAACCAGGAGCAAGCTTAACTTCAAATGTTGCATTGGCTAAATAGCCCAAATAGAAAATGAAAGTTGTATTTGTACAGTATAGGATGAGTATTTTGTTTCACATTGTGTTTATTGACTGATACACTATCATCCAAAGAGTTAGAGACAAAACTAGATATACTAAGGAGCTTACCCATAGTGAAAATGCAATTTATACAGAAAAAAAGTTGAAGTGCAAGGTGAAAACAGCAAACCCCCCCCCCCCCAAAAAAAAAGCAGTGCACTTTCTTCAGGAAAATAAAGTGAATGGAGTATAATTGGGGGCATATTCTGCACACAAAATGAAATTGTCATTTACAGTAGTGCAAATCCAAGGAATAAATGACAGGATGATTTCCAAAGCATTCTCACTCTGACAGGAATACCATTGCCATCATATGGAGCTATTTTATTTCATTTAGTATCCTGGATAATCAGGTCTCTAGTGGTAACCAGGTTCCTTTCAGTAGTTTGAAGCTATGCTGAATAAACTAGCAAGTTATATTTTGTTGATTACAGGAATGGAAGGAAAGGATAGTCTGCAATGCTACGCTGACAGCAGAAATCGCCCAGCAATGCTACAATGTATATGCTGCTTTGCCAATGCACTTGCCTTGCAGGCATTTTATTTAAGAGTCTCCAAGATAAAAAAAAAGACAAATAGTGAATGAGTAAACTAATATTTTTGCCAGGCGAAGCAAACCACTCTTATTTGATGTCACTTTCAGCTTTCTTCCAAAAGCATCTGATTCAGCGCAGAAACAGCAAGTTATAAATAATCATGCACCAAAATGTACAAAAGATAGCTTTAAGATGAGCTATTTAACGTGTTAAAAGGCAAAATGTGATCTTCCTTGGTGTCCTTTGAAATCTAAAAGTTATAAAGGGACAAAGGCAGGTTAATTGAGAAGACAAAATTGTGGAAGAGTGATGCAAAACAGGAAAGGTAGATTTATCTATTTTGTATGCATGATATTCTCAATAGAGATAAATCTCTGCGGGAGATAATCATTCTAGATCTATATAAAGAAAACCCCACTAAATGTAACTGCATATATACAAAAAAGTAATCAGAGATTGGTGGAATATCGCCTTAAAATTGGGGAAGTTGAACAGAAAATTGGGAATGTTTGATTTCAGTAATACAGTGTCTGGGCTGGACTCCATTGGGGAAATTGTCTGTAGTTTGGAACATCACGTTATAACAAAAGGTATTTGACTATTGAGAGGATATCATGAAGTTTCAAGGCCTTCAAATATCAAATTTAAGTGTTAAATTATGGGAAGATCACTTTAACATAAAGTTGAAGTGATCAGGTCAACATAGGGAACCTATTTCCAGGACAAGTTAACATATTCTTAAATTTTGTGTTGGCCTACTTGGCTTCTTGAGTAGGGCATAGTTTTAAGGTGAGAGGGGAAAGATTTAAAAAGGATCTGAGAGGAACCTTCTTCATACAGAGCTGCCAGAGGAAGCGGTAGACATTCAGAAGGCATTTGGACAGATTCATGGATAGGAAGGGATTAGAGCAATGGTTGTCAACTTTTTCTTTCCACTTTAAGTAATCCCTATGCCATCGGTGCTCTGTGATTAGTAAAGAATTACTTAACGTGGTATGTGAATGGGAAGAGAAGGTTGAGAATCATTGCTGTAGACTCGATTGTTACTGAAATATTTTGCTTGAGAAAAATTGACATTGGCCCATTTCCTTTAGAGTTATGAAACCATGCACATAATGAGTCATTTTGGTACAATTAAATCAGTGGTTTTCAAACCCACATACCACCTTAAGCAATCCCTTACTAATCACAGAGCACTGAATACTTAAAGTCGTATGTGAGTGGAAAGAAAAAGGTTGAGAAACACTGGATTAGAGGGAAGTGTTTGTTGGAGGATGGTGGTATTGCTGGATCTGTGCTAACTGCAGTGCTGCTACTGGGTAGAGCGGGAAAGCCAAGGTGTGCCTTCCAGTACTCCTCTGTGAAGTTCTACCAACAGTTTAAACCACCTGTAGAACAGGGTCAAAGGTGTTTTTTTAATATGGGAGAACCACTGAGCCCAAGATGGTGGTGGCCATACTCATTAACCCACACCTTGATGGGTGAGACTTCTGGGGGAAAGTGGACTGTCAGAGAGTACCAGAAGCAGAACCCCCATACACCCTGCCCCACTCCCCACGCAGTGGATCAGTGTGGGGTTTGGCAGCCAAAGACCTCACAACAGGCTGCTTGAGACTGGCTTGTGGTAACTAGGTAATGGAATTGGGATTCGTGAGGGTGCTGGTGATGTGCATGGTTTCTGAAGGCGCTTAGGCACTGACTCCTTCCTCATTGTATTGGGAGTTTGGAATCTGAACTGTGGAGGAAGACCTAGATACCTGCAGCTCAGGTTCACCACTGGGCAGGATAGGAGGCCACATCGGTACAGACATTACAGCAGCGTATAGGAGGTGGTGGGATCCAGACACTCACACACGCACACACTCACACACACACACTCACACACACGCACACACTCACGCACACACTCACACACACACACACTCACACACACACACACACACACACTCACACACACACACTCACACACACACACTCACACACACACACTCACACACACACACTCACACACACACACTCACACACACACACTCACACACACACACACACACACACTCACTCACACACACACTCACACACACACTCACACACACACTCACACACACACACTCACACACACACTCACACACACACTCACACACACTCACACACACTCACACTCACTCACTCACTCACCCACACACTCTCACACATACCCACCCACACACACACCCACACACCCACCCCCACACCCACCCATACCCACCCACCCCCACCCATACCCACCCACCCCCACCCCCACCCACCCACACACACACACACACACACACACACGATTCACTGTTACCAAAAATAGATTTTATTTTTACGAAGGGCCAAAAATCACTATTATTTCAATTTCTGTTTTAGTTTAAAGGAAGGAATGAGAATAATTTCACATGTAGTAAATCACACATAAAACTGTTGTGAGGAGCATGTTTAGAACTGAAATATTTACATGGGGCCACAGTGGATTTACATTATTTTTTTATTAATTACCATTTGGTCCAACTGACCCTTGTTGACAAGTAGACAGGTTCCCTTTTACTCCACCTCAATCCCTATCCCATTCTCTTCTATCATATTATTTCATTCATTCTTCTTCCTTTGTTTATTTAACTACCCTTTGAGAGCATTTATGCTATTTGACTCTGTATTTCTATAGAAAATCACAGCGATTGGTGGGGGGGGTGGGGTGGGGTGGGTGGTGGGAAATAACTATGGTGGGAGGAAAAGGCCATGATATTGGAATAATTATTTGTCAAAGTAAACTGTGGTTCACATGAAGTTATCTATTTGTCAAGTCTTGAGGCCAGGTCTGAATCCTGGTAATTTATGTCTTCAATTTAATGCAGTATCCAAAATGCCAATGATTAATCCCCCCACCACCCCCCCCTCCCCCAAATGGAAATTGCTCCAATCATTTGTTTTTTGCTGGAGATTCTAGCTTTAGTCTCTTGTGCCTCCTGAATTGAAGGAGTTTGGGTGGTCATGTTGATGAGATTGAGTTGGAGAATGAGTTTTATTTTAATGTTTTTAATTAAAGTGGATTGGAATCCTTTGTCTTTTATTCCGCATAGATCTTGTTAGTAAAATCTGATTCATGTGATGGATCAAATATGTAATTTTACCTGGCAACTATGGCTGGGTTGGAAGCTTTCCCATCTCTGAATCAGAAAATTGTGGACTTAAGTTCCCATGCAAAGGCTTGAAAACAAGTATTGACTGATACTTCAGTTTACTAGAGAATGAGTCCTACATTAGTGAGGTGATTAAACCAAAGGCTTTTTATCTGTCTCTGTATCTATACATCTGTTTTTCTCTTTCTCTCTCTCTCTCTCTCTCTCCCTATCTTACATAGAGCAAAAGTTCCCACATCTGAGTTTGAAATGTGTGGCTTTAGAAATAGTGCATACTTCGATAATTATCTTAAAGGATGTTATAGATTCTAAAATTGTGGATTGGGTCGGAGCAAATGCAATCTCAATATTTCAGAAGTTAGAGATAGAGAAAACAGGGAACTTGTGGTCTATTGTAACTACTGTCAGAGATAGAGAAAAAAAGTAACGATAGGGCTATCTTGAAGAGAATAGGATAAAAACAAATCAATATGTACTTATAAAAGAATATCTTCTTTGAGAATGATAGATTCAATAAGGTAAATAGAACAATACAGCACAGTACAGGCCCTTCAAGCTTCAATGTTGTGCCAACCTATATATCCTTTCTAATGAATAAGTACTTAACCCTCCTTGCCCCATAACCTTCTATTTTCCTTTCATCCAAGTGTCTGTCTAAGACTTTATTAAATGTCCCCAATGTTTCAGCTTCCGCCACCATCCCTGACAAGGCATTCCAGGCACCCACAATTCAGTGGATTTTTTTTAAAAGTACCCCTTTCCTTCCTTCACTTTGTATCTATGTCCTCTGGTGTTTGCTATTTGTGCACTGGTAAACAGGTGTTGGCTGTCCACCCTATCTATGACTCTCATAATCTTGTAGACCTCTATCAAGTCTCCTCTCATCCTTTTATGCTCCAAAGAGAAAATCCCAGCTCTGCTAATCTTGCCTCATAAGACTTGTTTCCCAATCCAGGAAACATCCTGGTAAATCTTCTCTGCACCCTCTCCATAGCTTCCACATCCTTCCTATAATGAGGTGACCAGAACTGAGAGTTACAACATGACCTCTCTACTCTGGAATTTAATCCCTTTATCAATGAATCTCAGCATCCCATAGGTCTTCTTAAGTATCCTATCAACTTGTGGAGCGAACTTGAGAGATGTATGGATTTGAATCCCGAAGTCCATCTGCTATCTGTTCATTCCTTAAATGACCATTAACGCTGTACTCAGCCTTCTGGTTGTCCATCCAAAATGCATCACCTCAAACTTATCCGGATTGAACTCTATCTGCCACTTTTCTGCTCAACTCTTCTTCCTGTCTATATCCTCTTGTAACTTTGATAATATTCAGCTCCATCCACAATCCTCTAACCTCTTCATCCAGGTCATTTATAAAAATCACAAAGAGCAGGGATCCTAGAACGGATCCATGCGGCACTCCACTAGTCACTGACCTCCAGGCAGAATACATTCTTTCCACTACTATTCTCTTCTTTCTTCTGGAAAGACCATTTATTAAAATCCCTACAGCCAAGTTTCCACTGATCTGTGCCTCTTGACTTTCTGGATGTGTCTCTCATTGGGGACCTTGTGTGTTTGAGTTTTCAGAAAACACTCTACAGTATAAGATCAAGAAAGTTGGAGCATGTGAAATTGGGGGTACTGTGTTCACATAAATCAAAAATTGTTATTGGACAGAAATCTTTGCTTGCCAGAGTCTAGTAGGAACCAGGGGTTGGTGTGTGGGCAACAGCGATTCACAATCTATATCAGTGATTTGGCTGAGAAGAACTAAATGTTGTATTTTCTCATATAACAATACTAAACCAGATGGGATGTAAATATGGAGGAGGATATAAAGGGGGCTTCGAGATAAATGAGTTGAGGGGCAAAATTGGGCACTGAGGGAAAATATGGGTATTCACTGTGTTGCATGGTCATATGCAGGGTATTGTTAATGTTAAAATTAATCTATGTATGCTTGTATATTAGCCACTGAAGGCTCATGTGTTGATGCAGTTAACAGATAAAAGGCAAAAAATTGTTAGCCTTGATTGTGAAATTTGAATCAGGAGTAGCGTGCGCACACACAGATCTTTTACATAAGAAGTGCGTGAAAGTTCAGCGAGTGGCTCCAGAGATGGTAGGTTTTCAACAAATGAGAAGAAATTGGCTGGACTGGGACTGTATTGTCTAGAGTTCAAAAAAAGGAGAGGATCTCATAGAAAATGACAAAATTCTCAAATATTTTTAACCAGCTAAATGAAAGGAAGATATTTTTCTTGTCGAAGATTTTGGAAAAGTAGGGACAATTTCAAAATTAGACATTTGTCCTTGTCAGTTCTGGGATGTGGAGAAATATCAACACATAGAGTGGCCAACTTTGAAATTCTCGATGCTAGAGGCTCAGTCATTGTGTTCATCACAACGGAAATAAACAGATTTCTTGAAATTAGCAGAATGAAGACATTGCTGGAAAATGGCAACAAGGTAGAGGATCAGCTAATATCTTAATGATCAGCTTCCTTCTGTTCCTGTATCTTTTGTTCTTGTGTCTTTAAGCAGCCTTTTGTGAAAAAGAAAATATTTACCTCCAACTCTACGTTATTAAGACAATCACATTGCTCTTTGTGGCAGCTTGCTGTGTGAATATTGGTACCTCCCTCTTGCAATACTGTAATGCACAAACTTCAAAAGTACTTCATTTTTAGTCATAAAGCACATAAAGATGCTCTAAAAGCACATGTAAGTCTGTCTGGCATAAGATGATATACATCAGATGATCATCCAGAACAATGGAGATTCTGGGTGTTTAGCTTATTAATTGACAATGAGAAACACAATAACTGCAGATGCTGGAATCTTGAGTGAACAAAGAGAACTTGGAGGAACTCGGTAGGTTGGGCTGCATCCATGAGCAGAAATGTACAGTCAATACAGTCAATTAGGTCAAGGCTAAAGTGGGAAGGGAGATGGAAGCTTAAAAAAGTAATGGACTGGGATGGTGGTGGGGGGATAGGCCAAGAGATGATAGGATACTATCATTTCTAAATTTCTAAATGAAAGTGCGAGAGGTTTGTTTTTGTATTTGTTTAATGGAAGTGACTTTCGCAAAGTTGGAGAAATTGATCTGCCTTTTAAAAGTTAATAATGTCATCTTTCAGCAACTGCTGAATGTTGGCCCTTTCTTGTCAATTTCTTTAAACTTCTTCCATGCATCTCCCTCACTTTAAACAAATGTGACATTTTCACCCTGAAACAATGATTCTGATTGATTGCCTTACCTATGTCTCTCACATTTATACAAGTCCCAATAAGGTCTCCTCTCAGCCTCTGATGCCCTATTGAAAACAACTCAAATTCATCCAACTTTAATCCAGGCAGCAGCCTGGTAAATCTCTCTTGTACCCTTTCCAAAGTCTTCAAACCCTTCCTGAAATGGGGTGACCAGAATTGTTTGCAGCCTAACTGAAATTTTATGAAGCAGCGAACATGACTTCCTTACCCTTATACTCATAGCATGACCAATGCAACCAAGAAAACCATGTACTTTCTTTTCCACCCTGACCATTTTCACTGAGACATAGGCCTAGACCCATAGATCACTCTGCGTGTTTTTAAAATTTTTTTATTTATTTTTCACACTATGAACCATACTAACCAAAATACACACAAACATTTCCCTCTTGAATATACACAGTGTCATTTTCTCCATTTTTTCCCCCCCTCCCTTCCCTCCCACCTTCACCACCCCTTCCCCACCCACTCAACGTTCAACCTATATGATACATTAAACCCATTAAACAATGTCATCACATAATGAAAATAAACAAGAAATTTGTGTCTTCTACTTTTACATACTGGGTCAGTTAATTTTGTCTTCTTCTCCTTCTGTCATTTTAGGCGGTGGAGATCCGCGGTAGGACTTCTCTGTTGTGTTTCATGTAAGGTTCCCAAATTTGTTCGAATACTGTGATGTTATTTTTTCCAATGGAATACAGTTATTCATTTCTATGTACCATTGCTGTATTCTCAGGCTATCTTCTAAATACAGACACAATGATAATTAAAAGATTTATAACAAACATGTACATCACATCACTCTGCATGTTGATGCTGTTAGAGTCCTGCCATTATCTGTATACTTTCCCCTCATATTTGACCTCCCATTATCTAATGCATCATACTTGTTTTCTTTTGTATGAGAGAAGCCTTTATTTCCTGTCATATGGGAAGCCCCAATATATTGGTTTTCAGTGAAGACATAGTTTAGAGTCATTTGAAACAAAAACTTCCTGTTGCATATTCTAACACAGAATGACAAAATATGATGGGCATTATAACAGGGGAGGCATTCCAAAGCCATTGTGCTTCGCTGAAGGGAATCACTAAGTTCCATGTGACATGCACATGGAACTTTAATTTATAAAAAAATTAATTCAGTGGCATGAGAGTAATACACCCCTCTGGTCCACGAGCCTGCACCACCCAAATTCACCCATGTGACCAATTAACTTACAAACACCGTACTTCTTTTGAATGTGGGAGGAAACCCGAGCAACCAGAGTAAATCCACACAGATATGGGGAGAATGTACAAAACTCCTTACAGCCAGCGCCAGATAGGAACATAGGCCACTAGCACTGTAATAGCGTTGCACCAATTGCTATGATCGCCTTGCCTTTGCATGTTGTTCCTATAACTAGTACAAAAATTAAATACAACAATCAAACCTTTAGTAGAGAAACCATGTAATCGAGGGTGGCAAGACTATTATATCGCTGGTGAGCTAGGTTTGATTCCGGCGCTGGCTGTGAGACGTTTGTACGTTCTTTCTTGTCTGCGTGAGTTTCCTCTGACTGCTCCAGTTTCCTTCATTCTTCAATATGTGCCATGTAGATTTATTTGTATTTTGGCAGCACGGGCTCATGGGCTGGAAGGGCCTTTTACCGTGCTCTATGTTTCAATCTCCATCGGGCAACTCAAAACGGTCAACCAGTTTACCTATCTCGGCTGCACCATTTCATCAGATGCAAGGTTCGACAACGAGATAGACAACAGACTCGCCAAGGCAAATAGCGCCTTTGGAAGACTACACAAAAGAGTCTGGAAAACAACCAAATGAAAAACCTCACAAAGATAAGTGTATACAGAGCCGTTGTCATACCCACACTCCTGTTCGGCTCCGAATCATGGGTCCTCTACCGGGATCACCTACGGCTCCTAGAACGCTTCCACCAGTGTTGTCTCCGCTCCATCCTCAACATTCATTGGAGCGCTTTCATCCCTAACGTCGAAGTACTCAAGATGGCAGAGGTCGACAGCATCGAGTCCACGCTGCTGAAGATCCAGCTGCGCTGGGTGGGTCACGTCTCCAGAATGGAGGACCATTGCCTTCCCAAGATCGTGTTATATGGCGAGCTCTCCACTGGCCACCGTGACAGAGGTGCACCAAAGAAAAGGTACAAGGACTGCCTAAAGAAATCTCTTGGTGCCTGCCACATTGACCACCGCCAGTGGGCTGATATCGCCTCAAACCGTGCATCTTGGCGCCTCACAGTTTGGCGGGCAGCAACCTCCTTTGAAGAAGACCGCAGAGCCCACCTCACTGACAAAAGGCAAAGGAGGAAAAACCCAACACCCAACCCCAACCAACCAATTTTCCCCTGCAACCGTGTCTGCCTGTCCCGCATCGGACTTGTCAGCCACAAACGAGCCTGCAGCTGACGTGGACATTTACCCCCTCCATAAATCTTCGTCCATGAAGCCAAGCGAAAGAAAGAATGTTTCAATTAAAAAATTAAATTATCTTTAGATATTTCCCTTTGCTTCTTTTGGGGAAGACCCACTTAAAAATCAGTACTTTGGGTCATTCTCTTCCTTTATACAACTTGCATAATCTACAGGATGGAGATTGAAAACTTGCACTCATTGTCACCAAAACTCAAGAGCTGATGTTGACTTCAGTAAGGGAAGGCCAGAGGTGTACAATCCAGTGATCATTGGGGGATCAGAGGTGAAGAGGGTGAGCAAACATAAGTTCTTGGGAGTCATTATCTCAGAGGATCTTTCCTGGACCAACACACCAATGGCATTTGTAAAGAAAGCACTTCAATGCCTTTACTTCCTCCGGAGTTTGTGGAACTTTGGTATGACATCAGAAACCCTGCAAAATTTCTACAGAGATGTGGTGGAAATGGTGCTGACCAGCTGCATTACAGTCTAGTATTGGGACACCAATACCCCAGAGTGTAAAGCCCTCCAAAAGGTAGTGGACACAGCCCATGACATCACAGGCAAAGCCTGTGAATACATCTACAGGGAGCGCTACCGTGGGAGAGCAGCAGCAATCATCAGAGACCCACCTCACCCTGCTCATGCTCTGTTTTCACTGTTGGCATCAGAAAAGAGGTATAGGTGCCATAAGACTTGCACCATCATGTTCAGGAACAGCTGCTACTGCTCCACCATCAGACTCCTCAACGACAAACTCAATCAGAGACTCATTTAAGGAGTCTTACTTGTGCACTTTTTTGATTTAAAAAAAAAAATTTCTCTGTATTGCACAGTTAGCTTGTTTACATTCGTTATCTGTTTATAGTTCTTTGTTTCCATGTTTACGCTGTGTACAGTTTTTTTTACATTACTAATTAGTCGTAATTCTTGCACACCGCAGGATAAAGAATCTCAGGGTTGTTTGTGATATCACGAATGCACTCTGACAATAAATCTGATATCTGAAGTATTTAACAAGATAAAATCTGAAGTTTGAAAATTAATCCAAAGTAAATTTCAGAAGCATTCTATGTTACTATATCTGACCAACTATCTAGTTAATAGATATCAATTAGACACATGCCTGATGAATAAATATTTATTCTGAAACTCCAATTTTAAGATTAATATACAGATTACAAAATTCTTTAAATATTTGTAGTTGCTGTTCTTCTATATATTTCTAAGGTAGAAGTGAAATGCAATTGACTGGAAATTGTTCAGTTCAATTAATCTAACGCAGGTTAGATAAATGTAGGTTTTTGTTAATTGTGCATGGCTTTTTGACAATTTTATACTGTAGTTTGCTATGACAGATTACCCTCAATGAAATGTATTGTCCTAAAATAATAATTTTAACCCCAGTTGATTGACCACTGTACCTAAATGTGTGAGAGGGAGGAGATGTTAGCATGTTAGTGAATCCTCTTACTCAACATGAGCAATGCCACAGCATGTGCACATGTACATTGTAGTGAGCTAAAATAGGAATAACTTGCATAATAAAAATGAAAGTGGGAATTGTAGATGTAGAACATTCAAGCCTTGAAAAGAATATTAGAAAAAATTGATATGTCAAATCAATCCTTCTGTACTGTGTTCACCTTCAAGCCTAGATTCAGTTTTCCTGAAAAAGTCCCACATCATTTATCTCCACTGGTTTCCCCTTGGTATTCCATTCTGCATAATCACAGACCTTGCAATAAAGTGATTAAATGCTAACTCTTTTCCAAATTTGAAACTATACATCCTCATTCTAGAGTATGGGACAACTGTGAACATAATATCATGTTTCAATCCAATTGTTTCCTTAAAATTGTTAAGTACTTGAATAATATTTTAAAAGTAAATAATTAGGCTCCATCATTAACAGGTCTTAATCTTGATTCAGATTCACTGCCTTTTTGCGTTGGTTTAAATGCTTGGAAATGCAAACACACATGTCCCTGAACTTGGCATTATTAACAATTGGTGTAGCTCCCAATTTTTACATCTCATTCTGGATATTTGTTATCATTAATATGTTCAAGGAATCATATTAGAGTGTTGTATACTGCAAGAATCACATGAGTCCAAATGTAATATGAAGTGTGATGGCACTGTGTGCCTGATACAATTTTAAAAATTAACAGCCTGCAATAAAATGTTCCTTGTTTGGAGAACAATCCACATGATAATATTTCTTTCATGCCTGTGCTTTCTCCCCATTGACAGTCATTCCAATCTTTTCTATTTTACTTTTTAAAAATTCTTCATTTTTTTTCTTGAATAAAAACTATTAAACTACTTCTTGTCCAGTTGAAACAGCCAGGTTATCTCAGTCTCTATTCATAATCTTAGCTGCCCCGCCCTCCCCCTCCTCTTGCCTTCCAACCCTGCTGGAATCATCCAACTATGCCTACACTGTGTATTCTCCATGGTTTTCTCCTTCTCAGTCCTGAAGAAGGGTCTTTGATCTGAACCAGAAACTAGATTCTCTTTCCACAGACGATGCTTGTGTGGCTGAATTTATTCAGCATATCTATGTTTGCTCCATGCTTTTAATTATATTTCATAACAGAACACTGACATAATGTTTTGTGCCATTTTTGGGCTTTCCAAAAATTGTTTTATTCTTATTATTTGGGTTCCTTGGCTTTGTCCACCCTCCCTCTCTCCTGAATGACCCTGAGGTCAAATCTAGCACCATATATTTTCATAACATCTATTTCCTGTTTATCACTTAATCGTCAACCTCTACCATTGAATCGAATGCTTGAGTTTTCTTTTAAGGCTCTTTTGGGACATTGTATTGATTGCCTTTTTGAATTGGCCTATAAACTCAACTATTTTTGGCTTAGCTAATCAATCAGACTTCCAAATATATTATTTTTAACTCTCATTTTTATAAATTTGTGCATTGATTTTGCTTTTTCAATTTTAATTGACATGCAATTTTTAAATCCTTTTGATGTTCATTTTGACTCTGTAATTTAATGAATTTAATATTGGAAATAGGAATTCTAATTATAGACTCATCTCCATTTTGGAATGTAGAATAAAAATAGTTAACTAACTGTTAATGGCCTTGTTTTTTTTGGCAATGACCTGCCTTCCATCATCAGAGTTGGATCATATGGTCTGGCCTTCACATTTATGAATTCCGACTCTGTATCTGATTCTCTACCATGTCTTTGCCTTTCGTACTTTCATGTACTTCTATGAGGTTCTCCCCTTAACCTCAAATTCACTAGAGAAAACAACCCAATGGTTCCCAACTTCTCCTGATGAATCCTCCATTGCAGTAATTCTCTTCTCGAACCTTTCTAAAGTCTCCATATCATTTCCTGTAATAGGGTGAACATTACACATTATGATGAGGAGGGGAAATTGGAAAATGTCAAATAGGAAGAGGCGGATGATAGTGGGAATGCATTGGGTTGGGAGGGTAAAAGTGATGTTGACACAAAAATAAATATATTCGGTGGGGCAAAAAAGGGCTGAAACAATGGGTCTGCTTGGACATTCGAGGCCCGGATAGGTGTAGAAGATTGGGCAGTAGAAGTGGCCACATCAGTATGTGTGCTTTTGAATGCACAATGAAATGGGAAAATTGAATGGAGGCATTGGATTAAACAGGACAGAAGGGGTACACTGAAATTAAAAGACATGAATGAGTGTACAGTGCTAGAATGGGCACAACGGATTGGGTGCAGTAGATCTGGCCGGGGGTCTATCAGCAGGGGCACCTTGGAGTGGGCATGTCAATGTAAACAAAGAATTGCTGGAGGAACTTAGTGGGTCTGACAGATAGAATGGTCATTCAGATCAAGACCTAATATTCAGACTCAATAAAGAGTCAAACCTGAAAGGGTGACCAACCATTTTTACCCTTGTATGCATCTGACCCATTGATGCTCAACAGATATTAACTAACAAAAATGAAATTAATTAAATAGTGAATTGAGATTTGAGTGCTATGATCTGAAAAGTATATAGGATAAAAATTACCTGTTCAATTTTAAATGAACCCATTTGATATGTAATATGCATCTGAATATCAATAAGATTCAAAGAGAAAGATCTACAAAGATGTGGCTGGAACTAGAATTACACGGAAAGGTTAAATAGATTACTACCTTTTACGTTGGCACATTGAAGAATAAGGGGAGATTTGATAGTGGTACACAAAATTATGAGAGGTGTAGATAGAGTAAATGCAAGCAGGATTTTTCGATTGAGGTTAGTTGAGACAAGAAGTTGATGATATCGATTAAGGGTGAGAGTGAAATGTTTAAAGGCAACATTAGGTGGAACTTCATGCAGAGAGTTGGAATGAGCTGCCAGCTGAAGTGGTGAATGTTGGCTCGATTCTGACATTGAATAAAAATTTGAATAGGTACATGGATGGGAGTGTTATGGAGGGCTATGATCCAAGTGTATGCCAATGGGATGAGGCAGAGTAATACTTTGGCATGGACCTGATGGGCTGAGGGTCCTTTTCCTGTGCTGTATTGTTCTTTGAATAGTTAAGAGGCAACTAATTTCAAAATTCTATATATTGACTGATTTGAGGAGCGGTAAAGTCATGGAGAAATTGAGCAGTGCAAGTGATTATACAATATTGTATACAATAGGAAACAGTAATGATTGGGACATTTTTACAGTTAGTTAAGGTTTTTATTTCAGATTATCTGTACATGTGTGACTGTTTTGATTTAAAAAAAAAATTAATGATGCAGAATGGGAGAAGGCCTTTCTGGGCCCTGAATCCCTTGCCACCCAATTACACCCCATTAAGCAATCAATCCTGGACATTTTGAAGGGTTGGAGGAAACCAGAGCTCCTGGAAAAGCCCATGCAGGCCACAGGGGAATGTAGAAACTCCTCTCATGCTGCACCAGATTGTGCTAAACATTACTCTCACTGTGCCATTCGATTTTTAAAATTTTAATTGTATGCTAGCAAAATACAAGGATGCCAATGCAAAAATGGATTGCTGTGCTGCAAGGAGCTGGCCTAACTGGATGGGCAAAAGGACTCCCTCTGATTTGTGATGATTTTAGAGCTCGTAATTCAATATTAGCCCTTAAGGTGCACACTTTTCTCTGACATCTCATTCGAAATGAAAAATGCATCTGATTCAACAGGACTGCCAGTTTAAGGATTTTTCTAATGGTTAGCAATTCCTTCCCGAAGGCAATGGTGCAGTCTTAACCCCAAATGTCGATCATCCCTTTACCTCCACATTTGTTGCTTGATCAGACTTCTTCCAGCAGTTTTTTTTTTTGCTTAATGGTGTATTTTAAAATATCTTGCTGTGCGTAAATGGCTGTCACATTCATCTGCTCAACAATAATTCAGTACTACTCATGGTACCTGGCACCTCTGGTGATTGGTAGATGCCAGATAAGTGTTTTTTCTGGTTGAATAAACAGTTTAAAATTCAAAAGACAAAAATACTATGCTGTACTTGCACTGAACAAACTTCACTTGCATAAATACATAAACTTTAAATGATTTGAGTTTATAGAATAATAGAACATTATAGCACAGAAACAGGAATCTTCAGCCCTTCTAGTCCATACAGAACCATATTTTTTAGCTGGTCCCACTGACCTGCACCCAGCCCATAGCCCTTCATACCCCTCCCATCCATGTACCTTTCCAAATTCTTCTTAAATGTTAAAATTGAGCCTGCATTCACCACCTCAGCTGGCAGCTCGTTCTACACTCCCACAACACTCTGTGTGAAGTTTTCCCTTGTATTCCCCCTAAACTTTTCCCCTTTCACATGTCCTCTGGTTTGTATCTCACCTACTCTCAGTGGAAAAAGTCTATCTACATTTACTCTGTCTATCCCCCTCATAATTTTAAATACTCTATCAAATCTCCCCCCATTCTTCTATGCTCCAGGGAATAAAGTCCTAATCTGTTTAACCTTTCACTGTAACTCCATTCCTGAAGTCCAGACAACATCATAGTAAATCTTTGCACTTTTTCTATCTTATTGATATCTTTCCTGTAGTTAGGTGGCAAAAACTGCACACTATACTCCAAATTTGGCCACATATATCTTACACAACTTTACCATAACATCCCAACTCCTGGACTCAGTGCTTTAATTTATGAAGGCCATTGTGCTGAAAGCTCTCTTTACAATCCTATTTACCTGAAATGCCACTTTCAGGGAATTATGTATCTGTATTCCAAGGTCCCTTTCTTCTACCACACACTCCAGTGCCCTACCATTCACCATGTATGTCTTTTCTTTGTTTGTCCTTTCAAAATGTAAAACACCTCATACTTATCTGCATTGAATTCCATCTGCCATTTTTCAGTCCATTTTTCCAACTGATCCAACTTATGCTTTGAAAACATTCTTCGCGATCCACATCACCTCTGCAAACTTGCTGGTCCATTTTATCACTTTATCATCCAGATAATTGCAAACAACAATGTTCCCAGCATCGATCTCTGAGGCACATCACTAGTCACAGGCCTCCAGTCTGAGAAGCAATCATCCACCAACTACTCTCTAGCTTCATCTGTCCAGCCATTGTTGAATCAAGTTCACTACTTCACCATGAATACCTAGCTTTTGAATCTTCCTGACTTACCTCCCATGTAGGACCTTGTCAAAGTCCATGTAGACAACATTCACAGCCTTTCCTTCATCAACCTTCCTGGTAACTTCCTTGATAAACTCTAAGATTGGTTAAACGCAACCTATCATGCACAAAGCTATGTTGACTATCCCAAATCAGTTTCTGGCTATCCAAGAAATTGTATAATCCAATCTCTTTGCTCATCTTCCAATAATTTACCTACTCCTGATGTCAGGCTTATCATTTCCAAAGTTACTTTTGGAGCCTTTTTAAAACAACATAATATAGTGAGCTAACCTCCAATTTTACGGCACCACATCTGTGGCCAAGTACAGTTTAACTATTTCTGCCAGAGCCCCTGCAATTTCCACCCTAGCCTCCCTTAAGTTCCAAGGGAATATCTTTTTTTTTTTCAAATTTTATTTTATTAGCACATGCATCAAAAATGTATGGACAGTTAAGAAATTTTGGTATACCAAAATCAATACATGCCTTTTTTTAAAATGATTTTCTACCCCATCCCACCAGTTCCCTCCCACACAGAATTAACCCTAAGAAGAAAAAAGAAAATAAATGAAAAAGAAAAAAGTATAAGCAAAGGAAGAAAAAAAAGATAGACTAGTTTTATAATAATACTGAATATTATCTGATTAATAAATTGTAACTTAAATGTATCTAATAGTTACATCTGCAGTTATATCTTTAAAATATATTGGGCTAGTTTTATCACAATACTGAATATTATCTAATCAAATTTAAACTTAAGTATGTCTAATAACTACAACTACAGTTATATTTGTTGAATATATAATACATAATAAAATAATAAAATAAGACACCACTATGTAATTTATTTCAAAATTTAAGTGTGTACTTTATATAACATCCAATAGAGTAAAGTGAAATAAAATGAAATAGAGTCGGGGAGTTATAAAGTACTTAACATATTTTAACCTATTGACATAAGTTATCTATAAAATTATAACACCAATTTTTTACATTTATTGAAGTCAACTTTTCAGAAATTTATCATATCTATTCTTTAAATTATATGTATTCTTTTTCAAAGGTATACAACTTCACATTTCTATTACCATATGTCTAATACCTATTGAAAAAAACATTAATTGGTCCAAAAGGAATTTGATTTAGGACATGTCCATGTAATGTATACCAACATATCTATATCCTGTTTGCAGCAAAAAGCACTTTTCTGAATTGTCTGACTTCAGTCTATTAAGTTTTTGCAGTGTAATATATAACAAGTGTATGAACTTATAATGTCTCTTTCTGTATCTAACATTTGTTAAATTTTTCATACTATATCTGCCTTGATAACAATCTTTAATAGATTTTATTCCTTTTTTTTCTTGACCAGTTAATATAACATTTATATTATTCAAGATAAACGGGGTTAATTACTTTTGTAACAACAGCCTTCTTGTTTACTCTCTTATTTTATTCATTTCTATAATAGCCCAAACCACTTTTTCTCCTTCCCAAAAGGAGAAGAAAGAAATTGTAATTATCAATTTATAATAGTACTTGAAAATTTGGAAGCTGTAGACCTCCCAATTCAAATCTCCAAGATATTTCCCCTTCATCAATTCCCAGCTCCTTATAAATTATCCTAAAATCCGTGGTAAAGATAATACTTGATTGCATACATAGAAGAAGAAAAAAATATAGGAAAGGCACCCCCCTCCCCCCCAGCATTATCATGAAACCCCGAGACAATGCTATCACCCTCCATTTTTTTGGGTTGCGACTAAAGTCGCAAAACAAAGTCCACAGTTCAATAGGAACCAGTCAGTACATCTCCGGCTCCTCCGAGTATAATAAACTCATCTCCACAATATAACAAAACCTTTTCCAAATTACATTAACCAAAGTAAAACAATTCCCCATCTTCAAGTGTCCACTCTTTGGGTCAGCTCTTGACGCACGTCCGGTAACCGTTCCGCATAGTCTTGAGCATGTTTTGTATTCATAAAGAATCTACTTGGACCTCCTTGGACAAATCCTTTCAAAGTTGCAGGTTAACGTAAAATGAAAGTATATCCCTTCTTCCACACTATATATATATTTAACTAGATTGAAACTCTTTCTTTTCTTCAATAATTCAAAGCTATGTAAGGATAAAAGAAAATCTTGTTCCAAATTCTAATGGTGCTTTTCTTTTTTTGGCCTGTTGGACTGCTAATTATAGAATTGCTTCCCTTATATGATAGTGAAGAAATTTCACCAAAATGGGCCTCAGCTTTTGATCCGGTTGAGGTTTAGGTCGAAGAACTCTATGGGCTTGCTCACTTTCAATATCTCCATGAAAATATACTTGCCCAAAAGTCAGTGCAATCCAACGCTGTAGGAATTGTATATCTTCTCCTTCTTTCAAACCAATAATCTTAATATTGTTCCTTTGATTAGAATTTTCTAGTAATTCCACTTTTTCCAGACAGTTGTTTATTCATCACAAGCATTTCTTCTAATCCTTCATCCACCTTAACTACATTTTCTTGAAGAAATTGATTTTCTAAAGTAATACTTTGAATTTTTTCCTCCATTTCTTGTTCTTTATTTTGCATTTCTTTAACAAATTTTCATACTTTTTAACTTTAACCTCTGATCTCTTAATATCTCATCTTATTAACTTTAACCCATTCATAATCATAGCTACTGGTTCTTGAAGCTTGAGATAGCTTTAGTTTTCTATCTTACCCCTTCTTCTTCCAACATTTCCTCTGAACTTTGTTCCTCTCCTTAAGATCTTCCCCCATCTCTTTTGATTCCATACAAAGCCAACCACCCTGATCTTCAAGGGGACCAATTTTGTCCACTTACTATCTTTTCTCTTAATATATTTGTAGAAACCCTTAGGATTTTCCTTCACATTGTCGGCCAAAGCAACCTCATGTCTTTTTTTTTAGCTTCCTGATTTCTTTCTTGAGGATATTCTTGCATTTTTAAAAATACATCTCAAGTACCTCATTTGCTCCATGTTGCTCTCTTCTTCCAAACCAGATCCCCAGTATCCCTCCAAAACCAAGGTTCTCTATGCCTTCTAACTTTGCCTTTAATCCTGACAGGAAAAAACTCTGTACTCTCAAAATTTCACCTTTTGGAAATCCTCCACTTACCTCACACATCCTTGCCTGAAAACAACGTATCCAAATCCACACATACTGCACCCTTTCTCATTTCCTTAAAATTAGCCTTTCTCCAATTTACAACTTCACCCCGATGCCCTGTCCTATCCTTTTCCATAATTAGCTTGAAACTAATCACTGGACCCAAAATGTTCCCCTACACATTTCTGTTATCTGTCCTGTCTCATTTCCAAATAGGAGATCCAGTATTGCACTCTCTTTCTGGTTGGTACCTCTATATATTGATTTACAAAGCTTCCCTGAACACATTTGACAAACTCCAAGCCATCTAGCCCTTTTACAGTATGGGAGTCCTAGTCAATATGTGGAAAATTAAAATACTGTATTATCACAACTTTGTTTTCCTGCAACTTTCTGCTATCTCACTACAGATTTGCTCCTCCAATTATTGTTGACTATTGGGTGGTATGATTGTGCTCATACCTTTCCCATTCCTCAGCTCCACCCATGTAACTTCAGTAGACAAGCCCTTTGGTCTGTCCTTCCTGAGCACAGCTGTGATGTATTCTTTGATGAGCAATGACACTCCTCCCCTTTAATTTCTCCTCCCCCACCACCCTATTCTTTTGCGTCTGAACATTCAGCTGTCAGTGATGCCCCTCCTGCAACCAAGTTTCACGAATGGCCTCAATGACATAATTCCACGTGCCAATTCATGCTCTAAGCTCACCTGCCTTTCCTATTATTATAATTGAAAAAGATGAAGTTTAGAAAAGGTGTTGTCTTCTAACAGTGCATACAATTTTCACATCATCTTTCTCCTCCTACACTCCTCTATCTGCACTGGCATTCTTTGAAAACATTTAACCACTGCTGCACCTACAGGTTCCTCCCCTCCACGGAACTGCCTGAAAGACGAGCAATAACATTTTAGATAATTAACCCACTCTCCCCCAAGTTTACAGTTAAAACCTCTGACCTGGGCGAGACTTACTAAGCAGGGATAAGGTGACACTTTAAGAGAGTCACTCCCAACAATGAGCGGCATCAACCAGCTCTTCATCCTGGGCGATGCCATTTTATTCAAACACAACTTTATTCAAAATTTATTCAAACAGCTACAATGAGCAAAGCATGACCAAGGCACTCTGCTGTCTGAATATTTGCTCCAATCATCACCAAAGATTTGTGTTACTTCAGAGAACATCTACTTTTAGATTTTTAAATGTATATTTTTTTTACCCATTATTTTATTCCCATTTATTTACTTATTTTCCTCAATTTATTTTTTTCCCAGTTGCTTGAGGCTGCTAATGGCTTGAATTCTAGATACCAGGGTTTTTACTTTAATTGGAATTGAGAAGGATCCATGAGAAATAATTCAGGATATCTCTGAGAGAGGATAATTGAACAATAATTCAGGTTTTATTTCCAGGAATGTGTTAGAGCTTTGGTGTGATATGACATTTCTGAAATGAAAGTTGAGTCAGTTAGAACAGAGACAAGGAGAAATTTCTTCAACCAGATTATTGTAAATCTATGGAATTTATTGCCATGGACAGCTGTGGAGTCTATCATGGGGTAGATTTAAAGTGGAGGTTGATAGGTTCTTGATTTGCAAGGGTATCAAAGGTTATGAGGAGAAAGCAGGAGATTGGGGTTGAAAGGAAAAAGATCTCAGCCATGATTTGAAAGGTGGAGCCGACTTGATGGGCTGAATGGCTCAATTCTGCTCCTAAGTCTTAATGTCATTTTTTTGGAGCTTCTTAAGTGAGCCTACAAGGATAAACAATGTACAATAGTCATGGGAAATTTGAAATGATGGTACAAGTGCTGCAAAAAGTCAGTAGGACAGCCGGATTCTGCCTTGAGCAGCAGTTGACCTGGGCAACAGGAGTTGAGCTGGAGTAATGCTGTGCTCGGATAGGCTTCTGTATGTCCTTTCAGTTTGCTGTATGGCTAAATATTGCTGCTATGATGGGCTGCAGCTTGGTCTCAGCAGCCAATGTGGTTCCAGAACCAGGTGTCAAGGAGGCATGATCTGGATATGTGGCCTTGAGTGTGAATTTACCGCTGAAAAATGTGCTGTGTGGCGACGGAGATTACTGGGGCACCAGTAGCAACTACATAGGAAGAGACAGCGAGATCCAGGGCCACTCAATGTCTCTGAAGTGACACTCCATTGCTTCCCTATCTTGATATCATTATGGTGCCTGATTACTTGGTAACCCTGTTTCTTAAAGGCAGTCATAGGAAAGCATTTCATTGTATCTTGTATGCACAGCCATAAATTTAATCTGAGATTTAACAATGTAAAGTATTTGAACAGTACCAATATTGGCTTTTGCCTTCAGTAAGTGATGTGTTTTGAATCTTTTATCTGCATGTTATCATCACGTACCACTTAACTGTCTATTTTGTTTTACTGGTGAATGCTTTTCAACTTTTTTTTTGCAGTTTTAAAAAATGTCAGCCTGCTAGATTAAAATGGTGGAAAATACCTGGCATTTAAGATTCAAGATTCAATTTATTGTCATGTAATAAAACAATGTCATATTACACAAAATTGCTTTTGCCTGCTTTAAGGCAGAAATTGCCCGAAGTGCCTCTTACAGTCAGAGAAAGAGAAGCAAAAGAGAGTTACCCCTAGAGTCACCGAGGGTCCGTAGATTCACCTCCAGCGCTTCTGCAACCTTCACAGCCACACAGTCGAGTAATGAGCTTTATTTCTAAGCAGGTGGTCCCCGACGTACAACCTATGCAACATACAGCCATCCATATATACGACCGAATGCTCCCCCCTAATAAAAACATATACAATTACAGCAGCTGGACACTATAGACTGCAGGAGACCTGAGGTTAAATTGCATCCATTTTGAGATTCGACTATTCCTTCAGAACAGAACACAGACTTGAATTGGGGACTACCTGTATTTTATGTCCAGCATCCTCATGGACTTGCTGTTAAAGAGTTGGCAAGAGTGGTGCTGTGTGGAAATTGTGGTGTGCAGTTGCCAGAATACATTTATTTCCATAAGGCAGCCAACTGGGGCTCAGTTAATTGTCAGTCATTTATTTTGTACTGTGAGAGCAATTTCTCAACAAAGACTGTAGAAGTTTCTGAAGACCGCTTACCAGCACTTTCTCAAGGGCAATTATGGATAGGCAATATGTTGGCTTTCCCAAAAGCAGATTGTGGAAAAATTACCGTAATTTAAAAAAAAACTGCTTTACATTTCTTCTTGGAATATGTTCATGGCATTTAGAATTTAGAATTATAGTGATGCCGATATTTAATGCCCATCCTTCATTGCCTTTGGGAAGGGCTATGTACTTGGCCACCTTCTTGAGCTACTGCAGTTGGTGATGAAGATATGGCCAGTGTGCCTTGAGGTAATTTGAAGATTTTGATCGGATATTGTCACCAAAACAGCATGGAAAACTGGCCATTTGGCCCTTCTAGTCTGTGCCAAAACATCATTCTGCTAGTCCCATGGACCTGCACCCATTCCATAACCCTCCAGACTTCTCCCATCCACATATCCATCCAATTTATTTTTAAAACTTAAAAATAAGCCCATATTTACCAAGTCAGATAGCAGCTCTTTCCACACTCCCACTACTCTGAGTGAAGTAATTCCCCCTAATGTTCCCCCTAAACCTTTCCCCTTACACCTTAAAGCTGTGTCCACTCGTATTTATCTCCCGTAATCTAAGTAGAAAGAGCCTACTCGCATTTACTCTGCCTGTACCCCTCATAATTTTGTAAACTCCTATCAAATCTCCCCTCATTCTTCTACACTCCAAAGAATAAAGTCCTAACCTGTTTAATCTTTCCCTGTAACTCCACTTCTGAAGACCTGGCAATATCCTAGTAAATCTTCTCTGCACTCTTTCAATCTTACATTTATCCTTCATATAGTTTGGTGACCAAAAACTGCACACAATACTCCAAATTTAGCCTTACCAATGTCTTATCCAACCTCACCATAACATCACAACTCCTGTACTCAATTCTTTGATTTTTGAAGGCCTCAGCCTTTTTTTCTAAAAGGTTTGATATTTGGAGGATGAGAACTGTGCTGAAACTTAGTTGATTGAGACTGTGTTTATTGAAGTGGCGTTCTTTGTTCTGCACAGTATCATAGATCTTCACTGTGGATATTAATCCAAACCAATATAAAGTGTTACATCATGTGCCTGACTTGTACCTCATAAATTCTTGAAAGACATTGGAGATTTACTCATTGGGGTCACTTACGGAAGGATTTATGTGGCTGATGCAGCTGTTTCTGGTCAGTGACGTCTCTATCCTTATCCACGATGTATTGATGATAATGAAACTTTAACAATTCCTGCTTCGTGTCACGAGTAGGTGGTAGATGTTTACATTTTGGAGGTGGTATATTGTCTAGCAATGGTGTAGGCTAACAATTATTTCCCACTTTTATTCATGCCTGAACCTTCCCAAGATCGTGGAGTGTGTGGGCACAAACTACTGAATGTTTGAGCAGCTGTAGATGGAACTGGACTCTGTACAATCACCAGACATCCCTATTTTTGATAATAGACTCATGATTATTAGTGAATTAACTGTAGTTTGTTGCTTGGAGCAATTGCTACACTCTCATAATGCTGATCCACATTCCCCACCTTTAACCTATGATCTCACCCATCCCACCAGCAACTTTCCTTTGCAAATGATATAGTGTCCATTGGGCAGTAACAATGTTTGGAGCACAGTTGTTTTGCTGAAGTTGAAATTGCACAGGTGAGCAGGTTATTGTGAAGTAAGTGGCAGTTGGTGGAGCTTTCAATAATGTGGTCCCTCTGTTAATAATTGGGAACTGACTTGTCACATACTAACAAACCTTATTAGTACTAACAAAGGAACAGCAATGGAAAATTCACCAGACAATGGTAAATTAATAGTTTTATTAAACTATAAATAACATAACATACTTTTCTATAAACTTATCTCTAAATGTAACCCCATTATGTGTAAATATAAATGTGTGTGTGTGCTGAAGTCCAAAACTATTTCAGTTTAAACTTGAGTCTGAAAAGTTAATTTTAAAGTCCAATTTCAAAATTCTTGTTAAATTTCAGGATCTTTTTAAATTGTAGTTCAGAAGTAATTATCAAGAATATTTTAAACATTATATCTTCAGATCTCTTTAAACTCACAAGTCTCTTGATAAGCAGTCTTTCTGAGGGATATTCTTCAAACAGGTGTGGCCATTTTCTGGACACAAATGAGGCTGCCTCTCTTTTCTTAAAAGAGCAATTGAAAGGGGTCTTACTTATTTAAAAACCATTTATGTAGTGTATCTCCTATGATAAAAGTATAGAACAGCAACTCTCTCTTTCCAGAGATTACTGCCCCAATCCTGTCTTTCCAGGATGTCAAGTGTTCTTCAGTCTTCAGATTCAAAATGTCTCTCCGCCTTCAGTATATAGTTCTCTGACATTATGCCACGTGATATCACCAGAGTTTCATTTCTGAAAACCTCCTGCCTTTCTTCAAAATTACTTCCTATCCATAACAACCTCTGATCTCTTCCCTGTTCTAAGAGGCTTGTGGTTTACGATGCCAGAAAGTTTAATGATCACAAGCAAAAACATATTTTTGTTTAAACAGAAGGCCTCCTTCAGCAGTTCTTCTTGAGTATTTGAATAACTCAATTTTTAATAAACCAAACATTCAATTGTTCTTGAGTTTCAATTAAGAACACTTCAGTTCCATTATGGTTCTGTTTTCCAGATGCTACGACTCCAATTGAACTTTTTCTCTTATTGCAATGGTGTTTCTGCAAATGTGCTGTGACCTGCATATGACCCTGTATCCAGCCCATAATTAATTTATTAAGATATTTTTACATGAAATATTGCTTAACATTAGCCTAAATATTAATATTAACACTGATGCATTAGACTGCATTTGTAATTGGCTGGACTGGACAACAGGTACATGGGCAGTTCTGCAATTTGCATGGAGACGCAAACGTTCCAGCTGCATTTAACACAGCCTGACTAGATGTGGCTAGTTTTGAGCATTAATTGATCTAGCTGTGACCTTGTCGGGGGTATTCAGTCGATTGTTGGTATCACATGAAATGGCTGAAGTTGAGAGTTGAGAACTTAAACGGACACTGATATTGACCCTTTTACTCTGAAGATCTGCCTGAAGTGTTGTACTCGTGTAGAAATATTTGGAAAAAAAATGCACATATTTGAGATTTTACATACAAGCCAGAAATGCTGGAAATAATCAGCAGATCATGAAGAATCTGTAGAAGGTGAAACAGTTAACAGTTCAGTTTGAATACCCTTGTCACACTTCTGCTGGCACAAGATATTCAACCTGAAACATTAACTCTGGTTTTCTTTGCATAGATGCCACTTCACCTTCTGAGTGCTTCAAGCATTTTCTGCTTTTATACGTTGCGATTTGCTTCCATTGACAATGAAATCACTTGGTGCTCTCAGAATTATAACGTGAAAATATTGTGTGAAGCACTATCACCAAATGCTCACAAAATTCAGTTATGGAACCTTAAGTCTCAATCAATTGATTTAAAAAAAATACTGTAAATACTTTTGTAACTATTATTATGAAGGAAAATTTAAAAAAATATATAAAGTGGAGCCCATGATAATTTCTTCATATGCACTTTTAACCTTATGCTTCCACCACTTTTGTTGATGCTTCTCTTTTTGAAATTAAAACGCTCTAAATAATGAAAATGCGCCATTTCTAATGACTGAAAAGCATCCATAGTGAAATTACAGCAGCAGGATCATTCATGCTGAGCTGCTACATAAAAGGGACAGACAGAGTAAATGTGGATAGGCCTTTTCAATTAAGAGTGGGGGAGATTCAAACGAGAGGGCATGGTTTAAGATTGAAGGGGGAAAATTATAAGGGGAACATGAGGGGAAATTTCTTTACGCAGAGGGTGGTGGGGATGTGGAATGAGCTTCCGGCAGACGTGGTCGAGGCGGGATCATTGGTTACATTTAAGGAAAGACTGGATCGTTACATGGAGAGGAGGGGACTAGAGGGGTATGGACCGGGTGCTGGTCAGTGGGTCTAGGAGGGTGGGGATTTGCTACGGCATGGACTAGTAGGGCCGAACTGGCCTGTTCTGTGCTGTAAGTGGTTATATGGTATGTTGGCTTTTTACTTTTGATTTAGACATACAGCCTTCTGGTCCACAAGCCCATGCCACCCAATTACACCCAATTGACCTATAATCTCCCCTACGTTTTGAAGGTTGGGAGGAAACTAGAACCCACACAGACATGGGGAAAATGTAACAAACTCCTCACAGACTGCGCCAGATTCTAACCTGGATTGCAGGCACTTTGATAGTGTTGCGCTAACTGCAATGGTAACCATGCCGCCTCACTAACGATGCTAGGGGAAGGTTGAGTACAGGAGGAAAGATTTTTCTGCAATTTTATAGAATCATAGATTCACAGTGTTGCACAACAGAGACATGGGCCATTAACTTTACCTATTGGCCCATACATTTGCCCACATTAATCCTGCATCATTCATGCTTTGTCAAAGTAAGTGCCTATCTAAATCACACAGTGATTGTATCTGACGCTACCACTTACACTGATCACATTCCAGATGGCAACCAGTTTTGTAAAAAAAAACTTGTCCCTTGGGTCTCCTTTAAAATTCCTTCCATTCACTAAAACCTCTGCCCTCTTTTTTTGATGCCTATCTTGTTGTTGGGAGGGCCTTGGTAAAGCTGAAGCATTGTGCACAGTATTGGCCTTCCTTTTTAAGAAGAAGGGTACGCATAATAAAAAAGTGAAAAGAAGATTCAGTAGACTGGTTTGAGGGATGCCAGGCCGATATTTTCTAGAGTTTAGGAGTACAAGAATTTAACTTATTCTCAAAATAAAGATTTTGTAATTTTGGACTGAGATGAGGAGGAATTTCTTCACTCAGGCCATGGTGAATCCAGAGGATCGAGGAGGCTCAGTTATTTAGTTCTATTGAAACATCATTTGTTAAATTTCTGGACATTAAGGGGATTGTGGAATATGGAAATGGTATATTGGATATTGAGATAGAATGCCTGCCATCATCTTGATTAAATGGTGGAGCAGACTTTAGCTGGAATCTCCTCTCCTACTTCTTGTTTTTATGTTTTTTGTTACTTTCATTAGAAAGTATTATACTGGCAGAGGTATTCAGACCAGTTTGTTGATGAGGTCCTGAACAAAAAATAAAAGGCACTGAACAACCCACTCATTCTTTGAGGTCTGAAAAGGGGGTCATCAGATAGATATTATGGAAGGTACAGTGAATGTTTTCCTTGAAGATCTGCCTCTGCAAAATTTTACTTTTCTCCAGACCCTGAGCGTTATTCAAATTGATTTGGTCTTGTATCTTAACAGACTTAAAAACTTGTCTTCTGCTCACTGTTGCATTGTGAATGAGGAGAAGGAAATGTGTAGCTCATTGGTCCCGATTGGACAAGGTGGTGTTATTGGAAAGGATGGGAAGCAGTAGATGATGGGGCTTGCAACCTTGAAGGTCAGGCTAAAGATCAACTTTCTGCTCTGGTAGAGTATTGGGGAGGTTGACAGAACTCCAAACAGGAGCCAGACTATTTTTTTACTCAAATAGGATGCATCTGCTTTAACATTGCACACCAGGAAAGTGGCTCCTAAACTTGCACACCTCTGTCAATGTTTTGCATGGACAACAATCTTTTTCTAAAGGTATAATATCCTTTTTTGTATAGAGTTAACATTTGTAAGGGGGAAAAAAAGATCTAATTGTACATGATAGCTTGATTTGGCAAATATTGGGTTGGCTTCTTCCTTTTGTTCCTCATGGGCAGATCACAAGCTGCAGCTCGGGGCTCAGCTCGGGTTTTCAGCTATTGGTGTAAACAACAAACATTGGACATATTCACCCCTTTCTGCCTTCTGCAGTGATTTCTCTCTCTGTGATTCCCTTGTCCTCTCATCCCTCCTCACCCACCTCTTAAAGATCCCCGGTACTTTCCCCTTCTACAGTATTAAGTGCAATGTAGCCTCCTCTATGTTGGTAGAACCAACCACAGACTTGTGCACCACTTTACAGAGCACCTGTGTTCTGTCTGCAATGGGAATCCTGAGTTTCCAGTTGCATGCCATTTCATCTCCTGTTCCCATTCTCATATCAAACTGTGTGAAGAAAATCCTCCTCACCTCAATCCCAAATCGCTGTAAAGTGCAAAAACAAAACCTCTCATTTCACCTGGACAATTCACAGCCCAATGGTTTCAATACAGTTTCTATTTTCAGACAATCAAACCCCTCTTTCTCCTGTATCCTTTGTGTTCTTCCCCTTTTCCTCCATCCAATTACCACCAACCACATATCCCCCTCTTCTTCTCTCACACCACCACCCTGCCTTTGGTTGCATCTGCTCTCTCTTAAAACCATCCTTCTCAACTCTTATTTGGCAGCCTTTGTCTTTACTCACTCCACCTTGTATGACATTCACCTCCAGCTGACCCCTTTGTTTTTCTTGCGATTGCCTCTCTCCCTTTGTCTAGCGACTGCCAATCCTCCACCTTTGTCCATCAGATTTCATCAACACTTAGGGTCTCTGTCCCACCCTTCCCACCTTGTCTTCTTTCCACGAGCTTCTCCTCTCCATCTCCAGCCTCCAGCTTGTAATGGCAGCCATTCTTTTTCTCTCACTGGTTGAACTGCTGAGTTCCTCCAATACTGAACACTCTTTCCTCTGTTGGACAATGGACTTGGAAGTAGTAATGTTATTGCTTGCTGCTTTGACCTGTATGGGCATTGTCTAACATATTATTTCTTGAAATCATAATTTGGGGAACTAAGCTTCTATAAAATATTTAAATGAGCACTGGCTGAGAACTACCAGCAAGGTAATTGCACTCTAGGTCAGGAGTGATCTATGTTCTGCCTCGCCTCAGTTATCAGTCTGAAGCTCACAGTTCTGATGTCTTCCATGTACACATACAGAATGTCACATTTCAGTGAATGAATTGGTATGTTTTGAATGCCCAGACTGAATACAAGCTTCCATTTGTTAGTGGTATTACAGAATACATTCTTTTAAGATATTTTTTAGTATTTAGCTTGTTTGTCACAGACAAGAAACACTTGAGTTGCGAGGCATGATATTAGAGCACAGGTATTCACTGACTGTGACAGTGAAAACAAATGGTATCAGCTGACAATGAGGAATAGTTTCCTTTGGGCATAGAATTTCAACCAACCTGAAATAAAGATGTCACTGTTGTATCCTGCAAATGTCATCCTGCATCAAATACACAGAGCACGTCGACAGTCAGTAATAGCTGAAAACCTGAGCAGAACATAACAAAGCTCTTATGTAAGATTGTAATGGTGAATGTTCAATATTCTGGACACCAGTGCGTGAATTCAAGGCCATAATGCAATTGTGTGATTTTATTTATCCAGTGCTGTGGATCGTGATTTAATAAATTTGAATCTAATGTGTATATTACAGTATTTCATTATTTGCTTCTAGCTATCAATTATTCTTTATAAAACTTAAACTTTGCTATAATGAAGGGCCTTGCAATCCCATATGCATTTTCTTCTCCAGAAAGGGAAAACCATGAATAACTTTTTTTATATTACTGTAATTGGTATATATATTTCTGTAGCCATCTTTGTTCTGACATTTGACAGGGAATAGCTGAAAATTCTGGTTGGGCAATTATTTCTCAATCAAAAGCAGGATATCTGTTTCATTGAATATTCCCTGTTTATAGCTTTGTCAGACCACATCACAAATAATTCTTTAACAATGAATCATTTTGATCCCCAGGAGCACTGAGAGGCTCTCAGATTGAAAGTTCCTCATCTTGTGAATGGGAAATTACAACATCTGGACACAAACGTTCATTTCCCCAAAGAGATCACATATAAAAGCATGAATTGTTTTGTGGATTTCTTTAACAATCAATGGCTTGAATGCTTTTGACACTGTTTTTGGAAGTATTTTCTGTTCATGCGACAAATTTGTTACAATTCACCAGTTTCAATGAATTTTCATGGGGTCATTGAAACAGTGGTGGTGCCCTCACTCCTCCTTTTGTCAATGAAAATTGAGTAAATGGTCCAGTTTCTTTGGCGATCGACTCAGTTGACAATTGCACAGCAGTAATTGACAGGGTCATAGAGCTTTAAAGCCATAGAGTTACAAGAGAAACAGGCCCTTCAGCCCACAGTGACCATCAAGCACCCATTTTTACACTAATCCTACCCTAGCCCATCATTATATTCTTCCATATTCTAATCAACTTGCCATCAAATTCCAGTGAACCTGGAGGCTTTTGCAGAGACAGCATTGATGGTACTTTTACAAATCCTTGAGATATCTGCTGTAAGTAATCCAGGTCTCAGAAACATATAGGCCAGAGAGAACTGCTGCCCCTGTAGGAGCATTAGTTTTGTCCAGGTCTTCTTGTATCTTTTTCTCTAGTCACAAAAGGCTGTGTTGATGCATGGTGGTGTGGGGGAGGGGAGTGATGAATTTCTCTTTAATGTCAGTCTTTGCTGAGAGGTAGCTCCCAAGATGTGTGGTTCACAATTCCCAGGGCCTCAATCTTAGCTTATTTTTTTACTGGAGGGCAATGTAGTGAAACAGGTGCAGATTGGTAGGGATTGGTTTATTGAATGTTGAATGTAAGACCCATCCTCATAATTTTGTGAACATGTCGATGATGTCTTAGAAATCTGCTTCAGGATGTTCTAAATGCAAGCTTCAATCTGTGTACTACAGCCCAACTATTAATGCTGGTTGATCTTGGTTCTGGAGCATAGTTGTCCCAGATTGAACAGTTTTTCCATTAGTTATGGAGATTATCTCGACTCCCATTAGAAAATTACAATGCATTGAGAAGATTGAGAAATATATTCGAATGATAACACGTGTGTGTGTGTGTGTGTGTGTGTGTGTGTGTGTGTGTGTGTGTGTGTGTGTGTGTGTGTGTGTGTGTGTGTGTGTGTGTATATACACGTGTCCAAAGGGAAGCCACATATGCTAGTTGGTGCCTACATACATCTCTGGACTGGCACACCCAAGAGCTGCCAAGTAGAATGGTGAACTCATCAGGGTTTGCTTCGGTCGCTTGCATCCCAATAACTTAAACCCACTTATTGGACCACACAAAAAAAATGCCCATTTAATTTCTGAATTGGAAATCCTTGTTACCTAGCAGTGGAAATCTATTAGACTTTTGCCCATTATGGGCTAAATGGGCCATATGTAGCAAATTATTATTCAAACTGTTGAATTATTTACAAAATCTCCATTGTTACTAATGAATTCAATTATATATTTGAATGTTTTTTGAGCAGCAGGTTGTGATAGTATATCCATTCAGGGAATCAGTTGGGGAAAAATCAAGGCAATCTCAACCAAACTGAAATGAAAGTGAAAAATGGGAATATCGTGTATGATTGACTATGGGTATCACTGAGGAAGATTTATTTTTGGGAATTTTGGGATTTGGGCTTCCTCATTCATTAGCTATTTAATTTCTTCAGTATGTGTTTTGGTTCCTGCTTGTTGCAGTTACATGGTGTCAGTTCTGGTATTGGTTTTGTTTTTCTGTAATTACTTCCTGAGTTGGGAAGCAAACCTTGATGTTAAAGTAGGGTGATCCAAAAACGTCAATTATGAGGAAGTTACCCTTTCTACACCTAGTTCCCATGCATGTCAAAGCCCACAATCTACATTTTTTTTTGTAATTAGTAGCAGGTGATGGAGACATGAATGTAGCAGATCAGTTGCCTTTTTATGTAAGATGCTCCTAGTGTCTGTCTGTAGAAAGTTATGATCTTGTTTCATATCCTGATATATCCATATGACAGAGGAAGATTATTTTAGTTTATCGAGTCCATGCCAATTCACAGAATAATCATATATCCCACAAATTTTCTCTGACCCTATTCTCCCCATATTTCCATCAGCTTCCCCAGCTTATACTTCTCACCTGTCCATGAGAAGCAGCTTAAAGTTGCCTGCCCACTTACACTTGCGATGTTGAAGGAAACTTAAACACGCATAGGAAATCCATGTACTCACCAAGAGAACATTACACAGACAATACTGTCATTCTGATAAATTGGGCTCTGTGAACTGTAGTCTGTGCTATGATGCAGTCATAACATGTGTGTTTATTTATTTTTTTCCTCTCATGTTGGAAATACTCAACAGGTGAAGCAGCATTTTTGAAGAAGGGAAATAGAGTTATCATTTCAGTTTCAAGATTACTGAAAATTCTGATAAAAGGCTATCGCCCTGAACTTTTATCCAAATTATTGACTGAAAGTTATTAACCTGAAGTGCTAACCTTTCTTTGTGCTCTCCACAGGTGTAGCCTACGCTTCTGAGTATTATTTGCATTAATTTTAGATTTCCAGCATCTGCAATAATTTGCTTTTGGTGGGTGTCTTTAAGGATGATCGAGTAAAGGCAGGATTGGAGTACGAGGCACTTATCCATTCACAGGGAATTGATCAACTGGTGAAGCAGAGATCAGGATGTGGCCAGGGGAGGGGGTGGGGGTGGGGGGAGCAAAGCAGTGCTGCAAGACTGCTTTGAAACATCGGACTGGAGCTGTTTCAGGGAGGCAGCCGCATATAATGGTCATGTAAATATACACGAGCTCAGTGACGAGCTACATCATCAGCAAGTGCATTGGGATAGGACCGAGATCAAATGCTTTGCAACCAGGGCTAACCAGAAACCATGGTTGGATGCAGAGGTCCAGGCCCTTCTCAGAGCTCGTGATGCTGCCTTCAGGTTAGGGGATAAGCTGGCACTAAGATCAGCCAGGGCTGAACTGTCCCGTGAAATCTGGACGGCAAAGCGAGGGTACGCACGGAGGATTCACAGACAGCTATGCAACAACTGGCCACATGAGGTGCATGTTGCAAGGGATCAAAACTATTACGGATCACAAGTCAACCTTGTGAATTAAGAAGAAGGACACCTCCCTTTGGAAACACCTTCTATGCACAATTTGATGAGAAGAACAGGTTGATGTCTAAGAAAGCTCTGTGTTGCCTTGATGAATGGGCCCCCCACATGGCTGCAGACTAGGTGAGGAGAGCCCTATCCAAGGTGAACCCACACAAGGTAGCGGGACCAGACAACATACCTGGTTGGGTACGAAAGGACTGTGTAGACCAATTGATGAAGGTCTTCATGGACATTTTCAGCACATCGCTGCAGCAGTCCATTGTTCCTGCAGGACAGCCACCATCATCCTAGTACCCAAGAGAGCAACAATAACAGGCCTCAATGACTACTGCTCCATGGCACAACCTCCACCATTATGAAATCTCTTCAAGCTTCAGGAGAAGGAACACCTCCCTGAGACACTGGACCCACTTCAATTTTCCTATAGAACAAACTGTTCCACAGATGATGCTATAACCTTGTCCCTTCACTTCATCCTGGCCCACCTGGAGAACGACGCTTCATATGCCAGGCTGCTGTTCATTGACTTCAACTCAGCGTTTAATATGATCATTCCCCAGAGGGTGGTGGAGAAACTATCCTTGCTGTGACTCAACGCCCATCTCTGTAACTTGATCCTGGACTTCTTGAAAGAAAGATCACAGTCTGTCCAGGGCAGTAGCAGAATATCAAGCATCGTCACGCAGAGAACTGATGCACCTCAGGGCTGTTTGCTCAGCCTGTTCCTGTTCACAATACTGACTCATGACTGCATCGTCAGATCCAGCTCCAACGGTGTCATTAAGTTGGCCTCATCAGCAACAACGATGAGTCGCACTACAGAGAAGAGGTGGAAAATCTTGTGAAATGGGGCAAGAGTAACAACATGAGTCTCAATGTGGACGAGAGGCAGGAGATAATCGTGGACTTAAGAGGACCATGAATGACCACCCTCCACTACATATCAACACTCTGTAGTAGAGAGAGTGGAAAGCTCCATGTTCCTTGGAGTTCACTCAACATCTCCTCACTTGTCAGAACGGTACAACAGCACTTCCTGAGAAGACTGAAGTGGGCAAGGCTATCAGCCATAATTGTGTCAACTCTCTATTGGAGCTCTATCGAAAGCAATCTTGGCCGGCTGCATTACAGTGTGGTGTGGTTGCTGCAAAGAAAAGGATCAGCAATCAATCCACAAGACAAAGAGAGGATCAGTGGATTTTACTTGCCCCTCACATCGATGTGATCTACTGGGATCGTTATCTGAAGAGGGCGCGCAATACCATTGAAGATCCCTTCCACTCTGCACGCAGCATATTTCAGCTGTTGGGGAAATGATACAAGAGTATCATACCAAGCACCATCAGGCTGAGGAACAGCTTCTTCCCACAGGCAGTGAGGATGCTGAACGACCAAAGGAACTGCTCACATGAACCATCTGAGACTTTCATTTTATTTATTTATTTTTAATAGATATAATACTTGTCCTGCATATCTATTATTTGTCTGTATGTATGTAATGACGGCATGTTTTTGCACCGAGGGCCGGAGAATGTTTTGTCGGGTCGTACTTGTACAATCAGATGACAATAAACTTGATGACTGATCAGTCAGGCCACGTGTCTGAAACCAATCAGAATTGTGAAATTAAAAGGTACAGAGGGAGAACTCTGTTCCAGCCTGATGGTGCAGTTGACACAATTACTTCCTGCCCATGCTTCAAGGGAAATGAGCCGAAGTTTGTGTGTGTTTGTTTGTCTGTGTTTGTTTGTCTGTGTTTGTTTGTCTGTGTTTGTTTATACGTGTGCAAACATTTACCAGTTTCCCCAAAATGTACCATAGATCTTAATTCATCTGATTTAGAAAGAGAGTATAGATTTTCTGAACCTGAGAATGAAGGGACCTCCTTTGCTAATTCCTGCCATTTATCCAGTGACATTGCTGGAAAAGTAATGCATCCACATCACATTATTACAACTCAGTGGAAATGCTGATATCCTGTCATTTCTCTTTCCTGCCATTACCCTTGTAGTGGTTAAAGCAGCTCAGAACCTGGTTAGCTGTTTGGTACCCTACAATGGATTGATGCCTCAAAATGCTAACCTGTTCCCTGATGCATCTTTCTAATTACTAACTGGGCATCCAGCACTCTTTTATTGTCTGCCAAAGAGAGGAGAGTGAATCTCTGGGAGATCAAAATACTGTATGAACAACCTTCAACAATAGAAATTAAATTATGATTTACAATTCCTTCCAATGATAACATGGCTATAAAACTGATCTTTGATAATCCATTAAAATGGATAAGAAATTGACTGGTGAAACAGAGGGGTGGGGTGTTTTAACAGATATTGTGAAAATTTGTTTGCAAATGCTGATACCCTGAATGGGTGCAGCACCTTTAATGTCATAATTCACCTCAAGGTTCTTGAGCAGAGTGTTAACCAACAACATAGTAAAGGATTCAACCCTCCCTAGCCAACTTAACTAAAGGACACATTTCATTCTGAACACAACATCCCACCTCAGCCACAGTCTCTTCTCCCTCCTCCCATCAGGAAGAATGCCACTACATTCAAGGACAGTTTTTTCCCCCCCTTCTACTATAAGAATACTGAATGAATCTCAAACTAATAAAATTGTTACCACTACTCCATTCAAACTAATCTCTCACAGTAACTTTACTGTACTGCACAGATGTTTGGAATGTACAAAAGAGCATGACAAATCCAAGGTATTGCAAATCCAAGGACCCATGTAGTTAAATGAAATAGGGCAAAGGAGGAATGGGATTTAATTAATGAAAAAGTAATTTAGAGATACAGCATGGTTATAGCCCACAAGCCCATGCTGCCCAGGTGCATCCATGTGACCAATTAACCTGCTAATCCCAAACATCTTTTGAACGTGGGAGGAAACCACAGTACCCTGAAGAAACCCATGTGGATACAGGAGGATGTAGAAACTCCTTATAGACAGCACCAAATCCAAATCAGGGTCACTGGCACTGGAATGGCTAGTGAAGGACAGTCTGCAGACTTTTGGTTGAACTCAAATTAATAGAGGATGGGTAGACAGAAGATTGGTTAGTTGGATGGTTTTAAGCAATTCCATTAAACAGTGCAAAGAAAATGTTATAAATCAGATAATGACTAAATGTTAAAGACAATATCACTAGGAAAAAAAGCAGACAGAATGGGTCAGATTTTCCATTGACCAGTGAGCAATATGACCTCACTGGTTCCCTTTCCTTGTTTTGCTCAAGTGCAGTCTTGAGTGGATATGTCTCGATACCATTCAAAATTAACATTTAGTAAATCCAAGCAAAGTTGCTAACTTTTGAGTTGGAAGGTCTGTCCCACTATTTTAGGGGAAGGTTCTCTCATGGAAAGCAATTTCTCATGGTTGCCCACTGGCCTGATAAATTAACTTTGTTGCTTGCTACTTGAATGGACAGAACTAAGGAAGACAAGATTTGTTAAGCAACTGCATTGCAGAACATTGTTTCAATATTAGAATTATCAGGGTGAAAGAAAAGACTGAACCATACTAATGTCGAATGAAAAATAATCTAATAAATGAGCAGCAACTGTGTTAAAATAAAAGCAACAACTGAGATATCTGATTAGAATGGAAATAAATTGATAACAGATTGATGGAGACTGATTAGCAATGGTTGACTGATAAGCAAAAAGGATAAAATCAATTGCTGTCAAGAAGAGTTAGGGTATGGTCACCACATCTGCCCTCACACCCACTTCCCCAATCACAGGTGTGGTAGAGGATTCACATTAGTCTGACCTTGAATGTCGGATTTTAAAACATTTTTCAGCTGTTGCAGAAGATGTATGTCAACCCAATGAAAAACAGTCTTGAAATTGTTTTGTGATTAAAGGAACATCTCTATAATTTACTTCAACCATTTCCCATTACCTTTTGGGTGCATTTGACAAATGCCCATCAAGGAGAATCTTCTCTCAATTCATCTTGGGTCATAAGAGCAAAACATTCCACTGACTGTGAGGCTAAGGACTTGTTTTACTGCACTAATATATTTGATCACTACAGTTGCTACTCTCTACAGGACTTTCAAATGTAAGAAACTGGAACTAAATTGACAATTCTACTCAGACAAGCCATGAGGAGTCTGATGAATAACAGATCCATGTCATTGGAAGTAAAATATTTGAAGTTTTATGATGGCCATAAACCACATCATATCAAACCTGTGAATGCTTGATGCTAGCACAGGATGAAAAAACTAGGACAATATTTCTCTGAACTTCTGAGGACAGCAACAATGCATGAAAACTTGTTTTCACTTCAATTGGCAATGTCGCCGTTAAGTCAATTTGTGCCTCCTCATTTTGTTTTTTTAAAAAAATAAAGTTCCAAATGAAAAGACAGTTTCAGAGGTTAGGCACTAAAAACAGGAACTATGGTTAAAAAAGTAGATGATGAAATAACAGTCAGGGGAAGTTAAAATGGAGCTTGCTTCCTAAAATTTGATTTTATATATTTGGGTTCAACATTTGACAATTTGAGCCCTCTGCATCTGCGTCTCAGGTGTCCTCATTTTTTTTATACATCTTGCATAGCATTCTAAGGGAGCGGATTTGTTTAATAAACACATTGATGTTGTTCGCTTACATTATCTTGCTTCAGCTGGCAGGGTGCCGTGTGTAAAAGCATGGCAGAAATTTGGTTCTCTCATCTTCATTATATTTTTCACCTCTGAACCTCACGTGCATACTTTGATATTTAGTCTTTATTCCACTGTCCAATTGAAGCATCTAGTCTTGGACAAGAATTTGTTAAATTCCTGGAGTTTCTTAGCTGTCAAAACTGAGTCACTTCCTTCACCATGTGAATGTTGAAAATTAGAGGGGTGACTGAAGCTTAGAGGTCAATAGAGTAGGAGGGTCCATCTCAGATCTCCTTCAATAATGGAATGCTGTTGAGGAGCTGAATGGTCCAATCCTCTTCCCTATGTTCTGTAATGAATAAGACAATGAGTTTGTGATGCTCTATATTACTGTAAGTGGTACATAGTACATGCACAATGCACAAGAAAAACAGGTAGACGAATTACAAAAATGGTGGGGAGAGGAGGGAGGTAATGGAAAGGGGAGGAGCACAGGCTAACAGGTAAGAAGCCAGAGGTGCATATTATTCAGGCATTCACCTTTTTTATGCTGCATGATCTCCTGACTTTCTCCGCATTTCCGTATAATACTCAAGCAGATTTTCTTGCTGAACATAATACCTGCACTGCAATTTTAAATCTAATTTACACTGGAATCAGAGTGAATTGAACACAGAGTTGTTACACCAATGGTAACGAGAATAATACAGCAGAGTACAGGTCAAGTGAAATTAGTGAAACTCTTTGTGGATTTTGAATTTCTGCAAGTATTATCAGAGTTTGGACAGCTATTACTTTTCTACTAATCATTGCTTTAGGATTGAACTTTCAGTTACACAACCCCTGGAATGTTACAGGGTTTGGCTATGTTTGTATGTTTTTGCATTCCATCGTACTCAAAAACAATTAACTTGCTGAGACTGTATTGTGACCATTTCTGCAAACACTTCATATTTAGATTCACTGACTCTGATTTCAAGCACCATTTTTAAAGTTCAGATTTGGGGTTATTATCAGATTAGATTTATTTCGTTATAAAATATGTCACCCATTGAGAAGATTTATTGAAACCTTATGAATGATAAAGGTTATGCAAGAGACATGAATATCTGCAGATGCTGTGAATGTAGTAAAAATGCTGAAAGTTTTTTTTCTTGTCCTGAGCTTTGGCTCTTCTGTACCAGACAGTGATGCAACCAGCCGGAATGCCTCCCCACGATACACCTGTAGAAGTTTACGAGAGTGTTTGGTGACATACAGAATCTCCTTAGACTCCTCACAAAATATGGCTGCTGGCGAGACTTCCCGTGATTGCTCCAGGATAGATGCTCTGAGATTTTGACACACAGGAATATGAAATTCTTGACCCTCTCCACTACTGAGCCCTTGATGAGGACTGGTTCGTGTTCTCCTGACTTCGTCCTGTAGTCTATAATCATCTCCTTGGTTATTCTAACGTTGAGTGCAAGGTTGTCCAAGTGACACCACTCAACAAGCTGATCTGCTTCCCTCTTGTACACTTACTCATTGCCATTTGTGATTCTGCTGACAATTGAGGAGTCATTGTCAAATTTGTAGATGCCATTGGAATTGTGCCTGGCCACACAGTCATGGGTGCATAGTGAGTAGAGCACTGGGCTAAGCATGTATCCTTGAGGTGCACCTGTGTTGATAGTCAGTGAGGAGAAGATGTTGTTTCTAATTTGTATTGACTGTGGTCTTTCGATGAGGAAATTAAGGATCCAGTGGCAGTGCAGGGGCCTGAGGTTTGAAGCTTGTTGATCAGATCTGAGGGAATAATGATGTTGAAGGCTGAGCTGTAGTCAATAAAGAGCAGCTGTATGTATGAGTTGCTGTTTTCCAGGTGATCCAGAGCTGAGTGGAGAACCAGTAATGTGTCTGCTATGGAGTGATTATGATGATGGGTGAATTGCAGTGGGTCCAGATCTTTACATGTTGATTCTGGCCATGACCAACTTCTCAAAGCATTTCATCACATTTGCTCCTAGGTGACAGTTGTTGAGTCAACTCGCTCTGCTCTTGGGTATCAGGATGTTTGATGCCCTTTCGAAGCAGATGGGAAACTCTGATTGCAGCAATGAGAGAATTGAAAATGTCCGTGAACACTTTGACTAGTTGGTTGGAACAGATATTCAGTACCCTGCCAGGTACGCCATCAGGGCTTGATGCATTGCGAGGGTTCACCCTCTTGAATGATGTTCTGATGTTGGGGTCAGAGACAGAAATCACAAGGTCCTTAGCCTTTGCAGGGATATTCGTAGGCACTGCTGGGTTCTCCTCATCAAAGCGGGCAAAGAAGATGCTCAGCTCATTGGGTAATGAAGCATCAAAGCCATCTATGGTGGTATTCACCCTCACTTTGTAGGTTGTAATAATCTGCACTCCCTAACATAGCTGCTCCGTATCTGTCTCTAGCCTCCTCCGGAATTGCCATTTTATTACAGAGGTAGCCTTCTGCAGGTTGTACCTGGACTTCTTGCAGAGATCTAGCTCCCTGGCTTTAAAAGGCTTTGATCTTGCCTTCAGCAGTTAGAAAATCTTCTGATTTATCCAAGGCTTCTGCTTGGAGAACACCTGGTATATGCACAGGGGCAGACACACACTCGTCCATTCAGGTCTTGATGAAGTCAGTAACACATGTTACATATTCATTCAAATCTAAGGATGAGTTCTTGAATATGGCCCAGTCCACTGATTCAAAGCAGCCCTGCAGATGCTCCTTCGACCATACTTTTACCATCTTCACTAGTGGTGCTGTGATCCTCAGTCTCTGCTTGTACACCAGGAGTCGAAGTATTTAGAGCCAGGTGATCAGACTTGCCACAGTGCGTTTAGGGTATGACTCGGTAGGTGTTCTTCTTAGTGATGTAGCAATGGTTGAGAGGCTCCTCTTCTCATATGTGATGTGTTGGTAGTAGTTCCTTAGAATCTTCTTCAGATTGGCCAGATTGAAGTCCCCTACAATGATTGGGAAGACATCAGAATGTGCTCTCTCATGGCTGCTAATCACAGAGCTCAGTCCCTCCAGTGTTTGCCTGATGTTAGACTTTGGCAGAATGTACACTGTGACCAGGATGATGGTGGTGAATTCCCTCAACAGGTAGAATGGATGGCACTTGATTGTTGGATGTCTTGGCCATGGAAGCAGGACTGGGATATAACACTCATGTTTGTGCACCATGATTAATTGATGTAGACGCAAAGGCCACCTCCCCTGGATGCTGGTGTCTGGTCAGTGCGGTGGAGGGTGTAGCACTCAGTTGTAGCGCCACTGTCTGGTACAGAGGTGCCAATGTTTAGGACCAGAAAAACTCCAGAGGGATGTTAATTCAGCCTGCAACATTCTGGGCACCAGATTTCATTTCATTGACGACATATACAAGAGACGGTGTCTTCAGAAAGTACCTCTATCCTCAAAAACCCCCAGCACCCAGCCCATCGCTTTTCACTCGGTTACCATCGGGGAGAAGGTACAGGAGCCTAAAGACGAGCACTCATTGGCACATGGACAGCTTCTTCCTGCTGCCATCAGGTTCCTGAACAACCAATGTAACCAAAGACACTGCCTTACTTTGACTTTTCGTGCACTATATTTATTTATTTTTGTGAGGTGGTTCATCTGCATTATGTTTGCACTATGAAGCTGCCACAAAACAATGAATTTTATGACAATTAATTTTGATTCCAGAGCCCAGTAGGTCATGCAGCGTCCATAGGAGGCAAAGAGCTGAGTGGAGAACCAGTAATGTGTCTGCTATGGAGTGATTATGATGACGGGTGAATTTCAGTGGGTCCAGATCTTTACATGTTGATTCTGGCCATGACCAACTTCTCAAAGCATTTCATCACATTTGCTCCTGGGTGACATTTGTTGAGTCTGAGCCCTTTAAGGTATGCCTTATCCATGATGCTGTTAAAATAGTTGGTGAAGGAATCTCTTGAATTGATATTCACCTCCTTAAAGTGGTAAATTTCAAGTAGAAATCTGTTTTGATTCTCATTACCAGTACCAGGCCAGGTGAAAAAGTTACAATACAGAACTGTACTCATACTAAACACAAGAAACAGTTTGGTATAGACAGAGCTATGTGATCCCACAATCAACATATCAGACCAAATCTCTGAAGATCTGCCACCTTCAGTTGTGAATGACAGTGGAGAATTTCAAAGAAGAAGCTCTGTGAACATTTTCTCTGTGAACCAGGGCAGAACTCAATATGTAGGTAGGCAAGACAAGACTGAGGTATTGGTCTTCAGCCAACTTGATTCAATTTATTTGATTGTGAGAAATTAGTAGAAAAATTGTACACAGCAATGGCTGTGAGTCTGAATGCAAGCTTGTGGTAATCCTGAACTAGTTTATGTCCTCAGCCAAGCTACTTAAGAATACTCAAAATATTATCACCAACCTGATAATATTCAACAAAATAAACAGCATAATAATGTCTATCATTAAAATAGCTATTGTCATTGATCCAATCAAAAACTAGTTATTCTTCGAAAACCTACTCATTGGCACAGCGATTGGATTTGCAACTCGAATAAAAAAATAAGATGATGTTCCTGGTGTTGAATAGACTTGATGGACTAGACGAGGGGTATAGTCATCATTTATGTTCTTAATATTGAGTCTGTGTTTGACTGCATGTAGGATTAAAGAGACCTAAAACTCAGTCTGTAGTGATTATTTGTGCCAGTGTCACCAGTTCTCACAGCCTTCTGACAATTTATAAAATAAAAGGGCAATCACAAGTAAGCCATTCGGCCCATCGAGTCTGCTCTGCAACTGCATCCTGAGCTAAGCCATTCACACATCTAGCCTTTTCCCCATATCCCTTGATACCCTGACTAATTAAATACATATCATACTCTTCCTTAAACTCCCCCAATGATTGCCACATACACAGCTATGGAGACCCAACAAATTCCACAAATTCATGACCCTCTGGCTAAATAGAGATAGAGGAACTAATACCCTGGTGCCAGGACATCTACCCTTCCATTCAATGTCAGCAAAATTAAGGAAGGATGGAGTTCACTCCTCTGTTTGCATCAATGGTGCTGAAGTGTAGTAGTAGACAGGTTTATGTTCCTAGGAGTAAAATATCTCCAGCGACCTATCTTGGTCCATTTCAAAGTGATGGACAAGAAAGTCCACTGTTGCTTCCACTTCTTCAGAAGTCTGAAGAAATTTGGCATGTCATCCATCAACAACTTCTACAGATATCCTGTTGGAAATATCCTGACATGATGCACCACTACATGGTTCAAGAACTAGTTTGCTCAAGACCGCAGAATACTGTGGAGAATTGTGAATGCAGCTTGGTCCATCACAAAAAAATCTCCTCCCCTCCATCACCTTCCACTGACTCTAGAAAGCCACAAACATATTGAAGGACTTATCCCACCATGCCCAAGCTCCTTTTTCACTCCTGCCATCAGGAAGAAGTGTGAGATCACGTATCACCAGAATCAAGGACAATTTATTCCACACGATTATCAGACTCCTGAACAAGCCACACACCAGTAAAGTTATGTGCTCTTTGCTCTTTACTCTCTATAATTGCATTCTGTGCTGTGGTTTTTACCACCAACTTTGTATGGTAAGCAGCTTGCTAAACAGAATTTCTCACTGAACCTCAGTACATACGCCAATAAACAACTTTCCATTGACGACAGAATATTTTTCACGAATGCTGAGAGGATGTTTTCCCTCTTGAGAGAATCTGGAACGAAGTGGTAAGGGTTCAGAATAAGCATCCACTTATGGAAGTTTGTACTTTGAAACTCCCTACCCTAGAGTTCTGTGGAGGATAGATCATTCAATGTCAAGGTAGCTAAAACTGATATCAGGTCAAAATAGACATGACAACAGTTAGAATGATAGAATCTTGTGTTTTTGACATGTCGCAAATGAAGCTCAGTCTTTCCACATTTGCTGGGACCAGCCCTTCTTGTTGTCTGATTTGTAGATATTGTAGAAATATATTAGCCATACAGTATATGAAACATGAATTATCTACATATCCTATTTCTGTAGCATGTTAAAAGTACTGATAAAGGCCATAATTTAAAAAAATAGTCATATGTGTTAATGGTCTATTTTTCAAATCAGCAGGTATGACAGAAATGCATTTCAATCTAGTCTGACCTGGGTGTCGGAATGGCATTTGAGAGATCTGTTAAAACAGCTGGTGCTGTGTCTCAGCAGATAACACTCTTGCTTCTGCAGAAAGTACTTGGGTTCATATCTCTTTCTAATAGGCCATTTCATCTGATGAAAAATGAGGTGCCAGAGTTTACTGGACCCCTGTACTGAGTACTTTATAAATTAGCTCTGGGCTCAGTCTTCCATCGGCCAATTATTTTGCAGCTCCTCTGTTAGGCTTGGAACAGTGGAGGTTCATGCGAACCATTGGTAGCCAGCTCTGCCCTGAAATGACAATGCTAGGCAATGAAGCTTTGTTCCAGGTTCACCTGTTCACTGGGTAATGGCAGCCCACATGCCCTCCTGGAAGGGTATTGCATCTTCATTCAGATGACTAAATTGTAGATTTATGTTCACTCACTGAACTTGGAAATGATGAAGGTCAGATAAACAAGCCATTCATTTTTCTTTCTCACTCATTTGCTGAAAGATTCATAGCATGGTATCACTGGGAGATTTTACGTTATTGAATATTGACTGGGTCATCCACATTGCAAATGACATGGACAGGGTAGAATTTGTTGTACGTTACCAAGAGAGTTTCTCAGGATTGATGATCTTGGAGTGAATTGAGGTGGACCAGTCCTCAGGGAACTGATGAAACTGTCCTTATCCTCAAGTGAAGTGCTGGAAGACTGGAGGGTTGCCACAGGAAGTAGTTGAGGCCGGTTCCCTGTCAATATTTAAGTGTAGGTTAGATTTGGCCTTGTGACTAAGGGAATTAGGGGGTATGGGGAGAAGGCAGGAACCAGGTACTGATCAGCCATGATCCTAATGAATGGCGGTATAGGCTTGAAGGGCCAAAATGGCCTGCTCCTACACCTATTTTCTATGTTTCTAATGTTGTGACATTATTTAAAAAAGGCAACAAGGACAAGGGAGGCAACTTCAGGCTAATGAGAGATGAATATCAGTCATCTCTGGCTTGGCTTTGCGGACGATGATTTATGGAGGGGTAATGTCCACGTCTGCTGCAGGCTCGTTGGTGACTGACAAGTCTGATGCGGGACAGGCAGGCAAGGTTGCAGCGGTTGCAAGGGAAAATTGGTGGGTTGGTTGTTGGGTCATGCACATTGAACAATATACATATGTACCAAAATTCTTACCTGCTGCAGCCGAATGTGGTTGCCTCGATGTGATTGCTCCAGGAGAGTTTCTGGTATTGGAAAGCTCTGATTCCACCTCTTTCCCATCAATGCAGACAGGTGTGTGATCCCTCAGCCTCTCCTTCCTTCATATTTCTTGAGAAATACAAGATTGTGACACTTGTTAATTTTTTTTTCCACGTCATGACCAGAAGACACCTGTAATCCTGCAGTGGATGTGTCACAGTAGATTAACTGAGCACGTCATTAGCAATACTTTTAAGATCTCTCACTGTGTCCAAAGTGAGGGGAGTAACACTGAGCAAAACTGGAATAATTACAAGAGTGTATTGATCTATATAAACACTTAGCTATGTCTAAGTGTTTTCCACTGTCCTTCATGTGTCTCATTGTTGTCCTTTAACTAGCTTCCCCGGAGGATGCAGTGTTGGTAAAGTGGACAGAGACAAATTGTACGTTTATTTTGTTACGAGCCCAGAGGACCCCAAAACCCAACGAAATTCACCGAGACAAATGGTTACTTAAACAAAAGTTGCTTTTAATATTCTTTAAACATTAAAACAGGATCAAACTTTAACTTGTTGCTCTTAACTCAACCTAACTTAACCTTCTTCTAAGTCTAAGTGCATGTGTATGTAATGTTCAGGAAAGTTCTTTGATTCACAGTTGAATCTCACCTCTCACTCCTCCAAGTTCACCAGTATCAGGCAATTCTTAGACTGTGCACAGAATTTAACATTTATGAATTTTCACAAAGCTCTGGCGCCTAAAGGTAATTGGTTACTACTCAGGAAGGTTCTTAGTGATTTCAGAGAGTGGTTTGTTGCTCGTTGGACACACACAAACTGATTCCCTCCTATCAGCCACTTCACTATCTTGCCATAGAAACTTGCCCCATCATGATTTTCCAAATGATAACCTCTTCTTCCAGGTCACCACAGAGTTCCTTTTGTTTCCCTTGTTTCAGGAGAAACACTCTAGCCAGCCATTTCTGCTTGAAAGGACTACAAGGGTTTTTCAATAGGCTGAACTCAGAACTCACAACCCATCTTCAAAATGAAGTCTTCCACAAACTTCCAAAAGCCACTACAGAACTGTCTCTCTCTCTCTCTCTCTCTCTCTCTCTCTCTCTCTCTCTCTCATTCAAAGCCTGCTTGGTCTTTTCTCTCTCTCTGTTTGCAAAACCACATGACCCTTCAGAACAGGAAATTGCAATCAGATTGCTGGCACCGGAATCACCTTCTGAGCATGTTCATCTGTTGCTTTAAAGACAATAGACTGTTTACTCCACAGCATCAGTCCAATTAACACCTACTTGTGAAGTCTCCATAGTGATTCTTCAAAGTTTCTGCAAAGTCAGTGTGGACATGAAGTCTCCCCTTAGGCATAGCTCTTGCATTTTAAATAAGATGTCTTTTGTGAAGTGACCTACACACTAAACCCCCTACAATCTATCTCTTTTAAAGACATATTAATATATAATATGCCCCGTAACAATCTTCATTCCTTCCTGCTTTCTAACTATTTTATCACAACGATACTCAAGAAGGGGAAACCAGGAGAACATAAGCCATTCCTCATCGAGGAGTCAGCAGTGGAGTGGGTAAGGAACTGCAAATTCCTGGGTGTCAACATCTCTGAAGATCTATCCTGGGGCAATCATGTCGATATAATCATGAAGAAGGCACACCAGTGGCTATATTTCATTAAGTCCTAGCCTATTCAACATTTCCCTATAACTCAGTTCATCAAGTCTCAGCAACATCCTTGTAAATTTTTTCTGCACTCTTTTCAATCTTATTAATATCTTTTCTGTAGGAAGATGACCGAAATTGCAAAACTCCAAATTTGGCCTCAGCATATCACCCTGTCCTCAATAATTTCATTTAGATGGGCAATGTGCCAAAAGCTCTCTTTACGATCCTATCTACCTGTGATCTATCTACTTTCAAGGAATCCCTCTTTTCTACCGCACTCTGCAGTGTCTTCTATTTACCATTTAAGTCTTACCCTGCTTTGTCCTTCCAAAGTGTGAGGCAGCACCTCACACTTGTTCACTTTAAATTCCATCTGCCATTCTGTGACCTTGGATCAAAGCATTTCACAACCAAGGTCAAACTTTTGAAGTAAACTTTTGAGGCAATGTGGGGAACTGCTAATAATTTAAGAACATTAATGTCTGGGAAGCAATATGTTGGTCACAATTTTAATGGTATTAGCTGAAGCATAAATGTTAGCCATTACATGGGAAAAATGAGTGTTTTATGTATACTGTAGTTATTTTCTGCTCATTATTCTTTCCTCTTGTTTGTTTTTTCTAGCAACCATGGTATTTGCTTTTGTATTATCTTGATGTTCAGCAGGTTTATACAGCTGATCACAATAGTCTTTTGTAAATCCAACTAACAGCAGTAAATTGAACTGCAAATTAAACGATGTCCAATGGAATCAACAGAAAGGGGACTTTTGCAAGGCAAATTAAAAAAAAATCTTCTCTTTAAGATCAAAGTGGCATGAACAGGCAGGAAAAAAAATGACAAAACACAAATTAAAAATATTTTAATTGTGGATGTCTCATGAAAATAAGGGGTATATGCAGGTGGTTTCTGGGGAAACAGATGAGTTCTACTTTTACAGACCATCATAAATCCATTAGAAAAAAATCCCTGATGACCTCATCCCTGTCTGTATCTGAGAATGATGAGCGTGCTACCTTCAGGAGAGTGCATCGCAGGGAAGCATCCAACCCAGACTGAGTACTTTGTCGAGTATTAAAAATCTGTGCTGACCAACTTACCAATGTATTCACGGATACCTTTGATATCTCATTCCAACAGGGCTTGTACCCACCTGTTTCAAATAGGCGTTCATCATGCTGGTGCTCAATAAGAGTAACATGCCTTAATGACTATTGACTAGTAGCACTTACATCAACAGTGATGAAGTGATCGGAAAGGCTGATGTTGAAAGATATCAGCTCCTGCCTGAGGGGTGACATGGATACATTCTAGTTTCCCTATCATAGCAGCAGGTTTATGGCAGATGCCATCTCATTGGCTCTACACAAAACCCTGGAACACCTGAACAGTAAAGATACATTCATCAAGATACTCTTTATTGATGAAAATTCAGCATTTAACACCATTATCCCCTTATGAAACTCCGAGATCTGGGACTAAACACCCCACTGTGTAATTGGATCATGAATTTTTTCATTTCCAGACCACAAACTAGATTGGTGAGAACATCTCTTCTACAATCTCCATCAGTATTGGAGCACCACATGGCTGTGTTCTTAGCAACCTGCTCGACTCGCTTTACAACTGTATGGCTAGATACAACAACAACACCATCTACAAATTTGCTGACAAGTGGGTGAATCAGCACATAGGAGGGAGATTGAAAACTGCTGAATGCTGTGCCAATGACCACCTTGCATTCAATGTCAACTGATTGTTGACTTCAGGAAGGAAAAAGCCAGAGGTATACATTGGGGGGTGGCGGGTGGGGAGGAATCAGAGATGGAGAGGGTGAGCAAATTTAAGTTCTTGGGATTTCTCTTTTTAAAAAAAAAATAATTTTATTTAATATAAAACCACTTAAAATATATCACAATATTTCAAACTTAATCCAAATACAGGTTGTATTTTATATGTAAAAAAAAGGAAATAAACAAAAAAGGAAAGAAAAAAACTACCTATAAATCCCCCTCCCCAACTCGCTATAAACTAAAAAAGAAAAAGTAAAGGGACAAGAAAACCATAACAGAAGCACTTCACTTTCTGATACTTTTCAACTTCTATATATATATATATATATATGTTCATAGAGACCGATAGGAGAAAGGGTATGTTTGAGATTCATCTAAATTTTAATACCAACAGTTTGTAAATATGAGCTCCATTTTTCAGAAAATGTATGATATTTATCTCTTAAATTATAAGTAATTTTCTCAAGTGGAATATAACTCTGAACTTCTGCATGCCATCTATCCATTCCCAAATCAATATCTGACTTCCAAGTTGTAGCAATACATTCTCCAGCTATTGCCAAAATAATTTGAACAAATTTTACTTGATATATATTCAATTGTAGTTTAGGTTTAATCCCTTTAACATCTCCCAGTAAAAACAACATTGGATCCTGTGGGAATCTTATTCCAGTTATTCGTTCTAATAAATTACCCAAATCAAGCCAAAAAGGTTTAATTGTGGAACACTGCCAAGGCAAATGCAAAAAAAGTACCAACTTCTTGTCCACATCTAAAACATAAATCTGAAAGGATATCTCTTTCTAAACCCAACACACTCATGGCATCATGAAGAAAGCACGTCAGCACCTCTACTTACATAGGAGTTTGCGGAGGTTTGGTATGACACCAGAAACCCTGGCACAGATGTGTGGTGAATAGTGTGCTGACTGGCTGCATCATGGTCTGGTATGGGGACATCAATGCTCCTGAACGTAAAGCTCTGAAAACGGTAGTGGACACAGCCCAGGACATCACAGGCAAAACCCTCCCCATTATCGAGAACATCTTTAGGGAATGCTGCTGTTGGAGAGCAACAGCAATCATCAAAGACCCACATCGCCCAGCACAAGCTCTGTTCTCAGTGCTGCCATCAGGAAAGAGGTATAGGTACCATAAGAGGTATAGAGGACTATGGACTGGGTGCAGGTCAGTGGGAGTAGGAAAAAATAGTTCGGCATGGACTGGAAGGGCTGAAGGGGCTTGTTTCTGTGCTGCAATGTTCTATGGTACTATGTATATTTGTTGGTTCCAGTAGCAGGAAGAATAATTTCGAGGACAAGAAAGGAAGTAATTAATTTGTGATCTAAAATAGAGGAAGGATCATTGAAACAGAAATTATAAATGAGTTCAATATAAAATTAGTGGTGAATGAAATGTTGAGTGATGTGTTGACAATAGAGGCATGGAGGGTGAGTTATTGAAGGAAAGCAGATTTGACTGGGTGCAAAGGCCTTTTCTCCTCTCAAAACATATTATTTGTAGGGTGTTTGGATACTCATTCGCAAGTCTTTTCAGCTTATGACTGATTTACATATTGAGAGATTAAATAGATCAATACACTATTAGACAAATTTTCATTACAAATCTTCATTCAAATTTAGTTGAGAGCTAAGGAAGATTAGATGCGATGAATTGAAATGTCATACCTTGGGATAACTTTGCATATAGATAGGAATGCACAGGCAATCCAATTAATCATGCTGGATACTCACGTTCATGCAGTATATATCAATTATTGTATCTCCCTCCATTTCGATTATAACTGAATTTATATAATGCCTTACTCTGCTGACATAAAGTATAATTAAAGTGCTCTGATTATTATGAAGTAACTTTCCTACATGAAACGTATGGTAGATGAACATTTTACAAAATAATAGTTATTGCTACGATGTTATTCGTTCATCATTTGAGATCATACTTTTTTATATAATGCATAAAGAATATGTGAGGTGATTCAGATATTATATCATTAAATAAAGCTATAGAGTTATACATCATGATACTGACCCTTTTGCCCAACTCATCCATGGTGAGCAAAGTGGCTATCTAAGCTAGCTCATATTCCTCTAAACCACACGTCAAACTCTGGCACGCGGGCCAAATTTGGCCTGCGATATAATTATATTTGGCTCGCAAGATCATTTCAAAAATGTATTAGAGGTGGCCCGCCCTGCAGCGAGAGCTGACGCTGTTTTTTGGTAATGTCACCCCCACCATCCTCCTCCTTCATTGCACATCCTTCCCCATTGTAACACGAGAAATTGTAACACGAGAAGTCTGTCGATGTCATCAGCCAGCAAGCCAGTTGGAAGGCTCCCTGCACAACCAGTCACTTCTCCCACCTGTCGAGCGGTGCGGTGGATGGGCGAGCGCCTGTGATTTCCTGTCGGCGCGACGGGCATGGTAGGCTGCGCACGGCCCCCGGGCAGCGCGAGCCCCGCTCGACTGGCACCGGACGGCCCTTCCACAGCGCGAGCGCACTTTTCCCGGTCGCCACGGCCTTTAGCGCTTGCACCCGCGCGGACCCCAGGGACGGCTGGTTCGGCCCTGCACGTGAAGAGAGAGATGGTGGCTGTCCGCAAAGGCTGATCGGCAGCGCGCTGGGCCTGAGTGGGTGGGTAAGCAGGGGTGGGAAGAGGGTGTAGGTGAGGAGTAATGGGCAGGGGAAGTTATGGTGGTGTGAGGGGCAGTTAGAGGAAGGGATGAGTAGAAGGAGGGGTGGATAGGGAAGAGGTAAAAGGGGAAGGGAAGGGCGAGTAGGGGAGGGGTGATTAGAGGGTGAGAGACGGGTAGAAGGAGGAACAGGTTGAGGGGAGAGGCAGTAGAGGGGCGTGTACAGGATGGGGTGGGTAGAGGCAGAGCGAGTGGAGTGAGGGGTGAGTAGAGGTTGGGTAAAGGACTGGTCAGGTAGAGGGATGATGGGTCGAGGGTGAATAGAGGCCTAGAGCCTGAGGAGTGAGCAGGAAATGCTGAGTCCTGATGCAGGCTAAAATGGACACAGCCAGTGAATGCTGACTACATCTCCACAGGGACCAAATATGTTTCCCTCAGGTCAAGCAAAGGGTGAACTTGAGCTACCTACTCCTGACCTGTAACATTATCCTCCTAAAGTTATATCCTAAAGTTTAACATTACATATGTTGAAAGAAGAGAAAACATGCAGATGTTGTTGAAAATTTTCAATAAATATTTAATTCGGCCCTCGACTTAGTCCAAGTTTTTAATTTTGGCCCTCCGTGAATTTGAGTTTGACACCCCTGCTCTAAACCTTTCCTGTCATAAGTGTTTCGTAAACTGAACTTACCTCTACCATTTCCTCTGACAGCTCATTTCATAGACCCAGCAATTTCTGTGTGAAAAATTGCCAGCCGGGGCCCTTCATATCCTTTCCTCCTCACTTTAAACCTGCACCCCCTCGTTGTAGATTCACCTACAATGGGAATAAGACTGTAACTGTCCATCTTTATCGATGGTCCTCATAATTTTATACACCTCCTTTGCTCCATGAAAAACATTCCCGGCCCCTGGTTTCTTCTCAAACTTCAAGCCCTCCAGTCCCAACATTCTTGTGAATCTTTTTGTTAACCTCTTGAGCTTTATCACATCCATTCTGCAGCATAGCAACCAGAATGGCATATAATAATGTTGTGTTGAAACATGATGTCCATGCTCCTGTACTCAAATGCCTTGGCTTATGAAGACATGCATGCACCATGTTTTCTTCACCACTCTCTATTCATCCTTCTTACCCTTTTCAAGTAACAGTGTCCGATTACCCCAAAGTGTCTCTGATCAATGCTTTCCAATGCCCCACCACTACTGTGAGTCCTGCCTGGTTTAACATCTCAAAATGCATCATTTTGCATTCCATCTCCATTTGTTTGTCCACTTTCCCAGTTGAACTAGATCCTGTTGCAACCTTAGGCAGACATCTTCACTGTACACTATTAATCTGTAGACACCTCCATTCTACCCCTTCCTTGTGGTCTTTCCATTTCCCAGTCCCTCACATCTTTACCTATCACCTCTTGGACCCCCCCCCCCCCCCCCCCAGTTTCCTACTTTATATACATAATATAACCTTCTTTTTCTTTCTAGTCTTAATGAAAAATCCAGACCCAAAATATTGACTGACTATTTCTACCCATGGATGCTGTCTGAGGTGCTGAGTGCCTCCAGGAATTCTTTGTTTACTCCGGGTCATTAAATTTTACTGTCAATCGTGATGAGGCCTCATTTGCATTGAGTGGGCTTTGATCTGTTTAAATGGCACAGATTAAACAGACAATGGTGCAGGGAACTCTTACAATGAATGAAAATTTGACCATTGTGAATCCTCATTACATAACGTTCTTTCCTCTCAGCCCAAAACCCTTTCAGGAAATAGAAGTGTGCATGGTGCTGCAGGATGCACTAAAAACTGTGCAGTGAACTGACATTCACTGATGGTGTATTATACTGATGGCTGGCTCTGCCCACATCTACCCATATATAATGTCAAGAGGGGCAAAATCAAGAATGATAAGATTGCTAGGTGGAGGATCGTGCTCTCCACCTACAATTATGACATTGCCTATTGGCCAGGAGCCCTTAATGACCCTCCAGATGCCTTATCTAGAGGAAGCTGTGCCTCTGCGCACACCGACCAACTGCAATCTCTGCATAATGAGCTCTGCCATCCATGGGTTATCTGCATGGCTCATTTTGTCAAGGCGTACAATCAGCCCTAGTCCATGGAAGATGTCAGGGAAATGACCAGGTCTTGTCAGGTTTGCGCGGAGTATAAGCTGCACTTCTACTGCCTCTCAAAGATGCAACTGATCAAGTTATCCAGGCCCTTCGAACGGCTCAGTGTCGATTTTAAGGGACTTCTCCCCTCCACGAACAGGAAAGCATTCTTCCTCTCTATCATTGATGAGTCCTCCCGCTTTCCGTTTGCCATTCCATGTCCCATGTCCAGACACGTCCACTTCGTCAGTCTTAAAGGCCCCAGATTCCATTTTCGCCATGTTCAGGCAATCCGGCTATATTCATAGTGACCGGAGCTCATCTTTCATGAGCAATGATCTACATCAGTATCTGCTGGCGAGGGGCATTGCATCCAGCAGGACTACGAGCTACAACCCCCAGGGGGAACAGGCAGGTTGGAAAGGAGAATGCCATGGTCTTGAAGGCTGTCAAACTGTCACTGAAGTCAAGAGGCCTTCCAGACTCAAGCTGGCAGGAAGTCTTCCCTATGACTCTCCATTCCATCTGGTTGCTACAATGTACCGTGACAAACGCTACTCCTCACAAGCTTCTATTCACTTTTGAAAGAAAGTTGGCATCGGGATCTACACTCTGAATCTGACACACCACTCCTGGTCAGCTCCTTCTCAGGAACCACAGGACCGACTCCTGGTGGAAAGGGTGAACCTGCTCCAAGCAATCCCACATATGCCTATGTGGAGTACCTGGATGGCAGGAAGGACACAGTCTCCATCAGGGACCTGGCACCCACCAGAACAGATGTCTGTTGCCTCAAGTGCTCTGCGAGGCATGGAGCTCATTCTCATCACCCCCAGAGCACTTCTGAAGACCACTGTAAGACCCTACCCTCAGTTATATGCTAATAAAAGCATATGTTCTCCTTCCAGTCATGAGAGCTTTTATTCACGCTATGCACTATTCTCACTCAGAATGAGAATCAGAATTTATTGTCATGAACAAGTCATGAAATTTGGTGTTTTGTGGCAGCGTCATAGTGTAAACATTCATATTATAATCATCTTACAACATTACAACATTACTAAACAATAAATAATAATAGAGCACAAATGTAAGGCAGTGTCTTTGGTTTATTGATTATTCATGAATCTGATGACATTGGGGAAGAAACTGTCCTTGTGCCAGTGAGTGCTCGTCTTTAGGCTCCTGTACTTTTTCCCCAATGGTAGCAGAGTGAAGAGGGCATGGCCTGGGTAGTGGGGGTCTTTGAGGATAGAGGCTGCTTTTTTTAAAACACTGTTCCCGATGGAGTGAAGTCTGGTGCCTGTGATGTCACAGGCCAAGTTAACAACCCTCTGGAGTTTATTCTTGTCCTGAGAGTTGGTGTCTCCATACCAGGCAGTGATGCAACCAGCCAAAATGCTCTCTATGGTACAACAGTAGAAGTTTACAGGAGTCATCCATGTCATACCAAATCTCCTTAGACACCTCACAAAGTATAGCAGGTGGTGAGCGTTCTTTGTGATTTAATCAACAAGGAGGGACAGATCCTCGGAGATGTTGACACCCAGGAATTTGAAATTCTCGACCCTCTCCACTACTGAGCCCTTGATGAGGACTGGGTCATGTTCCTCTGACTCCCTCCTGAAGTCCACAATCATCTCCTTATTTTTTCTGATGATAAGTGCAAGGTTGTTATCATTACACCATTCATCGAGCTGATCTATCTCCCTCCTGTACGCTTCCTCATTGCCATTTGTGATTCTGCTCACAACCGTGGTGTCCTCAGCAAATTTGTTGATGGCATTGGAATTGTGCCTGGCCACACAGTTGCGGGTGTATAATGAGGAGAGCAGTGAGCTAAGCATGCATCCTTGGGGTGCGCCTGTGTTGATGATAAATGAGGAGGAGACATTGTTTCCAATTCATACTGACTGTGGTTTTCCGATGAGAAAGTTAAAGACCCAGTTGCCAAGGTGGGTACAGACACCTAGAGTTTATAGCTTCTTGACCAGCACTGAATGAATAATGGTATTGAAGGCCGAGCTGTAGTCTATGAAGAGCAACTGTATGCATGAATTGTTGTTTTCGAGGTGATATAGAGCTGAGTGGAGAGCCAGTGACATTGCATCTGCCATGGAGCGATTGTGACGATAGGCAAATTGCAGTGGGTCCAGATCTTAACTTAGGTACATATTAATTCTGGTCATGACCAGCCTCTCAAACCATTTCATTACAGTAAAAGTGAGTGCTACTGGGTAGTAATTGAAGCAGCTCCTGCTACTCTTCTTGGGTACGGGGATGATTGATTCCATTTTGAAGCAAGTGGCAATCTCTGATTGCAGCAGTGAGAGTTTGAAAATATCTGTGAACAGTCCAGTTAGTTAATTGGCGCAAATTTTCAGTACCCTGCTAGGTACGCCGCCAGAGGGTTTGAATGATGTTCTGACGTTACTATTAGAGACCGATTTCATAGGATCCTCAGCCTTTTGATGGATTTTAGTAGGCACTGTTTGATTTTTCTTCTCAAAGCGGGCATAGAAGATGTTCAGTTCACCGCATAGTGAAGCATCGCAGTCATCTATAGTGTTCGCCCTCGCTTTGTAGGCTCTAATGGCCTGCACTCCCTGCCATAGCTGGTGTGTAACTGCATGTTACACACCATAGTTAAAAAAAAGAGACAAGGAAAGAATTAAGTCATGAGTGTCATGATAATGAATATGTATGAGTGTCATGATAATGAATATGTATGAGATGTACCGGAAGTCACGTGGTATGAGAGGGAGATAAGAACACAAGCAGGAGAACAAAGGAAACGGGAAAATAAAGCCACTGAGAAGTTTACCTGATAAAACTTGTGTTTAATGTTTTATTAACTTCACATTTCGGGCCACAAATGTGACATTGGCGACGAGGATGAAAGAAGCTTGAAGAAAATTAAAGACTAAACAAGATTACAGAGGATTACAGACAACTTCAAGGTGATAAGAATTTTCTCTTTGCTTAATACTTTTGGGGCTGGAATATTTCCTCATGGCTGGGGCAGACGGTGACTTTCTAACACATAGTGGAATTGCTCATTTTGACCCAACGGGTGATGCAAGCACTGTAAGTGTGAAGTGGAAGGCACGGCTGGAAGAATTTGAATCCTAAGCCGACAGTCGTGGCCTATTTCTAGATACCGGTACAGTTGAACAAAGAGCGCAGAGAAAGGCGTTACTTCTTTTCACTGCAGGACCCTCAGTTCGGGAAACATTTAAGACACTTTTGAATACTGGAAGAAAGGATGAGTACCGGAAAGCGGTAGATGCATTAAATGCACACTATGTAGTGACACCGAATGCTACATTTCAACGCCATTTGTTTCGGAGAACGAGACAAGAAGATGGCCAGACAATTGCTCAGTACGTGACGAGATTACGCCAGCTAGCTGTTGGATGCAATTACATGCCAGCTGATTTGGACAACCAATTATTGGATCAAGTCGTACAGCACTGCAGATCAGATAAACTCAGAAGACGTCTACTGGAAAGAGGGAGTGAGTTGGAACTCACCGATGCTTTAACCATTGCTGCTGCATTAGAGGCTGTTGAAGGGCAATTTCATACCATGACCCTGAAAGACAACTCAAGCCAGCAAATTAAGAGGCTCTCACATCGCCATAATCAGCCAAGATATACGTCGACACAGGACGTGGAATGTTATCGATGTGGAAACTGAGGTCACTTTGGAAAAGACCCATATTGCCCGGCCAAAGGCAAAGTTTGCAGAAAGTGTGGACGTAAGGACCACTTTGCAAAGAAGTGCAAAAGCAAGTCCAATGCAGACCAGAAGAGGAAGAGTACGACTTCCAAAGGCAAAGCCTGGGGGAAAGGAAAGTATCCTGGAAAGAAAGATACCATTCGCCAGATAGACGGTGACAATGATGATACCCAGGAGGAACAGAGTTGTTACCAATTTACTTTGAATGAAGTACATCATGAGAAGGTCCCAGTGATCATTGGTGGAGTGACAGTGCAGGTCATTGTAGACTCAGGCAGTGACAGTAATGTGATTGATCGACATTTATGGGAGAAGTTGAAAAGGAAAAAGATTATCTGTAACTCAAAGAAGTGTTCCAAGAAACTGTATCCATACACAGCAACCAAGCCATTGCAGACCATTGGATGTTTTACTGCAACTGTTGAAGCTGGAGATAAGTACACCGAAGCAGAGTTTATGGTCATAGAAGAGAGGGGAGAACCATTGATGAGTAGAAGCACAGCGCAAGACCTGGCAATACTTCATATTGGAGCTTGTGTCAATTCAATTCAGTCATATGAGGATATGAAGCATGAATTCCCTGCAGTCTTCCAAGGAGTACGAAAGCTGAAAGGTCGACAATTGAAGCTAGCAGTAGACGAAACGGTCAAACCCAAGGCACAACCAATGCGCCGAACTCCGTTTGGACTTCGTGGGAAAGTCGAAGCCAAAATTAAAGAATTGATCGAACAAGACATTATTGAACCGGTGGAACATTCGACACAATGGGTCAGTCCCGTAGTGATTGTGCCCAAACCAAAGGGTGACTATGTGTTGACATGAGAATGGCCAATGAAGCTATAATTAGAGAACGACACCCTATACCAACAGTGGAGGAAATACTTCAAGAACTAACTACCAGCAAGGTATTCTCAAAAATTGATCTGAAATGGGGCTATCATCAATTAGAGCTGGATCCAGGTTCCCGAGATGTAACTACATTTGTGACTCACTGTGGATTGTATCGTTACAAGAGACTATCATTTGGAATTAATGCAGCTTCGGAGATCTACCAGTATGAAATCCATCGAGTGATTCAAGGCATTCCTGGAGTTGCCAACATTTCTGACGACATCATAGTCCATGCACCAACGAAGGAAGAGCATGACAAACGGTTGAGGCGTGTACTATCTAGACTACAGGAGGCAGGCCTTACCGTGAATGGAAACAAGTGCCAGTTCGATGTGTCAGAAATGGACTTCATGTGACACAGACTTACACGGGAAGGACTAAACCCTGAAGAGGCCAACGTGAAAGCTATTGCAGAGGCACGTGCACCTCAGAACGCAACGGAGGTGAGGAGTTTCCTGGGATTGGTCAATTTTTGTGCAAAGTTCATTCCTAATTTCGCTACAGTGGCAGAACCACTAAGGAAACTAACCAGGAAAGGTGTACCATTTCATTTTGGATCTGAGCAGAAGAAAGCGTTCACAGCACTGAAGCAAAGCCTGACAGATGCAAAAACTCTTGGATATTACGATCCGGCGGCATCAACCAAAGTTCTTAGAGGATGCCAGCCCGGTTGGTTTAGGAGCCGTGTTGGTCCAGATGCATGATGGAGGACCAAGAATCATTGCCTATGCCAGCAGATCGTTATCAGATGTGGAAAGAAGATACTCTCAGACAGAGAAAGAAGCACTCGGTCTTGTATGGGCCTGTGAGAGGCTCCATGCATATTTATACGGCATTGAATTTGAACTCATCACAGATCATAAGCCATTAGAGGTGATCTATGCACCTAGATCCAAACCATGTGCCAGAATAGAGAGATGGGTACTCAGACTACAACCCTACAAATATAAAGTAATCCACATTGTAGGGAAAGCAAACATTGCTGATCCGCTGTCCAGATTGGTGAAGGATGGAGGTCCACAATCCAAGTCAGAATTGGGAACAGAAACAGAGAGCTTTGTACGCTTCGTAGCTATTCAGGCGACACCGAAAGCTGTGACTACGAAGGAGGTCGAGAGAGAATCCAAACGTGATCCAGAACTCATAGAAGTAAGATAATGCATACAGAGTGGACAATGGGACAAGTGTACTCACAAGGCTTACATTCCCATTAGAGACAAACTTTGCTGCATCGAACAGTGTGTATTAACAGGTTGCAGATTGGTGATACCGCAAAGATTGAGACCGAAGATCGTATCCTTAGCGCATGAAGGACACCTAGGTATTGATGGTACCAAGCAAAACCTCAGGACCAAGGTATGGTGGCCAGGTTGTGATAAAGACGCAGAGAAATTTGTTAAAACTTGTCACGGATGTCAAATCACAAGTAGGAGTAATCCGCCAGAACTGATCCGGAGTACGCAACTCCCGACAGGACCATGGATCGACGTAGCTGTTGATTTTCTTGGACCTTTACCGACGGGTGAATCAGTTATGGTAGTGATAGATTACTACAGCAGATACTATGAGTATGTGGTATTGAAGTCCACAACCACTGAAAAACAATACAAGCATTAGCAGAGATATTCGCAAGATATGGATTACCTGTTACATTATACTCTGACAATGGTCCACAATTCATTTCAGAGACATTTGCGGAATACATGAGGACCACAGGTATCCACCATCATAAAGTAACTCTGAAATGGCCGCAAGCCAACGGAGAAGTAGAGAGACAAAATCAGTCCATTGAAATACGATTGAGGATTGCACACGCAGAAGGACAAAATTGGCGAGAAGCATTGCTATCTTATGTGGCTGTCTATCAAGCATCGCCTCATGCAACCACTGGAAAAAGTCCTGCAGAAGCATTTTTTGGGAGAAAAATCCGCACCAAAATGCCAGAAATAAAGGAAATCCGAGACGACCAGGAGATGAGGGACCACGATGCTGAAAAGAAAGGTGCAGCAAAGCTGTACACAGATTCGAAACGTGGAGCCAAGTACTCAGACATCATGCCAGGAGATAATGTTCTAGTGAGGCATGAAACTGGTGGTAAGCTAGACACACCTTATTACCATCAACCCTATACTGTCGTATCCAGAAGTGGCAGTATGATGACAGTCAAGTCTCCGACTGGAGTCCTGTATAAGAAAAATGTATCAGGTGTAAAAAGGTACCAGTCCAGAGATACATCGAGCGAAGAGGTTGAAAGGCCAATACGAGATGCTGAAACTGAGAGACCTGATGATGTTCCAGAGGCAGTTACCAGCACTCCTGATGAAGTGACTAGAGGGCCAGAAACACCCGAAGCCGTGGTGAGCAGTATTTCCGACGCTGAGAGTGAACAACCGAGAAGCGACGACAATATCGCAGGCACGCTGAAACAAAACCGGAAAGTGCCCAACCGATACGAAGACTTTGTGCCATAGTTTTAATAAGAACTTTGGGACAGTATTTAATCTTATATCATAAAGTGCATGTATGAATGCTGTAGGAAGTAAATTTTATGTAGTTGAGTTATAGTATTACCATTAGTTACGATGTTTGTATGTTTCCGAGGGATATTGGTAAGTGAACGTAAAGTTTATTTCTGATTAAAGGAGGGATGTCATGATAATGAATATGTATGAGATGTACCGGAAGTCATGTGGTATGAGAGGGAGATAAGCACACAAGCAGGAGAACAAAGGAAACGGGAAAATAAAGCCACTGAGAAGTTTACCTGATAAAACATGTGTTTAATGTTTTATTAACTTCACATTTCGGGCCACAAATGTGACAATGAGGTACAGAGGTTAAAATATAATGTCTGTTATAGTAGAGTAATTGGTCCACAACAACTGTAAGCAAGTTTTTGAAAGCAAGAAGGTGTGTAAACAAGTAGAAAGTCCTCAAATATGCTTTGTATGAAGTTCAAAGTGAAAATAGAGAGGTATACAGTGGAGTTAGTACAGTTAGTACAGAAGGAATTCCACAAGATTTCTGACAACTGATACTTTAAAAAAAAAACCTGAATTGTCAGATTGTGACATTATAGACAAAATATCATCAGATTGTGACTTCCTTCCACATACGTGGCCACTTCAAGTTTGTGGTTGGGTGAAAGGCTCAGTTGAAAGAGGCCTAACAGAGACAATCATTCCAGGAATTGGCTGTCATTTCCTGGTCGTGACTCATTTTGCCTTTCTGGGTGAATTTTATTTGCACCTGCTGATATTTTTGGAACCATCTAATTTTCATTTAGTTATTGAATTACATGTGTAAGGTATTTTAGTATCATGAAACCATACAGCCTACTTTGATAAGAAAAATAAAACAACACTGTTTTAATACCTCAAAATGCCATATGCTTATATTTGTAACATCCATAATACTTTCCTCGATTCTTGATCGCATGATAGTTAAAAAAATGTGATTCATATTTTTTTGCTATTATTTAAAAGGATTTGAATTTTTTAAATGTATTTATCTAACCACAATGAAAGAAAAGGGAGTGGCTTCTTGGAATGGTTCTTTCAGACAGCCAGGATTGACCATCGGCTCTTCCTGTGAGGTATGATTCTCCAGCAATACAATGGCATTTTATAAAGGGAGAACTTATCTTGTGAATATTTTTTAATTATTTCTTACTTGATAAAGAAAAAAAAAATCCACAGGAGCATAAGCACTGAGCCATACAGTGGGAACAGACCAGGCATCTGTGATGCTTTCACATGAAAAGTGATAAGCTCAGAGCAAAAGTATACATTCATGATACACGGTTTCATGATACTAAAATATATTTACATGTTTAATTCAATAACGAAGGGAAAGTCTGCCTTCAGTCTTAGTTATGTGAAAGCCAACCATAATGTTCCTACCCAAGGCCAGAAACCGCTAACTCACTATTTCGCTAAAACAGCAGTCCAACAGCCTTCCTGTTCTGTCATAGATCAGTGAAGATGCTTCTTAATTCAGCTGTTCATAAAGTTTTGTCTGCTCTTTCACCTACCAAAAACTCACCATTGATAACCAGAGATGTAGTTAGGCCTGGATCTTTAGTTTATTTAGACAAAGGATGGGTAATCTATATGGTGCATCACAAAGAGTTAATCTGTTAATTTATTTAGACCACCGTGTGCTGTTAAATCCTTTGATTTCTGTCCATAAACACTGAGCAAAAGAGAGTTAGGAATTGAGACATATGCTAACTCTTTTGAACAAGAAGATACTGAGGCCTCTCACATTTCATCTGTGCAGGCGTTCTGATGGGTGGTGTCCTTCCATAAGATAATGTACTCGTATGGTCTACCAGATACATTTGTAACATTGCAATTTTATGCAAACATAAGCAGATTTTTTCATCTCAGTTGTATTGACTATTCACTTGACTGTGTAATGAAGTAAAGCCACAGTTCCTTTTTGGCCTTTGACCATTAGCCTTTCTCTCATTCTCCTTCCCAGCAATTTGAGAAGCCCAAATGCAATAATACAAAATTTGTAGGACATTCCATATCTCTTAAGTGTTTTGCATCTGCTTTCTGCACTCTGTGTGGATGCTGATAAAGAATACCTGCTGGTAGCCTTCCTCTTCTTCCTGCTTTTGTTCTTCACACTCTGCATCGTGGCCTTTAGGTCCTGGGGCTCCATGGACCAGCATTGGCTGTTTTGTCTTTGATTGGCATGGTTATGCAGCATACTGTCTTCACATCAACCTGTTATGTACTGCTTGGACTAATAGAGGCAATGGAACCTCATCTTCAGGAAGTCATTGGCAATTTGTCCGATAGTTATGTGCTTGTATGGGGCTCTCTTCTCTAGCGCTCAGGTACATGATATGAGCAGCCCAGGAAGTGGGGATTAGTCCTTGCCCATTGCCTCAGGGATCCATACTGTAATGGCTGTTAAATATTTCTGACAATACAGACTCCCTCAAGAGTCTCAACATATTATTTTTTTCCCTTTTACAACAGTGGTCTAATGGTTAAGCTACTGAATTTATAAACCAGATCTTTGAGTTCAAATCTCAATATGGAAAATGTAGAATGTTGATTATTTTAATAATAATATTTTAACCATTGAACCTCTGGGGTTACTAATGGAAGAAACCTCAAAATTGCGATCCTTACTTGTCCTCAAAAAAAAAGCTTCCCTAGTGTGGTTCCAGATCTTTGGCAATATGAATGGTTGAGCAAGCCATTGTGGGATAGGCATTATATGGTGCACCAAACAGCAATGCCAAATTCCAGAAAAATTAATAAACAAAAGGTGTTGAATCACTGTAAATTTGGGAAATGTCCCATTGACCAGGAAATTGTTACCGTGATCCTGCATTGAGCAGTTAGAAAGCTTTCCTGAGATTCTTTGGCCCAAGTTATCAAGAAGAGTCTTTATGTCCATACAAGTGAGCAATGCAGTGCCCAAGATGCTGCCAAAATCAAAATTGATGACATTATTCTCACAACTTCAGTGTCTGTATTTTTTTATATATAAATCATAGTTTTGGGATCAGGGAATCACTGGCAAGGGAAACATGTATTATTTAGCCTCATCTGACCCTCCAGAAAGTGAATCGAGTCCCTCTACAAATAAGTAATTTCAAGTCAACCACATGGGATAGTCTTGGAGTCAGATCAGGTAAGGATGTTCCTTCCTGAAAGATATTAAGAAAAAGACACATTTTTATTGATAGCTTAGTTCAAAGTTCAAATTTATTGTCAGAAAACATGCATTACATCACATACAATGCTAAGGTTATTTTTCCTGTGGGCCAGGCAGAATTTCTACTTATCAGTAGAACAAGCAGGACTCAAGAAAAATATACGTATCGAAGCAGAGAAACATGGAACATTGCAGCACAGAAATCAAACCATTCTGGTCTTCTAGTCTGTGCCAAACTATTATTCAGCCTAGTCCCACTGACCTGCACCCAGTCTGTCTTCCTCCATATCTCTCCCATCCATGTACCTGTTCAAATTCTTCTTTAATGTTAAAATTGAGTCCACATTCACCACTTCAGCTGACAGCTTGTTCCATAATTTCACCACTCTCTGTGTGAAGAAATTGCTCCTAATGTTCCCCCTAACCTTTTCCCCTTTCACTCTTAACTCATGCCCTCTGGTTTGTATCTCACCTAAGCTCAGTGGAAATAGCCTACTCTATCGAAGCCCATGGTAACTATCAAATCTCCCCTGATTTCTTTGCTCCAGGGAATAAAGTCCTAACCTGTTTAAGCTTTCCATGCAACTCAATACCTGGCAATATCCTAGTAAATCTTCTCTGCATTCTTTCTATCTTATTGTTATCTTTCTTACAGTGAGGTTACCAAAACTGCACACAATACTCCAAATTTGACCTCTTCAATGACTTGTACAGTACAACTGTACCATAACATCCCAACTCCTATACACAGTACTATACAGAGAAAGAAATGTAAACAAAGAAATGAAAACAAACTCCCAGCAAAAACATGAAAAATTATTCAGTAATAAATAATGTGCAAAGTTAGAGTCCTTAAATGAGCCTCTAATTGAGTCTGTTGTTTATGATTCTGAAGATGGAGAGAGGCAATTGCTCCTGAACCTGGTGGGGGCGAGTCTTGCGGCACCAATGCCTCTTTCCTGATGGCAGCAGCAAGAACAGAGCCTGTCCTGGGTGGGGTGGATTCTCTATTGTTACCGCTCTCCGATGGCAATTTCCGTATAAATTTTCTTGATGGTAGGAAAAGTTTTGCCTGCAATGTAATGGGCTGTGTCCACTATCTTTTGAAAGACTTTCCACTCATTGGTGTCCCCATACCAGACCTTCTACATATCTACAGAAGTTTGCCAAGGTTTCCGATGTCATACCAAACCTCCGTAAACTCCTGAGGACGTAGACGGGATGATGGGTTTTCTTCATGATGACTTTAATATGTTGAGTTCAGAAAGGTCACTAAGACACATGTGGCAAGGGATCAAAACCGTAACAGGTCGCAGGTAAGCTTTGCAAGTTAAAGACAATGGCGCCTCTCTTTTGAATAGACTGAACATCTTCTATGCACAGTTTGATGAGAAGAACAGGATGACACTGAAGAAAGCTCTGTGTTCCCCTAATGAATGGTCCCCCAGCATAGATGCAGCTGAGGTAAGGAGAACCTATCCAAGGTGAACCCACACAAGGTGGAAGGACCAGATAACGTACCTAGCCGATTACTGAATGTCTGCTCAGAGCAATTGATGTAGGTCTTCACGGACATCTTCAACACCTCACTGCAGCAGTCCATCCGTTCCCACAGGGTTCAAGATTGCCACCATCACCCTGATACCCAAGAGGATGACTACCACAGGTCTCAGTAACTACTGCCCTCTGGTACCGACCTCCACCATTACGAAATGTTTTGAGTATTTGGTGATGGAACGCATCAAAGCACACCTCGCAGAGATGATGGACCCATTTCCATTCGCTTATAGAAGAAGCTGTTCCACTCTGTTCTTAGCCACCTGGAGAATGATGCCTCATACGCTAAGCTGCTGTTCATCGATTTCAGGTTGGCGTTTAATACAGTCATTCCCCAGAGGCTGGTGGAGAAGCTGTCCTCCCTGGACTCAACACCGCTCTCTGTAACTGGACCCTTTAAAAAGAAAGAATATAGTCCGACCAGGTTGGCAGCAGAAGGTTGGGCACTGTCATGCTGAACACTTGAGGACAGTGTGCTCAGCCCACACTATTCATGGTACTGATCTGCAACTGCATCACCAGATTCAGCTCCAACAGTGTCATCTAAGTTTTCAGTTGACACAACAGTAGTTGGTCTCATCAGCAACAATGACGAGTCACACAACAGAGAAGAGGGGGAAAATCTCATGATATGGTACGAGGCTAACAATCTGAGTCTTAATGTGGACAAGATGAATGAGAGGAATGTGAAATTCAGGAGGACCAGGAATGACCACCCTGACTATTAAACATCAATAACTATATAGTAAACGCGAAGTTCCTTGGAGTTCACTTAATTAGTGACCTATCATGGACGCACAACATCTTCTCACTTGTCAGGAAGGTGCAATGGCTACTTCACTTCCTGAGAAGACTGAAGTGGGCAAGTCTACTGGCCACCATTTTGTCAAATTTCTTCAAAGGCTCTATGGAGAGGATCCTTGCTCGCTATATCACAATATGGTATGATTCCTGCAGAGATTTGGATCGGAGATCAATCCACAGGACCATAAGAGAGGCAGAGAAGATCACTGGAGTCTCCCTCCCTCCCCCATCAACTTGATCTACTGGAATCACTGTCTGAAGAAGGAATGCAAAATCATTGAAGATCCTTTCCACCCTGCACATAGCATCTTTCAGCTTCTCCAATTAGGAAAGAGATACAGGAGTATCAGGGGCAACACCATGAGGCTGAGGAACAGCTTCTACCCACAGCCAGTGAGGATGCTGAACGACCAAAGGAACTGCTCACACTAACCATCCAAGACTCTCATATTCATTAAACAATATTTATTTGTATAGATGAAATACTGTCCTGCATATGTATTATTCGTCTGTATGTGGGTTATGTCTGTATGTTTTGCAGTGAGGACCGGAGAACGGCCTTTCATTTCGTTGTACTTGTTCAATTTGATGACAATAAACTTGACTTGACTAGTGACTCCCTGGAATTTAAATTTGCTCTCCTTTGATCCCCCAATGATCACAAGATTGTACACCTCTGGTTTCCTCTTTCAAAAGTCTATGAGCAGTTCCTTGGATTTGGTGGCATTGTGGAGAGGTTATTGTTAATATTCCATTCAATCAAGTTTTCAATCTCCCTGCTGAATGCTGATTCATTGCCCATTTTTATACAGCCCATTACTGTGATATTATCAGCAAATTTGTAAATGGTGGTGGTGTTGTACTGAGTCAGGCCGTTGTAGGTGTAAAATATGTAGAGCAGGGGGCTATGTTTGCAGCCCCGTGATGCTCCGGTACTGATGGAGATCGTGGAGGAGATGTTCTTGCCAATCCTCACACTAGTTCGTGACTCAACATTTTCTCAAGAAATTTTGAAGAAATCTCTGGAATTATTTGCCCTCAGAGTGGTGGACATCAGATCAACAAAAGTATTTAAAATGAAGAGAGATAAATATTTGTATGATCAAAGAATTGAAGATTATGGGGAACTGATACAGAAGAGTGAAGGATAGCATAGATCAACCATGATCATATAAAATGGCAAGGCAGTCTTGAGAGGTCTGGCAGTTGTCTTTTATTCTTGAGATGGTTCTCATATTACAAAAACTGATGTCGTTCCTAATTCCGGATTATTAAATTATTAACTGTCGTAGTGGGATTTAAACCTGGATCTCTGGATTTATTGAAGGGTCTGGATATGTCTGGCTTCAGCATGTTAATCACTGCCCTGCCTTCATACCCACAGCATCAGTAATGCTGCAGTGAAGCAAACAGTAAATTGGAAAGTATGGCAAAGATCAGTTTTAGCCATTTGAAGAGATTCTAAGGTGAATTCTGAGCAGAGAGTCAATGTGACTTTAACCTCCCTAAAGGGAGAGTCCTGGCCCAAGACTGTGATAATGGAATCCTGCAAAATAAACAGTGAGACCTAAGGAATTATATAGTTCACCAAAAATGAATAGGGAAGGTATTGTGACTCTTAAGGCTCTGTGATAATTGGTTTCTTATTTATCAGGGTGATTTTACATCTCACCATCATGAGTAACTATTAATGGCACCTCCAGTGGTGGAGTACTGCAGCGATTTACCTCCAAAACACTTTTGAATAAGTTTCTCAGCTGCTAAATACAGGTCAAACATACTTTGTAACTTTGAGCATGCTCTTTGGAAGGTGTTTGAGTAGCCTGCAATGAGCTCTGAAGCTGCCAATCAGTTAAGCTGAAGTGTGTAAGAAGTCCTTTTAACAGTAGATAAACTGCCATTCAGCTTATCAAGTCTGCTCCACCATCCAAATCGTGGCTGATGTACTTTTCCTTTTACCCCTATTCTCCTGCCTTCTCCTCATGATCTTCGACACCCTTACAATTCAAGAATTTATCCTCTGCTTTGAATATACCCATTTACTTGACCTCCATTCTCCCAACTCTAGCAATTCCTTAAAGATCACTACTAATGTGTTCACAATATTTGCAGCTACTCTTTCATAAACCTAGGGTGTAGTTAATGTCGTTCAGATGACTCATCTATTTTCAGCCGCTGCAGCTTCCCAAACACCTTCTCCTTCATAATTCTCACTGCACTCACTTGTTCTCCCTGACATTCTTGAAGACTGATGTAATATACTTATTCAGTTCATCCACCATTTCTTAGTTCCCCATGATAACTTAATTAGTATCATTTTTGCAGAGTTCAATGTTCACTCTTGTTTATCTGGAAAAAAAAACTTTTGGTGTCCTCCTATTTTATTGGGTAGCTTACTTTCATTTTTCATGTTTTCTCTCTATTTGCTTTTTTGTTGCCTCTTGTTAGTTTATAAATGTTGCCCAATCCTTTGGCTTCCTGTTAATTTTTACAATACTGTATTGCCATCTTTTTGCATCCCTTGTCAGCCATGGTTGCCTCATTCTCCCTTTAGAATGCTTCTTCTTTTGGATGAAATGAGCCTGCATCTTTTTAATTATTCTCAGAAACCTCTGCCATTGCTGCTCTAGCATCTTCCCTGCTTGGGATCCCTTCCACTCATCTTTGGCAAGCTCCTTTTGTGCCGCTATAGTTACCTTTACTCAACTGTAAACCAACGCATTTGATTTTAGTTTCTCCCTTTTAAACTCCAGGGTAAATTCTGTCATATTCTGATCACTGCTTGCTTGTACAGTAAAAAAAAAAATCCTAAGTTCGGATTTTTCTGATACTTTGGCAGTACTTTTAAAATTCAAATGTAACAAAAATAAACAGGAATTTTTGATAGTTTAATGAAATACTTTTTCATATAAAGTACAAAAAAGCAAATAAATATTTTTTCTTACATTTCCGCAAGTTCAACATGGTTGCTTATTGCCGTTGTGCATCTGTGGTGCTTACGTATGCACGCACACAAAAGCCGAGAGTTTTCGAGAAGTTCGCGTTCTCGGGTGGTCCAGATTTCTGCCATTTGGATTTTTGGATTTCTAATGTTCTTTTACCTTGTGCTCCCTGATCAAATCCAGTTCATTGCACAGCACCAAATCCAGAATTGTCCTTTGCTTAATGGGCTCAACTACAAACTGCTCTAAAATGCCATCTCATTCCTCATATTCTTTCTCTTGGGATCCAGCACCAAACTGAGTTACCTGCACGTCGAACACTCCCATGACCGCTGTAATATTGTTTTTTTTACATACCTTCTCTAATTCCTATCGATATTTGCACCCTCTATCTCAGCTGCTATTTGAAAGCCTCATCTATGTAACTTCCATCATGGCATTTTCTCAGCTCTACCCAAAAGGATTCTACATCCTCTGATCCTATGTCCCTGTTCACTGAGGGTGTGATTTCATGTTTAACCGCCCCGCCCCCCGCCCCCCCCGCCCACCTGTCTTTTCAATCTTTGGATGTTTAGTTCCAGCCTGATTCTCCTCAGTCACACTATTATGTCCACAACATTGTACCTGCCAATTTCCAACTGTGCCTTAAGTTCTTCTACTTTCTTTCTTACACTGTGTAGTTTTAAATACGCTTTCAGTCCCACATTCACCACCCTTCTGATTTGTATTTCTGTGTTACCACAGTTTAAATTTGTATCCTTTTCTACTCTTTCTGACATTTTTTTTGTGCTGGAGACTTCAATAATCTCTCCTGTGCTTTCCTTTAACTTTATCATACTTTTTCAATCTGTTGAATCCATCCCCTGCTATTCTATAACAGTCCTAGTTATGTTCTCCTCGACCTACTGAGACCAATGATCCAGTTTATGTTTGTACGGACAGATGGGCATAATGGAAATGATGAGGTAATTTGTTGTGTGCCTGGCAGCATGAAAATGAAAACTTGAATAGTGTACAGAAATGCTCGACCCAGCGCTGCTTCAACAAGAAATCATCGTCTCCAGTGCAATCAGAATTGAATCATGTCGCTCTTGAAAAAAACATGCTATGCAATCCAACTTACTGAGTTTTGGATTTTTTTTTGTGGGAGTAAATGATAAAATTCACTTCAATTGCACACCTGTAAGAAAATCTGAATGAAGGCTTTCTGAGAAATGTAATCGTCATTCAGAATCAGTGCTGAGTTTATTGGCATTTAGTTAATTTTAAACAAATAAGCCTGGAAGCATGACATATGAAATTAAATTTGCATTGGCAGTAAAAGCCAAGCTTGATGGGATTTCACCAACTGAAAGCTGCATTGTCATCACCTGGGTTTATTATCCATCCTGTGACAGGAATTGAAAGTACAGGCAAGTGAAGTGAAAGTTACTCAGGTAACTTCAAACCACCTTTCATGTTTAAACCAGTCCAAACAAAAACACCAAAGCATATGAATGAAGACATTGAAAAATCAAGTGCAAGTTCACCCATTTGGCATCCATATGTGAAGTATCCCACCAAGACCGCCCATTAATTTGAGGAACAGCACTTGATTTTCTGTCTGGGCACTCTCCAACTGGATGGCATTAACTAATTTCTACGGCTTCTGCTAGCCTACTCTCTGCTCACTCTCCCTTCCCTTTCCTTTTATCTTCTTTCCTCCAGCTCTCCACCCCCTTCACAGAGCCATCTCTCCTCCCCCTGCTTGCTGGTGTGCCCTCCCCCCCTTATCCATATATTCTGCCTTTGGGACCATGATCCCCTTCCCCCCACCACACCATTTTGTTTGGGTGCCCTTGGACATTTTTCCATACCTTGAAGGGCTCAAGCCTGAAACATTGGTTATTTATCTTTATATTTGCTATATAAAGGACACTGTTTGACTAGTTGTTTCTCAAAAATTGTGTTCTTACTCAATTTTACATATGAATTTGTGATCAAGACACGTGTTTTATGCAGTCACCAGATTCTATCTCACAATCTCTGTCAGCTTGAATGACCCTCAATTCAAACCGTTCTTGAGCTCACAAACTTATTCTATCTGTTTTTTTTTATGTATCCATTTAGCAGTAACTTGTCTTCACGGGCAAGGGCAGCATTTATTGCCCATTCCTAATTGTCCTTGAGGATGTGATGGTGAGCTACCTTCTTGAACCACTGCAGTGCCTCCAGTGAAAGGACTTGCACAATGGTGGAGAATTCCAGGATGTTGATCCAATGACAATGAAGAAATGTTTAACCTGTATGTATAATCTTTAGGCTTTATATAGCAGTTGATATTCCCATGTGCAGAAAGCCTATGCCCTTCATGGTAGAAATAGTATTTTTGGGAAATTTAGTCCTGATATCTTGACAAATCTACCACAGTGCATTCCATACTGCTGTGGGCAACCACCCAGACTAGTGTTTGGAGTGAATATTTAGCGAGGCATTTGGGGGTATCAATCAAATGTTCTGCTTTGTCATGTATGATGTTCATGATTTTATGAAAAACAGAGGTAACTTGGGGTCCAAATCCTTAGATCACTCAAGGTTGCCGCGTGGAATGATAGGACAGTTAAGAAGGTCAATGGTATGCTGGGCTTCATTAATTAGGAGATCGAGTTCAGGAGTCGTGTGGTAATGTTGCAGGTCTATAAATCTCTGCAGAGGCCACACGTGAATGTTGTGTTGTGTTCTGATCACCTCCCTAAAGGAACAATATGGAAGCTATTTAGAGGGTGCAGAGGAGATTTACCAGGATGTTGCCTGGATTGGAAAATATGCCATATTAGGCAAGGTGAGCAGAAATCGGACTTTTCTCTTTGGAGGGAAGAAGGATGAGAGGTGATCTAATAGAGGACAACAAAATTATGACAGGCAGAGATAAGGTAGACAGTAGAAACCATTTTCCTAGTGCAGGAGTAGCAAACACTGGAGGACATCTGTACAATATGAAGAGAGGAAAGTTTAGGGAAAGGGTAATTATTTTTTACACAGTGAGTTGTGGGTGCCTGGAATGCATTGCCAGGGGTGGTGGTGGTGGATGCTGGAACAATAGGGGCATTTAAGAGATTCTTAGACAGGCTTGTGAATGAAAGGAAAATAGTGGGATATAAGGTCGGAAAAGTTTTTTTTGGTAGATGTATATCTGTCGGCACATGTCATGTGCCAAATGACCTGAACTGTGCTATAATGTTCTCGCTTCTATATTCAAATTCTTAAGGACTAATGAAGCTGCACTCATTCAGGCACATGGTGTGCATTCCATCGCCCGATATGTCTTGTAGATTGTAGAAAGGCTCTGGAGTGCCAGGAAGTGAATCACTAGCTGCAGGTTAGCCAGCCTCTGGCAGGTTCTCATAGCCATGGTATTCATATAGTTTGTCCAGCTGAAATTTATATCAATAGTGACTCTGAAGGTTGTTGAAGCTCAGTTATACTAATGCTATTGAATGTCTCTTGTGGGAGAAGGGCATCTTCTAGCAGTTTTGTATCGGGAATACTACTTTCCACAGATTAGGACCTGCATCAATATTGGAAGTGTTGTTGTATTGAGTCAGGGCCTATCTTATCTGCAAATTCCACATTTCTAATCTTATCATAGAAGGAAGATCATGTATAAAGTAGCAGAAAATTGTTCTCAGCCTTAAGACACTGCCTTGAGGAGATTCTGCAGTGAGCCACAATTTCATTAACTTTGTGTAACTCTAGTTGCTGGAACATCTTGATATATATTGACTAGTTATGTCAGGGTTCTTTAGTGCTACATTTGGTTATATAGTACATTCACTCTTAACTTCTGGAATTCAGCTTCTTGGTCCAAGGAGAGGGGCCAAGAGGATGCAGTTTGGACCAAGCCTATGATGAGGTCAATAGTTGAATGGTCCTGGTGAAGCCCAAACCACACATCAATGAGCAGTTTATTGCTGATTAATTGGCAATTCTCAGTTTCAAAGTCAACGACAATGTCAGGGTGAGTATATTGCCATATACATCAATACAATGTACAGATGCACCAAAATAGCATTGTTGATGATTAACACTGATGGTATTTCGCCCATGTTTGTGAACAGCATCTACTTTTGCAATTCATTTCTTCTCACCGTGTCATATCGCTTTTGGATTTTCAACTTTCTAATATTGACCACTTCCTGTATGAAGAAATGTTGGCAGTTCTTATCCATTATTAGTTTGAACCAGTGACTGTGCATGAGATGTATGGAATAGGTGAAAATTCACTGCAGTATTTTCACATCGTTCAAGCTCTGAACATGAGGAACATCAGCCTTGAAGTGAAAGTGTCAAAAGGTATCCACCTGAACAGAAGTACAAAAAAACTGTGGATGATTCAAATTAAAAGCATGATACTGTAGAATATAACCAACTCATGATACAGAATGCCTGATGTTCATGCAGGTTGTATCTTTTGCTGAAGCACATAATTATTCAGGACATCTTACAGCGGACTTTCCCATTTAGTTTGAAGCCAGCTGCACCATTCAGTGGCATTCTCAGCTGAGTAGAATGCCAAAATTATTTATTTTACAGGAGAAGAAAATAATTCAACAACTGTCGATTGGCTTCTGTTTATCAATACACTTTCAAATATAAAACCAGTGAGAAATCAGAAAAAAATTGCAGCTTTTAAAATCAAAAAACTGCAGCTGTTGTTAATCCCATTCTTATTCATTTATTTTGCTCTATCTTTTTTTGATCTTCTGATGCCATGCAGGATTTAGTGGGCAAGTAGCCAAGCAGATGGCCTCTTCCCAGGCTTCTGTCAATATTGCTAAGAGTCACTGTCCAATCTTTCATCTCTGTCCAGCCATGGGAAAATTCCTGACCTCTATTCACAGTCTGTAATCCTGCGCTGTGCTAACTTAATTTATTTCAGTTTTCTTTCTCAATTTTTTTTGGATTTTATAGAAATAGTACATAAGCAGAAGCCATTAATCAAAGGTATCGGATGTCCCCCAAAGTTCCTCAACATGATTATCCAACTGCACGAAAACCAACAAGGTCGGGTCAGATACAGCAATGAGCTCTCTGAACCCTTCTCCATTAACAATGGCGTGAAGCAAGGCTGTGTTCTCGCACCAACCCTCTTTTCAATCTTCTTCAGCATGATGCTGAACCAAGCCATGAAAGACCTCAACAGTGAAGACGCTGTTTACATCCGGTACCGCACGGATGGCAGTCTCTTCAATCTGAGGCGCCTGCAAGCTCACACCAAGACACAAGAGAAACTTGTCCGTGAATTACTCTTTGCAGACGATGCCGCTTTAGTTGCCCATTCAGAGCCAGCTCTTCAGCGCTTGACGTCCTGTTTTGCGGAAACTGCCAAAATGTTTGGCCTGGAAGTCAGCCTAAAGAAAACTGAGGTCCTCCATCAGCCAGCTCCCCACCATGACTACCAGCCCCCCCACATCTCCATCGGGCACACAAAACTCAAAACGGTCAACCAGTTTACCTATCTCGGCTGCACCATTTCATCAGATGCAAGGATTGACAATGAGATAGACAACAGACTCGCCAAGGCAAATAGCGCCTTTGGAAGACTACACAAAAGAGTCTGGAAAAACAACCAACTGAAAAACCTCACAAAGATAAGCGTATACAAAGCCGTTGTCATACCCACACTCCTGTTCGGCTCCGAATCATGGGTCCTCTACCGGCATCACCTACGGCTCCTAGAACGCTTCCACCAGCGTTGTCTCCGTTCCATCCTCAACATCCATTGGAGCGCTTTCATCCCTAACGTCGAAGTACTCAAGATGGCAGAGGTCGACAGCATCGAGTCCACGCTGCTGAGGATCCAGCTGCGCTGGGTGGGTCACGTCTCCAGAATGGAGGACCATCGCCTTCCCAAGATCGTGTTATATGGCCAGCTCTCCACTGGCCACCGTGACAGAGGTGCACCAAAGAAAAGATACAAGGACTGCCTAAAGAAATCTCTTGGTGCCTGCCACATTGACCACTGATATCGCCTCAAACCGTGCATCTTGGCGCCTCACAGTTTGGCGGGCAGCAACCTCCTTTGAAGAAGAGTGCAGAGCCCACCTCACTGACAAAAGGCAAAGGAGGAAAAACCCAACACCCAACACCCAACCCCAACCAACCAATTTACCCCTGTAGCCGCTGCAACCGTGTCTGCCTGTCCCGCATCGGACTTGTCAGCCACAAACGAGCCTGCAGCTGACGTGGACTTTTACCCCCTCCATAAATCTTCGTCCGCAAAGCCAAGCCAAAGAAGATATACAGAAAAAAAGTTATAAAAGAGAAATAAAACATATAAACTCAATATCATAACAGTCAAACAGAAACTAAAGCAGTAAACACTTAAACAATTAAAACGTATGGCTTAATTGAAGAAGATTTTAAAAAGTAAATTTCATACTATAATACAAATTCTACCCCCTTCCTTTCTGAAGTTATCTGGAAGTTATCTCTATCATGAAAAGAAACTACAAACTCACAAAGCAAGATCCATGTGATCTTATAAATAAAAGGACCCCATAAACTGAGATAATTTAAATCCATTACAATAGAAGAACATCTGATCTTTTGCTGAAGTTAGGCACATCATCATATCAGAATAGGGGTAGCATTTTTTTTTTCTTCCTGCATCCCTTGAAATTTTCCAAGAATGTCTGCAGTGTAAACTGCGCTGCAGGCATTCCAGGACAAAATGGCTAATGATTACAATGTTGCATAATACGCGTGACGTTGCAGTGCATGATTTTCAAATTTGAGGAAGGTTTGCTCAGCTCCTTCGAAGAGTAGTGCACAATGTGATCACAGTGCATTGACAGGAGAGGAATCACATGTTAATTAAGTGCAAATAAAGTGAGCAGCTTCATTCTTAAGTGCTTATTTTGAAGGATACGTCGGGTGTGTATGATACATGTCACAGTCGACATCGACGCAGTGGCGCTGTACGACCTGCTTCTTTACATACCGCAATGCCAGTATGCTGTCTAAAATCACGGACAGAAAAAGAGATTTGTAGTTTTGTTCATTCCTGTGTGAAAGTCCAATGCCGGGATATCAGAGACTCTTCATAATGGTAAAATCCCACAAAGTTTGTGTAAAACTCATAAATAATGGCTTTTTGAAAGATCAATTAGTTAGTCCCAATCTTTCACCTCCTCCCTGTAATTCTTTCTTTCAATTGGTTATTTAAATATAGACATATAGCACGGTAACAGGCCCTTTTGGCTGATAAGCCCATGTTGCCCAATTCTTTGGCTTGGCTTCGCGGACGAAGATTTATGGAGGTGGTAAATGTCCATGTCAGCTGCAGGCTCGTTTGTGGCTGACAAGTCCGATGCGGGACAGGCAGACATGGTTGCAGCGGTTGCAGGGGAAAATTGGTTGGTTGGGGTTGGGTGTTGAGTTTTTCCTCCTTTGCCTTTTGTCAGTGAGGTGGGCTCTGCGGTCTTCTTCAAAGGAGGTTGCTGCCCGCCAAACTGTGAGGCGCCAAGATGCACGGTTTGAGGCGATATCAGCCCACTGGCGATGGTCAACGTGGCAGGCACCAAGAGATTTCTTTAGGCAGTCCTTGTACCTCTTCTTTGGTGCACCTCTGTCTCTGTGGCCAGTGGAGAGCTCGCCATATAACATGATCTTGGAAGGCGAAGGTCCTCCATTCTGGAGACGTGACCTGCCCAGCGCAGTTGGATCTTCAGCAGCGTGGATTCGATGCTGTCGACCTCTGCCATCTCGAGTACTTCGACGTTAGGGATGAAAGCGCTCCAATGAATGTTGAGGATGGAGCGGAGACAACGCTGGTGGAAGCGTTCTAGGAGCCGTAGGTGATGCCGGTAGAGGACCCATGATTCGGAGCCGAACAGGAGTGTGGGTATGACAACGGCTCTGTATACGCTTATCTTTGTGAGGTTTTTCAGTTGATTGTTTTTCCAGACTCTTTTGTGTAGTCTTCCAAAGGCGCTATTTGCCTTGGCGAGTCTGTTGTCTATCTCGTTGTCGATCCTTGCATCCTATGAAATGGTGCAGCCGAGATAGGTAAACTGGTTGACCGTTTTGAGTTTTGTGTGCCCGATGGAGATGTGGGGGTGCTGGTAGTCATGGTGGGGAGCTGGCTGATGGAGGACCTCAGTTTTCTTCAGGCTGACTTCCAGGCCAAACATTTTGGCAGTTTCCGCAAAACAGGACGTCAAGCGCTGAAGAGCTGGCTCTGAACGGGCAACTAAAGCGGCATCGTCTGCAAAGAGTAGTTCACGGACAAGTTTCTCTTGTGTCTTGGTGTGAGCTTGCAGGCGCCTCAGATTGAAGAGACTGCCATCCGTGCGGTACCGGATGTAAAAAGCGTCTTCATTGTTGAGGTCTTTCATGGCTTGGTTCAGCATCATGCTGAAGAAGATTGAAAAGAGGGTTGGTGCGAGAACACAGCCTTGCTTCACGCCATTGTTAATGGAGAAGGGTTCAGAGAGCTCATTGCTGTATCTGACCCGACCTTGTTGGTCAATTACACCCAGATTAACTTACAACCAGTGCGTTTTGAATGGTGGGAGGAGAAAGGAGTCCCCAGAGGAAACCCAAGCAGACATGGGGAGCACACACAAACTCCTTACAGACAGCGCAGCTTTTGGTCCCTGTTGCCCAAACAGCTACACTAATAGTGGCACCCTAATTCAAATTCTCTTTGAGAAGATTGCTGTTGCCTGACTATCCACCACCCTAATCAAGCAACATGTTGCAATTCTTAAAATGTAAAGATTTTTCATCCTCATGTTCCCTCAGGCTCTTGTCAATTTATATTACATTCACCAAGTACCAAGCATCTAGACTTTGGAAACTGTTTATTTCGATTTCCCACATTAAAATCCTTATAACATAAAACAATCAAAATTTTTTTCTCTTGCCTTCTGTTCTTTGAAGAGAAGAATCTATTTTCTCCCTTCTGTACTTGTCATGGTGTAGATGGCAGTGCCGATGAAGTCGCTATAGCAGCAGCGCTGTCGCTGGTGCTGACCTGTGGGGAGCAAAGAAGCAGAGACGCAGTGCTCCATGGGTCCAGCCGCCCAGTCGACTGCTGTTGGTTCTACACTGGTTTGAATGGCCCATTGAGGGAGCCTATTAATCGGCAGCAGCAACGAGGGGCTGCAGACTCTGGGGAAGCGGATGACTGGAGGAGGGCACCAAAGAATGGGAAGATCAGCCCCTCTGAGAGGGAGAAGCAGAGAAGATGACCCGTGAGGATGGTAACTATGGTGATGGACCAGTGAGGAAGCTCTGCAGCTGAGGGACCAGTACATGTGGCGGACTGCTGGCGACTCGAGGCGAGGAACCTGCGGAAGCTGAGGGCAGATGGAGACTGCTGCCAGGAGACTTGTGCCGGGTGTGGGCTGCTGGAGACTGGCTCGAACTGGCTGGAGGGGTACAATGGGATGCAAGGAGATAGCGAGGGAGTTGAAGGCTTCCTGACCATGTCGGAGGTTCAGATCTGGAGCTCGGGTGGCCAATGGTTTAGACTGGACTCTGTGTGGCTGCGGGGGCTGCGGAAGCGCTGGAGGTGAATCTACGGACACTTGGTGACTCTGGGAGGACTCTCTTTTGCTTCTCTCTCTCTGACTGTAAGAGACACATAGGTAATTCCTGCCAGTGGCTAATCTGTCTGCCTTGCATCAAGCAAAAAGGAATTTCATGTACTACAACACTGTTTTATTACTATGATAATAATAAATCTTGTATCCCTCGTTTCTGTCTATACTAATGGCCTTTCCAAAGTTTTCATGATTTTCGTAGAGAATAGTCTTGAGCACAGTATTCCAGCTTGAGTTGAACTTGTAATTGATATGGTTAGCTCTATACCCTGCTTATAGAGCCTAGGAAATTGTGTCCTTTTTAACTGTTTTGTTTACTTGTCACTCACAAGGACACACAGATTTCTCTGTTCTTGTAGTATATCTAATATTTTGGATGTACTGTCTATACCCTCAGGAAATATGTCACCTCCCATTTTTTTTCCACAGTGAATTTCATCTGCCTTGTGCCTCCTTAGGCATTTATTTCCTTTTGAAGTCCATTATTATGTTTGTCATTGTTAACCACAATTTCAGCTCTCATGCCACCTCCAAATTTTTCTTGTGTTTTGCAACTTCCTGTCATCTGTAAATCTCAAAGTTAGTAGATATCAATCGTCAGAAAAAATGCAATGATCTTTTCACTAGCCTAAAGTCAACCATGCATACAAACTGTAGTAGAAGGGAAAGTGTATGCCAGCATTGTGGGCCAATCATGCAGCTTTCAGTCCTCAACCTTTGCATTGTCGCCATTGTATGTTTTCTTTTCTGTGCTGCATAGAGCACAGGGAAGTCCACCATCCATGATCGAAGGTAGAAGAGGCTCGCATTCCGAGGCCTAATAGAAGCCCAGGGTGTGGGCAGATGGAAAGTTTGGCCATTTGAGAATCACATGGGAAAGGAGATATTTGGCTGATTGCTTTGGTGGGGATGGTTAGGTTGTGATATGGAGACCTGGCTTCCACGTAGAACAGATTGAAGGTGTTAGTGAGAGGTGACTGAGGATCAGGATTGGGACTGAAGCATGTGGTTAAGGGTAAGGGCAGTACAGCAATATATTGAATAGAATTACTTTGGGGTGGGTCACAGATGGGGAGCCATTGCTTGTTGTTCCAGTAATGACTAACAATAGTTGCTTCTTGAAAACAATGTGGCCTAATTTACATTGCAATGCTCCAAAATGAGCATTGTTTGAAAGGAAATGATATTGATGCAAAAGCTTGGTTCATGTCAAAACTTCTTTGCAATTTTGTATTTATACTGCTCTTCCCCTTTTTGCCCTCAAGTCCATGGACTGCAAAGAGTTTGTGTTTTTTTTTCCCAGTTTATTCAGTTATGGGATGTGGATATCATTTGTAATGGCAAAATTTATTGTCCATCTCTAATTGTTTCTGAAGAGCAATCATCACACTGAGGGTTTGGAGTCATATAGGCCACATCAGCACAGGATGGCAGATCCCCAACCCATGTGATAGTTGAGAAACAGGTGGAAATTTACGATGATCTAATAGCTAATACTGACTGTGCTTTTTTAAAAATCTATCAAATCTATATTTGTGCATGTATATCTGTTTGTCTGTTCTCCATGCAAATCAATATGGAGCACTCTAGAAATATCTAAGGAGGTTCATTTGATGCTGAATGTCATGACCACATTGACCACAGTGTCATGACCACCTTTAAGGTCATATGAAGTTCAAAAGTTCAAAAAAAATTTGAATTTTCATCAGAGACACCCCAATTAGTTACATCAATGTGTAGTCAGAATAAAAACAAGTGACCAAACTCAATTCAATATGGGACAAAAAAAGCGAAGCCACATGGGAAGAACCTCTTCACAAGCCAGTAGAGTTAGACAACAGAGGAACGTCAGTCTCACCTCTCTGTTGATGCTTCCAGACATGCAAGGAGGAGGCAGCAGGAAACAGAACATCAACAATACGTCCAACTCAGTGCTCAGGCCTCCAGAAAGTCAAGGGGCAGGCAGTGGGAAACCGAACAGCAACACCAGGCCTGCCTCAGTGCTCAGGCCTCCAGACAAACAAACAGCAGGCACCAGGAAACAGAACAACTGCAAAATGCCCGTCTCAGTCCTGAGGCCTCCAGACAGGCAAATGGCAGTGCTCTGTACTGGGTGTCAGATGTGGGAACAATGGGTGACCTCCACCCTCCCAAATGGCCACATCTGCACCAGGTGTACCGAGATGCAGTTACTAAGGGAGCGAATTAGGGATATGGAGTTGCAGATTGATGACCTGCGGCTTGTAAGGGAGAGTGAGGAGTTAATCGACTCAACTTTCAGGGCGATAAATACTCCAGAACCCGTGTCAGGTAAGTGGGAAACTGTCAGGGGGGGAAAAGAAAAATGCGAGAAAAACGGAGAGCACACTATCCCACTCAGCAACAGTTATGTTGTGTTGGATTCTGATGAGGGAGATGACCGGACAGAAGATGGCCATGGGCACCAGGTCAATGGCAATGAGCCTGGCAGAGTGGTGCAAAAGAAAAGGAAAAGGAGAAATGCAGTAGTTATTGGGGGACTCCATTATCAGGGGTACAGACAGGATGTTCTGTGAGCCAGATAAGTATACCCGCATGGTGTGCTGCCTCCCTGGTGCAAGGGTACGAGATATCACAAATCGGGTCCAAAATATTCTGAGGAGAGGGAGAGCAGCCTGATGTCTTGGTACATGTGGGTACAAATGACATTGACAAGAAAAGTGAGGAGGTAATGAAAAGGGATTACAGTGAGCTGGGACGAAAGCTGAAAGACAGGAACGCTAGGGTGGTGATCTTGGGATTACTACCTGTTCCAAATGCAGGTGATGAAAAGAATGTAAGGATAAGGAAAATGAATGTGTGGCTTGAGGTGCTGGTGTACAAGGCAAGGATATGGCATCTTGGATCATTGGGATCTCTTTTGGGGAAGGCATGATCTTTACAAGAGGGACGGGTTGCACCTAAATCCAAAAGGTGTCAACATTTTGGCAAGTATGTTTGGTACAGCAGTGGGGCAAGGTTTAAACTAATTTGGTAGGGGTATGGGTACCAGAGTGACAGGGAAAAGGGTAGGGAAGATAAAGTAATGGCCAGGAAAAGTAACATAGGAAAAGTAATGTTGGGAGGAGAAAGTAAAAAATCAGATGGTGCAGTGAGTTTTCGGGTCAATGATAGCATTAAGAAAATTACAAAGAAAAATATTGGGCAGAAAAATCAAAAGAAAAGGTAACAGAAGTCACTAGATATTAAAAGGACAAAGAGCATAAGGGCACTTTATCTGAATGCTCAAAGTATTAGAAATAAGGTTAGTGAACTTGAGGCGCAAATCGGTACCCATGCCTATGAGTTGGTAGCCATCATGGAAACATGGCTACAAGGTGACCCTAAATGGGAATTAAACTTTCAAGGGTATCAGGTGGTGCAAAGAGATAGACAGGATGGTAAGGGAGGTGGAGTTGCACTCTTAATCAAAGATGAGCTCCAGGCAGTAGTGAGGAATGATATAAGATCTAAAGAGCATAATGTTGAGTCCATTTGGGTAGAGATAAAGGGAAAAAATTATTGGTGGGTGTTATCTATCACCCACCAAATAACAATAGTGTAGTGGCACAGGAAATAAATAGAGAGATCAGTGAGGCATGTAATAATGATACGGCAGTAGTCATGGGGGACTTTAACTTCCACATAGATTGGGAAAATCAAGTTGGTCGTGGGAGTCTGGAAGAGGACTTAATAGAATGCATCCGTGATAACTTTCTTGAGCAGCATGTTAAGGAACCAACAAGAGAAAATGCTCTCCTGAATCTAGTGTTGTGCAATGAGATAGGTAGAGTAAATGATGTAATAGTCAGAGACCATCTGGGAAATAGCGATCATAGTATGATTGAATTTCTCATTCAGATGGAAGGGGAAATAGTTAGATCTACAACTAATATATTATGTTTAAAGAGGGGTGATTACCATAGGATGAGGGAGGAATTGGGCAGAGTGGACTGGGAGCACAGGCTAATTGAAGAAGCAGTTGAGGAACAGTGGAGGATTTTCAAAGAAATATTTTGTAATGCTCAACAAAAATATATTCCGGTCAGGAAAAAGGGCAGCAAGGGAGGGAAAAATCAACCGTGGTTAACAAAGGAAATAAAGGAGAGTATAAAATTGAAGGCGCAGGTGTACAAAGCTGCAAAGAGCAGTGGGAAACTGGAAGATTGGGAAAACTTGAAGAGACAACAAGGGGTTATAAAGCGGGTAACAAGAAATGGGAAAAAAGATTCTGAAAGTAAATTGGCACAAAATATAAAAACAGAAAGCAAAAAATTTTATAAATATATAAAACGGAAGAGGGTGGCCAGAGTTAACATAGGACCCTTGGAGGATGAGAAAGGAAAACTGGTAGCAAGGAATGAGGAAATGGCCGAGGCATTAAACAAATATTTTGTGTCAGTCTTCACGGTGGAAGACACGTCCAGCATGCCCAAGAGCAGAGTTAAGGATGTGAATGTTGGGGAGGGCCTTGATAAAATAGTTGTTACAAAGGAAGTAGTGATGGAGAAACTAATGGGACTAAAGCCAGACAAATCACCTGGTACTGATGATAAACATCCAAGGGTTCTGAAGGAAATGGCAGAAGTTATAGTTGATGCATTGGTGGTCATATACCAAAATTCCTGGGCAGGTCCCGGCAAACTGGAAGACAGCAAATGTCACGCCACTTTTTAAGAAGGGATGTAGGCAGAAGACTGGAAATTATCGGCCAATTAGCTTGACGTCTGTAGTTGGAAAAATGCTTGAAGCCGTCATTAAAGATGAAATAGTGAAACTTTTGGAACGTAAGGGTTCAATCAGGCAGACATAGCATGGTTTTAGAAAGGGAAGATCTTGTTTGACAAACTTGTTAGGATTCTTTGAGGATATAAAAAGTTACAGGAAAGTGGAGTCCGGGGAAATATATTGGCTGGATTGAAAATTGGTTGTCTGACAGGAGGCAGAGAGTCAGGATAAATGGGAGTTTTTCAGGTTGGCAGAGAGTGGTAAGTGGGGTGCCGCAGGGGTCGGTGTTAGGCCCACAACTGTTCATCATTTACATTGATGATTTGGAGGAGGGGACAAAATGTGGTGTAGCCAAGTTTGCGGATGACACCAAATTGAGTGGAAGAGCAAATTGTAATGAGGATGTGGAGAGTCTGCAGAGGGATATAGTTAAGCTGGATGAGTGGGCAAAGGTCTGGCAGATGGAGTACAATGTTAGTAAGTGTGAGGTTATCCACTTTGGCAAGAAAAATAAAAGAGCTGAATATTATTTAAAGGGTGAAAAACTACAGCATGCTGTTGTGCAGAGGTGCTTGGGAGTGCTTGTGCATGAATCGCAAAAAGTTAGGTTGCAGGTGCAGCAGGTTATTAAGAAGGCAAATGGAATGTTGGCCTTCATCGCCAGAGGAATTGAATTCAGGCGTAGGGAGGTAATGTTGCAACTGTATAAGGTACTGGTGAGACCGCACCTGGAGTACTGTGTCCAGTTCTGGTCTCCATATTTGAGGAAGGATATACTGGCTTTGGAGACGGTCCAGAGGAGGTTTACTAGGTTGATCCCTGGGATGAAGGGGTTGACTTATGATGAAAGATTAAATCGTCTAGGATTGTATTTGCTCGAGTTCAGAAGTATGAGAGGAGATCTTATAGAAGCATATAGGATTATGAAGGGTATGGATAGGAAAGATGTAGGAAGGTTTTTAGAGCTGGCCGGGGAAACTAAAATGAGAGGACACAGTCTCAAGATTCGGGGAGTAGATTTAGGACAGAGATGAGGAAAAATAGTTTTTCCCAGAGAGTAGTGAATGTTTAGAATTCTCTAACCAAGGAAGTGGTTGAGGCTGCCTCATTAAACATATTTAAATTCGGTTAGATAAATTTTTACATGATAGAGGAATTAGGGGATATGGAGAGAAGGCAGGTAGGTGGTTAGGTCATAAATTAGATCAGCCATGATCGTATTGAATGGCGGAGCAGGCTCGATAGGCCATTTTTGGCCTACACATGTTCCTACTTCCTATGTTCCTATGAGAAACTGAACAGCAATACCAGGCCCTCCTCAATGCTCAGGCTTCCAGACAAACAAGGAGCAGGCAGCAAGAAACTGAGGAACAATGCCAAGCCTACCTTAGTGCTGATGTCGCCAGGCATTGCATGAGCAGACAACAAGAGTCTGCTGAGGAAGAACAAGCAAGACTCAAAGCAATGCAAACAAAAGCCACCAGCTGAAGGGCAGCATCATTTTCTGTTACAAAGAATATTAATGTTGTGTTTGAAAAAAATAAATTTATGCAGAATTATCATGATTTTTTGGGGTATTTGGTTTCAACCATGTAGTCAACAACTAGTATTTTATTTCCTGGGCAACGCTGAGTATCCTGCTGGTATTATATAATTCCTTGAATTTAACTTCTTCAGCTGTCTTGGTAGGATTTAAGCTCATGTCTATGGATCAACAATCCGGTCCTTTCACTATACTCAGCTTTCTGTTATATTATTGTTCAAACATTTCCCTAGAATCACTGTTAAACTGACTGGTTACTTAATAGCTAAGCTTGTATATCTATCAGATTTATAATTTTCCAACTGGTATATTGAAGGGAAAGATTTAGTTCCATGTTTCAAAGTCCTTTATGAAGCTATCAAAGCAATTTGTTTTTTCTTGTAATTTAGCCTCATAAATTACAGCAAAAGAACAAACAAACAAAACAGAAATGTAGTGTTTTATAACTGGAACAGATATCAAGATTATTAGAAGTTAATTCATGTCTGCATAAATTATGCAAATAATGAAAATATATTCAATAATTGTGGTCCCATAGAGAGGTAAAATAAAGGCTTCATTGGGTAACATTTAAATTTAAGGTCATATTAAGCTGGTACTGAATATTTTTTCTGTGAGTATGAAGATGAAATGAAACAAGGTTCTGATGCACTACAGATGCTCTGGTCTACCATTCACATCACTGTCACATATAGTCACGGTATTGGCTGTGAGTACAGGTACACAATCCTTTATCCGGAGCCCCTGGGGGACAATGTGTTCTGAATTTCGGATTTTTCCTTATTTTGGAAAGCCATATTTAAACCCACCTGAACTGTGCTGCCGTATCCACGCCCACCCCCTTCCAACTGCCGTCTACCTCATCCCATTCGCCCACCCGTCTCTGTTCATTTAACCTTTAATAAACCTCTAAATGTTGGACTCTCTGATTTGACCTCATTCTTGGCACATAGTCAGGACTGCAGCCTTTGTCTGTGTTATTACAAAAAATGCATTCCCAATATGCCTGCCTGCAGCTCCCACAGCATGAAAATTATTTAAATTTCACCAATAATCATATTTCTTTCCTAGAGGCCTTTGCTCATTTGGGAGAAAAAAATTGTTTAATTAATACTGCTATGGTGATACTGGAACATGCAGCTGGCTATTCATAAATTGTGTGCGCGTGTGTGTGCGTGTGTGATCCTTCATGAATGGTTGGTGCCGTTTTATTTGACATGTTTCTGCAAACTGGCAAGGCTCTAGATGTGTGCTGAGGAGGGCTTTATAAGGTTGCTGGGACAGAACATAAGAAAGCACCGAGGAGAGCTAGAAGGGGACACGAGAAGGCATTGGCAAGTTGATTTAAGGAAAACTGCACACATTGATCAGATGGTTAAGAGGCATGGTGTGCTGGCATTCACTAATTAGGGGATTGCGTTCAAGAGCCACAAGGTAATATTGCAGCTCTCTAAATCTCAAGCTAGTCCTCACTTGGATTATTGTGTTCAGTTTTGGCTGTCTAATTACAGGAAGGATTACATCTGGCGCTGTCTGTAAGGAGTTTATACATTCTCCCCATATTTGCATAGGTTTCCTTTGGGTGCTTCAGTTTCCTCCCACCCTTCAAAAATGTACTGTGTTTGTGTGTTTATTGGTGTATTTGGGGGCATGGCTTAGAACATAGAATATAGAACACTATACAGGCTCCTTATCCCTCGATATTGTGCCGACCCATAAATTCCTTAAAAAGAGTACTAAACACTCATTACCCTGTAACCCTCTATTTTTCTTCCATCTATGTGCCTGTCTAGCAGTCTGGTAAATGCCCCTAATGTTTCAGCCTCCATCACCATCACAGGCACCCACAATTCTCTGCATTTTAAACAAAAACTTACCCTGATATCTTCCCTAAACTTCCTTCCAAAATGCATCACCTCACACTTATCCAGATTGAACTCCATCTGCCAATTTTCTCCCCAACTCTGCATCCTACCTATATCCTCTTGTAACTTTCGACAAACTCAGTTTCATCCACAATTCCTCCAACCTTTGAATCATCCAAATTTACTGACCCATCCTTCCACCTCTTCATCCAGCTCAGTTATAGTACAACTCCGATTGTCTGAAATCGGATTCTCCGAAATCTTCAGTTATCCATATTTTTTTAAAAGAATTTTGGATAAATGAGCATATCTGAGCCAAATCAGATTTGTCATTTATCTGAAATTTTTCAGAGCTGAACTGTCCAGGGATGTTGGGCTCCCGGAGGTGGCAGCAGCGGATCTTGGGTTCCCGGAGGAAGCAGGCTCCCGGAGGTGGGAGCAGCGGATCTGTGGCTCCTGGGAGTGCCAGCAGCAGACCTTGGGCTCCCAGTGGCAGGATGAACCTCAAGCTTCTGGGCAGGAGCAGGACCCTCAGGCACCCAGCATGAGCGGGGCATTGGTGGGAAGGTGTTCATGATCGGCGGTTGCCAGCATTTTTCATTTTAGTGAGAATTAAACATTATTTTAATGTTTACAAAGACACACTATGTTGTTTGTTGGTGTTTAAACACTGTTGCAAGTGATTTGCTGTTGCTACTGGGCTGCTTTTAAAAAATGACCAGTTCTCCGAAAAAAAGTTTATCGAAAATAGGCCTGGTTCCGACCATTTCAGATAATCAGAGTTGTTCTGAATAAAAATCACAAGAGCAGGGGTTCCAGAACAGATCATTGTGGTAATCCACTAGCCACTGGCCTTCAGGTAGAATACTTTCCTTCCACTACTACACTCTGCTTTTTACCTGAAAGCCAATTTTTTTTATCCAAGGTTCTATGGATCCCATGCCTCAAGACTTTCTGAACAAGTCTTTCATGTGGACCTTATCAAATGCCTTACTAAAATCCATGTACACCTCATCTACCACCCTATCCTCATCAATTTATTTTGTTACCTTCTCAAAAAAACTCATTTAGGCTTGCGAGTCATGAACTTCCCTTCACAAAGATTATCCTTGAGTAGACTGTACTTCTCCAAATGCTCATAGAATATATCCTGAAGAATCCTCTCCAATAGATGAAAGACTCACCAGTCTGTAATTTCCAGGAATCTCCCTATTACCTTTTTTAACAAGGGGACTACATTTGCCATTTTCCAATCCTTCAGCACCTCCCCTGCAGTCAAAGAGGTCTCAAAGATCATAGCTACTGCCCTAACATCCCTCAGCAACCTGGGGTATATTGCTTGTGGGCCTGAAGGGCCTGTACTGTACTGTATGCCTAACTTTTTAAAAAATAGTGTGTGGACACTTTAGAGAGGGTGCAAAGGAGAGTTACCAGAATTTGAGATTATGTCTTGAAGTAAGGCATATAAGATTATGAGAGGCAGAGATAAAGTGGATAGCTAGCAGCCATTTCCCAGCATAATAATAACTACCTGTGGATATCTGTTTAAGCTGTGTGGAGGGAAGTTCAGGGGAGATGACAGAGGCAAGCTATTTTTACACAGAGAATGTCCAGTACACATCGCCAAGAGTGTTGGGGAGGATTGTACATTTGGGGCATTTGAAAGATTTTTAGATTGGTACATGGATGTAAGGTATAGAGAGTTATGGGTTGTGAGGTTTGGAGGGATTATATAGGTTGGCACTGTGCTCTAAAGTTTGATGTTCTATGCCTCCTTCAGATTGAAAGGCTGAGTTTAATTATGCTGTTCAAGCCATGGTAATGTTTTAATGCTTATTGGGTTGTTCATTACCAAGTGGCAAATTCAACCAAGGGCTCAAAGGAAAAGGGCTATTTGGTATGTTGTTTAAAAGATTTCCCATGTTTTGGAATATATCTTATCCACAAGGAAGCATGGCCATTTTATTACCTGGTCTGGACCTTTCCTGCAGAATTCCATGTTGTTGGTGCTGGGTTTAGGCAGTGATACTGTGACAAAAAAACAACACTGGACGAAATTAGCAGGTGAAGCAGCATCTATGGAGGCAAAGGATGTATATTGACATTTTGGGTTGAGACCCTTGTGATTGATTACATTATATTTTATATTATGTATAGATATGTTTTAAATGAGATAAATTGTGGATTTATTTTCATGTTAGGTCACAAAAAGATACAAACAATTCATGACACAGATGTCATTTAAAATGGCAGAGGTCTGCTCAAGCCAGACAGGTCCAGGCTCCGATTGCCTTTGCAAAAGCCTATAGAGACTTCATAAGTAGGTGTTAATTGGACATGCTGTGGAGTAATGGATTATTGTTTTGCAAAGCAACAGATGAATGGACTTGGAAGATTGGGTCCAGTGCTGCAGTCTGTCTGAGTGCAGTTTGCTGTTCTAAGAGGGTCATGTGGTTTTCTATTAGTGAGAGAAAGAGATAACGAGAGAGAGAGTTCAGTTCTACAGTTCAGCAGCAGCAGCTGGGACTGGAACAGGACAAGCTGGCAAACTGGAAAAACCCATTTTGAAGATGGGTTGTGAGTTCTTCGTTCAGCGTGGTCAAAGCTCATGCAAGAGGAGAGGACTGGCTCTTGAAATAAGGTGTAATGGAGGATTTAGGTAAGTTTATGCAAGAAGGGATGCAGCTGCATCAAAAGACATAATCTAAATTCCACTATGGGGCCCAGGGATGCATATGAATCAGTATACATTATCCAACTTCCTCCATGAGGCCCAGAGATGCAATTGTCTTTTGTTGGTTGCAGACTGTCAGGAGACCTTGAAGATAATTAAATCATTTGTTCAAAGAGATAAGATCTGAAGTAAACAACTTTTGCGTAATATAAGCCATGGACCCACTGCTGAAGTTTGAGACTCTCCAAGCGGTGGCAACATCTCTCAGCAAAAAGAAGTTCAAGAGTCCAGCTAACATCCCGGTTGAGGGAGGGAGAGAAGCTACTACCGGCGCCCTGACAACCTACTACAAGTGTGCAGTTGTTGCCTCACTTTGGCAGTTGGGACCAGTCCAGGCATTGATAAGTATAATTGGAAAGGGCTTGCATATTGTAGTGTGAATTCAGCTAGCTATTTAGTAATAAAGACTTGTATAAACTGAACTGCTCTCGGTGTGTGTGTGTGTGTGTGTGTGTGTGTGTGTGTGTGTGTGTGTGTGTGTGTGTGTGTGTGTGTGTGTGAGTGTGTGTGTCTATTTTCTTTCGCTAGCTCAAACATTGTGACCAATCTAAAATGATCAAAAATGAGAGGTATACCTAAGACAATTGGCGCTGCAAGCAGGGTTGGTCTCAGATGTTTTGCCGAAAGAAAGAGGTGAGCCCTGAGCAGTTCTTGATTCCAGGATAGACTTCCAAAGACGATGGGTTTGGCATGTTGGCCAATACCCTGTCTTTGTTGGGACCACCCATTAGTTGGGATGAGAAGTTAGACCCATCAAGTGCACCTCTGGGAGAGCGGGTTACCACTCTCCTTCAAGAAAGTAAATTTCCTGGTAAAAAGGGGACACTGACGGACGGTTTTTGGCTGCTGGCCACAGCCTTACGCCACTCCGTTCAGCATGAAGCAGAATTAGTTCAAAGAGAAGTAGAATCTCAGCTCAAGAGAGAGCAATTAGAGGAGGAGCTAGAAGCCCTGCGACAACACTGTTCCATGATGAGTGAGATTGTTTGCACCAGTCAGGACCGAGCCAAAGAATGGGAGGATAAGCATGTCCAAACGATCTGCCGTAATATTAAACTCTGGCAGCAGCTCTGTGCAGATAAAGAAAGTCATGGAGTAGAACCCGATCCACATCGTATTCGTGCCATGATAAGGAATGGCGACGATCCTGATGTAATTGATGAATGGGACGGGAATATCTGGAAAGATGACCATGGTAATAATGCAGATACTCCTCAGCATGTGCCTAACATACTGCCCTCTCCACCTGCTGCAGCAGACTTCCCAAGAGATTTAAGGGATAGATACCCTGATCTCCCAAGAAGACCCAGGGGAAAATACCCGAACCCCTGTTTATGCTCTATGGCCTACCCCCTCTATGGGATGGCCTAGGCCTCGTCCCATCCACTGGGCAAAGGACCCTGTGGGCCAAAGTGGGAGCAGAGGTCAAGAGCAGTCAATGATCCGTGACTTCTCTATAAAAGAGCTGGCTGCCATTGGAGATCGATATAGGCAAAAGGTGGGAGAAACTCTGGCAGCCTGGCTCCTGCGGGTCTGGGAACAAGGAGGGGGTAATGTATATTTAATACATTGTTAAATATTGGAATTGTTGGGATTAGGAACATTGACTACTGATATCCGGGTCACTGCTGAGCTGCGGGGTAGAGGAAGAGAGGTGGATTACTTACTTGCCACTCTAGGGGATGCCCTGCTACGAAGATACCCATCACCAGTAGATTCTGATTTGCATTTGGAATTCAGACTATTACTAAAAGACTAGTCGTGGGTCAGGCTAAGTGGGATCCTGTGATGGTGCCTCCCCCTCCGAAACCAGTATGCATTCCACAATATCGCCTCCCTGGGGAGCAGGAAGAGATTGCTGCCACCATCGATGCTTTGCAAGAAGAAGGGGTAGTGAGGCCCACAACGTCGCCCTTTAATAGCCCTGTTTGGCTGGTGCAGAAGCCGGATGGCTCCTGGAGAATGACAGTTGACTGTCGTTTTTTGAACAAACATGCCCCACCACTGGCTTCAGCAGTTCCAGACATTGTTACCCTTATTGAAAACATTGCTACTGGGAACTCAGGAACATGGTATGCTGTCATTGATCTCGCTAATGCCTTCTTCAGTATTCTTATAGCTGAGGTCTCACAGGATCAGTTCGCCTTTACCTGGAAGGGATGCCAGTATACCTTCACCTGCCTCCCTCAGGGCTATGTACACTCTCCCACTATTTGCTACAACCTAATTGCCCGTGATTTGGAAACGGTGCCAGTATCGCCTTCCCTCTCAATTCACCATTATATTGATGATGTGATGATCCAAGGGGCTACGGAAGAGATGGTACAGAAAGCAGAACAAGAGGACGCCTGGTTTACTGATGGTAGCAGCCGGTGGGTGCAAGGAAAGCAGAAGTGGAAGGCGGTGGCTTACCATCCCAGGTCAAGAACTCACTTATTGGATGATGGGGATGGTTGCTCCAGTCAGTATGCTGAGTTGAAGGCAGTCACTTTACCATCACCCTCTTCACTTGTTTACTGATTCCTGGGCTGTGGCTAATGGACTAGTGGTATGGATGCCTGATTGGCAAAAGAACGACTGGCTGATACATGACCATCCAGTATGGGGCAAACAGTTGTGGCAGCTGTTGTGGGATGCTTCCCATCATTGTGAGATAACCATATATCACATTGATGCCCATACCAATGCGACGACGAACGTGGCACAATATAATGCAGTAGCAGATCAGCTTGCCACTATCAGCCACGCCGATACTGTCCCCCCTGGCTCGATGGGCACACGAACAGAGTGGCCATTTGGGGGAGAAGGGATTAGCTATGTGGGCCCGTACACATGCCTTACCCGTCCATCAGGACGATGTCCGCATGGTCGTGCGTACATGCCCAGCATGCCAGCTTGTGAAGTCCCGCACCGTTCCTCCTGGTCCGCATGGCCGAATAAGATGGGGAGCTTGCTCAGCTGCGGTCTGGCAAATTGATTACATAGGCCCCATGCCAGACTGTATGGGTAAAAATTACGTCCTAGTAATGGTTGACACCTTTTTGGGCCTGGTTTTTGCTTTTCCCACCAAGACGGCTGACCAAGCTAGCATTATCCAAGGACTAAACCATTTAATTTCTCGTTATGATGTACCAGAAGAAATTCAGTCTGATAATGGCTCACACTTCTCCGGGAAGGCAATCTGTTATTGGGCAACTGACAACAGTATCTTATGGGTCCACCATATCCCTTATTACCCACAGGCTGCCAGGTTAGTTGAACGAATGAATGGCTTACTGAAGGAAGAAATTTGTTTGTTAACACCACTGGGGTCCCTGAAGGGGTGATGCATGTGCTGCAGCAGGCAGTCGACAATTTGAATCATCACCCTTTGAAAGGAGGTACACCTTTCCAGCGACTTCTTCACGCTTCTGAACTACAGCCTATTCCGGAGGAAAAACAGTAATTTCCCCCCATTCCCAAGCTAGAGAATGTCGGACAAAAGGTATGGGTGGCACCAACAGGTAGTGCCCTCCTGTAAAAGGGGAAATAGTGACACCTGCCCAGGGTAACCCTCGGTGGGTAGCTATTGAGGGACAGGATGGTTTAGTTTGTTTAACTACTGAACGCTTACAGCATCGTGAGTGACATATGTCAAGCTACTTTGTTCCAGGTCCTCCATCTTTTGTTTCAGGTGATCTGGCTTAACCGCTGCTTTGATGCCAGCAATTGGATTTGTAATGTTGAGGACGTTCCGAGGGAGTTGCCCATGGGGGACAAGGCCCGATGTATCCACTAATATATCTGATATTGTTAAGCATGTTTCAAAATCTGTTTGTGAGCTTCAGTGTCTGGGTATTGTGGCCCACAAGGATAGTTTGAATCCTTTTTCATGATTAACTTGTACATTTGGGGGATTGGGCCACAATATTCTCCGTTGGTTGCTCGCATTATTTCTTATTTTTGTGCTTATTATAGTTTTAGTTTCTCTTTTTCGTTCCTACTGTACTCAAATGCTTGTAAGATCTCGTAAGTGACAGGCTGCGACCACGGGGTGGAATGTAATGGAGGATTTAGACCAGGTTATGCAAGAAGGGATGCAGCTGCATCAGAAGACATAATCTAAATTCCACTATGGGACCCAGGGATGCATATGAATCAGTAGACATTATCTAACTTCCACCATGAGGCCCAGAGATGCAGTTGTCTTTTGTTGGTCGCAGACTGTCAGGAGACCTTGAGAATAATTAAATCATTTGTTTAAAGAGATAAGGTCTGAAGTAAACAACTTTTGGGTAATATAAGCCATGGTCCCACTGCTGAAGTTTGAGACTCTCCAAGAGGTGGCAACATCTCTCAGCAAGAAGAAGAAGTTCAAGAGTCCAGCTAACGTCCCGGTCGAGGGAGGTAGAGAAGCTGTTACCGGCGCCCTGACAACCTACTACAAGTGTGCAGTCGTTGCCTCGCTTTGGCAGTTGGGACCAGTCCAGGCATTGATAAGTATAATTGGGAAGGGCTTGCATATTGTAGTGTGAATTCAGCTAGCTATTTCTTGTATAAACTGAACTGCTCTCGATGTGTGTGTGTGTGTGTGTGTGTGTGTGTATTTTCTTTCGGTGGCTCAAACATTGACCAATCTAAAACGATCAAAAATGAGAGGTATAAGTTTACCCAAGTCATAAGGGAAACAAAAGCGAACTTGGTGGTGATCTGAAAGAAAGAGGTTATCATCTGGGGCAAGTTTCTTTGGCATGACACTGAAGTGGCTGATTGGAAAGAATCAGTTTGTGTCCAACGAACAACAAATCTTTCTCTGAAAACCAACAAGAACCTTCCTGAGCGGTAACCATTTACCTTTTAAGCATCAAAGCCTGGTGAAGATTCATAAATGTTAAATTCTGTGCACAGTATAAGAATTGCCTGATACCAGTTAATTTGGAAGAGTCAGAAGTGAGATTGGACCACGAATCAAAGAACTTTTCTGAACTTACAACACATTACATACACGTGTGCTTAGAAGTAGAAGGGGGTTAAGTTAATAATAATAAGTTCAAGTTTGATCCTGTTTTTATGTTTAAAAAAAATTAAAAATAATTTTTGTCTAAGTTACATTTGTCTTGGTGAATTTTTATTGCTGCTGGGTTTTGGGGTCCTCTGGGCCCATCACACCCTGTATTAGGACTGAGAGTGAAGAGGAAGGATTGCTTTTTATTCTATTATGACGGACAGGTAGGACAGGCTGGTAGGTGACAGGCCTGACCATATTGGGGTGGGGGAGGGTGGAATAATGGGCAGATGGAAGCTGGTATGGGAGAGGAAGTGAGAAATAGTGGAGGTGAAAAGGAAACTTAATGGATGGGTGAATGTATGTGGAAAAACACTGGAGGTATGTGTGCTTCAACTAAAATTGGAAAAATTAGTGTTCCTTATCATGGGGATGTAATTGACTCAAGTAGAATATTAGATATTGTTCTTCCTACATATATTGACCCGTCCTTGGAAATGGAAACAGCTGAGAAAAATAGGTTGGCATGGGAGTGGGAAGGTAAGTTAAAAAGGTATGCATCAGGAAGCTTGAGATGTCCGTTGTGGACACAGGTCTGTATATTTGGTTTCTCCAATGTTGTGGAGGCCACATCATAAACATTGAATGGAGGAGACCAGGTCTATTTGTTTAAATGAGGATTAGGTGTTCCAATGGCTAAACCTTCATATCAGGAAACTGGTGTTGGTCTAACATTCATTCTGTTGGCCTCACACTTGACCCAAATTCCCAGACACCATCATTTATCTTGTTTACAAAGAGGGAACAGTTGTCATTATTGATGGTTGAGTGTAAAAACTGTCATTAGCTTGTTAAAGGCTTGCTGTGTCTTTGATGATAAATGCACACAGCTGTGAGATCACATAGCAATGTATAAGGCCCTGAGCTTCCTCAGGCTTTCAAAGCTATCCTGGTACCAGAGGACCCCGCAGGAATTCCTGTGATGCAGGTATTTCAATAAAGTGCACAAAAAATGATGCAGCCAAAACATTTTATGGACTGAGGGCAACTGTATTAGCACTAAACTAAGATTCTTTCTTTTACCATCAATGAATTATTAATGATCCTGGGAAAGTTTTTTTAAATCATTTAGCTCCGAAGGATTAATTGAGGCATCCATGTCCGGATGTGGTGTTTTCCAGCCAATGTTTTGTGAAATTGCTATAGAATTACAGGAGAAATGGGGTTTTCTGAATTGTTGAGTTAAATTCCACAAATGTAGAACATCTCAGAGCTCAGTTGTCACCATCTTGACATATATGCTAGTGTATCAATGCTATTACAGTTCTAACAACCTTGATCCAAATCCGGCTCTGACTGTAAGGAGTTTGTATGTTATCCCTACGTTTGCATGGGTTTCCTCTGGGTGCTCTGGTTTCCTTCAAAAACGTACAGGGATTGTAGATCAGTTGATGTATTTGGGTGACATGGGTTTGTGGACCAGAAGAGCCTGTTACCTTGCTGTATGTCTAAAAAAAATGATTTGTTTACTGCTTCATAAATAAGAGGGCCATCATTCTCTGTGTGACCAAGTTTCAAAACCATGTGTTCCCCAGATTTATTTAGTTTATCAGAACATTACATTGGAGTTACATTGGAAAACAAGATATTTACCATAATTTTAAAAGATAGATAATCAGTGTGTCCTGACTTAGAAGTATATTGAAACTTTTATAATACATATTCAATGTTGAAGTTGCATCAGGATTAAACACTGAGATGCTTCCATTGATAAATGCATTCTCCAACTCAACTGAGAAAGAATGTATTTGTCCTGAGTATTAAAACATAGTTGTAGTATTTCCAACCCATTTTTATTTATAAGATTATAATTAAACTCATGAGATTGATTTTTTTTGACTAAGTTGATTTTTTTAATGATGGATCATTTTAAGGTTGACATATATTGTTATTTGCGAGATATGGTCACCAGCAGGAAAAGTAGTATTTTTGGCCCATGAAAAGTTGGTGGTGAGGCTCTTGTTGAACCCCTTCTAATGAAACTGTTCTTTCAGTGCTAGGTGGTGAGCTGTCTTGTTGAACCACATCTGTTGCAGTGGGGAGTCTTGGATAGTGTCTCAACAATGATGGAATAACGATATGTTTCCAAGTCAAGATGATGTGTTTCTTGAAAGGATCCTACAGGTGTTCTCATGCACCTAATTTCATACTTGTCTTTCCTGAATGCAGATGGTTTGACACCACAAATCTTCAGAAATGGCCAATTTTGTGAAGAGAATGAAGCTGTACATTGTGAATGTCTCTTTCACTTGCACATGACCATGTGGTCAGAAAACTACAACAATAACCATATGCCTGATAGATCTATGTTAATCAGATGATATAGTCTTCATTTGATTTGTGGGGGGAGGGGGGGAAGAATCACTTGAAATTTCTCTTGTAAAGGCACTTTAGTACCTTTAGTATTCAAACTGAAATTGATAGAATAGAAATTAGCATTGCCAACTCAACTGATCGGCTTTGAAATGAATGAGGGATTATTTTAAAAAGTGGAATTGCCAGTAGGTAATCTGCACAGTTATTGGTTCTTTTGTTAGTTTCAGGCATGTTATTTGTGAGACCACTAAAATAAAGGTTTGGGATGTGAAGATACAAATAGGGTTCCAGTTAATGACTGCTCTTCAGTAATTTGTCATGAATGAGTGCACCAGGTGGTTACCATATGCACACAATTTCTCAGGAGTTCAATTTTTCACTGGGAAGTGACTCAAATGTAGTTGGAAATACAACCTTTCTCCTGTCAGCTAAGCAGTGACACAACGGCCTCTACCTCCTTCACTCTCCCAAGACTTGCCTGTTGGGCATGGATGGTATCACAGTGACCCAACATTGATTCTATTTTCAGCATCAAAAAAGTCTGGGAACATGTACATTGCCAAGCTCACTTAATTAAGATCCAATCTTAATCTTGAAGATTTGTTCCAGATCAAGAATAATTCATCTTGCCACTTTATGCTGGCAGGTCTGCACTGCACAATTTTCACTCTTGTAACTTTGGAACATACTAGAATTTAATCCAGTACATGCAAGCCATGAACTAAAGCAAATGTTCCATAGAAATGCTCAGACAATGGTTGCTGGAGGAGTTCAGCAGGTCAAGCAGCGTCCATGGGTAGAAATGGTCAGTCAACATTTTAATTTGAATGTTAAAGAATGAAACATGGGAAAAGCAATGCTCCGGAACTATGAGAAATACAATAAACATGAGATTACGCATGATGCAATATAATTGGTTACACAGGCTATACATCACATCCCAAAAGTTAAATAAATGGGACTCAACAGTATCAGATAGATGTTTTCGCTGTAAGAAGGAAACGGGAACAGTACATGCAATTTGGGCATGTGAGAAAGTGGAAAAGTTTTGGGAAGATCTAAATCAGGTATTTAAATAAAATCACAAAAAGCAACATCCCAAAAAACCCAGAGATCTTTCTTCTAAGTAATATAAGAAGTAAAGAACTTGGACTCGATTTGGATGGAGCACAAAAAAGATTTATTATGATAGCTCTAGCTGTAGCAAAAAAATGTATTATGTCAACCTGGAAATTAGAAGACAACCTGAGAATACAGCAATGGTACATAGAAATGAATAAATGTATTCCATTGGAAAAAGTAACATAATTTAAGAAATAACATCACAGTATTCGAACAAATATGGGAACCGTACATGGAACACAATAGAGAAATCCTACCACGAACCTCCACCACCTAAAATGACAGAAGGAGAAGACAATGAAATGAACTGACCCAGTATGTAAAAGTAGAAGACACAAATTTCTTGTTTATTTTTATTAAGTGATGACATTGTTTAATGGGTTCAATGTATCATATAGATTGAATGTTGAATAAATGGGGAGGGGGGGTGAGGGAAGGGAGGGGGGAAAAGGGAGAAAATGACACTATATATTAAAGAGAAAAATGTCTGTATTTTGGTCAGTATGGTTCATAGTGTGAAAAATTTAAAAAAAACATTTTAATTTGGGGCCCTTTTCAAGACTAAAGTTAACATCAGGAGTATTGGGGAGAAAAGAAAAAGGTGAAAAGTAAGGAGTAGACCAATGGTTCTCAACCTTTTTCTTTCCACTCACATACCTCTTGAAGTTAATGCCTATGCCATCCGTGCTCTGTGATTAGTAAGGGATTGCTTAAGGTGGCAGATGAGTGCGAAGGGAAGGTTGAGAATCACTGCTCTAGACCGAGTTGTTACTGAAATATTTTGCTTGAGAAAAATTGTCATTGCCCCATTTCCTTTGGTGTTATGAAACTGTGCTCAGAACGAGTCAATTAGGTACGATTAAAACAGTGGTTTTCCAACTTTTTCTTTCCACCTTCATACCACCTTAAGCAATCTCTTACTAATAACAGAGCACCACTGGCATAGGGAATACTTAAAGTGGAATGTGAGTAGAAAGAAAAAGGTCGAGAACCACTGGAGGAGACAAAATTTGATGGCAGAGTTGGGGAATTGTCTAAAATTAGAGAAATATTTCCTGCTGTTAGGTTTAAGTCTGTCCAGGAGGAATATGACATGCTGTTCCTCAAGTTTACGCGTGGCCTTGAGGCAGGGGAAAGATGTAGGGACAAGTTTTGGATTTTCTCTATTTACAGCCAACTATTATAATTATCCCCACCATTTCCTCCCAGACATTTCTATCCTCTTCCTCATTCATTGCCAGGATGAGGCCAGACACAAGCTCGAGGAACAGTGCATCATGTTCTTCCTGGGCAGCCTGAAGTCCAGTGGCAGAAACCAGCCATCCTCAGCCTTTTTTCAGCCATGCTCCCTTCCCCTCCCCCCCCTCCCCCAGGATTCTTCTTCATGATTATGGGCCCCCTTCCCTGTGAGGCAGTTGTTTTTGTTTCTTCCATACTTCTGCTGATTCCATAAAAAAAAAGCATTAAAATATTTATGTTGTGTGAGGTGAAAAGAAAACAAGTCTTTTACTTAAATGTGCTGTGGCCCTTCAGGGGGCTGTAGGACCCCAGTTGAGAAAGAATGGTATAAACATTGATTTTTCTAATTTAGTTAGCATGATTTTGCGGTTCCAATGTTTCTATTTCCTCTTTACCTACTCCTTTTCTCACTACTCTCTCTTCCGCTTCCCTCCACCATGGCTTCTCCTACCTCTCTCAGTAATCTTTTTCACCAGGACTATCCCTTCTTTGGGTCCCCTCACCCTGCCCCGTGGATGTTGCTGACTTGCTAAATGTACAAATCCAGCAATGGCAGCTTTTATTTTTTCTAAAAGGTTTGCCATTTGCTGATGTATTTTCTGCTTTTTTTTTGGTCAGCCCCTTTGTCTCTTGTCTCTTGCCTCCATCATTTGTCACCATCCTCACCCTGCTAGCTTCTTCATTCACGGCCATGCCCACGCATTTCTTTGATAAGTATTGATGGGGTTTGTGAGGAACTGATAAAATGATGTTTCTTTCATAATGAATTGAGCCGTTTCTTACCCCAGCACTGACTGCTAAATCTGAGAGCCAGATGTTCCATTCTTTAGACAGCATGGGGGTGGGTACAGAGGTGATGTTTTGGCAAAGAAAATTGCCATTCAGGTGATGTAAATGAAATGAAGGCTGATTTATATGAATGCCAGTTATCAAATATAACATCTTACTCATACTTGCCATTTCCTGTGAGTGTACACTTGCCAATTCTTTTAATAAATTCAATAATTCTTCACATTGTTAGATTCGTGATTAATTTCCCTGCTGTCGGTGGCAATTTTATGAATACACTAATATTTTACATCAAATATAATTACAAGTTCTCAAGCTTTGCAATCCACTGAAAAGAAACTTGTTGAGATGCCAAAGTGTTTTAATAACTAAATCCCCCATTATATTAAAATTGCCATGTTAAAGCCCATCGTGCCTTTCTACCTCTTGCGCCACATTGAGATATGTGAGTTGAAGATGTTTGTCTTTTATGGGTATGTTCCAAATGTTAAGCTTTCAACAGCCATGTTAGAGAAATTACTAAGAGTGAATTTTCCAGGAAGCATTTTCTGTATTTTTTTGAAATCAGGTGTTTAAATTCAGTTCTTAATGTTCAAGATCAAACTGAGGGACAAAGCACAAAAGAGGACAGAACTAATTATTGGGATGGGGATTAATGACAGAGTCCTCTGAGCTTAAAATGGAGAAGGGGCAGCAAACTACAGGAACACCTCTACCTACAGGATCCTAAACAGCACATCCTCATTATTAATTTTCTTTCAGTTGTCTTCAAGGCAACGTTCTGGAATTCCATTTCGAACATCACAGTCAGTGTCTTCCACAAAAGGACAGTAGAGATTCAAGTATATGGTTCAGTCGCACTTCCCCAAGGACAATTAGAAATGGCCTTGTCAGAAATGTTCACATCCTGTCATTAAATGGGAAATTATAAAATGGGATAAAATTCAATTCCTCAAGAATTTGATATCCGTAAGGGGTTATAAAACACAGTAACACTTGAGAGTAGTATTGTTGGTGTGTATTGAATTTACTGGACACTGCATCAAAGTGTTCTACGGTTGCTGTAGAGCATTGGATCAGAGGTTAAGCCACAAGAAAATTAGAGAAATAGAGATGATGTCTGGAGTCTCGCTCCCCTCCATCAGATTTCAGATTTATTGTCAGAGAACTTACATAACATCGCATACAACCCTGAAATTCTTTTACCTTGTGGGTGAGGCAGAATTACTACATATTGGTAATGGAAAAAGACTGTACACAGCATTTATATATATATATCTATATCTATATATATAGATATAGATATATATATAAACAAATAAAGAACTGGAAACAGGACAATTATAAACAAACTATGCAATACAGAGAGAATTAAAAAAACAATCAATAAAGTGAACAAGTAAGAGTCTTTAAATGAGTCCCTGATTGAGTTTGTTTCTACGGAGTCTGATGGTGGAGGGGTAGCAGCTGTTCCTGCACCTGGTGGTGCGAGCTTTTTTACACCTATACCTCTTTCCTGATGACAGCAACAAGAACAGAGCCTGGGCTGGATGGTGTGGGTCTTTGATGATTGCTGCTGCTCTCTGATGGCAGTGTTCCCTGAAGATGTTCTCAATATTGGGAAGGGTTTTGCCTGTGATGTCCTGGGCTGTGCCCACTATCTTTTGCAGGGCTTTACATTCAGGGGTTTTGGTGTCCCTATAGCAGACCGGTCAGAACCCTTTTCACCACACATTTTGGTTTCATACCAAACCTCTGAAAATTCCTGAGGAAGTAGAGGCCCTGATGTGCTTTCTTCATGATGCCATTAGTGTGTTGGGTCCAGGAAATATCCTCTGAGATAGTGACTCCCAAGAACTTACATTTGCCACCCTCTCCACCTCTGATCTCCCAATGATCACTGGATTGTATACCTTTGGGCATCCTTTCTTGAAGTCAACAATCACCTCCTTAGTTTTGGTGACATTGAGAGCAAGGTTGTTTTTGGTGTACCATTCAGCACAATTTTTCAGTCTCTCTCCTGTACCCACACCCATGCTGTCTAAAGAATGGAATATCTGGCTCTCAGATTTAGCAGTCAGTGCTGGGGTAAGAAATGGCTCAATTCCTTATGAAAGAAACATCATTTTATCAGTTCCTCACAAACCCCATCAATACTTATCAAAGATATGTGTGGGCATGGTCGTGAATGAAGAAGCTAGCAGGATGAGGATGACTCATCGTACTTTATACAACCCACTATCATGGTTTCATTGGCAAATTTGTAGATGGTGTTATTGTTGTACTGACCCACACAGTCATAGTTCTAAAGTGAGTACAGCAGAGGGATAAGAACGCAGCCCTGTGGAGCTCCAGTCCTGATGGAGATTGTGGAGGAGATGTTCTTGCCAATCTGCACTGATTGTGGTCTGAAGGTGAAAATCTCCATGTAATTACACAGTGGGGTGTTGAGCCTTAGGTCTTCAGTTTTCTGATCAGTTTTGAGGGGATGATGGTATTAAATGCCAAACTGTAGTCGATAAGGAGCGTCCTGATGAATGAATCTTTACTGTCCAAGTGTTCCATCAATGTGATCTACCTGAATTAGTGTTTAAAGAGCGTGCACAAAATCATTGATAACTCCTACCACCCCACATCTTACATCTTTCAGCTACTCCGTCTGGAAAGAGATAAAGGAGGATCAGAGCCAGCAGGCCGAGAAATAGCTTCTTCCCACAGGCAGTGAGTCTGCTGAATGAACTGCTCACACTAAGATTCCAAGACCCTACTATTTATTAAACATTATTTATTTATTCTTCTACATGTACTGCACATGTATTGCCTGTCTGTATGTGTGTCATGTCTGGTTTGTGTTTGCATATTTTTGCACCGAGAATGCTGTTTCATCAGGGTATACTTCAGCAATTGGATGATATTGAACTTGAACTGAAAAACGGATATTTTTAACCTCAAAGTGAGGGATGATCTTGTTTAGTCATTTGAGCAGAATATGATGCATTTGGAATTTTTAGTATTTTTATTATTGGTCTCTACTCAATCTCAGTTCCTTCAGCAAAGGTTAAAGTTGCTAATAGATAACAATTTAAAAAAGGAAAAAGATGCAACCCCAATGAAAGCATCAATGGAAAGAGGAACTGAGTTATTTTTTTCCGCCTGAGATTCTTCATCAGAATTGGGAAAGACAGTAAACAAAAGAGAGCTGTTGGTGCTTGTGCATGAAATGGAAATTGTGCGTGTGCAGGTCCAGCAGGTAATCAAGTTTGCAAATTGGATGTTGACTCTCATTGTTTTGGGATTGAATCTAATAGCCAAGAAATTCTGCTGCAATTGGTACCAGGTACTTGTGAGGTCGCACCTTGAATACTGCATGTAATTCTGGTTTCCTTACTTAGACTTGCCTTCCTGAATTAGAGTTCAGAAGAATAATGGTAGATCTTAGAGAAAAATATCAAATGAAGAATGAAGTACAGTAGATTAGATAGAAGCAGCGAGCTTGTTTCCATTGGTGTGTGAGACAAAATTAGGGGACATGGCCTCAAGATTCAGAGGAGTAGATTTAAGACAACGATGAAGTGAATCTGTGGCATTCTCTGCCAAATGTTGTAGAGGCTGCCTTATTAATATTTAAGACTCAGATAGATTGATTTTTTTTGAATAGTAGATGAATTAGGTGGGTATGTGGAGCTGAATGAATGGCAGAGCAGACAAGAGGTCACATGGCCTTCTCCTGCTCCTACTTCTGTTATTTTTATTAGATACAGAGAAAGTGGGGGGGATACAGTTGGAATAATGGGAATATTTCGGACAAGGCGAGATCAAATAGATTAATGCGGCAACTGATTGCAAATTATTTTTGTTTATCTGCATTGCTGCGTAATGTAGGGCTCTACAAGATGCTCGGCAGATCAGATTGTGCTAAATGAGAGTCCGACAGACAGAAGTGATGATGGAATTTTACCTTCCTAAATACTTCTGGAATTTTGGAATTATGAAATCAAAAAGTAATACAATAGAAGAGATCGTGCTGGTTCTGCAACTAGCAATGTGATTTTCCTTTTCCCTTGCTCCAAACATAATGTTTGGCCTGATGAGTTCTGGTTTCTGTACACTGGACTGAAGTGGAGTAAAATTATGACCATCAGATTGAGTCATCAGATCATATTGGTCATCAGGTAATTTTCCAATGGAAATCAATTATTAATATAAGGACAATATGCAAGGCCACTCTGAAAGGTCATGGTACTAAGAATAATTGTACACAGTACATACTCCTACAAAGTTTCAGGACTGGCAATGTGCCCTGTTACCATTTTTATCTGTTTTGGGTTCCAATGCTTCTCCTGCTGAGTTTACTAAACCAATATCTTGCATGAATTCAGGTTCTGTTTAAAGAACCAAACTAATACACTTCTGAATGACTTATTTTTAACTGTGCATAAAAGCAAAAAATAGACAACAGTGATTTTAAATATGTAAATGTGTGCCACTGTTCTCTGATCTGAAAAACACTTTTTTCTGGAGTGCAAGGGAAACTTGACTTGAGATTTCTTGTCACAATAGGTAGAATTTATGTATCATTTATGACCCTAGAAGAATTTGGCCCAGTTGTCTTCAGAGTGACGTTGCCCAATGTTCCATTCATAACTCATGACTTTTATTGAGTCATTGATTCCACGCTCTATACTTTGAACCAAGACAACTTACAATCCCACCAACTCATCCCAACATGGCCCTAGGCTCCCTCCCAGCCACCACTCTAAGCCCTAATCTCCACCCCATTTACCACTGCACCTCTTTCTGATCATTCTATCACAGTCCCCAAATAGCTCATAGGTATTCTCTCCCTATAAACACTGGCGAAACATTGATTCTGGACCTGACCTTGTCCATTAGCATCCCTCCTCAATCTCTCCAATTGGCTCACCAGCTAACCACTGAACCTCATTATTGAAGCAGCCCTCTTTGATTCCCAATTTCTACCTTCTCCAGAGGTGCATCTTCACTATAAGAAGCGTGGAATACCCTCCCTCCATCAGCACCCTGTCTATGGGCTCAGGCACTGCACACCCAGCCCGTTAGTATCCAGCCAGCTCCTGCTTTGACCATCTAGTACAATTTCTAGAATGCACAAAAATCTATTGGTCAGCATACAGACACAAAGAGTGTTGTATTTATCGTGCTGTTTAATCAATAGTGAGCAAATAGCAATGGGCAGTGATTGCATTCCCATCAAAATGCTGTCAATTCCTCACCCTGCTTTTTTTTGTTCTCGACAAGACTTTTATAACTGAAAAAACTTTGGCAGATTTGCAGACTTTTTACAGTATTCTACAGCTGTGTTGCCAATAGCAACAGTTCATGCTGTTATTAATCACTCTTCCCAGTGGGACAGCAATGCCATCATAATAGGATGTTTTTATTTTTTTTGCCCTCATTTTATTTTCTCTCTGATAACTCAACCACGTGGCCTTTCCCTTAGCAGATGTTGAAGAGTTTAGGGCAGAGATGCCAAGCATGATGCTCAGTGATGGCTTACTGGGAAATATTCAGTCTGAAAGGAGTGTTGGCTTTCCCACCTTCTGAAGTGGCAGAAATTTACATTGTGTGGCCCAGGGGAGAGTGACTTCACCACTACACTGAAATAACAAGACTATTTGTTTATTTTTAATTATTTGTTTCATTTTGCTAACAATGTCAGAAAAGAGGCTAAATTTTGAAGATACTGATTCTACTTGCAACATGAAAGGATTCCAATTGTTGCCAAGGTTCATTACGTTGCATATTATCCAGAGAAACTGTAGGAAAAGAAGGATTTAGTCCTTGAAGCCAGATTTGCCATTATATAAGTGATCTTGTTTGGCAACAACTCCAATCCCTGCAACCCCTGATTCAAGTCCAATATTGAACTACCTCACCCTTGAAAATAACACTTATTTGATGCAGTTCTACAGTATGAAAATGGGCTCTTTGGCTCAAATGGTCCACACTGATGAAACTATCCTATTTGTTTATGTTCGGTCCTTATTCCTCTAAATCTTTCCTGTCCATGTATCTATTTAAATGTTTTTTGAACATGACAGTTGTTCTCGGTTCTACCACTTCCTCTAGATGCTCAATCCTGACAACCACCACTTGGTCTCTGCAGGAAGAACCGCTCAGGTCCTCTCTCATCTTGATTAATTAATGAAGCAGCATCAACAATTCTCTACAATGGAGAATAATTCCTGAAATTCAAATGAAAAAATAAACTCATCTCATTCTTAAAATTGGCTTGAGGTTATGCACCCTCGACCTGGATCCATCAGTTGGAGGAGTTATCTTCTCAGTATCTATCCTTACCAAGCATCTTATATCACCTATTGGTTAGCAGACCCAATCTACTCAATTTTTCATCATAAGAACAGAACATCAGCTTAATGATCTTTGCTGTATTGGCTCCAAGCAAAATATATTCCTATTTAAATAAAAAGATCAAAGTAGTGCACAATATTCCAGGTTCAAACTCACCACCATCCTGCATAATAGGGTGGCCATTCCAAAGGAGGATATGGTCATATATATATAGTGCTTACATTTGTTGCTTTTGCAATACTGTATAACAGTATGCCGCTTTAGTTGCCCATTCAGAGCCAGCTCTCCAGCACATGACGTCCTATTTTGCGGAAACTGCCAAAATGTTTGGCCTGGAAGTCAGCCTGAAGAAAACTGAGGTCCTCCATCAGCCAGCTCCCCACCATGACCACCAGCCCCCCCACATCCCCATCGGGCACACTGAACTCAAAACGGTCAACCAGTTTACCTACCTCGACTGCACCATTTCATCGGATGCAAGGATCGACAAAGAGATAGACAACAGACTCGCCAAGGCAAATAGCGTCTTTGGAAGATGACACAAAAGAGTGGAAAAACAACCACCTGAAGAAACACACAAAGATCAGCGTGTACAGAGCCGTTGTCATACCTACGCTCCTGTTCGGCACAGAATCATGGGTCCTCTACTGGCATCACCTACGGCTCCTAGAACGCTTTCATCAGTGCTGTCTCCGCTCCATCCTCAACATTCATTGGAATGAGTTCATCACCAACATCGAAGTACTCGAGCTGGCAGAGTCCGCAAGCATCGAATCCATGCTGCTGAAGACCTAACTGCGCTGGGTGGGTCACGTCTCCAGAATGGAGGACCGTCACCTTCCCAAGATCGTGTTCTATGGCGAGCTCTCCACTGGCCACCGAAATAGAGGTGCACCAAAGAAGAGGTACAACGATTGCTTAAAGAAATCTCTTGGTGCCTGCCACATTGACCACCGCCAGTGGGCTGATATCGCCTCCAACCATGCATCTTGGCGCCTCACAGTTTGGCGGGCAGCAACCTCCTTTGAAGAACACTGCAGAGCCCACCTCACTGACAAAAGATAAAGGAGGAAAAACACAACACCCAACCCCAACCAACCAATTTTCCCTTGCAACCGCTGCAACTGTGGCTGCCTGTCCCGCATCGGATTTGTCAGTCACAACGAGCCTGCAGCAGACATGGAACTACCCCTCCATAAATCTTCATCCGCGAAGCCAAGCCAAAGAAAAAGAAATAACAGGGTAACACGCTCCATGTGCATGTGTATAGTAAGTCCATGTTCTCCTTTGGAATAGCCACACTATATATGACATCAGTCAACCTCTCTTCTTGTATGCGGCATATTTTGTGCAATTATGGCCAACATCCATTCATCCACCAAAGGATTGCTAATGTTGTTCCTTTATTTATGAAGAGCAGTAGGTGTTTCATCTTATATTCGTATGTGTGAGTTCTTAGACAACACATGGATGAAGGAAAAGATGTTGTAAACAGCACCATGAGGCATGCCATGAGGCTGCAAGCCTCCATTACAGATCTAACATACTGCAGTCTCCTGCTCTGTGTCAGCCCCTGCTGACAGCCAAGTATTATCAAATGGGAACTATAATCCTTAAAACATTGCAAGTTCCATTACAACCATGATCCCTATCTTTACAGTAGGGATAAGGCAGGAAACTACATGTCTGTGGTCCCTACATCAGTGACTGGGAAATTCTTGCAGAAAAGCTGATTATGGACAGCCGGCATGGCTCTGTGAAGGGGAAGTCTTCTTTCGGTTGACTATCAGCTCCTTGGTTTTGGTGAAATTGAGTGCTAGATTGTTGTTAGTGCGCCATTCAGCCAAGTTTTCAGTCTCCCTCCTGTATGTTGACTTTTAGCCCATTTTTACACATTTGACAAGGTTCAGTATGGTGGATAGTTCCACAATATTAAAGTACATGGGACCCAAAGTAAACTGGTTAATTGGATCCAAAATTGGCTTAGTGGTAAGAAGCAGAGGGTGTAGTTGGAACTGTATACATACATTTCCACCAACTGTATATTTGTACATACACAGTAAAATCCCCGGTATCCACATCAATGGGGATTGATAGATTCCAGATAAGTGAATTTTCCAGTTGTTTTACTTTGCCTGTTGCATGATTGATGAAACCGACTGTGAGGGGACACCAATTTTAAACTTTTGTATTTTTTTACCTAGGTTTTTATTTTCTGTAATTTTTTGTTTTGTTTTTTTCCCAGTTGCTTAAATTCCGGATAACGGGAATTTTACTGCATAGGAAGTTCATAGTTTTGTGAATGGTGAGGAAGATGTCTAATGCTGCAGCAAGATATAGACATTGGAAAGTTAGGCTGATGAATGGCAGATGGATTTAATCTCCACAGGTTCAATGCGATGCATTTTCAGGCCCAATTGGATAGGGTATATAGAGTAAACAGCAGGGTTCTAAAAGTTGTTGATGAACAAAGTCTAAAAGAGAAAGGGTGGTGAAAAGAACAGGGCATCAAACATAAAAGTTAGGACACAATGTTGTAAATTTACAGAACACTGGTTAAGCTCCACTTGGAGAGCTGTGTGCAGTTCTGGTCACTTCACTGTTGGAAGGACCTGGTTGCATTTGAGAAAGTGAAGAGGAGATTCACCTGGATTGGAGGACTTCAGTTCTGGGAGAGATTAGATGGGCAGAATCGGTTTTACCGGAATGAAAAAAGGCTGAAGGGTCACCTGATAGAGGCCATTAAATTTACGAGGCATACAGACAAGTGGTTTATCAAAATATTTTTTGCCTTGGTGGGAATATCAAAAAGTGGAGGGCGTAGATTTAGGACGGAGACGAATGAGAATTAAGGAGAGTTTGAACAGAATAGTTTTGACACAGATTAACTGGAAGGTTTATTGCCAGACGAGGTGTAGGATCAGATACAATCACTATGTTAAAGAGAAATTTAAACAGGGACTCAAATAGACAAGGCAGAGAAAGATACAGACAGGCAAAAGGGATTAGTGTAGATGGTTAAAAAGGTCAGAGTAGATAGTGGTAGATAGACGTATTTCTGTACCATTTCATCTATTAATGCTTGCTGTGGTTACATGCCAAACCTCCATGTTTCCTGTATGAGGCCATCCAGATCTCTCTAAACATCAGTATTTGTTAGCCTAACATCTTCTTCTTCTTTGGCTTGGCTTCGCGGACAAAGATTTATGGAGGGGCAAAGTCCACGTCAGCCGCAGGCTCGTTTGTGGCTGACAAGTCCGATGTGGGACAGGCAGACACGGTTGCAAGGGAAAATTGGTGGGTTGGGGTTGGGTGTTGGGTTTTTCCTCCTTTGCCTTTTGTCAGTGAGGTGGGCTCTGCGGTCTTCTTCAAAGGAGGTTGCTGCCCGCCGAACTGTGAGGCGCCAAGATGCACAGTTTGAGGCGATATCAGCCCACTGGCGGTGGTCAATGGGGCAGGCACCAAGAGATTTCTTTAGGCAGTCCTTGTACCTCTTCTTTGGTGCACCTCTGTCACGGTGGCCAGAGGAGAGCTCGCCATATAACACGATCTTGGGAAGGCAATGGTCTTCCATTCTAGAGATGTGACCTACCCAGCGCAGTTGGATCTTCAGCAGCGTGGATTCGATGGTGTCGGCCTCTGCCATCTCGAGTACTTCGATGTTAGGGATGAAGTCGCTCCAATGAATGTTGAGGATGGAGCGGAGAGAACGCTGGTGGAAGCGTTCTAGGAGCCGTAGGTGATGCCGGTAGAGGACCCATGATTCGGAGCCGAACAGGAGTGTGGGTATGACAACGGCTCTGTATACGCTAATCTTTGTGAGGTTTTTCAGTTGGTTGTTTTTCCAGACTCTTTTGTGTAGTCTTCCAAAGGTGCTATTTGCCTTGGCGAGTCTGTTGTCTATCTCGTTGTCGATCCTTGCATCTGATGAAATGGTGCAGCCTAACATAATATTCTGCTTTTGTACTATCCTTGCTAACATGTGCAAACATATAGTTCTCCGCTTTATCGGCCATTGTTTTATGCAATCTACTTCATCTGGCACATCTGGCACATCATTTATCTTGACATGGATTCATTTTCCCATGCTTATAGTGCATAAGTTCACATAAAAGTAATTTTATACATGTTAAATAGTGCCAGTTACCATTTCCAGGTCAATCTGGCACCATCAGGAAAATGGCCTGGGCACTTCAAATCGCAATTCATCTCAGCAAAGCTTATACTTTCTGCGCAGTTTCCATGTTCACTAACAGGAATTTCCTATTCAAGGTGCATCTATGACCTATGAGTAATATTCAAATAAAGCAAACATTACTTACATTTGTGGGGATGTGACTTAAATGCTCCAAAATTGTATTACTCTCTACATCAGCCAATCTTTACATTCAGTATATTTCCACACCAATGCTGGATTCCCCTAATTTTTGTCTGGATTTTGACATAATTCACTGCACAGATGCAATCTGTGATCCTTGCCTGTGTGATGAGTCCATGCATGTCCCCAATTTGTGTTACCAAATGTGGGAATGAAGATGCACCTTCCCCTTTACTTGTCCTCACCTCTATGGCAACCTATTCTGTGGCTCCACAACTGCCATGCTCTCTGCAGAACGCAGTTGTCAAAAATTTTGCAGTCAGCTTTTTTACACATGAATGAGGGTGATTTTACTACAACCAGCTTCTTTTTAATATCAATTGCCAGTTATTTGGTCAGATCACCTAATTAGATATTAGTGCAAAATTCTAGTGTAACAAAACAGGGTGTGCCTGCAGAAGCTTGCATATTAGTCCATTCATCTCCAACTTAGAATATAGAACATTACAGCATAGCACAGGCCTACCCATATATACCTACCAAACAAAAATTAAACCCTCCTCACCATAACCCTCTATTTTTCGATATTCCATATTCCTGTGTAAGAGTCTCGTAAATGCCCATATTGTTCCAGCCTCCACCACCACCCCTGGCAATGCATTCCAGGCTCCCACTACTCACTGTATAAAAAAAAACCTATCCCTGATGTCTACCCTAAACTTTCCTTCCTTCCTTCACTTTGTTTACGACTCCCGCCCTGGGAAAGAGGTGCTAGGTTTTCTACCTTTTCTGTGCCTCTCAGAATCTTGTAGTCCTCTATTAAGTCACCTCTATCCTTCTTCACTCCAAAGAGAAAAGGGCTAGCTCTGCTAAGACATTTTTCAATCCAGGTCTTCTCCTGGTAGATCTCCCCTGCTCACTTTCCATAGCTTCCACATCCTTCTTGAAATTAGGTGACCTGAACAGAACACAACTGAATTTAATTTTACATCAGCAAAGATCTTAATTATTCAGAATGTTTATTGAAAATTCCCCTTAAAATGAAACTAATTCCTTAACTGCAGACATTTAAAAAAACTGCAGAAAGACATATCTTAAAGAACAATAGAGTTTAAAAAAAGTGCAAAAGGAGAGAAAGCAGCCCGAAGAACCTCAGTTAAAACTCACAATGGCAAAAGAAAAACAGGGAATTAAAGAACAAGAGATTACATGCAAGATCGTTTCGCTTTCAAATGGAAGGGAAGGCCGAATGAAAAAATGCAGCCATCTTCAGGTAAATTGAATAAAGTAACAAGGAAATGAAATCATTTTTTTTTGCTTCATTATCATGCTTTGGGTTCTGCAGAGTCTGAAATTAAGTCAAGGATCAGCTCAATGAAGAGTTATGATCAGAGTTCAGTACAGCAAAGCTAGGTGTTACAGATCTTTAAAACAGCTAATTGTGAATTCATTTATTTACCACAAATGTGGAGCAAAATCAAATTGCTGGAGGAACTCAGCGGGCTAAGCAGCATCGGTGAAGGGAATTAATTTGTTGATATTTTGTGTCGATACCACTTCCTATCTGGATCCATCATTCCATTAATAGTTATCACCTTCCTTCATATCAAATTCCAGCAACTGTATCCTTGTATCACTGGCTATAGCATTCCAGCAGTTGTCTTCAACTTCAACCTCCCTTCCCACATTTGTCTTTCTTCTCCTTGACTGCTTCCACCTGTTACCCACCAACTACTCCCCCACCCCCACCTGTATCCATCCTTACCCCCTCCTTGCTCCACCATCACTAGAGACCCCTGTCTTACACCTCCATCTCTCCTTTTAACACCATCTTTCTTCACCACTCAAGGTCCCAATGCCGATTGAAACATTGAAAATTCCTTCCCTCATCACAGATGCTGAGATCCTCCAGCAATTTGTCTTTTGCTTCTCATTCCAGCATCTGCAGTTTCTTGTGTCTCTGAGATGTTCCCAGGCCATATCAATTTTGCAGTGCAACCCTTATACTGCAAGCTCCGAGCTGGATTCAGTGAAATACAAATGAGGAGCTGGGAGATCATTCAGTCCCTCAAAATCAGGGATAATATGACTGTAACCTGGATTCCACATTTATGTATGCCCATGGTATCCTTTCACCTTCTTGCTTGTCAAGTATCTATCTATTCAAACACTGCTTCTACTTCCCTTTTGGGAAGAGAGAACCAAAGATTCACAGGGATTAAAAAGCACCTAATTTCTATCCTAAGTGCACAAGGCCTTGATTTTAAACATCATCTCAGTTCTTCCACATGAAGAAATATCCTCTCTCTTCCATCAAGACCCCTCAGGAACTTGTGTTTCAATCAAGTTGTCTCTATTACTCATTGAAACCCCGTTTGTATGAACTAAGGCAAAATCAGCTGTTCCTCGTGTGGCAACCTGCTCGTTTCAGGCATTAGTCCAGTGAACATTCTCTAACCCACTTTCAACACGTTAACAATATACCTGAAATAACAAGACTGTTTACAGTCCTCTGGATGTGGCCACATTCATTCCGCATACAACAGATTTGTTTTCAATTCTCCTAGCAACAAACTATATCCTTTTATTCATTTTTTCTAATTGCTTGCTGCTTTTATAAACTAATTCATTGTAAATGATGCACAAGAGCTCCCATAGCTCTGCATTTATGCTCTGCAATCTTTCTGCCAGGCAGACAATTTCTGAGTTGTACAGATCTCTATTAAATTATGCAAGTCCCTGTTTGGCCTTGTGTCCTCTTCACAGCATTGCCTTCTTAACTATCTTTGGACCATCATCATCAGCCATTTCTAAAAAGTTTAGATCAATCCCTGTGACCAATCTTTCAGTCAATTTTTAAAGTAGAAAATAACCTGTTTGTGCTTACATGCTGTTTCCTGTTAGCTGATCAATCTGCAATCCACATCAATATATCACCCTCAACACTGAGATCTTTTATTTTTCACATTAATCTTTGATTTTGCTCTTTATCAAATAAAGGAGTCGCATTTTGCTATTCTGTAATTTAATGGAACCTTCCCCAAATCAAGAGAATTTTAGGCAATTAAAACTGATGCCTTAGCTATTTTATTGACCATTTATTTTAAGACTCAGGGGAATCTAAACTCAAAAGTGTCAGCTTTCAGCTCCACTAATTTGCTTAATACCATTTCCCTGGTGACAGTACTTCATTCCAACTTCATCCCTCAAACGAAAATATTGTGTCCACTGTTGAGTAGGTATTTACTATGAGGTCATTAATTAATCCTTACTCCATGTACAAGACCAAGTCTAATCTGGCTGGCTCTCGAAGTTCTCAGACACTGAAAACCCACTATGAATACGAGGCTCCTTTTGCCATTTGATTTTTCCTGAATAAATTCAGATTAAAATCCCCCATCATTATTCCAGTTTCGGTCTGAAAAGTTCCCATTATTTCTTCCATTGTGTTCTGTCCTTCCATGCGGTTACTGTTAGGGAACCCATACATCACTGACACAAGTGACTTTTATCATTATTATTTATTACTTGCACCCAACCCGTACATCTTTATTCCTGAATTTCCATCGTCCCTTTCAATTTCCTTTAGACCATCATTAATTATCAGAACTACTCTTCCACGTTTTTCTAGCTTCATGAACTTCCTAACTTTTATATTGCCCTTCAATATGTCGGTCCTTAGGTCATCATGCAGCTACATCTCTGGTTCTAATTCAACTCTCAGTATCTCTGTTTTGTTTTAAATACTACATCCATTCAAATATAATTTAAATTTGTCTTTTTATTATTTTTATAACCTCTAGCCTTATTTACTGATTTACTCTTTTGTAACTTTGAACCTTGCTTCTATTATTTGCTTCTAAATCTTGGCCCCATACCAAGATTCCCATCTCACTAGAACACTGGTTTCATCAGGTTTAGTTATGAACTATTCCGATGGTACAATTCCCAATTGGCCCAGTACAGGTTCCAGTACTTCATAAACCAGAACACAATTCCACCAATCTGAGTTATGCATTCATTTCTCTCATTTTATTTGTTCAATGCCAATGTGCAGATATTTTTTCCTGAGAGGTCACTGTCTCTGTCTTCAAGGCAATGCCTATTATGACATCCACATTCCTGTTTAGCCCTCACCCCCCCCCCCCCCCCCCCCCCACCTTACTTGAATGGTTTCCTGCGCCAAGTTGTCATGGACAGTTTTCCACTCTGCAGCCCTTGCACTCATCCAAGCAAACTGAAGGAACACACAACAATAGGGACAGTGATAAAAGTTGAGGCTCATATTTTCTACGTCCCCTCAACCTGCCTCACTGCAGTCACTCTGCGCTGCCACTGACGCAGGGTTCTTTCCTCTGACACAGGATTGCTTCCTGGAACAAAGTATCTGGCTTACTTTCCTCTTCCCTGATGCCCACAGGTCAGATTCCAGCTCCTTGGCTCTGAGCTGAAGCTCCTTCCACTGCAAATATTAATTCCACCTCTGTTTGCCATGGATCATATGTTGTCCAAAAGCCACAACCATTATACATAATTTAACCTGCCATCCTTAATATATTCGTCGACCAATTATTTTATACAACCAGTCAATTCCTTATTATACGTTTAATACCTTATCACAAGTTGGGCACAATTTTCAGGCTTGGGGATAAAATAAGCCTTTAGGCAATTATTCTTTTGGAATGCTTTGCTTCCTAAAATAAGATGGACCTACAGACCTAACTGCTTTCAGAGCATTGAGTAATGAATGCATGGAACTATCCTATAATTTCAAATTGTTGAAGCATATTATTATTTGAAATAACATAGCTATTGCTCATTTCCCTGTCACTATTGATTGGATCAATTTGTGTGCATAAACAACTGTAAGTTGTTCAAAGCTGCTTTGGAATCTAATAGCAGTCTTTGTAAATATTGAATAACAGGTCTCATGATGATGTCAACAGTTATTGTTGGTAAATAAATTTTTTAAAAACATATATATTGTCTCCTCCTAAAAGAAAAATCACAATTGGGACCTCTCTCAAATTTAAATATGTTGGTTCTATGTCTTAATGTCCCAAAAAAAAACACAAATACCCTCCTGGTGTAAATGGTTGGATGTCTGTTATAGTTTGCTGTCACACAAAGTGTGGAAGCTCATGAGCTTTGCTGTACTTCTGGGCTGAGTTCAATATGCTACATCTCTGACAGGTTCCACTGTACTTGCAATAATTGGAAGTGCTAATAATGTCTTAGTTTTGGACTCAGGTCTTCCCAGGCAAATGAGAAGGAAACCCTTGGAGACATTTCCCATTTTTGTGGTGGGCATATATTCACCCCCATCCCAACTAAGGACACAGCAGAAGAAAACCTCCAGGGCTTTCTGTGTCAATCACCCTCGAGGAAGGGTATAAATTTCAAAATAGACAAAATTTAATTTACAATCTACTTTTACATTCTCTTGAAATGGTTCAGAATCTCTCCCACCCTAAAATCAAACTTAATTCTTTCCATTTATCCTTTTCCAACATTCCTGCTACCTTTGTACTTTGTCCCCTAGAATTGTTCCATTTTCTCCCTAGACTGAGGTAGACACCCCATTCTTTCTCATGGTCTTTCTCAATCAGAAACCTCTTGCCACCCAGTTATTCAGAGGGGCAGAAGATCATGGGGGGAGGGGAGTTATCAATCACTGGAAGAAGCAATTGCCCATTAGTGCACAGGCCAGGACACTAAGCTGCCAGCAATGTGATGAAGGAAGCAGCAGGGGGAGAAGTACACCTATGACCTGTTACCTGTTAGCCTGTACTCCCTCTGCCCCTTCTTCCCTCCTCTTTTTACCCCTCACCTTTTTTATCCAGATACCTGCCTGCTTTTGGCTCACACCTTGGAGAAGGGCTCAGGTCTGAAACGTTTGTTACCCTTTACTTCCTATAGATGTAGTGTGATCTGCTGAGTTTCTCCAGAACTTCTGTGCATTGCACTCAAAGCTCGCTACGATCCGTTGACATTGCAGAAGAATTAACTACTTTATTGGAACAGCAGACAAAGCTGTTCTCTTTGTTGAATGCCATCTCAATCTTTAGAATCTGTGTCAAAGGAGCTCAGGGCATTCCTGACACATTTCCTTTCTATTTTACTCCTCTTCACCTTAACATTTTCAGTTTTTAAACCTTAATTTCTAAATTAGCATGGCTCAAAAATTCATCAGCTATTTCTATTACCTTCCAAATACAAGAGCACCCTGGTATTTCTATGTTTCCTGACAACAGAAAAGGTCATTCAGATTACTGACTCCATGGCATCCACAGACCAACCCCATCCCCGAGTAATTTTCCCTGTAATCTATTCTCCTCACATGCCCATCTACTTCCCACTAAATTCTTCTACTCACCAAAACCAAGATCGATTAATAATAGCCAGTTCATCTACCAGCCTCTACATCCTGGACAAATTGAAGTACCTGGAGGAATCCCATGCAATCCCAAGGTGAATCTATATAATGCATACACCCATGATTGAACCTAGGTTGCTGAAGCTGTGAGGCAGCAGCTCTACCTAATACATTCTCATGTCAACCCTATTATGTTCATGTAACCAGCTGGCATTTACTAAATGTATTCAACTTTTTCAGGGAATATGAATGCCACTGAGAAGGCCAGCCTTTGTTGACACACCCTCATGTATAATAATGTTAACATATTCAAGATTCTTTATTGTAATGTAATAGTACAGAGCATGTAATATTACATGAAATTGCCTTCTGTCAGCTGTAAGGGAGACAAAGACTCATCATTAGTGTTGCCCGGTGCCCCTTACAGTGAGATAAAGAGAAGCAAAAGAGGGTCTGTTTAGACTCTCTGTGTGTCCATGGATTTGCCTCCAGTGCTTCTCCTGCAGCCTCTGCAGCTGCACAGACTCCTTCCTGTTTGATTCATTGACCACCCGAGCTCCAGATCCAAACCTCCAACATGATCAGGAAACTTTCAGCACTTGAGGCCCTGCAGGAGCTTTTTTTTGCCCTCAGCACCCTCTTGAATCCCAGCTCTGATACCTGGTGGCTATGAGCCAGTATTCAGCAGCCCACAGCCTGCCGTTTATATGTTATGTTCCATAATATATTGTCGAATGGAAAACAATTATATGATTTATTTTCACCAAAGCATTACTAAATATTTTTAAATGATTCTGGCGAGCAAAATGGCAGCACTTGGAGGAAGGTCCTACTCAGAGGAGGAATCAATGACATGTGAGAACACTAGGGAAAGAGAAAGTAGATTATTATGCTAATGGGAGCGAAAACCAGTGAATAGTGAGCCACTGTCTTTTCATGAATATCCTGCAGTCAAGTTGAAGTTGTTGGATATCACTTCCACCTGCTGAAAGAACAGATCTGAATTCATGTTTGTGAAGCATACAGATGTCATGATCTACTCTGTATTTTAACCTCATTCTTAAATTGTCAAATGTCAAATTTGCCAAGTTCACACTATGGCTTCTAAAGAGAATAAAAGGAAGCTTGAATATCTCAGAGAGTCAGGCAGCATCAATGGATAGTCATGATCAGTTAAAGTTTCAAATCACGACCTTTTATCAAGACGAAAATAAGAGGGGAAAGCCTGGTGGTGGGGGAGGAGGTAGGGGTGATAGAGTATTAGATAGAAGAAGATGAGAGAGGTGGAAAGATAGTATCAGAAGAAATCACTTGAATGGGTTGGAGTGAAAAGTGAAAATAGAGTACCTAAAGAAGAGATGAAAACAATGGAACTAGACAGAGATGGGGCGGTGTTGAGTTTAAGGCTATACAACAGAAATATAGTGTGGTGATACAGACACCAGCCTACTTCAGGGGACGATCTCAGTACCTGCAGGTACTGCAGGCTGACTCCACTTGGCTGGCTGTCAATCAGCTGACCAGAATATAGACTCCCAAGCTAGTCACATGGGGAGCCTCCAAGGCATGAACTGGTGTTCAGACTTTTACTGGAATAAAGACTGTTTCAAGTTTTATGCTTGCTTGCTGCTACCTCAGTGCACCACATATAGTATGCTGTTCATTAAGTTTCTGTTTAGCCTAACCCTGGCATAAGGATGAGGACAGTAGCACTGGATGGCGGTGAGGGTGGAAATTTAGGAACCTGTTTTGCACTTTCTGCAAATATAGTGCGGTGTCTAAGAAAGTAGGATGTGTGGTGATGATGTCCAGAGAAAGGATTCTCAGTGTGACTGATCCATGCAAAATGCAGATAGGGATGGAAATTTGCCTACCATTACAATAGATCCACAGCAGACACAATTTCAGTGGCTCTTTACTCAGCTCTATTATCAGCAAAATCACAGACAGGAATGAGGAAGCACACAAGAGGGAGATAGATCAGCTACCTGAGTGGTGTCTCAACTGCAACCTGGCACTCGATGTTAGCAAAACCAAGGAGATGATTGTGGCCTTCAGGAGGAAATCAGGAGAACACAAGTCAGTCCTCATTGAAGGGTCAGCAGTGGAGAGGGTCAAGAGCTTCAAATTCCTAGAGTGTCAACATCTCCGATGATCTTTTCTAGAGCTTCCATGTCAATGCAATCACAAAAAAGGCTTGCCAGCAGCTATATTTTCTGAGGAGTTTGAAGAGATTCGATTTGTCACTGAAGACTCTCAAAAACTTAAACTGGTGCACTGTGGAGAGCATTCTGTCTGGTTCTATCTTTATCTGGTATGGCAGTGCCAATGGTCAGGATAAGAAAATGTCTAGAGAGTTGTTAACTTGTCCTGCGACATCATGCGCACCAGTCTTCACTCCATCAAGGACATCTACAAGAGGCAGTGTGTTAAAAAAGCATCTTCTATCCACAAGGACCCCTTCCATCTCGAACATGCCCTCTTCACTCTGCTAGGGAGTGGTTCAGGAGCCTGAAGACAAGCACTCAGCACCACAAACACAAGATTTCCCCCTCTGCCATCAAATTCCTGAATGAACAATGAACCACAGACACTGCCTTTCTTTGGCTTTTTCTTTTTATTGCACTATTTTTATTTATTTTGTTAGGTGGCTTATATAAATGTGCTGCCACAAAACAACAAATTTTTTGTGACAAAAATTCTGATTCTGAGAGGAAGATGTGGCTGGTGGAAGGATTATGGTGAAGTTAGAAGTTTTGGAAGATGATGATATGTAGGATGCAGAGACTCATGGGAAGGAAAATGAGGACCATCGGGGCAGAGGCGTAGGATTTGGGAAAAAGCAATAGCAAGGAACAGGTAGAATCCAGGTAGAAATGGGAGTCTGTGGATTTTTAATAGATAGCCATGAATAACTTGTCTCTTGAAAGGGAGACAGAGAGACTTAACAAAGGTGAGAGTGGTGTCCGAAACAGTCCAAGTAAATTTAAGGGTGGGATAGAAGCTTGAGTTTATCTGACAAATTATACCGCGTACAGTGAAAAGGGTTTTTCTGCGAGCAAGTTAAAACAGATTAAATCTAACATTCATACAACCATATAAAGTAGAAGAGTACAATTTACAGAGTACAGAGATATAATGGAAAAATTATCCATCAGTCACAGAGTATGGTTGTATGGTTCATTCAAAAGCCTTATGGCTGTGGGAAAGAAACTGGCCCTAAGTCTGTTGGTATGCAATTTCACACCCTTGAGCTTTCTCCCTAATGTCAGTAGGAAGAAGAGGGTTTGCCTGGGGTGTGATGAGTGCTAATGTTTGGTGACTGCCTTTCCTAGGCAATAGGAGATGTAGATGAAGTCCATGGAGGGGAGAGAAGTTTGGGTTATGTTCACTAACTTCTTTTAATCTTGTGTGGAGCTGGTCCCATACCACACTGATGTACTTCTAGAAGTTATTAAGAATAGGGGCGGGGGGGGGGGGGGGGGTTATGTCGAACTTCCTTGGTCTTAGTATAGGTGTTGGTGCACTTTCTTGACTATCACATCTACACACTTGGCTCCAATCAGGCCATTGGAGATGTTTATTTCTGAGAACTTGGTTATCTTCCCTTTCCACTCAGCCATTGGTGTAAAAGGAATGTGGCCTATACCCCCAATAACGAAGTCAATGTTCATCTTGTTTATTTTATTGAAAATGATAGAAAAGCTGCTATCTTGGTATAATGCCACGAGACAGGGGCCATAGGGCTCCACTGGTGGCCACAGCATATTTAAGAGGGCCATAGACTGAAATCATAATTTTTTGAAGTCGGAAGGAGAGAAGTATGGAAGAACCTAACTAAATTTGACTGCTTCATTAGGAAGGGACCTATAAACTTTGAGTCAAGTCCCTAAGGAGGCCATATCCAAAAAATGGTTGCAAAAGGCTGGACTAGATTATCAACCTCTTTAATGTATTCCATCTTCTTGTTATTTGATACTGAGCCCATTACTCTGGTAATGTCGACGAGTTTGAAGATTGAGTTGGAATGGTATTTTGCCATACAGTCAGAGGTGTAGAGGGAGTCTAGTAGGGAAATGAGTACTAATCCTTGAGAAACTCTGTTGTGGAGTGTGACTGTCCCTTACATTTGATTTTCCCTTATGTTAAGAGTGAGAATAAGTTTTGCCAAAGCAGAGACAAGTGTTAATCCATTGGAACTGAATAGCTCTGTGTTCAAGAAAGAAGCGGAGGGTTCTGAGGCCTTTCTTGACAGGGATTGGATGTGCAAAGGTACTGCACATTCATGGTGAAGATGAGGCAATGGGGCCACAGAATTGGAAGTTTACAAAGAGGTAACTCTTTATTTACTGTTTAACTTGTCAACCATTTTTTTGGGCGGGATAATTTTAGCTAACTCTGCATTCATATCTTTGTAATCATTTTTTATGAAGGCTCGCCGCTTGGATGTATTATTTCACTTTCAAAATGAACAACATCATTAATTAATCTGTCACATTAACATGGAACCAGCTCTATACTAACCTATTCATGGTTGGCTCCACATCATGTTGTTCTCAGAAATTATCCCAAACACAGGTCCTTAAGGCTACTATTTCCACTTAATTATTGAAATATCTTTTTTTAACGAACCTCACTGTTTTCTGATATATATATTCCATCCCACGCATAATATATATTTGGAGGCCTTTAGGCTACACTCACCAGGAACTGCTTTCCACTCTGTTCCTTATTATGCAGTTTAAACTTCTGCAACAAGATAATTTTTCACTCGTGGACTTCATCCTTTATTAATAGAGGTAGCCCATACCCTATCCTTCCAAAATACCATGCTTCCCAGAATATTCATTTCTTCACCTGAGTAATCTTGAAATCATCTTGTTCATCAACAGAGGAGACAATCAAGAGAGGGGTAGTTTAAAACATAACAGGAATATGGTTAAAGATTAGATGATTGGGGCATAGGGAGGGAGAAATGGTTATGGAAAGGTTTGAAAGAAGGAGGACATTGATAAAACATAATCCTGACTGGTAGTATGAAGCTGGGGAGAATACCAGTGTGGAAAAGTATTTCTGGGGGAATTTTCAGAATGTTCTAATGCGACCGATCTGAAATGAAAGAGAGGCCAAAGGTTAGCCAAAGGAGAAAGGAAGGAATTGGAAAGTGAATTAAGCTGCTGAAAGAGGTCGTGGGGGCCACAGGGTGATCTGGGAGATTGGATGGAGGTTGAGTGAAGATTGAATGATTGTATCAGAAGGGAAATAAACCCGAATGCAAAGGGCCAAAGTGAGGGCCATCAATGCAGATGTGAAGAGGATATTGGAACTCATTCTTTGCTAGGTATGGCAAGCCCAAACCCCACCCCCCCACCAAAAAAAAAAACAGGTAGGAATGTGTAGCAAATCAAAACTAATTTACAAGAACTGGAATCAATATTTTGGGTAGCTGCTCATAAATGATTTTTTTCTTAATGAAATCTCTCCATTTTGTAAGACTGAAACCATTGAATATTTCACCACTGGATAGTTGAAGGACGTGGTTAGTGGGCAGGGATAAGATCGAATGATGGAGGAGGCTCAAAAGGCTGCATGGTCTCTTTCCAATTTTATTCCTTCTATTTTTAATCTGCCATGCTGAGAGAAGTAAGCAGACCAATTCTTGACATCCTTCTGCCAGCAGAATTTAAAAAAAAATCAGGGGCTATGGTGAAGATCTAAAATGTATTTTTAAGTTGTAGAATAGATATCACTGACATATTCTCTGAGTTGCAGCCTCTGTTCTCTTATTTCAGTACATAAAGGTGCTGGAGAAACACAGCAGGTCACACAGTATCCATAGGACATAAAAGGCAGACCTGAGCCTTTCTTCAAGAGTTCCGAAAAGCAGCCAGATTCCTTGGTGGAGGGAGGAAGGAAAGAGGAATGGTGGCTAATAGGTAATACAGGTAGGAGGGTAGAAGAGAAAGAAGTTGAGGTAAAAGGGTGGAGAGGGCAGAGGACTAAGAAAGATACCTGACTGATAGGAGAAGGAAGGGAAGGAGGGAGAGAGAAGGGTGAGGGATGAGACCATGAGAGGAGGCTAATGGAAATTGGAGAAGTCAATATTGATGCTGTCTGGTTGGAGACTGCTGCGATGGAATTGTTTCTCCAATTTACAGTGGCCTCAATTCGAGTACCTGAGGTCACGGACATTGTGCAAATGGTGTGTGAAATTTTTTTAAATTAAAAAAAATTTTTCACACTATGAACCATATTGACCAAAATACACATAAACATTTCCCTCTTGAATATACACAGTGTCATTTTCTCCCCTTTTCCCCCTCCCTTCCCTCCCTCCTTCCCACCCCCTCCCCACCCACTAAACATTCAACATATACGATACATTAAACCCATTAAACAATGTCATCACACAATGAAAATAAACAAGAAAATTATGTCATCTTCTTTTACACTCTGGGTCAGTTCATTTCATCTTCTTCTCATTCTGTCATTTTAGATGGTGGAGGTTCTCTGGTGTGTTCCATGTACGGTTCCCAAATTTGTTCGAATACTGTGATGTTATTTCATAAATTATATGTTATTTTTTCCAATGGAATACATTTATTCATTTCTATGTACCATTGATGTATTCTCAGGCTATCTTCTGATTTCCAGGTTGACATTATACATTTTTTTGCTACAACTAAGGCTATCATAATAAATCTTTTTTTTTGCTTCATCCAAATCGAGACCAAGTTCTTTACCTCTTATATTACTTAGAAGAAAGATCTCTGGATTTTTTTGGTATGTTGCTTTTTGGCTTTTTGTGATTTTATTTAATACATGATTTAGATTTTCCCAAAACTTTTCCACTTTCCCACATGCCCAAATTGCATGTACTGTTGTTCCCATTTCCTTCTTACAGCGAAAACATCTATCTGATACTGTTGGGTTCCATTTATTTAATTTTTGGGTGTGATGTATAGCCTGTGTAACCAATTATATTGTATCATGCGTAACCTCGTGTTTATTGTATTTTTCATAGTTCCGGAGCATAGCTTTTCCCATGTTTCATTCTTTATCTTTATGTTTAGATCTTGTTCCCACTTTTGTTTGGGTTTACAGCTTATTTCGTCATTCTCTTTCTCTTGCACCTTGATGTACATGTTGATTATAAATCTTTTTATTATCATTGTGTCTGTAATCACATATTCAAAACTGCTTCCTTCTGGTAACCTCAGCCCGCTTCCCAATTTGTCCTTCAAGTAGATTTTCAGTTGGTGGTATGCAAACATTGTACCATGAGTTATACCATATTTATACTTAATTTGATCAAAAGATAATAATTTATTTCCCGAAAAACAATTTTCTATTCTTTTGATCCCTTTTCTCTCCCATTCTCTAAAGGAAAGGTTATCTATTGTGAAAGGGATTAGTTGATTTTGCGTCAATATTAATTTTGGTAGTTTATAATTTGTTTTTTTCCTTTTTCCGTGAATCTTCTTCCAAATGTTGAGCAGATGGTGCAGTACTGGTGAATTGCTATGTTGCACCAGCTTTTCATACCACTTATATAGTATATGTTCAGGTACCTTTTCCCCTATGTTATCTAGCTCTAATCTGGTCCAATCTGGTTTTTCCCTTGTTTAATGGTGTGTGAAATTGAAGTGGTTTTCCAATGGGAGTTCCTTGATGTGGCAATGGACAGATTGAAGGTGCTCAACAAATGATCTCCCAGCCTGCATCCAGTCTCCCTGATGTAAAGTAAGGCACATCAGGATACCGGATGTTCCTATTTATAGATTCTCTTATGTTGATGGCAATATTTACCTGCAGACCTCACTAGTTCATGGGAATTGTAGTTGATTCCACCCTCTTCCCCCATTACACCACTCTATTCATTCTGAAGCTCCCACTTTTAAGATAATGCTCTGCTTTTCTCTATTAGATTTCCTCTTCAATAAAGCTGGGTACAATACATGAGGTTTCTTTCAGTTCCTTTCTATCCAGACTTGGAAAAAGTCCCATTGTGAAATATCCATTTCTCTCAGATTCTGCCTGACCTGCTGAGTCCTTCTCAGCTCCTCTGTGTTCACTTTCAACCTTCACTCATTTTCTGCCTTTAATGTTTACTGATTTTTCTCATGTTATTTCTCCTTTTCTCATATGGATATCACTCCTGACACTAATATTTTAGTAATTTACAAAATTTAGTAATTTACTTGTAATTTACAAGATGTTCTTTTGACTTTGTTAAATATTAGTCGTCTGTAATATTTTTAATTTCTGAGGAAAATTTATGCTCTACTTTTGTTTTCTGCACAGATGCTCTTTGAGTTTCTGAATGTTTTAACAGTTTCTATATTTATTTTTGATTTTTGGTATCTGCAATTTGTATTATGCTCAAACCAAACTTCAACTCAGCGTCTTGGTTCACTTAGGACACTTCTCCCTCATGCCTGATAATGGGTGGATTAATAAAATTGAAGAGTTTGTGGGCAAATCATTATGTGAAATTATGCAATGTTGGAGAAGGTTATTTTTCAAAAACAATGTGATGTCTTTGCAGCAGCGTAATACATTGTCCATCACTCAGTCACAGCAAAACAGTATTTCTGCTGCCAGTGTTAATGATGTTTCTAAACGTGATCTTTTGGAAAGCAAATAGTTATTAAATAACTTACAAAATTCTCCCCAATGTTAAAGTGTGGTCATTTAGTTGTTCCAGAATGAGAATAAATGACTATGGGATATAATATAAAAGAGAAAAAAAAATCCAAGAACGGTAATTAAATATAAGGCTGTATTTTATATTTTGAATTGTTGGAGAAGAATGCTATTGTGCAGCTTCATCTAACACACAATGTCTATGTGTCTACAACTTCAGCTCGCCTTATCTTTCTCCTTCAAAGTTTGTGCATTCATTATGAGCCAAATAGAATCCTACACGCTCTGCTCTGCATGACTCGTGCTTTAATTGCCTTGGAGCCTTCTCACTAGTTGTAATTAATGACAGTAATGTCTGCCATAGTTGATTCTCAGTGCTCTAAGAGCAGGTAAAAATAGTATTATACCTGTTCCAACCAAAAGAAACACAATTTAAAATTGGTTTTAAATTGAGAAGTTGATGAGTGAGAATGCTTCAAGTTGCATGCAGCAAGCACGTGCCTATTTGACATCTCAAAATCAAGTAGTGTGTATGAAAGGCATGAACTTCCATCAAGCAAAACAACATTCTGCCGTCTTTTATGACAATGAGTTTATTGTCATATACATTGCTTGTTGTACATGTGCATTCTTGCATGGTTTTTCACAGAGTACCACTTAAGAAGTGGACAATAGCTTTGCTCTGATAGTAAGCTGTACTGATTTAAAACTAGAGAAAATCACTTTAGGTGGACAATTCACAGGAGTTAATGTTTAGCATTTTTGCCTCTCAAGTATTACTGAGCCAACATGAGTTCAAATCCACACGAGAGGCTTGGGCACAAAATTCAGGGTTGACATCCCAAAGCAATATTATGAGAGTACTGTATGTTGGGCAAACCATCTTTCAGATGAGATGTTAAACTGATGACTTGATGATGTACAAGATCCTGATGATATTTTGGGAGAACTGTCAAATGTTTATCACTCACCCATTCTAACTAAGAAACAAATTCTTTGGTTGTGATTACATTGTCAGTTTTCCCTGTGAAATGGTGCACTGTGTTAGTTTCAACAAGACACAAATTATTTTCAATTCTCTTGGCAAGTAGGATTAAAGAGGGTCCAAGGCATTTTATAGATACATTAGAAGTAAAGAGTACTCAAGAACAAAGGAGGGATTGTATCCCTGGAGCTAGAGGAAGTGAGTGAGGTACTGAATGAGTACTTGCACCCCTATTCAAAGAAGAGAAGGATATTGAGGAGAGGAATATGATATATTCGGGCATGTCAATATTAATAAAGGGGAGATTTAGGGATAGTCAATATTTATTTGTGCAGGAGAAGCCTTGCCTTACAAACTTTTTTTTAAATTTTTTTATTTTTAAAATTTTTTATTTTTCACACCATAAATCACATTAACCATGGTACACACTTTTTCATTTTCACACATATACAGTGCCATTTTCTCCCCCCCCCCTCCCACCTCCCATCCCACCCTCCATACCTCCCCCCTCCCGTCCATTTAAGGTATAAAATCTAGGATACATTAAACCAGTCAGACAATGTTGTCATTCAATAAAAATACACCAGAAATTCTACTGAGTCCATTCTTTTCATTTCCTTTTCCTTCCGTTAACTTAGGTAATGATTGTCCCCGGTAGGTTTTCGCTATTGTATTTAATGTAAGGCTCCCATATTTGTTCGAATATTTCAATATTATTTCTTAAACTATATGTTATTTTTTCTAATGGAATACATTTATTCATTTCTATATACCATTGTTGTATTTTCAAATTATCTTCCAATTTCCAGGTTGACATAATACATTTTTTTGCTACGGCTAGAGCTATCTTAACAAATCTTTTTTGTGCATCCTCCAAATCAATTCCAAATTCTTTGTTTTTTATGTTACTTAGGAGGAAGATCTCTGGATTCTTTGGTATATTGTTTTCTGTTATTTTATTTAATATCTGATTTAGATCTTCCCAAAATTTTTCTACTTTCTCACATGTCCAGATTGCATGAATTGTTGTTCCCATTTCTTTTTTTACATCGAAAACATCTATCAGATACTGTTGGGTCCCATTTATTTAACTTTAGAGGTGTAATGTATAGCCTGTGTATCCAGTTATATTGTATCATACGTAACCTCGTATTTATTGTATTTCTCATCGTTCCGGAGCATAATTTCTCCCATGTTTCCTTTTTTATCTTTATATTTAAATCTTGTTCCCATTTTTGTTTAGTTTTACCATTTATTTCCTCATTCTCCTTTTCTTGCAGTTTAATATACATATTTGTTATAAATCTTTTGATTATCATTGTATCTGTAATCACATATTCAAGGTTACTTCCCTCTCCTTGCCTTACAAACTTGACTGAGATTTTGAAGTGACAATCATGATCGATGAGGGTAGGACATGAACTTTAGTACAGTATTTCACAAGGTCTCTCCTGGTAGGAAGATCCAGAAAATTAAGGCACATGGAACCCCTTCAGACTGTATAGATTACATTCAAAATTGGCTCAAGCATTGAAGACAGAGGGTAGAGTTATCAGTGCTAGGACCTCCATTGTTTTTGAAATAGAGAAATGATTTGGACAAACATGTCAGTTGATTGATTAGAACATTTGTTGATGAGCATTTGTTGATAGTGAGCAAGGTTGTCAAAGGATTCAGTAGTATATAGACTAGTTTTAAATATGTTCAGATAAATGGGAGATGAAGCTTAATCCAGACAAGTGTGAGGTGCTGCACTTTGGGAGGGTAAGAAGGAAGAACTCAGTGAATGGCAGGACCCTTAAGAACATTGATGTAGAAATAGATTTGTAAAGTCCATAGCTCTATGAAAATATCAACACAAGGTGACAGTGGTAATGGAGGTCTGTGGCTGACTTGCCTTTAGGAAGTTGAGTGTAAAAGTGTGGAAGTGATATTGCAACTGTATAAAGCTTAGGTCATATTCAGATTATTGTGTGCAGTTGTTGCTACATTACAGGAAGAATGTGGAAGTTTGGGAGAAGTCCATTAGAATGCTGTCTGGATTGGAAAGTATTTGCAATAAGGAGATGTTGGACACATTTGGATTGTTTTCTCTGAAGCATTGGAGGATAAAGAGCAACTTGTTAGAAATTTATAAAATGATGACAGGCATATTTAGGGTAGATAGTCAGGCTCTTTATTCCAGGATGGAAATGGCAAATTATTAGTCAAGTAGCTGCACATGCACGGAGACATGGACATGTCCACAAAATGGCCGATGAACGTGGTGACTGAGCATACCTGGGGGTGACACCGGCCATCAGCCCAAGTGACTTCCCACACGGCGGGAAGATGGGGAACTGTGGTGGAAATGCCAGCCAATAACAGGCCGGCGTTCCAATGACGCGGGGCCCTGACATCAGTGCCCGAGGCGCATATAAGCACAAAGGCTAGTGCAATAAACCAGTCTCATTTCAAAGGCTTTGGTGTGCGTGTCATTTTTCTCCATGCTCTCGTAGCATGTATGCTACAGTCATACCTTTAAGCGAGGGGGAAAGTTTGATTGATTTACACAGTGTCTGAAATGTATTGCCAGGGTGAGCAGTGTAAACAAATATCATAGCAATACTAAAGGAGCATTCAGATAGACACACAAACCTATAGGGAATGGAGGAATATGGACCATCTGCATGCAGATGGGATTAGATTAAATTGGAATTGTGATTGGCATAGGCATTGTGAGCTGAAGGATCCATTTCTGTGCAATTCTGCTCCGTGTTTTTTGTTCGATATTGTAGCAGCCATCAAATTACCTAACAATGATGACCTGAGCAAATGAATCTTGAAGGGGTATAACAATGCAAGCAGCACAGGTCCAGCTCCTGTGATATGTTTCTGCACAGTGAATAGATGCTCTAATGATAGGAGAGGGATAGAAAGGTGCCTGTGGGGTCAGATGGGCATAACTGGGCTGATGATGAGGAGAACTCCCATTAGATATTTTATTTGTGCAAGAGGCCACAGTAGAGTATTGCAGTATTGATTAAGGAGGATAAATAAATGCAAAAAAAAAATCCATCCACTTTAAATTGAAAAACAATAGTGATGCAATTCCACAGGCATTCACCAAGTGAAAAACATACTGAGGTGCTACTTTGCAGAGAAAAAAATACAGAGAACCAATAGTGTGGAACCTTGATGGACAAATGGGACATAATTATATAAGGGAAAAACAGGAAGTTTGAGCAGTATGGATTTGGAAAATAGTAATTTCTGAATTGTATCATGGTAACCTTGTTTCTAGCCCCAGTAGAAAATGGTTCATGAAAATGAGCCTGACCTTGTAGAACAAGTATCAGTGGGGAATATTAAGGGAACAGTGATCCTAATTTCATAAAATTTATAAAAGGTTATAAACCACTCAGTGGAATGAGACTAAATCTGGCCCAGGTAACTCAGAATCAAAGCAGTGAGAGGCCTATAAGAAGAAATATTTCAGCTTCTGATCTTTTAGATTAATGATCAAAAAAGAGAGTAAAACTGAGCAGAAAAGAAGAACACAGAACAGGTGGCAGGTTGTTAATATAAGTGAGAACTGGACTAATCAAAGAAAGCCCAGAGAGGATGTAAGAAAGGAAATAAGAGAAGCAAAGAGAGAGCAGGAGACGAGACTAGTGGAAATTAAAAAAAAGAAATCCAAAAATATTATTCTAATATGTAAAATGGTTGTTAGAGGCAAGGTTGGGTTGATCAAAAACCAAAAGAGGAATTAATCAATATGTGGTGGCCAGATGCAGGACTTAAGTACTGAATACACCTGTCTTTGCTGGAGTCTCAGTAAAAGAAGGTTTAATTTTGGATATGCTGATCATTTGATTAAGAGCTGGTATTTGAGTGGATAAATAATTTGGTTGCGTGCAGCAAATGATGCACCTAGAAGAACTGTTGCTTCACATCTCCTGTAATCTGAGTTCATTCCTGACCTCTGTGTGGCATTTGCATATTCTCCATTTGATGCACCAGCTTCTTCCCACAATGTTGGTTGGTAGGTTAACTGGCTGCTGCACAGAGACCCCAATATGTACCTGAGGGGTAGAACTGGGAGGAGTCAATGTGAATGAGAGGAGAATAACATGGCATGAGTGTAAATGGCTTGTTGGTCAGTAAGGATTTGTTGGTTCAAGTCATGCACCTCACCTCAGGCGTAATCTTCATGAAGACAAAGAATGCAGTTTGAGTGCTGGGCTTTTAACAGTTCAATTTCAGGGAAATGGCCATTCTGTGAGTACATAAAAACTGCTATTGTCAGCTCATTAAAAAAGACTTGAAAGTTTGAATTTTTGGTACTGGCACAATTAAAAGTGGCGGGGGGGGGGGGGGTGGTGATGGATGGTTTCACACTGCTGCTACCAGAAATCCTATTGAAAATTAAGGAGTTGAACATTCCAACAGCTAGAATGACACCCAATATTGTTTTGGTCCTGATTAAGCCATATTCTAACATCACAGCACAGTTCTTTTCAAAGATCCATGAAGAAATTTATTGGCTCTTTATTTTTTGGTAATATTTTATTTATAATTTTAAATATATTTAACAATCAACAATCATACCAAATGTAAAACATCAAGAAACCCTTCCCTCCACCCCCTCCCCTCTATACAAGCCCTATTAAACAGAGAAAGAATGAGGAAAAAGAAACACAATGGCTCTTCCAATGTAGCAATTCATTCTAAGTTCTACTTATAAAATGAAAAACATGGAAAATAATTTGCTCCAGTCAAATGGCTGGTGACAAGAGACCCTTATCCCTGTAACCAGCCATTTCACTGGACCATGATTTTTTTTTCATGCATGTCTTGTTACAGGGACAAGGGTCTCACAATCCCGTAGTTTCAAAGCAGTCCTACATTACCAGCTGACTAATTCTGAACAATCCCAGAATGAGTCACCAATGATGTAACAATACCTGACCACCAACAAAGGGAGTACAACCATTGGCTCGTCCTGTGTGACTGAATGGGGACACCACACATGGACAAGCCACACATTGCATCATAATCAGGGATGGGGATGGGGGGGAGGGGTGGGGGAGCTGAGATTGCTCTTGTATTAATAATCAACGAAAGGAACCAGTTATGCTTGATGGGTGACAGCAAAACAACTCAGGCTACTCATCAAAGGAAGCTCATCGGTCACACAAGCTCACCTGGAATATATAATTAATTGTAAATCATTTAATTGATACTGTGGCTATTAGAAAATAAAATGACTAATAAAAAATCAAGTTGAAGAATAATGCTTCAATCAATATGGCTTGTCTGAGCAACCTGCATGTTAGATTTCACAAGACGATAGGAGGTATATGATGGGTGTGATATGCTCACAAGCTGCCTGTTCTTTCGATTGGTGTGGAAAGAGGCAGAGACTTGCTTTGAAACATCTATAAAGGAAATATTCAGTTTAAACAGACATTTCCAGTAAAATAAAGTTACAGTACATTACTTTTTAAAAAAAATGTCAATTTGAACAATTTTTAACAGTAAGTATAAAAATAATCTTCAAAGCTATCAATTCATTCTGCTATACCAAGCAGTAGAGGTTCTTTACCTGTTTATTTCAGGCCCTGCATCTGGGGAAACATTTAACACTGTTAATTCCAAATCATGAGTTTCACTACAATTTCATCACCAAATAAGATGGAATGTATGGCTTCAAGTAATTTTGACAGGTGGTTTGCATATTCTGGGCTCAGTCAATGAATTATTCTTGAAGTGCAGTCAGATTGTTCTTGAGGGAAACTAGCTAATTTCTGCACAGCAAGGCCCCACAAACAGCAGCCAGACAAATAGAAATTTCTTGTCATGATGATTAAAGATTGTTATCAGCCAGGACAGTAGGGAACATCTCTTTAATATTCATTTTGTGGCATGAGATCCTTTAATCCACCTGATCAGAGAGATGGAGCTTCATCTAAACAAACATTTGTGATCAAATCCATGCCACAGGGCCTAAACAGTATTTTGGGCTCATGTTCCCTCAGTACTGCTTGCAACTTACCTGGGAGAGTGTCAGCGCTATCATTGGATCTGATGGGCAGTGTTCTGCAACAAAGTGTTTACTATTGTTTAGAACACCTACTAACCTCAGAGCATCAATGGGATCCTATGACATAGGTCTGTGGTTCTTAACTTTTACTTTCCACTCACATACCACTTTAAGTCATCCCTATGCCATCGGTGCTCTGTGATTAGTAAGGGATTGCTTAAGGTGGTATGTGAGTGGGAGGGAGGGTTGAGAATCACTGCTCTCGACCCAATTGTTACTGAAATGTTCTGCTTGAGAAAAATTGTCATTGGCCCATTTCCTTTGGAGTTATGAAACCGTGCACATAACGAGTCACTTAGGTACGATTAAAACAGTGGTTCTCAACCTTTTTCTCTCCACCCTCATACCACCTTAAGCCATCCCTTACTAATCACGGAGCACCGATGGTATAGGGAATACATAAAGTGGTATGTGACTGGAAAGAAAAAGGTTGAAAACCACTGCCATTGGTGCTTTGTGGTTAGTAAGGGATTACTTAAGGTGGTATGTGAGTGGAAAGAAAGGTTGAGAACCACTGGTTTGGAGCCTTGGACATTCTTAAGGTCATCTAAAGAATTTATCAGTTTCCGAATAAACGTCACATGATATTAAGATAATTGGCTTGCTGTTATATTGGCTGCCCACAAAACAAATACCCAGAATTCCAGTTTTATGATTATGCTTCATTTGACTTATTTTTCCACATATCTGTTATCTTTGATGTCTTTTTTGATCAAAACTCCGTTAAAATTGCCTCAAATGACTTTGAATTGCATTTGTCACTTACCTCTCAATTTTCTAACCTGTCTATGAGGCAGGTCAGTCTTATGAAGTCATGCATTTATCTCAAAATATGGAATAATCATGGAATCTCAACAGTATGCTTTTTTTAATTTCCTATTCAATAGATTAATATTATCAATGCTATTTGACAAATCCATGCCATCACTTCTAGCACATCTTCAATCCACTATCCAACAGCCTGTCTGCACAACTATGTTGCCATTAATACAGACATTCATGAATAATTATTTCCTGACTGAAGATGTACAAAAATAAGCACACATGTCGGATGCATCACAACGTGATGTGGGAGCTGTTCTGCTCTAGATTGGAAGAAGCTACAGAAGGTTGTGAGCAAAGCTCAGAACATAACACAAACTGTATGGACTTCATCTACATTTTCCACTAGCTAGGGAAGGCAGTCCACAGAGTTAAAGACCCATCTCACCCTGGACACACTCTCATAACCCTCCTCCCATCAGGGAGAAGGCTTAAGAGTAAGAAAGAGTGTACCAACAGACTTCAAGACAGGTTTATTCCTGCAATCCAGAATGAACACTTTAACAGTGCATTCATGCTTGTTACTCATTGATTTTCTTTTTTTTAAATTTTAATACTCTATAAATTGTGCTCTTTTCACAACTGTATGAATGTTTGAGATAACTTGCTAGTCTGTTTGCCGAAGAACCCTTCTCACTGCCCTTGGTGGTAAAACACAAAAGTCTGCAATGCCATGATTGAAATAAAAACACAATGCTGGAGAATCTCAGTTGGTCAAACAATGTACTTGATGCAGCAAAGATAAAGATACATAACCAATGTTTCAGAATTGAGCCCTTCATCAAGGTATGACAAAATGTCGGCAGGTGCCCGAACAAAGTGATAGAGGGGAGGGGTGGGTGGAGGAACACAGGCCCAGGGGTAGGAGGTAATAGATAGATAAGGGGGGAGGGCACAGCAGCAAACAGGGGGAGGAGGGATGGAGAGGGTTAGCTGGAGGAAAGAAGACAAAAGGAAAGCGAAAGTAAAACAGAGAGTAGGCTATCCCCATCTGGTTGGGGAGTGCCCGTGAAGAGCTCGTCAATTTCATTCAATTCACTGCCAACTTCTGCCACAATCTCAAATTAACCTGCAATACTCTCCCCAATCTTGATCTCTGTCTCTATCTCGGGAGATAAGCTTTCCACAGATACTTTTTACAAACCTACCAACTACCTCGATTACTCTTCTTCACACCCAATCCCCTGCAAGGATTTTATTCCCTTCTTGCAATTTCTCCATCTCTGCTGCATCTGTTCCCAAGATTATGTCTTCCAGTCAGATCAGCTGAAATGTCCACCTTCTTCCACAAACATGGCTTCCCCCTCCACCACCATAAACTCAGGCCTTACCCACGTCACCTCTATTTCCCTCTCATTTGCCCTGGCATCCTCTGCCCCCAGATGTAACCATAGAATTCCCTTCATCCTCACCTACCACGCCACTAGCCTCAGCATCCAACACATTATCCTCTGTAATTTCCGCCACCTACTACTAGACACATTTTCCCCTTCACTCCCTCCATGACTCTCTTGTCCACTCATCCCTCCCCACCAATCACCCCCCTGACTGCTTCCTCTGTGGTCACAGGAAGTGCCACACTTGCACTCACACCTCCTCCCCAACTACTAATCAGGGCCCCAAACAGACCTTTCAAGAAAAGCAACATTTCACTTGTGCATCCATGAGAGTGATCTACTGCATCCAGTCCTCCCTTTGTGATCTTCTCTATGTCGGAGAGACTGGGCACCAACTGGGAGATCACTTCGCTGAGCACCTTTGCTCTGACCGCATCTGTGACAGTGATCTCCCAGTGGCCAACCAGTTCAATTCCGCTCCTCACTCCCATGCTCACATGTCTGCCCATGACCTCATGTACTATCCCACCAATGCCACTCATACATTTGCAGGAAAAGCACTTGATTTTCTGTCTGTGCACTCTCCAACCAGATGGCATTAACACTGTTTTCTCCAGTTTCTGCTAGCCTACTCTCTGTTCTCCCTCCCTTCCCTTTCCCTTTTTCTTCACTCCCTACCTTCTCTATTCACAGAGCCACCCCTCCTCCCCCTGCTTGCTGGTGGGCCCTCCCTCCTTTATCCACCTATTACCTCCTGCTTATGGGTCAATGCTTCTCCCCCTGCCCCTTCCCTCTACCATTTTGTTCATACCTTGATGAAGAGCTTTAGCCCAAAACATTGGTTATGTATCTTTATCATGACTACATAAAGTACACCAACTTTGAGTTTCTCCAGTATTGTTTTCACTGCACTTTGCATTTTGTGACAAATAAACTGAAACTTGAATTCCAGTGGATGAATGAATGGTATGCAATTGTTATACATCATTTAATTTGTACTTCAAACACCCAACCCCAACCAACCAATTTTCCCCTGCAACCGCTGCAACCGTGTCTGCCTGTCCCGCATCGGACTTGTCAGCCACAAACGAGCCTGCAGCTGACGTGGACATTTACCCCCTCCATAAATCTTCGTCCGCGAAGCCAAGCCAAAGAAAGAAAAAAGTGCACAGAAGGCCATTCCCACTGTTCCTTGGTGGAGGTGTCCTTGCACCAGGTGGCACAACACTGCAGCTCACTCTCCACTGATTCAATATCTGTCGGTCAATTCCCTTTGTCTGCCGTTGTTGCAAGGCAATCATTTGTTACTTCAATCAACAAAGGGACACTTGTTTTAAACTACACTGGAATGTTTTCTTCTGTGTAGTCCATCTGAAATAGATTTAGAATGCATATGAACAACAGTTTTGTGCTATGGCTTGTGAAATCTTCACCAACATTTGCGCAATTTGTTTCTGCTATTGATGACTTCCTTGGAAGTGGGAGGTGGTGCAAGTGCAAACCCTCTATCAATCATTTTGAGAATTATTGACATGTTGATAAAGCTATGAAACAATGAAGTTCGCTGAACATTGAACCAAAAGCTCACAAACCATCAGCAGAAATGAATAAAGCTGGTGAAAGATAAATCCCTTCTCTATGACAACTGGTTCCACTATTTTTCTTGTCCATTTCCATTTGCACAGAAGAAATGAAACTATAGTTAGTAATCGGAAATATTTCCACCCATGCCACAAGATTATAAAGTTCTAACAATTTAAAAAAAAAATGCTCCCTTGTGACAATACTGTAATTTAATTAAAAATAAAGGCATTTTTAGAATAACTCCAGAAACCCTGAGGAGGTAAAAGGTTTACCAGTGTGAATGTTAGATGTTAAAGAAACTATTTTTTCCATGCAGACGGAATGCTGACAAATTTGCATTTGTGGAAGTGACATCTGTGTAATTTTATCTTCAACCCCTAATACCACACAGGAACAAATAACTGTTCATCAAGTTCTCTGACTGGTGTACATTTACAAAGTTGTTCCATGTTGCTCTTCAGTAATGACTTGAACATATTATTTCTGTACATTGTAGCAGAGCTATCAACTCGGTAGGTAACAAATTAGCATCTTCATAAATCACCATTCACAATAACCTCATGCTTATAACCTTCAGAATTCTCATCCACAACAGCCATGTTTACAGCGCTCAACATTGTACCATGTTGTACATTTGCTCAAGTTTTGAAAAGTTGAAAATGTGAACAAAATTGAAGAGTTTAGACTGCATCGAAGGGAAGATTAGTAGCAATAACTCTGTTCCTAGTGTTTATTTTTTCTACCTGTATATTATGATAAGGTTTTTCTACCCATGAAATTTAAATGCTAAATTTCTCCTTTCCTCCTTGTTCATCCATTTGCTCAGTTCTTTCCTGAAATTGATCCAATGAAATTTTAATATAGTGTTAAGGCATTGTTTTTCAACACTGTCCTCCTCCCTTTCTTGCGATAATATTTTGTGTATAGCAAGATATGCATTTAGAATAGTTCTAAATTTCTATCTCGAAACAGGTGCTGAATTAAATATTGCCACCAACATTTAATTACAGATAACTTAAACAATGATGTTTGCGAATTGTAAGGAATTGCATTAAATTTGTTTGTCATCTGCATCATTTCTTAGTTTAAATTAAGGGCAATCTTTATGTCATTGTATTTCAGAAAGCTACATGATTACTTTTCTTTGCAATCACCTGGAATTTTTCACAATAGGTTAACAAGAGCAGGAGTGGAATTATCAGGACTTTCTTCTGAAATTAATATAGAGGCTTTGACATGTCTCTAATTGAAAAACTTTGGAACAAATTTTATACAACATTATTGCTTGAAGATCCATGGTCAACAAATATCACTTATTTTTCAATGACTTTCTCCTCTGTGATTCCACTTACCCTGCCTCCTTTGATTCCTTTTGTCCCATTTTGTTTTCCATTTACTCATTCACATGATGAGGCCAGTATTTGGTGTCTATTCCATACTGTCTCTTGAACAGAGTGCGCTAGTAGACAATTCCAACAAGCATTTCAAAAACAGCTCGGCTCAGTAAGAATATCAGATTCTGTGCTTTGGAGAACATTACTCCTGCCCTAATACTTTTCCCAGGTGGAATATAAGAACTTGCATCATGAGAATAGTTTGAATAATCATGTGGTATAAATGGGGTCTGGCACTTATGTAGTCTTGTCTTGTAGTTGTTTCTGAGAGACACTGACTTCTAGATTCTACTCTGAAACCATTCCTTATCAGTTTGGAGTGTAATGTGGTCTTGCACTGAGTGGAAAGGCTAAATGCTTGCATGTAGAGCTATTGCAAGAGATAAGAGCACCATGCAGTTTATATCCAGAGACACATTTTTACTGGTACGATGATCAGTGCTTCAACAAATTGATGTGATGGGTCATATAAAGATGCACTTTAGATTTCATGGGTAACTATCTCTCAGGGTTCATTGCCTCATCCCTCAATGTCTACCATGGAATTGGAATTCTGCATTCCAAACTAATCAAAGCAAGGTTGCTGTCTAATTCTGGGTTATATTTGTGTAGTGAATTTGCTGCAGAATCAAATTCCATCCCATCTATTGATACCTTCCATGAAAGGAAAGATTTTTCAAAGTCAATGCATGAAATCTGTCGACTTTTAAAATTAAAGGCCACAGCTGCAGATCATCCATGGAGATGCTCCTCTCCAGAGGAACGTAGTGGGCTGAGCCCATTTTCAGTAGATGTCACATCCTCTAACTATTCCCATTACCTCAATGCCTATTAACACCCAATGTTAGGACTAATTTCTGATTTACCCCTGGGCAATATAAACGTAATAGATGCAATTAATTTTAGAACACTAATAGAAAGAAAAATACAGTGAAATGCAGTTAGGTTATTGGCAAACAAGTAGTCTGATAGAATGGGCATATAATTACCAATTTAACATCATAAGGACAAACTGCGCATTTTGTTCAGATAGTCACGTGTTAGATGAGAAACAAGGGTGGAAAAACAAAGGTATTTATGTGTACAGATATGAAAATAGATGCGCAGAGAGAAAATCAGCTGATAATTCACACGACAATGCAAATAATCTGGAAATTTGGCTTCAAATCCCAGTAGACCAGCTTGAAGATTTAAATTCAGTTAATTTAAATAGCCAGTGCCAGTATAGATGACCATGAAACTGCAAGGTTATCATAAAAACCCACCTGTTTTGCTCATGGGAGGAAAATCTTCTATCCTTGACTAATTTGGCCCTATTATGATTGCAGTCCCAAACAATGTCGTTGATAATTATCTACGCTCTTAATTACATTCAATGGGAATAAGAATGGAAAATAAATACATGCCATGCTAGCAATACCCACCTCTTGACCATAAAAAGAATACAAGTCATAAAAATTTGTGAAGCTGTTTCTTTTTTTCTTTGGCTTGGCTTCGCGGACGAAGATTTATGGAGGGGGTAAAAAGTCCACGTCAGCTGCAGGCTCGTTTGTGGCTGACAAGTCCGATGCGGGACAGGCAGACACGGTTGCAGCGGTTGCAGGGGAAAATTGGTTGGTTGGGGTTGGGTGTTGGGTTTTTCCTCCTTTGCCTTTTGTCAGTGAGGTGGGCTCTGCGGTCTTCTTCAAAGGAGGTTGCTGCCCGCCAAACTGTGAGGCGCCAAGATGCACGGTTTGAGGCGTTATCAGCCCACTGGCAGTGGTCAATGTGGCAGGCACCAAGAGATTTCTTTAGGCAGTCCTTGTAACTTTTCTTTGGTGCACCTCTGTCACGCTCGCCATATAACACGATCTTGGGAAGGCGATGGTCCTCCATTCTGGAGACGTGACCCACCCAGCGCAGCTGGATCTTCAGCAGCGTGGACTCGATGCTGTCGACCTCTGCCATCTCGAGTACTTCGACGTTAGGGATGAAAGCGCTCCAATGGATGTTGAGGATGGAGCGGAGACAACGCTGGTGGAAGCGTTCTAGGAGCCGTAGGTGGTGCCGGTAGAGGACCCATGATTCGGAGCCGAACAGGAGTGTGGGTATGACAACTGCTCTGTATACGCTTATCTTTGTGAGGTTTTTCAGTTGGTTGTTTTTCCAGACTCTTTTGTGTAGTCTTCCAAAGGCGCTATTTGCCTTGGCGAGTCTGTTGTCTATCTCATTGTCGATCCTTGCATCTGATGAAATGGTGCAGCCGAGATAGGTAAACTGGTTGACCGTTTTGAGTTTTGTGTGCCCGATGGAGATGTGGGGGGGCTGGTAGTCATGGTGGGGAGCTGGCTGATGGAGGACCTCAGTTTAATAAGGTGATAAAATACAAACCAAACTCGGAATTTTATTTTTAGAACTACGGAACTGAAAAGTAAAGAAGCCATGTGAAAGTTATATTCAAGTGAGCTTGAACCAGAACTGAGCACATTTCTGATATTGAATAATACAGTAAAATCCCCATTAAATCAATTGGAAACTCAAACAAACTGCAAGAAAAAAAAAGGTAAATAAGTAAATAATTAAACGATAAACAAGAAAAAAATTAAATTAAAGTAAACATTCTTAGCAGCAACACACAACCACTTGAAAGCAAACATTCAATAAAGCTGTGTCTGAATAAAATAACGGCGATCGGGATGAAGAGCTGGTTGATGCCGCTTGCCGCTGGGGTGACTCCCAAAATGTCTCCCTATCCCTGCCTGATAAGAGTTTTTGTCTTTATTAGTATATTATTAAGTACATTAGTAAGGCTTTATCTGTAAACTTGGGGGAGGGGAGGTTAATTAATGTAGTAGTTAGTGTATTTCTGTCACAGCATTTGCGAATGGAGTTCAAATATAAAGGAAGGTGTGCCAAGGGTTGCACTGAGGACCTGAGTGGGACACTGGCATGGAGGTGCATTGGGTTACAATGAGGGCCTAACTCAGACATTGGCATGGAGGTGAGTTGGGTTGCACCGAGGCCCTGACTGGGACACTGCCATGGAAGTGAGTCAGGTTGCTCCCAGGGCCTGACCAGAACACTGGCATGGAGGTGAGTCGGGTTGCGCTGAGGGCCTGGTTGGCATAGTGGCTAGTGCAACACTGTTCCAGCGCCAGTGACCGAGGTTCATATTTAAATTTTGTATGTTACAGGAATTACTAGATTAAAGTGAACTTTACATAATTAAAGACTACAGTACTGATTTTCTTTTTCCAAATTACTTTACATTTGACCCTGTCTTTGGTCTTTTAAATGGTGTATTCTTAATGCAGGTGTCTTAGTTAGGCATTGGAAGAGTGAGTCTCAGTCAATGGGAAATTCACATTTCCAGCATCTGCGACCCCTGTAGGTGCTGGATAATGGGGATTTACTGTGCTCAGGAGAAGAACTCAGCAGCTCTTGCAGCATCCATGGAAAGCAATAAGCAGTTGACGTTTTGAGCCTGAGCCCTTCAACCAGTCTTTATGATCTATGTATTATAAAAGCAGAAAAGGGCTTTGGCAAATACTAGAGCGCCTCGGATGCCCCCCCAAGTTCCTCAACATGGTTATCCAACTGCATGAAAACCAACAAGGTCGGGTCAGATACAGAAATGAGCTCTCCGAACCTTTCTCCATTGACAACTGCGTGAAGCAAGGCTGCGTCCTCGCACCAACCCTCTTTACTATCTTCTTCAGCATGATGCTGAAACAAGCCATGAAAGACCTCAACAATGAAGACGCTGTTTACATCCGGTACCGCACGGATGGCAGTCTCACACCAAGGCAAGCTCACACCAAGGCACAAGAGCAACTTGTCCGTGAACTACTCTTTGCAGATGATGCCGCTTTAGTTGCCCATTCAGAGCCAGCTCTCCAGTGCATGACGTCCTGTTTTGCGGAAACTGCCAAAATGTTTGGCCTGGAAGTCAGCCTGAAGAAAACTGAGGTCCTCCATCAGCCAGCTCCCCACCATGACTACCAGTCCCCCCACATCTCCATCGGGCACACAAAGCTCAAAACAGTCAACCAGTTTACCTACCTCGGCTGCAACATTTCATCGGATGCAAGGATCGACAAAGGGATAGACAACAGACTCGTCAAGGCAAATAGCGCCTTTGGAAGACTACACAAAAGAGTCTGGAAAAACAATCACCTGAAGAAACACACAAAGATCAGCGTGTACAGAGCTGTTGTCATACCCATGCTCCTGTTTGGCTCTGAATCATGGGTCCTCTACCGGCATCACTTACGGCTTCTAGAACGCTTCCATCAGCGCTGTGTCTGCTCCATCCTCAACATTCATTGGAATGACTTCAACACCAACATCGAAGTACTCGAGCTGGCAGAATCCGCAAGCATCGAATCCACTCTGCTGAAGACCCAACTGCGCTGGGTGGGTCACGTCTCCAGAATGGAGGACCATCGCCTTCCCAAGATCGTGTTATATGGCGAGCTCTCCACTGGCCACCGTGACAGAGGTGCACCAAAGAAGAGGTACAAGGACTGCTTAAAGAAATCTCTTGGTGCCTGCCACATTGACCACCGCCAGTGGGCTGATATCGCCTCAAACCGTGCATCTTGGCGCCTCACATTTTGGCGGGCTGCAACCTCCTTTGAAGAAGACCGCAGGGCCCACCTCACTGACAAAAGACAAAGGAGGAAAAACCCAACACCCAACCCCAACCAACCAATTTTGCCTTGCAACTGCTGCAACCGTGCCTGCCTGTCCCGCATCGACTTGTCAGTCACCAACGAGCCTGCAGCAGACATGGACATACCCCTCCATAAATCTTTATCCGCGAAGCCAAGCCAAAGAAAGATTATAAGAGGGACAGGGAGGAACGAGTTTAAGATTCCTTTATTGTCATGAAATAATACAGAACATGTATTCTGCCTGCCATTAGGCAGATAAAGGGTCAATATTCATTTTTGCCCACGCCCCTTACAGTAAGAGGGAAGATTAAAAGAAATAAAAAAAATATGAGTGCATACCTAATGGAGGTTGTACTCTGGAAAATAGAATATGGAACAGTGACCAGATTAAGATTTTATTGCAGTGAAGCTGCTATATGAGTACAAGATGTTATTAAAAAGGATTGCTTGATAAAGTTTCCAATTCTATGGAAGGCCACAATTTATAGGTCAAAAATATCATAGCCATAATTAAATTTACTAAGGAATATAAGAAAAAAAATTCTAAAGTGCCCTAAGAATTAAAAAAAAACACTACTATAAAGACCCATTGAAGCTAATAACATATAAGGGGAAGTAAAACACGAAAGTCTGAAGACACTGTGGTTGAAGTAAAAGCACAATGCTAGAGAAACTCAACAGACCAAACAGTGTACTTTATATAGCAAAGACAAGGACACATAACCAATGTTTCATGCTTGAGTCCTTCATGAAGGTATCAGGGAACACTGGTGAAGACAGCAATCGCGTTGCAGCCTCCGTACATACAAGGGTGCACTGCACATGTGCAGGTATCACGAGGTTGCTAGAGGGGAGTACTGTGACGAGAGCAGATGCCAAGCTAGCTGTAGGTTCTCTCTTCCGGCCATCTTAATATGTTTGATTTATATTTAATAAACTTCATAGATTGGTTCATTGCACCTGCCGGCTCAAGTCATTATTTCAGACACAATAATGAACATGATGTCAGAAGTGAAGCCTCACAACTGAAGAACTACCACAGTAAGTAATTAAAACCACATTTGTGAAACCTCAAAATGTTCAGATGGCCTGACCCCATGGTATTTGAAGGAAACGTGGCCGAGAACACCCACGGTGTTTGAAGGAAATGTGGCCGAGAACTGGCGCATGTTCAAACAGGAGTATGACATTTATATAGTGGCTGCACACGACGATAAGCCTGCCCCTACCAGAGCATATATTCTGTTGAATTTGGCGCGCCGGAAGCCATTGAGAGATCAAGGTCGTTCATTTACGTGGGTGAGGTGCATGAGGGGAATCTTGTGACCCATTCATCTAAAATGAGGGAGGACCCCAAGGGTCTAAAACACAAATTTAGGAAATGTGCAACCCCCCCAGAGAAATGTCACTGTCGAAAAGCACAAATTTAATAGGAGGGACCAAAAGCCTGGAGAGTCCATACACTCCTAAGTGAGCGGTTTGAAAATTAAAGCCAAAACCTGCTACTTTGGTTCGCTTTATGATGACTTAATCAAAGACTAGATGGTCTTCCCAATTTGTGACGATAACATGAGGAAAGTGCTCCTGTGAGACAGCGAGCTAATTTTGGAAAAGGCCTCACCATTTGTCTAGCCTACTGAGGAGAACAGTGAAAGACTGGCTGCTCCCCAACAGCTGACCACGAATATTGATATAGTACAGGCGGGACCAGCGAGCAAACAATGGCCGGAGGACTAGAGAAGATACCCTCCTCCCCAAGCAGCCTGTTCTACACCCAGGATAGGGTGTGGCAACTGCGAAGTGGATCACATTCCAAGGCGGGAGATGAGCCCGGCATATGGCCAGCAATGCTGGAGCTGTGGAAGATGGAACTATTTCAGCAAGGTGCTGCAGGTCCAGAAAGCAGACCGCTACGTGGACCCGACCCAGGATAGCCATCAACCACCTGGAACCGGAGCAGAGATGGAGCAACCCAGATGAGGAATACCACGTCGATGGAATTTCTACAGGAGTGACAGACGACCCAGCAGATCAAAATCGATACTGGAGCAAAATGCAATGTCATGCCATTGAAGATCTTCCACTGGCTGAGAAACAGGGAATGGATCCAACCTTGCATCAAATACAAACTGGTGGCTTATGGAGGCAACAAAATCCAGACCAATGGCAAAGTACAGCTGTGGTGCTGGGTTCAAGGAAGGCCCCATGCGCTGTCTTTCTTGGTAGTCAGTGAAGACATCAAGCCCCTGCTTGGCCTTACCGTGTGCATGGACATGGGACTTGTTTCCTTTGGCACTGACGTCCACCAATTAAGTCCATCTGAAGACTATTTCTTATGAGGAATCCTCTCGAGTATGAAGAACTTTTCACAAATGAGCTAAGGAGGCTACCAGTGACTTACTCTGCGTGACTTGACCCGGAAGTGAGACCCGTGGACTGTCCAGCACACCACATCCACAAGAAAAAAAGAGTCAAAGCCAAATTGGATAGAATGCAGGATTTGGGCATCATAATCCCAGTCTCGGAACCGAGTGGGTATCATCCATGGTGGCCGCCAAGAAATAGGATGATCAAGAAATTGGCATTTGTGTAAATCTTCTGGACCTCAACACAGCCCTAAGGAGACCACATCAACCCAGGTGGACAGTAGAGGAAGTGGAAGTAGAGGAACGGTGTTCTTGGTCCTGGATGCAAAGAAGTCATTCTGGCAAATCTCACTCAACCGTCACTCGGCACTGCTGACCACCTTCAGCATGGCGTTCGGCGGGTACAGGTTCCGGAGAATGCCATTCGGCATTAATTTGGCAAGCAATGTTTTCCAGAGGTCTAAAGAACAGATGTTCACTGGATATCCTTGTGCTATTATCGTCAACAATATACTGGTAGGTGGAACATCGCGAGAAGAACACGACGAAAACCTGAGAAGGGTGCTGGAACGTGCATGGGAGGTAAACCTGCAGCTTAACCCCAACAAGTGGAGGTTCCGCCTCAACCAAGTCAGCTATGTGGGTCATGTGTTTACTAGCAAGGGGCTGAATGGTCGACCCTTCGAAAACGAGGGCCATCAGCAAAATGCCAGTTCCTAAGGACATGGTGTCTCTAAAGCGATTCCTGTGCATGGTAAACTACCTGGGTAAATTTATACCCAACACCAGCGAATAATGGCCCCACTCCAACTGCTGACCCACAAGGACACTGAGTGGACCTGGCACCAGCAGCAGAGGGCCTCAAGCGACATATGTTCTGCCCACCAGTCCTCTCCTACTTGGACATGCGCAGGCCTGTGCTACTGACCTGCGATGCTTCACGGTGTGGTCATTTTTGCACGATGGAAAACCAGTGGCTTACATGTCCAGATCGCTTAAGGACACAGAGACAAGGTACGCCCAAATCGAGAAGGAGCTTCTGGCTGTGGTGTTTGCCTGCTCTAAATTCAATGATTATGCGTATGGCAGACTGATTACTATTGAAACCGACCATTTTATCCCTAGTGACTATCATAAACAAACCCATCCACGCAGCACCAGCAGATGATACTTTGCTTACAAAAGTAACACATCACCCTGATTCAGAAATGTGGCAAAGAAATGCACCTAGCGGATGTCATTTCACGAGCCCCCAGGAAGTCCACAGGCCGAGGAAAAAGATACCTTTGATATCATGACAGTGAGCCACATCTCCTCAGCCTGACTTGATGAACTGAGAAAGCATACTGCAGAGGACAAAACCCTGAGCTGCTTGGGCAACTTCATTAAAGGCGGCTGGCCAAACAAGCAGCGCAACCATTTTTTCCCGATCGGGACAAACTAATGATTGATGAGGGGATAATTGTGAAAGGCCAGAGAACAGTTATCCTCTCTACTCTGCGGAACATGTACGTAGAAATCCTGCACAGAGGACACCTTGGCATGGAATCAACAAAACATTGGGCAAGAGACATTGTTTTCTGGCCAGGCATGTCTGACCAGATAGATGAAGAGATGCAGTCCTATGTGGTCTGCAACAGTGCCAGGCCACACCAACAAATAGAGCCACTAGAGCTGCACCCGGTGCCCACCCTACCCTAGTGACAGTAGCAACCAACATCTTTGGCACAGACAACACTACCTAGTGCTGATTGACTCATACTGCTGGTTCGAGATAGACCTACTATGCGTCACGACCTCAGAGGCAATCATTAAGAAGCTCAAACGTCATTTCTCGGTGCACGGAGCCCCGCACACACTCCTCTCTGACAACGGCAGTCAGTTCACCAGCTAAAAATCTCACGATTTTGCCTCTTCATGGGATTTTACCCACATTACCAGCAGCCTGAGTACCTCCAATCCAAATTGCTCGCTGAAAGAGCTCCAATCAGCTCATGGAACGTTGCCGCAGAGAGAAGACGGACGAATTCTTCATCCTGCTCATTCTGAGGAATGTCCCTTGGGGCAGCATCCTGGGCTCACCGGCACAACGATCGATGTCACAGCAAACCAGGACAATCCTTTCAGTAGCAAGGAGGCTTGTAGAGCCTCATGTCAAAGACCCACAGAACATCAATGCCCAGTTGCTAAACAAGCAGCTGGCGCCAAAGAAATGTTATGACAAAACCAGCAGGCCACTCATGCCCCTTATTGAAGGGCAGGTCGTCAGACTTCAAACAACAGAGGTATACGACCGCCCAAGCATAATGGAACAAAACTGCCAAGAACCGAGGTTATACCTCATTTGTTCGGGGGGGGGGGACCTTCAGGAAGAACAGAATGCACATCCTCCCTATAAAAGAACCTCCACATCGCAAAACCCAGACAGACTGATATTCCTTGCTGAGCCCAGAAACACAGAGAACCCTAGCTCAACAGAGAACCCAGCCACAGCCCCAGAGGAAGACATGAACAACACAGACAGCGCCCCCACAACAATGAGCGAGAGAAACTCTCTGGACTAGTTCCCTCAAGCCACCACCTCTAAAGTGGGGTTCTACAAAACGTGTGCTGGGCATGTTTGCCAGCCAAACCCGACATACCAGGGCTGAACTGGGTTCCTGTATATATTTTGTATATTTGTTATTGGACTAGTAAATGCAGGTACTTAATGTGATGTGTGGGAGTGTTGGCTCAAGAAAGGGGATGAAGACAGCTGCTGCTATCAGCTGTCCTACTCCCACTGCAATCGCGCTGCAGCCTCCGTACCTACAGGGTGCACTGCGCGTGTGCAGGTACTGCGAGGTCACTAGAGTGGAGTACAGGAAGAGAGCAGACGCCAAGCTGCAGGCTCTCTCTCCCTTCCACATTAATGTGTTTGGTTTATACTTAGCAAAGTTCTTAGTTTGGTTCATTGCACCCGCTGACATTATTTCAGACACAGTAATGAACAACTGGATAAGTAAATGATGGAAAGTGGAAGTGAGAAGGATGCTGTTGATATTAAATGAAGAATCATAAAGAATATAGAATTGTAATGGATTAATTAGTACAACGATTATTTCCTTGCTATAGCTCATCATTCTCAACCATGCCCCCTCCCAGGATCCCGCAGCACATTTAAAGGGGGCCTGGACTGAAATTACATTTTTTATGCTTTATTTGTGGTTGTGAGGAGAGAACTACAGAAGAAACCAACTACACTTTACCGCTTCACAGGAAATGGGGCCCACAATCTTAGAGCAGAGCCCTAAGGGGGGGCCTAGCCAAAAATTGGTTGAGAATGCCTGTTCTAGGTGATGTGAGATAATATTTTACATGAGTGAGCAGGGAAAGGTAAGTGACCTTAGAAAAAGGCAGGAATTTCTTCTAGGAGCATCTGTGTTGTCTTTCCCCAGATTATCATCCTCTATCTGTCATCATCATTGATGATAAAGGAGAAACTTACATCTTCCTGATGTTTCTGACCATCTTCATTATAATCACCTTATTTGTTTTCATTCAGCTTCACCTTGACTGTTATAATGGTTTTGCTTGAAGGTGCAGCAGAGGCTAAGAATAGATGAGCTGATTTGTTACTGTTACGTTGTAGGTTCAGTGTAGTTTGACAATGATTAGGTCACTACATCTAAATGCCTGTGCTGTACTGTTCTATGTGCTATAAAGATTGATGCTTAATACAAAAAAGTGCTGGAGAAACTCAACAGGTCATTCATACAGTATCCATAAGAAACAAAGATATGTAACTAATATTTCAGGCCGAGACCATTTGTGAAGGTATGAGCAAAAAGCACCTGTCAAAAAGGTGGAGGAGGGTGGAGGGAAGGGTCAGGGGAAGGAGCACAAGTGAACAGGCAGGTAATTGGTGGATATGGGTGGAAAGGCAGAAGAGAGAAAAAAAGCTGAGGTGATATAAACTTTGAACAGTCCTAAGGGGGAGTGGGGGGGAGATGTATAGACAAAAAGGGGCTAAGAATTGCTGCCAGAAATAGTCCAAATCCTTTTTTCCCATGATAGTAGCATCAAAAAGACAAGAGGCACAAGTTTCATTTTCAAGGTACGAATACAAAACAGGATCTGAGGGGTAAAATAGTGAAACACAAAAGTCTGCAGGGGCTGTGAATGTTATAAAAACACAGCAATGCTGGAAGAACTCAGCAGGTCTCAGAGCGTCCATCGGAGGTAAAGATATGTACAACTAGTTTTGGGCCTGACTAAGGTATGAGCAAAAAGCAAGTAGACACCTGAATTAAGTGAAAAAAAGGCTGGGGAGAAGGAAAGAAAGAACGGCGGGGTAGGAGGGGAGGAGAGGAAAAGTGAGAATTGATCAGGGGAGGGAAGTTGCTCTGTGAATGCAGAGTGAAGGAAAAGAGACAAGGAAAAGGAAAGAGTCAGAACCAGAGGATAGGAGAAACAGGGGTAAAAGAGTCGGGGGGGGGGTGGCGGTAACAGAAACCAGAGAGGTCAGTTAATGAGACCCGGTTGGTAGGTGCCCTGATGGAATACAAGGTATTGTTCCTCCAATTTGTGGGTGCTCTCAGTCTGGCAGTGCATGAGACCATGGACAGACAGACATGTTGACATGGGAAAGGGTCAGGGAATTGAAGTGGGTTGTCACTGGGAAATCCCCGCTATTGGGCCGAGTTGCTCAACTAAGGGGTAAATTTGATTTACATGAAGAGTGATTAATGTCTGGAATGCATTGCCTGAGAAGGTGCTGGGATCAGAAATAATTAGAAAGTCATTTAAACATACAAGTAAGCCGGGCATAGAAGAATACTGTCCTAATGTTGGCAAATTTAATGAATGTAGATGGGCAAAAAGGTGGCCATGGATCAAAGAACTCCTGTATGGTGTGCAAATCTATGAAAATCATGGCTGATTACAACTAAATCTATTCTCGCTTAGCCAAGAAAAATCAGAGAAATTAAGAATTTCCAAATGGAGGAATATTTACTTCTCTGAACTTTCCACAAATGAAAGGAATTCTCAGAAAACAATTTGCTTTTCCTGATATTGAGATGAATTGTCTCACTGCTTGCTCCAAGAACACTTCAGTGTCCCAGGATAGGAATGGCATTTGTGCTGTTCACACTTGACCATTCTTAACTGGGACACTGCACGCTTGCAAGAAGCCATCCCAGGGGACTGTTCTACCTTCTACCAGTGATGTCCTGATGGTGATGGTGGATCTGCCCTAAATTCTGATCAATGTATTATATCTTACATTTGAACAAAATTAATTATAACATAATTAAGTTTAATGTTCAGCCCTTCAGCACCTGTTGTTGTTGTGCAGACTGATATAAACCTTTGGGGAAAGTGCTAGCAATAAATAGCAATAGCGGACAATTTTTAAACCACGTGGGAAAGTTGGTAGTGCTATAGTGTCCAATTTATGCAGCATGGGAAAATTGGTAGAGCTATTGCGTACAATTTAAATGATGTAGGAAAGTTGGTAGCGCTATTGCGCACTATGTATAAATATCATGGGAAAAGCAATGGTGGACCTACCCCGCAGAATGACATGCAGCAGAGAAATGGCTGCATGCACAGAGCACTCATGAAGGGGTTTCTCTGCCGCATGGATTTCTGGGAAGTCAAGTCCGCCATTGCTTTCTCCCATGGTCTTTATAAATTGTGCGCGATAGCCCTACCAACTTTCCCAAGCTGTTTAAAAATTGCCCGCTTGTAGCAGCCCGTTGCCTGCGTCTCAGGCTGACACAGGAAATGGCAGTCGAACGCAGCGACTGGCAAAGGATCGTGTGGGCCGAATCGTCTGTTTCCATAGGCTGCCAGTAGAGTGGTGAAACTGGCCAATCACTGCCAGGGTCAGAGCATCTGAGGTAACCAATCAGCAGTCAGCCTGCTCTAGCCACACCCTGATGGTGACATGGCCGGGTTGACTATAAAAGGCAGAGCTGCCACTGAATACACTCAGCATCAAATACACTCTACTGGTGTGTGTGTGTCTTTCTTCTCCTGCGGATTCAAGCTGCAGTCTTAGGGCTATAACTGAGAACTATAACCTAGCTGCACCCATAGTGACCTCGCTATTAGTGGTGACAGCAACTTGTCCAAATGATGCTTTGGACCCCAAGATGGAAGAGCAACCTGCGATCAATGCTGTAGTGTTGAGGCTGCCCGGATTCTGGACGTTGCAATCACGGGTGTGGTTCCAGTAAGCTGAGGCACAGTTCACCATTCGATGAATCTCCGTCAACGACATGCGTTACTACCATGTGGTCAGCGCCCTCGATCTGGATACTGCATCCCGCATCATCGACTCCCTCCAGCAGCCCCTGAAACAAGGAAGGTATGTGGCCATCAAAGAGCTTTCAACTGCCCGACTGTTGCATATCGACGGTTTGGGGGATAGGGCACCTTCCATCCTCATGAGCGACATGCTTGCTCTCAACGATGGCCACACCTCCTGCCTGGTGTTCCAGCAGATCTTCCTGAGGAGGCTGCCCGAGGACATCCGGCTGCTCATCACGGAGGAAGACTTCGATGACACCAGGAAGGTGACTGCCCGAGCAGACCTCCTATGGGCAGCGAAGAGGGATGCCTGCACTTCGCACGAGCAGATGACAGCACCACCTTATCAGTGCCCAGCCAGGAAGACCATTGACCAACTGTCCGACCGACTGACCACCCGAATGCGACACCCCCACCGGTGAGCAGTACTGTTTCTATCACCAACGGTGGTGTTCCGAGGCCTATCGATGCTGCTCCCATTGTGCGTTCCAGGGAAACACCCAGGCCGGTCATCATTAATGGCTGCAGTGACTGGCCAGTTGCACAGCCAGCTGCACACATTCAAGACTCTCTGTCAGACCGACGTTTCTTGGTGGACACTGGGGCATAATACAGTGTCATTTCCCTGACCAGCCGAGAGGCCCACTGTGGAAATGTGGGCTGGGAGCTCTGAGCGGCAAACGGGTCCAACATCTGAACATTCGGCACCTGTACCATTCCCCTACGCTTTGGGGATAGAAAAGTCACTTGGAAATTTACGGTAGCGGCCGTGCAACAACTATTACTGGGTGCAAATTTCCTGCGGGCCAACTCACTCCTGGTGGATATCAAGGGGCACCGGCTGGTGCACGCCCGGACATTTCAGTCACTCTAGCTCAAGGGCACTGCACTCAGTCAGTACTGTCGGCAATGAATTCGCTGGGGTCCTAGCAGAATTCCCCTCCATCACATATGATGATCAGACATTGTGTGGTGAGCTTGCCAATTCAAAACATAAACCAGCAAATGTGAAGTTGTCCAGGTGACAGTGGTAGTCTTCACTGGGAGGTCACTTATGGGGATTCTTGAAATTTTGACAGTCAATTGCTTGAAGGAACTGCTTTTTAATTAAGCAGGTAATAGGGAACTTACTTGCTCTATCTCATGGTTTTAGCATGGTTAGATTGTAACATCACTGCAATAAGTCCTTGGTTAGAATATTAAGCCTTGAATCTTGCCTGCCTCTGCTTAGATTCCACACATACTCCATATTGGACAAATATTGCTAGCTCGATTAATCGTGCTTTTGTCAAAGTGATAGCGTTCCGTATACATTGGACTGTTGCCCAGTCATTTTTTTTAATAGACATAATAAAATGCTTTATGTTCAGATAGTTTTGTTCAGATAGATATGATTCCATTCTAGCATAAACTTCCCTTGCTTTATAATACTTATTAAACTAATTTTTGCTCTAATATGTTTGATTGTAGATGTCCAATTCCACAGATGTATATTTTTTAATCTCTTTTAACTTTGGACACTTGTGTTTGTAGTAATACTAATAATGAAAGAAGGTTGAATAGCATTGTTAATCGGGGAGGCCTCGTTATGGTGGTGAGTAGTGATACAGATGCAATAGTTCCTGATATGGAATCAATTTGGGTGAAAATAACAAATAGCAATGGAAAAAATATCACAGATGGGAAATGGCAACGGACCTCAAGGTATTGGTCCTTGTTAGTACAAAACACAAATTTGCAAATATCATGTGCAATCAATCTGCATATTGATTAGACCAATCAAACTGGTATCAGTATTTTGGTAGAGGAATTTGTGGATTGCATCAGGCATGGTTTCTGAAAGAAACATAATACAGCATCTGCCTAGGACCAAACTATGTCAGATTTCATCATGTATAATGGAAGTAGGATTAATAAGAGATCTTGATGTCAAGGGTCTTTTAGGACTAAAGATCTCAGCATGCTAAGATTCCAGATCTGGTTTGAAGGTGAATTACTCAGGTCCAAAAGTGGTGTCTTCAGTTAATTAAAGGCAAATGGAAAGCTATGAAGAAACAGCTATCGGGCGTGAACTGGGAAAATCGGCTAAAAAATGGTCAACTGATTAGTAGTGGCAGATATCTAAACAACTCAACAAAATGTTATCAAATTTCAGATTTATTGTCAGATGAAAAAAATGGCTTCATATACAATCCTGAGATTCATTTTTGCTGCGGGCAAAGCAGAATTACCACTTATTGGTAATGCAAAAAATGGTGCTCCTACTGTAGTCTCTTCTATGTCGAAGAGTCTGGATGCAGACTGGAAGATCGCTTTTGTTGAGCACCTTGGCTCTGACTGCCACAATAGCGTGGATCTCCCCGTGGCCACTCATTTTATTTCTCTATCCCATTCACTTGCTGCCATGTCTATACATGGTCTCAAGCACTGCCAGACTGAGACCACCCGCAAATTGGAGGAACAACACCTCATCTTCCAACTGGGCACCCTCCAACTGGATGGCACTATATTGACTTATCTGGCTTTCGTTAAACCCATCCACCCACCCACTGTTACCCTGGTTGTCTCTCCATTCCCTGTCTCCTTTCACACAGACATGATAAATTCTACCTAGTCCCTTATCACATACAATTAACACCTTTTGTTTGTCTGGATTCCTCCCCCATTGTTTGAATTCGGAGACTTTCTGATATATTCTGCCTTTTCCGATTTTTCCTTGAAAAAGGGCTCAGGCCCGAATCGACGGCACTATATCCTTGTCTCCTATAGATGCAAAAATGACCAGCTGAGTTCCTCCAGCATTTCAGTGTTTTAACAAAAAAATTGTACACAGTGCATACATGCAAACAAAGAATTGTAAACTGATAATGAATGTAAACAAATTATGCAATACAGAGAATAATAATAAAATGAAAAGTAAGAGTACTTAAATGAGTCCCTGACTAAATTTGTTGTTGAGGAGTCTGATGGGGGATGGGACAAGCTGAGGAATCAGCATTCTCAGTCCTTGGTTCAAAACATACAGACACACAACTAGAAACAACACATACATACAAACACAAATAAATAAATAACAAATGTTTTGTATATATGCGAGTCTCGGATATTTAGTGTGAGCTGGTCCTTTGATCATTCACCATTCTCCCTGCCCGTGGGAAGAAGCTGTTCCTCAGCCTGATGGTCTTGCCTCTGATCCTCCTGTATTTCTTCCCCAACAGGAGAAGCTGAAAGATGCTGTGTGCAGGGTGGAAGGGGTCCTCAATGATTTTGAGCACCTTCTTCAGGGATTCTGAACCCCAGAGGATTACAGAAAATATACCACCCGAGGTTATTTAAGGAGAAGATATCTAAAATTTTGAATGTCAGGAAAGTGGTTTTGGAAATGGAGTTAAGGCCTGGGGCAGATCAACCACCATCATATTGAATGGCATGGCAGGCTTGAGAGGTGAGGGGTGAGGAAGCCCCGATTGTGCACTGGTGTTCTTTCCATTGAGGTGGTACTCATTCACAAACCGAAATATTTCAAAAGAAAAATAAGATTCAATTTACTTGTGAACTGTAATTATCAGTACAAACTATAACAGGAAAAGAAACCTTGAATGTACTATCCATTTCAAAATGGTTCCACATTAAAAAATTTTTTGGTTTTCAAGACCAAATAGGATTTTTAAAAAATACTAGAGTTAAATTTCTCCTTCAGCACAGAACACTGTCAACAAAATTCATGATTGCATTGAATAAGTGTATTAAATGGAACCAGAGTGAGCAATTACAATTGAAATTATCTGTTCACATGGAAGATTAATGATAAGGGCAGCCATGGTTGGTGTAGCAGTTAGCACTATGCCTTTACAGTGCCAGTAATCAGGACTGGGGTTTGAATCCCACTCTGTCTCTAAGAAGTTTGTACATTCTTCCCGTGTCTGCATAGGTTTTTGTTGGGGGCACCATTCGAAATGTTGATTAATTGGGTGTAAATTGCATGGCACAGTTTTATGGGCTGAAATGGCCTGTTATTGTGGATGTCTAAGTTTTAAAAATTAAATTTAATAACATGCATTGATTGGGCTGAAAAGTAATTTTCCATATTATGATCTTCATTGGCCTAAAAACTGGCAGTGATTAGTAGGAACACCCACTCTTCTCTCCTCATGAAAGGGTTCTTGAAATTGGCCAAAAACACCTGAGAAGCAGTGCTCTGGCATGATGCACACTTGTGTGCTGAATGGGGACCTCAGCCGTTCCTGTCAGCACCTCTCTTCAGAGTTAGTTGGTGATGTGCTATTGCTCCCTGGACTGGAGAGACAGTGCTTTTGGAGCTCTCTCCATGTCTGAGGGAAACCGTGGATAAGGAGGAGGATGTGGGCCTGCTGCTCCTGGCACTCATGTCTGCTGTCATGCAGCAAGTGGTGTCAAGTTACTGTGAGCTGTGTACTGACCAACAAGCCAGTAGTTGCAAATTGCATGTCACTCTTTCTTTGGCTTGGCTTCGCGGACGAAGATTTATGGAGGGGGTAAAAAAGTCCACGTCAGCTGCAGGCTCGTTTGTGGCTGACCAGTCCGATGCGGGACAGGCAGACACGATTGCAGCGGTTGCAAGGGAAAATTGGTTGGTTGGGGTTGGGTGTTGGGTTTTTCCTCCTTTGCCTTTTGTCAGTGAGGTGGGCTCTGCGGTCTTCTTCAAAGGAGGCTGCTGCCCGCCAAACTGTGAGGCGCCAAGATGCACGGTTTGAGGCGTTATCAGCCCACTGGCGGTGGTCAATGTGGCAGGCACCAAGAGATTTCTTTAGGCAGTCCTTGTACCTTTTCTTTGGTGCACCTCTGTCACGGTGGCCAGTGGAGAGCTCGCCATATAATACGATCTTGGGAAGGCGATGGTCCTCCATTCTGGAGACGTCACCCATCCAGCGCAGCTGGATCTTCAGCAGCGTGGACTCGATGCTGTCGACCTCTGCCATCTCGAGTACCTCGACGTTAGGGGTGTGAGCGCTCCAATGGATGTTGAGGATGGAGCGGAGACAACGCTGGTGGAAGCGTTCTAGGAGCCGTAGGTGGTGCCGGTAGAGGACCCATGATTCGGAGCCGAACAGGAGTGTGGGTATGACAACGGCTCTGTATACGCTTATCTTTGTGAGGTTTTTCAGTTGGTTGTTTTTCCAGACTCTTTTGTGTAGTCTTCCAAAGGCGCTATTTGCCTTGGCGAGTCTGTTGTCTATCTCATTGTCGATCCTTGCATCTGATGAAATGGTGCAGCCGAGATAGGTAAACTGGTTGACCGTTTTGAGTTTTGTGTGCCCGATGGAGATGTGGGGGGGCTGGTAGTCATGGTGGGGAGCTGGCTGATGGAGGACCTCAGTTTTCTTCAGGCTGACTTCCAGGCCAAACATTTTGGCAGTTTCCGCAAAGCAGGACGTCAAGCGCTGAAGAGCTGGCTCTGAATGGGCAACTAAAGCGGCATCATCTGCAAAGAGTAGTTCACGGACAAGTTTCTCTTGTGTCTTGGTGTGAGCTTGCAGGCGCCTCAGATTGAAGAGACTGCCATCCGTGCGGTACCGGATGTAAACAGCGTCTTCATTGTTGGGGTCTTTCATGGCTTGGTTCAGCATCATGCTGAAGAAGATTGAAAAGAGGTTGGTGTCACTAATGGTTGCAAAAAAGACTGCTGTGAATGAAGGCAGCTTCAGTAAACTAATGGACATCATGCAAGCTGTTGAAAATTTGAGGCAGGGAGTTGCTATGTGCAAAACATCAAGCATAGCAGTGTAGAATGTTTCATCCTATCTCATTCAAAAGCTTGTGCATGTGATCCTGCTTATTTTGTGAGTGAATAATGCATGTTCAGGTTTCCTCAAAGGTAGTAACATCTGTTGAAGATCCAACTGCGCTGGGTAGGTCACGTCTCCAGAATGGAGGACCATCGCCTTCCCAAGATCGTGTTATATGGCGAGCTCTCCACTGGCCACTGTGACAGAGGTGCACCAAAGAAGAGGTACAAGGACTGCCTAAAGAAATCTCTTGGTGCCTGCCACATTGACCACCGCCAGTGGGCTGATATCACCTCCAACCGTGCATCTTGGCGCCTCACAGTTTGGCGGGCAGCACCTCCTTTGAAGAAGACCGCAGAGCCCACCTCACTGACAAAAGACAAAGGAGGAAAAACCCAACACCCAACCCCAACCAACAAATTTTCCCCTGCAACCGCTGCAACCGTGTCTGCCTGTCCCACATCGGACTTGTCAGCCACAAACGAGCCTGCAGCTGACGTGGACATTTACCCCTCCATAAATCTTCGTCTGCGAAGCCAAGCCAAAGAAGAGGGGAAGGTGGGCACGTGTTCTGTATAATACCGCTAGCTGTGCTGTTTATATTGAACTGATTACGGATCGTCAACACTGCTTTGAGTGTGGTAGGTCATGTTTAATCAATCTTATAAAATTTTTCGAGAAGGTTACCATGAAAGTTGATGAAGGAAAGGCAGTGGGTGATGTCAACCTGGACTTTAGCAAGACCTTTGACTTATGGGAGGTTGGTTAAAATGGTTCAGTCACTCGGTATCCAGGATATAGTAAATTGGATAAGACATTAGCTTTGCAGTAGAAGCCAGAGAGTGGTAGTGGCTAACTACCTCTCCGACTGGAATCCTGTCACTAGTGGTGTGCCTCAAGGTTCTGTGCTGTGTCCATTGTTGTTTGTCGTCTATATCAATGAACTTGATGATCATGGGGTAAATTGGATCAGCAAGTTTGCAGATGATTATAAGATTGGGGATACAATTAACAGCAAAGAAAGCTTGCAACAAGACCTAGCCAGCTGGAAAAATGAACTGCAAAATGGCAGATGGAATTTAATGTGGACAAGTCTGAGATGTGGTCTTTGGGAGGACAAACCAGGGTAGGACTCTTATGAGGCTCTTTCAAGCAAGGAAAATGCCTGTCTGTAAAGGCAAAAGTTCTTTGCCCTTACGCCAAGAGAATTACCTTTCTGAATGCACCATGGCCGGCTCTGAGGCATGGAATCCAACCCTTCTAGGGGAAGGATAATTGGCGGAGCGCAGTGCTCCGCCGCCTAGTTTGAATGTACAGCTGCTGCAAACTGCTGGTTAGGAGTGCGCTGATGATGTCGTCAGCCCGCGACCCATCTCCCCACTCACCCCTCACCCTCCATGACCCCCTCCAGCAGGCGGGGGTCAGCAGAGCCATCAGGGAAGCAGGGGCCAGTGGGAGCCATCAGCCAGCGGGAGTCGGTGGGAGCTGTTGGGCAACGGGGGCTAGCGGGAGCCGTCAGGGTAGTTGGAGCCGGCAGGAGTTATTAGGGCAGTAGGGGTCAGCAGGAGCCATCAGACAGCGGGAGCTATCAGGCAGCGGGGCTGGCGGGAGCCATCAGGCTACGGGGTCAGTGGGAGCCATAGGGCAGTGGGGTCCCACGGTCCTTAGGAAGGGTGTGGCCATCTTCATTCCTGTGTACGTGCGCAAGTCTTCGGTTAGCGCATGCGCAGTGGGTTCGCGTATTGAAGTTAGGTTGGCACATGCACGAGAGTTAAGCCTCCTGACGATATTGAATTCATGCCATTAACTCTCATGCATGCACCAACTGAACTCCAATACACGAACCCACTGTCTATACGCCAACCAAAGACTCGTGCATGTGTATAGGAATCGAGATGGCCATGCCCAGCTAAGGACGTCGGGCCACTGACTAACAAGGTAAGTACACACATTTTGGCTCTTACATGCCTTATATCCGTGTTATAGTTTGTCAAATACAACATAAACCATATATTTTTTCTGAATTAAAAAAAAATTGGTTGTATGTGCAGATGGACGTAGGTCGCAAGTTGGGGATACCTGTATATCAGTAATATTAAGGATGTTAATATTATAGGGAAAGGTTGAATAAGCCCGGACTTTATTCGCTGGAGCATAGAAGAATGAGTGGAGATTTGTTAGAGGTACACAAAAAAATGAGGAGTATAGATGAAGTATATGTAAGCAGAAATTGACCACAATGCCTTTACAGCGCCAGTGATCGGGACTAGGGTTCGAATTCTGTGCTGTCTATAAGGAGCTTCTAATTTTTCAACTTGTCTGCATGGGTTTTCCCTGGGGGCTCTGGTTCCCTCCACCATTGGCATGGACTCATGGGCTGAAATGCTTACCATGCTGTATGTCTAAATTAAAAAAATTAAATTTAAATTTATTTAAGATAAGATGAGACAAGAAAAGAGGACATTCGTTAAGGAATAATATTTATCGGGAACATTCTTCACTCAGAGAGTGAAAAGGCCTATTTCTGTGCTGTCATGTGTTATGGTTCTATGGATTGTAAGGTGAATTATAGTGTCCCAAAATGCCTGGGCTAATACCATAATCAACCCAGAAGTAATTGCTTTCATGATCTAATGTACAAAAGAATGAACATTTATGTGCTAATTTCAAGGCTGTGCATTTTTATTTATGATCACAACATCTTGGTTTGTGATAATGAAATTTGATGAATTCATTGGCAATAAATTTCTCACTGGTTGATTGATTTGTCCACTTTCAAATATCAGCTCTAATTATTGCTGTTTCTTCTTCAACAGGGTGTCTTATTCAGTTCACGTCTCCGAGGATTATCCAGGTATGTGGTTCTCTGGAAGTGTGACTGCTAAGGAAATGATTAATGCATGACATTTTAGAGAGATGGTCTGGACTGACTGGCTGTACACATGGTGATTAAGTTTAAATTTACTTGACACATTATACCTGGTACAGTGAGAAAGATTCTTCTGCTAGCAGTCTACCGGTCACCTCTAACATTCATACTGCTGTGCAAAGTAGAGGGAACTACAGCAGTTGCAGACTTAGAGAATGGCGATAGAAAATGTAAAGAAAAAAAAAGATGAGATTTGGTGGTTGGACACAACCTGAGCCGTTTGTAGCCTGTGGTGTTCATGTGCAAGGTTCACCTCAGGATAGTGGAATTGCTCAATAATATGAATGTATGATGAAGTATTAACTAATGGTTAACGAAGTAAGAATAATACCTCATATGCATGTATTCACCCAGAATAATTCCAGCTATAAAGTCGTCCCTACCCAAACTGAATCTGAGTATTGGGGCTTAAAATCGGTGAACGTGTAAGTAAATTTACAAGAATATTTGATGAGCCTACGAAGCAAAAATCTCTTCTCACATAGCAAGAGAAGTATTTTCATGTCAAATTATTTCAAAAATGCTGATGTTAGACCAACACTTGGTCACTACTCATAGTTTTAGTCCATAATCAACCAGTTACAAAAGATAATCATTAACATGCTTTGTTCCTTTCCGCCTATCAGATAATACTTCTTGAATATAGTCATTAGCACAAGATGCTTCGCCTTCTTGTAGCACTCACTTCAGTCACTCCTCTAAGTCAACACCTCAATGAAGTCATCAGCAAAAATAGTCACAAGTAATCAACACACGCCTGCTGTCGTGATAAATCTGTGGCACCACTTGATATTGTAAAGTGAAACCTGATCTTGAATCACTTCTATTCAAATTAATGGTTAACTGAAACCCTTTTGAAGTAATGACACAGATTTCTGGTGGTGTACACTCAGCTACGATTTGTAAACAGATGATCTATGTCTTTGCAAGCTTACTTGAAAATTTTATATTGTCTGCCCTGAAATCCTATCCATACCATTTCTTATTTAATTTAAAAAGGAATCTCAAAAGCTGTTTTCTACAAACCCACCAACTCCCACAACTACCTCAACGATACCTCTTCACACCCTGTCACCTTTAAGGATTCCATTCCTTTCTCACAATTCCTATATCTCCATCACATCTGGTCTCAGGACGAGGTCTTCCATGTGAGATCATTTGAGATGTCCTGCTTCCCCTCTGCTACCATCAACTCAGCCCTCACCAGCATATCCTCCCTTGCCCGCAGTTTTTCCCCACGCGCAACAAAGTCAGTATTCCCCCTTGTCCTCATCTACCTCCTCACCAGCCTCCACATCCAACGTGTCATCCTCTGCCATTTCTGTCACCATGATCCACCACCATGCATATCTTCCCCTCTCTGCCTTCCACAGGGACTACTCTCTCCATGACCCCCATCCACTCATCCTTTCCCACAAATTGCCCCCTTGGCACTTACCTCTGTGACCCGTAGGAAGTGCTACATTTGCACCCACACCACTTGGGGCCCCAAACATTCCTTCCAAATGAAGCAACACTTCATTTGTGAATCTGTAGGGGTATTTTTATGGCATCCAGTACTCCTGTTGTGGTCTCCCCTATATTGGAGAAACTGGGTACAGACTGGGAGATCGGTTTGTTGAGCATCTCAGCTCTGTCTGCCACAAAAGCGTGGATCTCCCAGTGGCAACTCATTTCAATGCACTATCCTATTCCAGTGATGTCATGTCCATCCATGGTCTCATGCACTGCCAGACTCAGACCTCCCACAAATTGGAGGAACAAGACCTTATATTTCGTCTGTGCAACCCCCAACCAGATGACATTAATATCGACTTCTCTGGTTTCCGTTAGTCTGCCCCCACTCCCCTTTCTACCCCTACTTCTTCTTTCCTCTAGCTCTGTCTCAGTCTCTTCCTTTCCCTTCTGTCTCTTTTCCTCCAGTTCTGCTCCACCAATAAGTTCTTCCCTTTCTACTCGCTCCTCCTATCCATGTCCAATTATCACACTATCTGTTGGTCTGCTCCTGCTCCTGATACTTCTTTGTTTCTCCCCAGCCTTTTAATTTGGCCACCTACCTGCTTTTCACTCATTTCTTGGAGAAGGGCTTAGTTCTGAAATGTCAGTTATATCTCTTTACTGCCTATAGACACGGCAAAATCTATTGAGTTCTTCCAGCATTTCTGTGTTTTTACACTAATCACAGCATCACTATATTATAATTTGAGTTGTATGGAAGAGGCTGGTTCACCAGTGAGAAATATCTTTGATCTGCAGGATGGCTGAGGATGTTGATGTGCTGGGAAGGCTGGAATTTATTGTACATACAAAAAGGTGGTGATCCATTATTTTGAAACATTGCAGTCTGTTTCGTGAAGGTACTTTTATGGAACAACGAATGAACTGTGATACATTTCCAGCACCAATGTGACTTGATAGGAAAGCATAAGGTAGTTAAGGTCCATTGCAGTTATTCCATTTATCCAAGGTAATAGATATTTTGAAGTTCATTACTGCTTTGTGTCTTGTTGATGATGGAATTTATGCTGCTACGTGGATTTACCAGTACTGTGAACATCTCAAATAAAGCAAAACTTAAATACTCATGGAGAAAAATGTTATGCCATTGTCACTGTCTGTCTTGGGACATGTTGGGAGCCACTTGCTAATGTGCTACATAGCTTTTTGATACCTAAACTTCATAAAATGGAAAGATCTTACAGAATAGAGGCTTGATTCTGCCGGAAGCTGTAGGAGTAGTGTTTTCAAGAGAATCCAGGGCTAAAAGGTGTCCTGATAATGTATCCAGAGAACTTCTTTTACGCTGCCATTTGTTGTGATTTCTGCATGGGGAGAGTACACATTTAGACATATTTTGCATGGGCAACAGATAATGGCAAAGACTGGATTCCTTTGGAAAGTGATATTATGAAGACAGTGCAACCTAACGTTAAGGACCCCAATGACACCCTTCACAAGGTGCTCCTGAGGCTGCTTTTGAAACTATACATGACCAGAAAATCAGACTGGAGTGAGGAGGCAAGTAAGGTGAAGACAGCTTCATCCATAGAACAATAAAACATTACACAACTGAAAACAGGCCATTTGGCCCTTCTAGTCTGTGCCAAACTATTATTTTGCCTAGTCCCACTGACCTGCATCTAGTTCATAACTCTCTATAGCCCTTCCATTCATGTACCTGTCCACATTTTTCTTAAATGTGAAAATTGAGGGCACATTTACCACTTCAGCTGGGAACTCATTCCACATCTCCACCACTCTCTGTGTGAAGAAGTTCCTTCTAATGTTTCCCCTAAACTTTCCACTTTTACCCTCAGCCCATGTCCTCTGGTTTAAATCTCACCTAACCTCAGTGGGAAAAGCCTGCTTGCATTTACTCTATACCAAATTTGTATACCTTTATCAAATCTCCCCTCAATCTTCTACTCTCAGGGAATAAATCCTAACCTGTTTAATCTTTCCCTGTTACTTGGTTCCTGAAGTCCCAGCCACATCCTAACAAATTTTCTCTGCTCTCTTTCTATTTTATTGATATCTTTCCTGTCATTAGATGACCAGAACTACACACATTTCTCCAAATTTGGCCTCACCAATGTCTTATACAATTTTACCATAACATCCCAATCCCTATGCTCAATACTTTCTATGAAGGTCAATATGCCAAAGGTTCTCTTTGCAACTCTATTTACCTGTGAGGCCACTTTCAGGGAATTGGGTATCTGTATTCCCAAAGCCCTCTGTTCTACTGCACCCTTATTTTATCCATCCAAAATCAACACCTCACAATTGTCAGCATTCAATTCCATCTGCCTTTTTTCAGCCCAGTTTTCCAGCTGCAAGTTCAGATCCCTCTGCAAGTTTTGAAAACCTTCCTCACTCTCCATCATGACAAACAACAATAGTCCTAGCAGTGATTCATGATCATATTCATGATCATATTCCACCACTCTCTGGCTTCTCCTCTATACCCAACGTTGAATCCATTTTACTACTGCAACATGATTATATAGCATCTGAACCTTCCAAACTGATCTCCTTTGTGGGACCTCGTCAAAGGCTTTACTAAAGTCAACGAAGAAAGCATCCACAGACTTTCCTTCACGAACTCCTCGAAGGAAACTATAAGAGTAGTTAAACATGACCTACCATGCACAAAGTCTTGTTGAGTATCCATTATCAGTCCCTGGATATTCAAATACTTGTACATCTACTCTCTTAGGATACCAAACAATAATTTACCTACGACTGACATCAGGCTCACTGGTCTATAATTTACAGGATTACTTTGAAACATTTTTTAAACAACAGAGCAACATTAGTTACCCTCTAATCCTTCGGCACCTCACATGTGGCTAAGGACATTTCTTCCAGGGCCCCTACAATTTTTGCACTAGCCACCCTCAAGGTCTGAGGGAATATCTTGTCAGACCTGGGGATCTATCTACCCTTATATGCTTTAAGACAACAAGCAACTACTCCCCTTTAATCTTTAGAGGTTCCATGACCTCACTGCCTCTTTTTCTTATTTCTTTGAACTTTTGCCAGTTTCCCAAGTAAATACTGATGTTTAAAAAAAAATGTTAAGATCTCTCCCATTACTTTCGGCTCCATACATAACAAACCAGTATGATCTTCAAAGTGACCAATTTTATCCCTTATCATCCTTTTGCCCTTAATATATTGGAAAATCCTTTAGGATTTCCCTTAACATTGTCTGCGAAAGTAACCTCATGTCTTCTTTTAGCCCTCTTGATTTCCTTCTTAAGTTTTTTTTCTTGCATTTTTATACTCCTCAACTACCTCGTTTGCTCTTTGTTGGCTGGACCTGCATACACCCCTCTCTTCTTCTTGACCAGATCCCCAATATCCTTTGAAAACCAAGGTTTCCTATCCCTGCTAATTTTGTCCTTAATCCTGACAGAAACATACAAACTCTGTACTCTCAAAATTTCATCTTTGAATGCCTTCCACTTAACAAAAAACAACTTGTTCCAATTCATCCTCTCTACAAGTCATCTAATTTTCTGACAATTGCCTGAGAATGAAGGCTTCATTCTACTTCCCAGATACTTAACAGATTATCAGTGTTTTCTGTAATTCTGGTAGTAATAATCTTTGTAATTTAGAACAATTTCGAAATTCATCTGTGAGACCACGAGGACAAACTGTTCTGAGGAAGTCTATGCTCTTTATCAAATTCATTTGGCCTTTGCTCCAATTGCTCCCTGGTTAAGGAGAAATAAATCAATTTCCCTTTCCTTGAGAAGAGAGAGCACTCACGGAAGAATGTTGCAGAGAGCTTGTAGCTAGAAAATGCACCATCTGTCAGCTTTCACTTCCTGAAATGATGCTGACACTGGGGCTATGAGTGACATTCACCTGCACCTTGACTGCAACGTTTTCCAGGCACTTGTCTGTGATCAGTGATCTGCCTGAGGAATATGACATATTTTTGTCATCTTTAGAAGATTAAAAGAGGGCATGATTGAAACATATAAGATCCTAATGGGACTAGGATGTGGAGTGGATTTTATTGTGATTTATCTGGAAGAAAATGCTACAGTTTAAAAATAAAGGGTCAACCATTTAAGACAGAAATGAGACAAAACTTTTTTTTCCCCTGAAGATTATGGACTAAAAGGACCATCAGAAATAGCTACAGGAGGTGGCCAGTCAGTTCATTGAACCTTCTCCACCATAAATAAAAGCACTGTTGATCCAGTAGATTATTATACTATCCCCGTTGCCTTAATTGATAAAAAAAACCCACACTTCTCACAGTTTTGAATACATTCAAGGATTCATCCTTCACACGTCTATGAGATTTTAAAAAATTGTGGATTCCAGCCCCTTAAAATAAATTTTCCTCAAACGTCCTTATTCTCTGCCATCGCTCTCTTGATCGACTCTCCCATGAGACTCATCATTCTCCCTTAAGAATCTTACTCTTTTCTGAAAATTTCCTCTTTATTTTTCTGAACTCCAATGAACACAGACCCGCCATTTCCTCATAATACAATCCCCCAGTAGCAGGGATTATTCTAGGAACCCTTTTATGAACTATCTCAAATGATAAAATATCTTTGGCATTTATGGAACTCCTTTCCTCAAAGAGGGGTAGGAACAAAATATTTGAATATTTTTAAGACAGAGGCAAATAGATTCTTAACAAGCATTATCCTCCTATTTTAATATTATAAAAAACCTCAAAGGTTGCCATGAATGTCTGGCTAACGGTAATTAAACTGGAATGTACTGCCAATTGGTCATGAACCTTGTTAAATTGCTGAGCACCATGGAGAGGCCAGTTATCTTGTTCCTAAGTCATAGGTTCACAGGGAGGCATTTGACTTACATTTTTCAACACTTTACTCCTTGGATAGTTGGAAGAAGGAGTGCGACTTCTGGAAACTCTTAAGGAATAAGTCCTCCTCAATGAGGTGTTTCTTGTCCTTCCTTCTTTAGGTTCCTTCAGCAAATTGCTTTTGCCTTCAGACTTATTCTGCTCTTAGTCATGCATGAAGGCTAATGCTTCTGCAATGAACAGCTTAAAAAATTATGTGCTTCATTATTTAACAGGAGTACTTAATTGGCTCCCAAACAAAATGGAATGTGGTTGATGGTCCCTTTAAATAGGACAGATGTAAAATAGCAGTTGATTGGACAATCGAATTGAATAGTTGAAGACAAAGGAGCGAGCGGTCATCGTCAGAGTGGGCAGTGTCAGAGTGGTAAGGCTTTGGCTCAACCGGCTTCAGCGAGAAGACATAAGAGATGAGGAATAGTCGGAGTTGAACAAAAAGATTCAGCAGGCGAGAACAGGTAAGGGCGGGCTTTTTTAATATGTCATATATTTTGTTCATCTAGCCATAGACAATAGGAAAGGCAGCCAAGGCAGGGAAATGCTCCTCTTGAAAAATGAAAGTTGTCAGGGAAGCCAGCAGTATCCCTGATGACTTCACCTGTGAGAAGTGCATCCAGCTGCAGCTTCTGACAAGCCAAGTTAAGTAATTGGAGCTGGAGTTGGATGAACTCTGGATCATTCTGGAGGCAGGGACACTATCACACTAAAGAGCTGGGAGGAGGGTAGATGGGTGACAGTCAAGAGAGGGAAAGGTTACAGCAGGCATTCAAGGTACCACTGCGGCCGTCCCCCTCAAAAACAAGTATACTATTTTGGATACTCTGGGGGGAGGGGGGTGGAATGACCTACCAGGGACAAACCATGGAGATCAGATCTCTGGCTTGGAGTCTGGTCCTGTGGCTAAGAGGGGAAGGGAGGAGAAGAGGAGAGCTATGATAATAGGATATTCCATAGTTAGGGGGACAGATAAGAGGTTCTGTGGTTGAGATCGAGTATCCCAGATGCTATGTTTTCTCCCACATGACAGGGTCCGAATATATCTCAGAACGAGTTCACAGCATTCTCAGAAGGGAGGGTGAGCAGCCAGATGTCGTCGGCGAGGTAGGGACCAATGACATGGGTGAGAAAGGTGAAGAGGACCTGTAAGAGAGTTCATGGAATTAGGTACTAGGTTGAAGGACAGAACCTTCAGGATAGTGATCTCAGTATTGCCACCTGTGCCATGTGCAGTGAGGTTCAAAATAGGAGGATAATGCAAGTGGCTAAAGACATGGTGTAGGAGGGAGGGATTCAAGTTTCTGGATCATTGGGGTTTCTTCCAGGTAAGGTGGGACATGTTCCGATGGGACAGTTTGCATCTGATCTGGAAGGGTAATATCCTTGCGGGAAGGTTTGTTCATGCTGCTCCGGTGGGTTTAAACAAGATTTTCAGGGGGAGGGGGAACAAGAGTGCATGAGCAGATAGAGCAGTGAAGGAGAGAAAAGATGATGTTAAAATTGGATGCACCGTTCGAAGTCAATGGATAGAAATGTTCTCAGGTGCATCTATTTCATTGCAAAGAGTATTGTAGGAAAGGCAGATGAGATTAGAGGGTGGATTGGCAAATGGAATTATGACATTGTGGCCATTAGTGAAACTTGGTTTCAGGAGGGGCAAGTCTGGCAGCTCAATGTTCTGGGCTTCCATTGCTTTAGCTGCAACTGAATGAAGTGCGGGAGGGGGGAATGAAAGGGGGAGTTGTAGCATTGTTCATCGGGGAAAATACCATAGCTGTGCTCAGGCAGGAAGACTAGAGGGCTCAACCACGAAGGCTATATGGGTAAAGCTGAGGAATGGGAAAGATATGACCATACTAATGGGCTTGTATTATAGACCACCCAATAGTCAGGGAGAATTGGATGAGCGAATCTATAGAGAGATAGCAGACAGGTGCAGGAACATAATGTTGTGATAGTAGGAGATTTAAGCTTTCCACATATTGACTTGGACCCATACTATAAAAGGGCTGGATAGCTTGGAGTTTGTTAAATGTGTTCAGGAAAGTTTTCTCAATTAATATGTAGAGGTACAACCTAGAGAGAGTGCAATTCTGGATCTCCTATTAGGGAATGAGACAGGACAGAAGACAGAAGTATGTGTACGAGAATATTTTGGGTCTAATAATCATAATAGTTTCAAGTTAAATATGGAGGATAGGTCTGGGCGATGGGATGAGACTCTAAATTGGAGAAAGTCCAATTTTGAGGAAATGAGAAAAGATCTAGAATGCGTGGATTGGGATAAATTATTTTTGGGCAAGGATGTGTGAGGTAAGTGGAGGACCTTCAAAGGTGAAATTTTGAGAGTACAGAGTTTGTATGTTCCTGTCAGGATCAAAGGCGAAGTTAGAAGGCATATAGGAAACCTTGGTTTTCAAGGGATATTAGTTCAGAAGATGTATTTCAGGTCTAGGAAACATGGAACAAATGAGGTATTTGAGGAGTATAAAAATGCAATAAAAAACCTCAAGAAAGAAAACAGGAAGGCTAAAAGAAGACATGAGAAAACGTGAAGGATTTCTGCAGGTATATTAACAGCAAGAGAATAGAAAGGGACAAAATTGGTGCCCTTGAAGATAAGAGTAGTTGGCTTTGTATGGAGCCAAAAGAAATGGAAGAGGCCTTAATTTTTTTAAAATCAGTATTCACTTACGGAAAGTGCACGGAGTTGTTGTAAATAAGGAAAACAAGCAGTGAGTTCATGGAACATATAGATTAAAGGGAGGGAAGTGCTTGCTGTCTTAAAGCAAATTAAGATGGATTAATCCCTAGGGTCTGACAAGAAATATTTAAAATGACCTTAGCCACAGGGGTAGTGCCAGAGGTTTGGAGTGTAGCTTATGTTGTTCCGTTGATTAAAAAAGGCTCCAAAGGTAACCCTGGAAATTATAGGCCAATGAGCCTGATGTCAGTAGTAGTGGAATTATTAGAAGGTATTCTAAGAGATTGGAAATACAATTACTTGGATAGCTATAGACTGATGAGGGATAGTCAACTTGACTTTGTGGGTGGTAGATTTTGTTTAACCAACTTATAGAGTTTTTGGAGGAGGTCACCAGGAAAGTTGACATGGACTTTAGTAAGGCCTTTGACAAGCTCCCACATGGGAGATTAATCAGGAAGATTCAGAAGCTAGGTATTCATGGTGAAGTAGTAAAATGGATTTGACAATGGCTGGACGGGAGAAGCCAGAGAGTAGTGATGGATAATTGCTTCTCCATCTGGAGGACTATGATTAATGGTATGCCTCAGGGATCAGTGCTTGGAAAATTGTTTTTTTTTTGACATCTACATCAACGATCTGGATGATAATGTGGTAAATTGGATCAGAAAGTTTGCAGATGATACTAAGAATGTAGGCGATATGGACAGCAAAGAAGGTTTTCAAAGCTTGCAAAGGGATCTGGACCAGCTGGAAAAATGGGCTGAAAAATGGCAGAAAGAATTTAATGTAGACAAGTGTGAAGCATTGCATTTTGGAAGGACAAACCAAGAAAGGACATACACTGTGAATGCTATGGCACTGAGGACTGTGGTAGAACAGAGGGACCTGGGAATACAGATATTAATTTTCTGAAAGTGGTGTTACAGATGGATAGGGTTGTAAAGAGAGCTTTTGGCATTTTGGCCTTCATAAATCGAAGTATTAAGTATAGGAGTTGGGATGTTATGGTAAAGTTGTATTAGACATTGATGGGTGCAGTTTTGGGACCCAACAACAGGAAAGATATCAGTAAAGGTTATAAGATAGAGAGAGTGGAGATCAAATTTACTAGGATGTTGCCCTGACTTCAGGAACTGAGTTACAGGGAAAGGTTAAACAGGATATCAATAAATGTTATAAGATAGAGAGAGTGGAGAGCAAATTTACTAGGATGTTGCCCTGACTTCAGGAACTGAGTTACAGGGAAAGGTTAAACAGGTTAGGACTTTATTCCTAGGAGTGTATGGGAGATTTGATAGAGGTATTTAAAATTATGAGGGGGGTCGACAAAGTAAATGCAGATAGGCTTTTTCTACTGATGGTAGTTGAGATAAAAATGAGAGGACATGAGTTAAGAGTGAAAGGGGAAAAGTTTAGGGGGAACATAAAGGAGGAACTTCTTCACACAGAGAGTGTGGAAAGAGCCTCCAGCTGCAGTGGTGAATGCAGACTCAATTTTAATATTTAAGAGGAATTTGAACAGGTACCGGCAGGCCCCAGGTTAAAAACGTGTTCCGTTACCTAGGTCTGTCTTTAACTCAAATTTGTATTTAGGTGGGAACAAGTACATACTTATTTGGCATCAGTTAGTTAAATGTTTATCGTAGTACATAGCACATATAATATATATTTTACCGTTCTGTACATGCAAAACACTTAAAAAGCACTTCCAAATATGCTACATCTTATACATAATTACATAATTGGGTGATGTTGAAGAAGATGATGGCGAGATGGCTACTGTTGGAGAGGATGGTCCTGGTGCTAGAGAGTCAGGATCTGATTCTGCTGCTGGGTGGGTGGGGGGGGGGGGGGGGAGTGGGGAGTGGTTTTGGTCTCTACTGGAGTCAATTTCTTGAAGTGGGCATCAAGGGAGATTTGTACAGAGCTTTCTTTTTCCTTTCATAAATGGCCTTAAATCCCCTGGGAGATTTGGTACAGTACAAATATAGTATCCCTGTACTCTCCTGTGAAAAATTAGTAATGTTTTCCTTGTTAGAACACTGATATTACACTGCAAATTATATTTATTCCAGGATGATATGGAGCAATAACCGTTGCAGTCATTTACAAGGTCAGAGAGATGCTCCTTCAGCAAGTGAATGAGAAGAGAGCTGAATGTGTATCTACATAACCATTCCATGTGCCACAGCCAACCCAAACACCTCACACCCACTGCATTTTCATTACTCTTGATCTGCAGTTGACATCTGCAAGATCACATAATTTGGCTCGCAAGATCATATCAAATATGTATTAGAGCTGGCCTGCTGGCTGCCGCGCCAGTATAGCGCATGCACAGCTAATACTACAAATCCCAGAATGCTTTGCAAATGCATTGGCGCCGGCCCCTCAGCCCGCTAATCGCCCCCACCTCCTCTCTTTACTTTCATTAGCATCTGCAACTTGTCGCCCAACTCACACGTAATAAACCCCTTACGAAAAATGGCCAAACGAAAGACAGAAAACAGGACCTTTCAAGACAGGTGGGAGGCAAACTCTGACCCCAGAGTTTGATGAATTTGCATCTAAGAAGAGATGCCAAGTATCTGGTTTAGACCCAGGTGCATCAGAGTAAATCACAGTGTAGCAAGCTAAGCTTGGATTAATATTTTCTTTGGTTAACTTTGGACTGTTCATAGTTGAAAGATTGGACTTTCATTGAAGCAAGTTGTTATTTTTTTGACTTGTTGGCTTGTGAAAAAAGATACATTTAAAAGGAGCTTAAAGGCTATAGAGAAATATTATTGAATATTTTATTTCTCATTTGTTAATGCTTCTTCTGGAAAGAGTTTAACCAAAACTATTATTAAACATTTATTTTAAATAAGAAAAAGTTTAACATTACATATGTTGAAAGAAGAGAAAACATGCAGATGTTGTTGAAAATTTTCAATAAATATTTAGTTTGGCCCACGACTTAGTCCAAGTTTTTAATTTTGGCCCTCTGTGAATTTGAGTTTGACACCCCTGACATAACCTCTCCTGTTTTATATATTCATCATCATAAACATTATCAAGCAGAAATGAGCAAGGGATAATCTTTGCACAGCTGAAATATAACATTTGAAACAAATTTTCAGAATATTTTGCTAACCAGGTATGGTGATAAATCTTATTAGACTTCCTTTGTTTTTGGCCCAGCCATCCCTCTTTCCCTTCATTGCACGAGAGCATCGTACAGCATACACTCGCACGATGCTGGGCGATGGTAGCATCTTCCAAGAGTATCGTTTAGCATAGTCTTTCATGATCTGACTTAACCACGCTCAAACTGGAAGTTGATGGCATTCTACTTCTGGCAGGCTTGTTGGATCGTAAGTACTAGTTGTTCGTAAATCTGACGTTTTTTAACCTGGGGTCTGCCTGTATATGGATGGAAAAGGTATGGAAGGCAATGGACTGGGTGCAGGTCAGTGAGACTAGGCAAAAGAAAAACATTAGCATGGACTAGAAGGGTTGAAGAGGCCTGTTTCTATGCTGTAATATTCTGTGGTTTCTGTTGTTAAGATTTGTTTTTGATTCCATCTGTGCAGAGTTTTAATTGCATTTCTATGATTCATTTGCACAGTGGAGACTCTAACTGGGTGTTGCACATAGACTGATGTCACACATATGCCCTTTGTATGTATGTCATGCACAAAAAGGTTGCTGGTCAAAATTTGTATTAAACTTGAGAGGTACTCTTAATTCTTAATTAGCATAGATTTTGCAATTGATATTACTTAAAAGACAAGAACGTCATGGTTCAACTTTTGCATGATGGTGCATTTTCCAGGTACTATTTGTGAATAATTGCAAAGATTTCTGCATGTGTGGTTAAATGAATCCAGCGCATCTTGCATCATGCTGTCCCAGATTATGTTAACCTCAAGTATGAGGTTTACTGAAAGCCTTTAGAACAGCTTCCTTTGGCCTTTTCCTCAGGTAAGAAAAACAAAGCTGAAGAAACTCAGCAGATCAGATTGTACTTTAGTTTCCTTTGTTGACATTTGACATTTGATTGCCTGCAAACTGGAAGTGACATTTGGTTAATTCAGAGATTCTTTTAATATATCAACTTTATTTTAGATCATTAAGTGACATTCCAACCAAGCCCAAAGGTTTTCAACATGTCATCAAATGTGAAGTGCTTTGAATCCCAACAGCTATTTTGTTGTTTTTAGTTTTGAATGCTTATTTACAAAATATCTGCAGAAGTGTTGAACTGCCGTTTAGTGCTGTGCACAGGATTCCCTTGTTTACCGCCCTGAGCTGACAGTTTTGTATCATTTCTTTTTTTACTGAGATGATAATCCTGTCACTAATATGATATTTGGCATGGTACAAAAATTATGTATGTAATAAGCATTACAAGATAGTTGTAAAGCAGCAATGAGTTTTGACTTTGGATCAAGATACAGAATTAGCAATATCTTTTCAGCAATAACTGGCAACATAAATTAGAAGAGGGCTTCACAATACTGCATTGGATAAATTTTGAACAAGAGTTTAAATTACAATTATTCCAGTAGATTTTTTTCATGTATGACTATCATGAGACTGAATCTTAATCCAATTTTGGTGAATTCTGGGGTTCTTCCAATGGATGTGAAGCAACATGTTGATTGAGACTGATGTGCATTTCATTGTCTTTGTGTTGCTTCAAATCAGCTGTGTCATAAATGAGATGATTTTAGTCAAAATACAAATTTACAGACTATTCTCTCTGCTGATCGCCAACAAAACTTTTTTTTTTCTAAACATCTACACTGAAAAAATGAATGTGCTAGTGTCAATGCATTTTGACATTGGTCCTGCAGCACTGGAGATGTCTGAGGAGAATGTAATTGATATGCCCGGTTGGTACAGGGATGCACAAGGAGCCATTCACTATCATTTGTACCTGCCATGGGAATAGAATGAAGGTAGTAATGGGATGTGTGGAGTTAAAATGAAAAAGGGAGAGAATGAGATAAAGCCCACTTCCCTGTTCATTTTAATCAAAACTAGTTTTCAAATATTTAGTGAGATTGGAAGAAGCGATTAAGAGAATGAAGAAATTCTCTGTAGCACCAGTGCTCGATAAGTATTCTGATGTGTGTTTTATTTTGAGTGTAGCAATTCCAGAGAATGAAAGCCTGTTTTTGAAAGCATGGCCTACACCTTACAATATAAAGGAAAAGTTGGAACCAGTCAAGTTTCCTTATTGTCTCATCTAGTCCATTTGGTGGTGACAGATAGCATCATTTGGGTCTAGAGGGATAAGAAGATAACAATCAACAGAGAATCTAAACAAATACACTTTGCTCAGCTGAAAGGAGTTCTTGTCTCAACAGCTTTTCCCACCTCCTGTGTTCACCAGCAGGTAAAATTAGACAAAGAAACAAAGGAGTACTCAAAATACTCAAAAGTACCTTGCAATATTGCAAAATACAATCATCCAATTGGGATTGCATCAACTTCATGCATTTTCATTTGAAAATAGAACTTGAATATGTTGTTTGGCCCTTCAAGCCTGTATCATCATCCTCCTCCCCTTCAAGATCATGGGGAAGCTTTTGCCTCATTGTCATTTTTCTGCACTGTTCCCATATCCCTTAATTCCTTTAAGATCCAGTAATGATCATTATCTTCCCTGAATTAATTCATTGACTGAGCCTCCTCTGTCTACCAGGATGGAGAATTCACAACACACCACATGATGACAGTTCTTCTCAACTCAATGCTGAATTGCCTACCACTTATTGTGTGAATCCAGGCCTGTAGTTCTGGATCAACCTGGGGAAACATCCACCCACTTGAAACTACCCTTTCAATCCCTTTAAGAATTTTGTTGGTCTCAATGAGATATTTAATTCTCCTGAATAAAAGTTTATTCAATCTGTCTTCACATGACCAATGCCCATTTTTGGATCAGTCTAATAAATCTGTGTTGAATATAACCCATTTCAGATAAGGAGGCCAAAATTGGGCACCATATTTTGTATTGAGATATTTTTACTGTGCTATGCAAAACTTCTCTTCTAAAAAAGGCCAGCATTCCATTTGCCTTCCAAATGTGTGTTGACTTCAGTGATTTGTATCTAAGAACACCAAGCTCTATTTAAACATGAACATTACCCCACTGCACACCATTTTAAAATGCTCTTTTTTTTTGTTCTGTGCTCAAAAGCAAATAACTTCACCTTTTGCCCTATTGTGTTGCATCTGCCATGTTTTTGTCTATTCACTGAGCCTGTTTCTATCCCTTAGAAGCTTCATTACATCTTTCTCCCAGTTTATAATCCCACATTGTTGTGTCTGATCGACAAACTTGGAAACAAATTCAGATTCTAAGATGCAGGGCACTTGTTAAGGAAAGACATTTGTGTCTTTGGTGTTCCAAAGGTAGTCCATCTCATTAAACACTGATGGATGAGCTTGGAGGTGTGTTCAATAGAACTGGTGTGACAAAATTTAAGGCCTACTTAGGCTGCTCATTTATTATGGACCTTTTCTGCTCCGGTTAAATTGCATGTTAGAGCCTCTACATGCATTTCTGACTCATAAGATGAAGAGGAAGCAGAAATAGAAGCATCAGTTGAATTCCAGAGATGAGAAAGTTGCTGCTAAACTCAAGGGTTTGTTCATTTTGATCCACCTCCCAGTGGGCAACAATTTTAAATCACACATACTCCCTTATCCACTCATTCCTTCCCAGTAATTGCTGCTGGTACCTACCCCTGTGACTGCAAGAAAGGCTACACTTGCGCCCTCAAATCCTTCCTTAACAACACTCAGGGCCCCTAACCATCCTTCCAAGTGAAGCAACACTTGTGAATCTCTAGCGGTCATCCACTCTCACGGTGGCCTTCTCTACATCGTAAAGTCAGGTCACAGACTGGGAGATCATTTTGTCAAGCACCTTCACTCTGTCCGCTGCAATAGCAGGATGACCAACCATTTTAATTCCACACATCATCATGTCTACCTAGGGCCTCATGCATTGCCAAGTCGAGGAACAGGACCTAATATGCTCTCTGGGTGCTCCCAAACCATTCAGCATTTAAATTGACTTCTCCAGTTTCCATTTAACATCTCCCTTGAGTCTCTCCCTTTCCCTATCCTTCTCTTTTCCTCTAACTTCCCACCCCCTTCCATCTCCATTCAGTGAGCTACCCTTTCAGCTTATCACAGCTTATTTTTCTATTCTACTCTCCCATCCTTTTCCACTTATATAACCTCTTACCTGTTACCCTGTTCTTCTCCTTCTGCCCCTTCCTCCCTCCTCTCCTCTCCTCCCCCACTATTCCATTCAGGTTCCTGTCTGCATTCTGCTTGACAAAGGGTTTAGATCCAAAACGATGCTTACCCTTTGCTTCTTATAGAAACTGCGTGACTTGCTGAATTTCTCCAGCACTTTTATGTATTACACTATAATCACAGCATATGCAGTCTTGCAGTCTTTCCTGTTAAACTCAGTTTAAACAAGACAAGGACAGTATCATTTTTAACCAATGAAAGGTCCATTCAATAGTTTTACAACAGTGAGGAAGGAACTTCCCTTGAATCTGGTTTTGCATTTTACAAACTCGAGTATTTCTGTTCAAAGGAATGGGAGAGAAGAGACAGTGATCGGAGTAGAATAAGCCTTTTGATATGTTGGATATGCTTTCACAAGCCTATAATTTCCTGCAGAGCAATTCTCGCATCAAGCTGCAAAAAGCTATCTCCTGGGTGAAGTGGAGATTCTGGATGAAATAAAGAAACAACAAGAGACACACAACATCTGTGGCAGGGCCTAAATACCATAACGGGCTACAAAACTAAATCTGGTGAAGTAACAGACAGCAAAGCTTCACTCCCAGAGAAGCTCAATGCATCTATGTGTCCATGAGGTCCCACCCTCCAGACGGCAAACAACTACCATCACCTGCAGCGTCCAAAAACAACTTGGCTCAGAAAATTTCCAGTACAATTTCACACTCGCTGTTGTGGACACACTGATCCTCAGTGCAGAATTTCTACGAGCACACAGCAAGCACCTGGTCCACGCCCAGACATTCCAAACCATCCAACTTAAGGCAACCAACACTCAAAATGCAAGCATGGCCACGGTTTGCGCCCAAAAGACGAGTACAGTCACATCCTGGATGAATTCCCATTCATCTGCGGGCCGCAGTTTACCTCCACTATGCCACAGCATGGGGTGCAACACCACATCCCAACCCAAGACCTCCCGCTCCACACCAAAGCCAGTAAGTTTCCCCCACATAAACTGCAACTGGCCAAAGAAGAATTTTCTCAGATGCAAGAGTTGGGCATAGTCCGCAGCTCCGACAGTCTGTGGGTGTCCCCATCTTACATGGTCCCCAAATCCTTAGGCAAGTGGTGGCCCTGCAGAAATTACTGCTGCCTAAATGACTCCACCATGCCTGACCACTACCCAGTCCCACATATACAAGACTTCATGGCCAATCTAGATAGCACAAAGGTTTTCTCAAAGGTCGATCTAATATATGGCTATCATCAGATCCCTGTCCACCCAGACGACATTGGAAAAATGGCCATCATCGCCCCATTCATACTCTGAATTCCTCCATTTGCTATTTGGCCTCAAGAATGCGGCACAAACCTTCCAGTGCTTGATGGACGCAGTGGGCAGAGACTTGGACTTTGCGTTCATCCACCTGGATGACATACTCCTCGCCAGCAGGGACCATGAAGAACACAAAGATCTTCTCTGCAGACTCTACACACGCCAAACCGACTTCGGCCTCACGGTCAACTTGGCAAAGTGCCAGTTTTGGAAAGATTCCATGCAATTCCTGGGCCGCACTATCACAGCAAATGAGGCAGGACCATAAACAAAAAGTTGCAGCCATACACCAGTTTGCCCGCCCTAACACCCTCAAATGTTAAAGCCATCACGCTAAAAGACACTTTCACTGATTCCTGCGCCAGTGCACTGCTCACGCATTGGATTGTAAGGTTTGGGATACCAGCTCTTATTACCACCGACAGAGGGCACAGTTTACATTGGCACAGTGGACATAGCTAACAACTCTCCTGAGCATTAAGCTGCACCACACTGCCGCCTACCACCCACAATCCAACAGCCTCGTCAAATGCTTCCCCTGCCACCTGAAGTCAGCTCTCATGGCCTGTTTAACCAGCCCAACCTTGGTGGACGAGGACCCCCTGGGTCCTACTGGGTATCTGAACTGCTCCCAAAGAGGACCTGCAGGCCTCCTCCGTGAAATTGGCATTAATTGGCAAAGTGCCAGTTTTGGAAAGATTCCATGCAATTCCTGGGCCGCACTATCAATCCCATTAATCCTGCCAGATGAATTCTTCCCAAGACCCAGGTACAGAGGGGAGAGCAGCATTGCCAAAATTACGGACAGGTTAGCCTCCTTTGCACCCCCCTCCTCACCCTCACACCACGAGCACCAGCCCGTGTCCATTCCTCAGGACTTATTAACTGCAGACTTTGTTTTTGTCCACTGTGGAATGCATTCCACCCCCCTGCAATGACCCTATGAGGGCCCGTACAAAGTCCTCCGCAGCACGGGTAAAACTTTCATACTGGACATTGGGGGTAGAGAGGAACTGTTCACAGCCGACCTCAGTCATTCGGTTGTGCCAGCGCAACCCATGTGCTGGAGAGGACCTCCCAAAGGTCTGGCCCCACTGTGTTCAGGGGTAATTGAATGCTAGTGCCGGTTCTGGGGGGGGTTGTGTGGTGGCACACATTGGAACACAAGGGAACTGGTGCCGCATTGATGTGGCTGAGGCATTGGAGCAGCCGTGTCAAGATGGTGCCGCCGGGTGCGTCTTCTTCCATGATCAAGTGGCGGGGGGTCGCACACGCACACTCGGCTGCACTGCAATGTCACCACCTGCATGTGGGCAGGACTTATGGGCTGCCTTATAAGGCACAGCGGGGGCTTTTCAAAAAGAAACCGTTGGAAGACGAACCGAATTACAGTGTGTAGTCTCCTCATTTCACTTCCACGAGTAGCTACCACTACAGGGACAAATAAAAAGAGGGACAGCTGTTAAAGTGGCCAGTAATAGACTGGCTCAGAGAGGGGACATTGTCTCTAGTGGCCTTGGTGAGTAGTAGCTGAGGAGGATTTTGCTCCCAGTAAGATAAGAGTGGTAAGTTTCTTTAATTAAGTTAGTTAACTGAAGAATTGGGTAATGGAAGCAACAGTTAGGGGAGTCCAGTGTTCCGATTGCAGGATGTGGGAAGTCAGGGACAACACATTTGTTGCTGATGACCACATGTGCAAGAGGTGCACCCAGATGCAGCTCCTGATAAACTGAGTTAGGGAACTGGAGTAGCAGCTGGAAGCAAAGGCAGAGGAGTTTTAGAGAGGTGGTCATCTCTAAGAGTCAGGAGGCAGGCAGGGGATGCAAGGGGAAGAGGCAAAGAGAGCAGAGTACACCTGTGGCTGTTCCCATCAACAATAGGTATAGTATTTTGGATACTGTTGGTAGGGATGACCTACCAGGGACAAGTTGTTGTGGTCACCTCTCTGACACTGAGACTGGGCCCTTAACTCAGAAGGGAAGGAGGGAAGAGGTGAGTGCAGTGGTGATATGGGGACAGATAAGAGGTTCTGTGGGAGAGATTAAGTATTCAGATGGTCTGTTGCCCCCTGCTGCCGGGGTCTGAGATATCTCGAATTGAGTTCTCCTGATTCTAAGGAGGGAATGTGAGCAGCCAGGTGTTGTGGTCCATGGAGGGACCAATGACGTGGGTAGGAAGGGTGAGGAGGTCCTGCTAGGAGAGTTTAGTGAGGGAGAGATTAAGTATCTCAGATGGTCTGTTGCCTCCTTGCTGCCAGGGTCAGAGATATCTCAGATTGAGTTCTCTGATTCGGAGGAGGGAAGGTGAGCAGCCAGGTGTTTGGTTCATGCAGGGACCAATGACCTGGGTAGGAAGGGCTACTATTAGGAAACCAGACAGGGCAGGTGGTAGAAGTCTGTGTAGGTGAACATTTTGGGACCAGTGACCATAATGTCATTAGTTTCAAGTTAATTGTGGATAAGGATAGGTCTGGTCCTCGAGTTGACATTCTAAATTGGTGAAAGTCCAATTTTGTGGCAATGAGAAAGGATCTCAGAAGAGTCAATTGGAATAAGCTGCTTTCCAGCAAGGATGTGTCCAGCAAGTGGAAGGTATTCAAAGGCGAAATATTGAGGGTGCAGAGTTTGCATATTCCTGCCAGGATTAAAGGCAAAATTAACAGGCCTATGGAACCTTGATTTTCAAGGGATATTGGTGATATGATTAAGAAGAAGAGAGAGATGTATAACTGGTATAGGCAACAAAGAGCAAATAAGGTACTCAGAGTATGGAAAATGTAAGAGTACACTAAAGAAGGAAATCAGAAGGCATGAGGTTGCTTTAGCAGTTAATGTGAAGGTAAACCCAAAGGGTTTCTACAAATATATTAAGAGTAAGAGGATAACAATGGGCAAAATTTGTTCCCTAGAGGATCAGAGTGGTCAACTGTGTGGAGCCTCATGGAATGGGGGAAGATCTTAAATAGTTTTTCTTTACATCAGCATTTACTCAGGAAACTGGCTTAGTGCATACGGATGGAAGGGAAACAAATGGAAATGTCATGAAACCTATAAAGATTAAGGAGGAGGAGGAGGTGATTGCTGCTTACAGCGAATAAAGGTAGACAAATCTCATGGGTCAGATATGATATTCCGTAAGACCTTGAGGGACGCAAGTGTTGAAATTTTAGGGGCCCTGATTTGGTGAACTGCTGTACATACACTCATTAATCTGGTTCTGCCTCGTTCTGTAACTGTACCTGTGGCTCCTCCCTCTTGAGCCTGTATAAAGGTTCGAACACCATAACCTCTCCCCAGCACATTTGTGTGTTTCGCTTGATCCCGGCACCTGCAGATTTTCTTGTATAACTTCATTTGTCTTGTAATGTTCTGTTCTGTAGATAACAGATGCTACACACTGCATGAGGGTGAACCAAAGAGTGAGTTTATTGGTTTGAATGTGCCGCGTCTCTTTGCTAGCCCGCCCACTTCTGGTGATGTACCCACCAGTTTCTGGAAGTGATGTCACCGCGGTGTGGTGCCACCCTCCGGCCGGCAGGGCACTATGTGGAAGGGGAGGGCAGCTTAGCCTGCACATGTCACTAGGTGCAGGCTCCTTCTTGGCAGTGAAGGGGAGCCCACGCCATCTTGGACTGGCTGCATGCTGCGGCAATTCAGTCCATTTATTCGCACTGTCGCTCATCCCGCTACAACCCCCCACCCCAGAATCACCACTGCTCTGTGAGTGGTCTGACTTACAGTCTTTGGGCGGTGTACCTCTGTGTCTGACCCAGGGGTCTGGAGCTGGCAGTTCAGAGTTCAGTTTCGCGACTTTGAGGCAGTCGACTGTGAATCTGTCCTATTGGCCACCAATGTCCAATGTGAATACAACACTGTCCCTCCACTGTACTTTGAATGGGGACTGTAGGGGGGTTCCTTGCTGTCCTCTGTGTATGAAAACATAGTGGGTAGACTGCAGATCTGCTGGGCTTTAGCTGGGTGGTGAGCCATGTCTAGACTGTGGTGGGGAGGGAGGGATGGTGCTTGTCCACCTGTCTCTTCTCTCAGCCTGTGTAGGCCATTTAGTGTGCTGGTCTGTGGGCCTGGGGGATTGAAGTGTAGATCCCCTGGAATGGAGAGCGGTGTACCATATACCATCTCCGCGGACAATGTTGGTAGGTCCTCCTTTGGTGCCATGTGGATGCCGAGCAGTACCCACGGGAGCTTGTCCATCTAGTTCGGGCCAGTCATTCAGGCTTTCAGTGTGACCTTCAGGTGGCGGTGGAACCGTTCGACCAATCCATTTGACTGGAGAAGGTAGGCCATCGTATGGTGGATCTGGCTGCCGCAGAATTTTGGCAGGTTAGACCAGAGGGAGGAAGCGAACTGTGCCCCTTTGTCTGATGTGATATGTGTCGGGACTCCGATCCTCGCAATCCAGGTGGCAAGGAAAGCCCAGGCGCACATCTCAGTGTTGCACACAGCCATGGGTATCACCTCTGGCCAGGGGGTGAACCTATTGATGGTCGTGAACAGGCACCTCATACCCTGGCTCACCAGTAGGGGGCCAATAATGTCGATGTGAACATGTTCAAACCTGCATTGCACCAGCTCAAAGGTCTGTAGGGGGGTTTGATTTACCAGTGTACCTTGGCGCATTGGCACTATAAGCAGGTTCAGGGCCACAAGGTAACATCTCAGCGGATTCTGTGCCACACAAACTTGTCCGACAGCAGGTGGACTGTGGACCTTATGGAAGGATGAGACAAACTATGGATCTGGTTGAAAACCCGCTGTCGCTAGGTTGTGGATAGGATAGGCCTTGGGACCCAGTGGAGATGTCGTAGAGCAGGGTCGGTTATCCTGGTGCAGGGCAGAAATTTCTGACCTTCAGGCTGGTGATGGCCGTCTGGTACACCCGCACATCTACGTCTTCCCTCTGATCATTGGTGAGCTGGTTGATGTCGAGCCCTCCGCAGGTCCTGGACAGCGCATCGGCTACTATGTTGGCCTTGCTGGTGACATGGCAGATGATATGTAGGTGAGGTGTTGTCGTTGTCTTGCCAACCACGGGTCCAAGAGCTTGTTCAGCACATAGGTCAATGGTTTATGATCCATGTAGGCGGTGAACACTCTCCCCTTTAGCATGTGCATGGTCGAATGCACGGTATTTGAGCTCTGGTGTTCGGAGGTGCTAACTGAAGAAGGCGAGGGGTCGCCAGAGCTCATTGACCCATTGCTCCAGCACTGCACCCACTGCTCTGTCTGAAGCGTCCATTGTGAGGAATGGGGAGAGGTGGGATCTGGGTGTGCCAGTGCTGCCTTGGTGGTGAGGAAAGCCCCCATGACCTCTGGCATCCATTGCAGCGTCTTGTCGCCAAGTTTGATGAGGTTGAACAGGGCTGTATTAGGGTGGCTGCTCTTGGGAGGAAACAATGGTAGAAGTTGACCATCCCCAGGAACTCCTGTAGCCCCTTGGTTGTGCTTGGCCTAAGGAAATGTTGGATGACTTCCACCTTGTCGGGCAGTGGTGTGGCAGCCTCTGGGGAGATGTGGTGCTCCTGGAAGTCTATCGTCTACAAGCTTAATTGGCACTTGGTCAGTTTCACTGTGAGTCTGAACTGCTGCAGCATATTGAACAGGCGGGTGAAGTGCGTCCTGTGGGTGCTGGCGTCGGGACTGGCAATGAGGATATTGTCTAAATAAACAAAGATGAAGTCGAAGTCCCTGGTGACCACGTCCATTAGCTGCTGGAATGTATGGGCTGCGTTTTTAGTCTGAAAGGCATTCTTAGGAATTCGAAGAGGCTAAAAGGTGTGATGATGGCTATCTTCTGGACATCGCTGGGGTGTACCAGGTTTTGATAGTACCCTTTTATGAGGTTCACCTTGGAGAGTACCCTGCAGCCTCGTGGATGTGCGAGATGGTGTACCTGTCTGGGACCGTTGCTTCGTTTAGATGTCGGTAGTCGCCACACAGGCAGCACCCGCCGGAGCTCTTCTACAGCATGTGGAGTAGGGAGGCCCAGGAGCTGATGGAATGGCGGGCGATCCCCAACTCCTCCATGGTGGCAAGCTCAGCCTTGGCTTATTGGAGCTTGTCTGGCGGGAGGCGCCGGGCTCATGAATGTATTGGGGGGCCGGCTGTCTCTATGTAGTGCTCCGCGCCATGTGGCGAGTTGGAGTAATGGAAGTTTGGTGCCAATAAAGCCGGGTATTTGGCCAGTAAGAAGGCATATTCATCTTGGTCAAAGGCATGGAATCCCAAAGGCATGAAAGAGCGCCTCCTCAGGCTAAGGGGAAATGACTGGAAAGTTGTGGCATTTACCAGCTGGCATCTTGTCACCTCTACTAGCAGTTCATGAGCCCAGAGGAAGTCTGCTCCAAGAAGTGCCTGTCCCATGGCCATGATAGTGCACTCCCACTGGAAAATGGCGTCTGCAATGTGGATGGTGACCAGGCAGGTCCCGTAGCTGGGAATGGAGGATCCATTGGCCACATGTAGGGGAAGGCCTTTGGTGTTGTGTCTTACCTCAAAGTATGTAGGTTGGATAAGGCTAATCTTCGCTCCGGTACCAAGGAGGAAATCCCTCTTCATCCTCCGGTCTTTGAGGTAGAGTAGGCCTTTCCGTGTGCCGACTGCTGAGGTTACTATCAGCGGCCGGGCTGCCTGTTTCCCTCTGCTGTGTTGGCTTTGGCAGTAGGGTACAAGCACGGGGAGTAGGGGGTGCACCGCTGGGCATTCTTGCCCCATCGGCGGTGGAAGAAACAGTACTCGCTGTTCTTCTTCGCGCACTCTTCGCGTTGTTGCTGGGTCGCGACTACTGCTGTTGCTTCTGGTGAGCTGGGTAGGATGGTGGCGCTGATCATGTAGACTGGCTGCACTTGGAGGGAGCACTGCTGTGGCATGCGGAACAGCCTGTCTGCCTCCTTGGCTACAAGGTGCATGGCGCTGAACTCCGTGTCTGAGACTGCCGAGGCTACGTGCACTGGTAGTTTTGAGAGGAATAGGGCCTTGAGCTGGAAACAGTCTGTGTGCCCATCTGCCAGTGCCACCATCTCATGCATTAGCTCAGAGAGGTTTCTGTCACCGAGGCCCCGCATGTTGAGGATGCAGATGGCGCGTTTGTGCTGGCTGAGCTCAAGGTTGTTGAGGAGGAAACATCGGAACTGCTCATATTTGCGCTCCACCACTGTGTTTTTCATGAAAGAGCTTACTTTGGCAGCTGTGGCGGCGTCCAGGGCGCTGATGATGTGTCAGAATTTGGTGTCCTCTGGAACGATTCCCCTGATGTGGAACTGAGACTCAGCCAGCTGAAGCCAGTTCCTGGGCTGGCTTGCACAGAAAGGCAGTAAATGCATGCCAACTGCGTTGGTTGCCGGCGCTGCAACTGTGGATGTAGCTGGTTGCTGCATGCTGCTGCATTCGATGCTGGTTCCAAATAAACTTTGGAGCCGTCAGGGCCGCCACTGCAGTAACTACTGCGGCAGCTCTACAGAGTAAGGACACGTTCACACGTCCACAGCAGAGGGAAACAGGCAGCCCGGCCGCTGATAGTAACCTCAGCAGTCGGCACACGGAAAGGCCTACTCTACCTCAAAGACCAGAGGATGAAGACGGATTTCCTCCTTGGTACCGGAGTGAAGATTAGCCTTATCCAACCTACATACTTTGAGGTAAGAGTGGGTTTTTTGGTTTGAATCCACAATGTCTGCGTTGCCCAGCCACTTCCGGTGACGTATCCTTCGGTTTCCAGAAGTGATGACACCGCCTTGTGGTGTCACTCTCCAACTGGCGGGGCGCTATGCAGAAGTGGCGGGTGGCTTAGCCTGCAGGTGTTGCTAGGCACAGGGTCCTTCTTGGTAGTGAAGAGGAGCCTGCACCATCTTGGACTGCCCGTGTGTTGCGGCGATTCAGCCGTTTACTCTTGTGGTCGCTCAGCCGCTATAATAGCCTATTTTTGCAAAGTCACATGGTTTTACTTGATTATAATATTCTTGTGGTCAAGCAAGGTTGGCATTCATTGTCCATCTCTACTTGCCCCTGCCCCCCAGCTTGCTTGGACATTTCAGAAGACACTTCAATTTCAACCTCAAGTTCCCAATCACTATGGTGACCAAGCTTCACACAAAACCATTCACAGTTTTCATTCGACTTAATGCAACTCCTTCCTTAATTGCAAATTTCTTTAGCTTTTGAATCTTTGTTCTATCATCAGTGGTTTCATCCAATCATTCATTTTCCTCTGTTGATTCAAGACAATTTTACAAAGATATTTCAGACCTTGTTCCCTCAACAAACTATCATCATTTCAAAATTCTGGGACTTTGACTAATTACATTGGATAACAAAGATTTTGCTTCCTGATCACTTTTGGATGTTTTTTATGGATTTTGGGCTGCAGATCATGAAAATCACCTTCAAATTTTCCAATTACGTACCTTTTTTTAGGTATTTTTGTGATTTTGTGTCATATTTTAAGTTTACTTCAAGCATAAAAAAAGGTGAATCATGTCATTGAAAATTCATTTTCTGCATTTCCATTTGGACGTCTTCCCTGTTGATCTTGGTGCAGTCAGAGATGAACATGGTGAGAGGTTTCACCAGGACATTGCCATCATGAAAAAGCAGTTTCAGGGCAACTGAAATCCATCAATGCTGGCCAATTATTGTTGGGACTCTGACACAAGAGGCATCAGATGCTGAGTGCAAACAAAAATCAGTGGCAAAACATTTTTAGATTAGTTGAACTAAAGAAATGTTAAACATGCTTGTGTGGCAGCGCACATCCTCATGGCAAACCGGTCCTGCTTGTATCGCCACGTAGTGGGGCAGCCATGGGGAAATGGCATCGTCAGAAGTTTCTCTCTGACTCCAGCATCCCTTCCAGCGCACACCCTGGGCAGTGATTATGATGTCACAAGTAGCTTTGAAGAAGGGCATTTATCTGAGGTTTTATAGGTGTTAGTCAGATGTTCATCTCTTGCTCATTTTGCAAGCCAACTGACACAGATCAACAGCCAGGAGGAAACATCTCGACAGCCAATATTTCACAGTTAAGGCCTGAACTCTTGAGAACAAATAACCCCTTCATAGATGTGGCATAAAAGCAGCACCAGCAAGTAGCCAATGCAATATTTGTTTTAGGTCCTGTTTTCTTATCCCTGCACGTTCTCACTCTCTATACACACTGGTTCATTCACTCACTCACCCACTCACCTGCAGGCTGGCCCACTTGTACTGAAAATTACACTCTGTCCAAAACTCCCTTTGATGAAAGAAAAACTTCTTCAATGTAGGCTTCATGGGTTTCTCAGGACCTAAACATTGGTTACCCTTTACTTCCTATGGATGCTCCATGATCTTATGGTGCGCTATTGAACAGAAGCAAGCACACAAAACATAGTTTATTTTACAGGCTTTATTCAACATAAACTTCCACAGAGCTGGCTGTGAGAATGCTGTTGCAAGCTCTGAGACTGGCCTCGAAGGGCCAGATCTAGCATATTCCAGAGGGTGATTGATAGCCGGCCAGGTGTTGCCTTGGCCTCTTCTGCAGGTACACAGGTTTCCCCCTGCAGTAGGCTAGTGGTATATTAACACATTCACTCACTTCTTTAAAATTGTCCTGGGGGGGGGGGGGGAGGTTACAGTCCATGATCTACCAGAGCCCCAAAACATATATACATTATTAACAAGTTTAGACGGTCCAATGGCCGTCGGAATCTCTGTGACTGTCACAGAGTTGGCTCCTGGTCACAGGTCGGCTAGGGTAAGCAGGGGCTGGGGGTGGGGGCCGGAGCGGCTGGTGTGGTGCAGCTCAGTGGGGTGGCCGGAGCGGCCAGGGTGGAGGTGTGTGTGAGGCATTGGATGGGTGTGAGGGCGGGTTCGTCCCCAATGGTTGGAGTGAGTACTGGGTGCCCGGGGAGGTCTTGGGTGTCCCATAGCTGTCAGGGGAGTTTGTCAGGCCGGCGTGGTCCTGGGATGAAGGATGCTGTTGTGCTGTGGTGGGTGCTCCTGCTGGTGCCAGGTCCCTGGTTGAGGCAGTGTCCTCCCTGCCGCTGATTAATCTAATGTAATCGTAGTTATGTTTTGAATGTAAGAGGAACACCTGCTCGACTAGGGGTTCAGCCTTGTGTGCCCACATGTGTCTATGCAGGAGCACTGGTCCCGGGGATGCGAGCCATGCTAGGAGTGATGTTCCCGTCGTCAATTTCTTGGGGAACGTAAACAGGCGTTCGTGAGGGGTCTCATTGGTAGCCACACACATGAGTGACCTGATGGCATGGAGCGCCTCGGGGAGGGAGTCCTGCCAGTACTCTACGGACCACCCCTTAGACTTAAGGGCCAGGAGGACTGCCTTCCAGATTACCCTGTTCTTGCTCTCCACCTGTCCATTATCTCTCGGGTTGTAACTAGTTGTGCAACTAGTTGAGATGCCCCTTGCTGTCAGGTACTGGCACAGTTCCTCACTCATCTAGACCCCCGGTCACTGTGGATGAACGTGGGGTAGCTGAACATGGTGAAGATCTGTGTCAGTGTCCTGATGACGGTGGCCGTGGAGGTATCTGGGCACTGGGTGGCGAAAGAGAAGTGAGAGTACTCATCTATGACTGCAAGGAAATAGACATTCCAATTTGTGGAAGGGAGGGGGCCCTTGAAGTCTATGCTGAGGTGCTCGAAGGGCTGAGTGGCTTTACAACATGAGCATGGGGTGGGTGGAAGAAGTGGGTTTTGAATTCCGCACGGACCTGGCACACCTCGTTCATGGTCCTGACATCCCTGACGGTGTACAGGATGTTTTGGGACTTGATAAAATAGTATAAGTGGGTAACACCTGGATGACAGAGGGACTCGTGCAGTGCCTGCAGCTGGTTGTCGTGGAGCAACGCTCAGGTCTGGGAGAGGGTGTCGGGGAGTTGTTAAACTTCCCCTGACGATACTGGATGTCGTAGCTGTACGTTGTCAGCTCGACTCTCCAGCGCAGGATATTATTGTCCTTGATCTTGCCCCTATGGGTGGCATTGAACAGGAATGCCACAACACGTTGGTCGGTGAGGAGGGTGAACCTCCTGCCAGCCAGGTAGTGGCGCCAATGGCGGACCGCTTCCACGATCGCCTGGGCCACCTTTTCAATGCTGGAGTGCTCTAGCTCGGAACCGTGGAGGGTCCTGGAGAAGAAGGTGACTGGGCACTCCTCTTGGTTAAGGGTAGTGGTAAGGGCCACATTGGAGGCATCGCTCTCCACCTGGAAGGGGGAGTCCTCGTCCATGACATGCATCGTGGCATCTTCAATATCCTGCCTGATGCGTGTGAAGACTGCCTGCGCCTCAGATGGGAGAGGAAAAGTTGTGGCCTAGCCCAGTGGGCGTACCTTGTCTAAGAAGCAGGAGTCCCACTGTGAGTAGTAGGAGAATAGGGCTTTAAGCGTGGGGGAACGGGGACCTCCATTAATGGGTGCATCCGTTCTGGATCTGGGCCGATGACACCATGTGCCACGATGTACCCCAGGATGGTGAAGCGGATGGTGCTGAACACGCACTTCTCTTCATTGTACGTGAGGTTCAGCTCCTCGGCCGTCCGGAGAAATTTCTCCAGGTTGGCATCGTGGTCCTGCTGATCGTGGCTGCAGATGGTGACATTATCCCGGTATGGGAAAGTCGCCTTTAGCTTGTTCTGGTCTACCATGCGATCCATCTCCTGCTGGAAGACGGAAACCCTGTTTGTGACACCAAAAGGAACTCAGTGGAACTGGTAAAGGCCCCTGACTGCCTCAAAGGTGGTATAAGGCTTGTCCTGCGGGTGGATGGGGAGTTGGTTATAGGCCAACCAGGTCATTCGTGGAGAAGACCCGGTATCGAGCTATCTCATTGACCATGTCGGCTATCCTTGGTATAGGGTAGGCGTCCAGCTGGGTGTACCGGTTGATGGTCTGGCTGTAATCCATGACCATCCTCAGCTTGCTGTCCCCTTTGAACACCAGGACTTAGGCTCTCCATGGGCTGTTGCTGGGCTCTATGACAACTTCCTCTAGAAACCGCCGCACTGCTGTCCTGATGAAGTCTCTCTCCATGGAGCAATAGCGCCTACTTCTGGCGGCTATCGACTTGCAGTCTGGTGTGAAGTGAGAGAAGAGGGCAGGAGGGGCAATGCACAGCGTGGAGAGGCCGCAGGTTGTCCAGGGCTGGTTGGACGGCGCGCTGTGGAGCGTGAGTGGGGGTAGGGGCCCCCCGAAGGCGAAGGTGATGCTCTGCAGATGGCATTGAAAATCTAAGCCCAGGAGGACTGGGGCGCAGAGTTTGGGCATGACAAGGAGCCTGAACCTGGTATATGTCTCCCCCACCCCCACCCCCCCCCCCCCCACCACAGTCAGATTGGCCAAGCGGCGCCCGAGCGTATTAATAGTTCGGTCCTGGCGGTGAAGGCGATAGTGAAGGTGGTGGGGTGGATTTTGAGTTTTAAGGAGTGGGCCACGGTCGGATAAATAAAGCTCTCAGCACTGCCACTGTTGATTAGGCACTTTGTTACCTGCCCGTTGATTTTTACGTCCATCATGGAGCACCTGAGGCCATGAGGGATGTCCCTGGTAAGGGTGGTGGCTTCTAGGACCATCTCGGGGTCCGAGTTGTCATCCTTTGCAGGTGTCGCGTGAGGTGAGTGTTGACTGGTGGTGCTCTCCGTAGGCATGGTGTGGTGGGTGGCGATCGGTGGTGTCCAGAGGCATGAGGTGCATCGGTAGGGCGGCCTGGTCAGCACCCGTGTTGACCACGTCATCATCGGCATCGCTACTGAGTTCGCTGTAGTCCTGGGAGGGCTTGGGTGGCGGTGGTGCCTGCGCTTGTCTGGCCCAAGATGGCAGTGCCATGTTGGGGCATGGCGGTGGCATGGCTGGGCTTCCTCCCCAGCTGCTCTGGTTGCGCCAGGGGAAGTGACGTCACACCATCGGGCATCGGTGCCGGTAATGTCATCACGGGTGGCAAAAGTGTCGTTACACTGTGGACTGGAAGTAACATCTTTGTAGTCTGCGGACGTGGCGTCTTCGCGGGGCGGCGCTGGCGTGGGTGAGGGCTGGTCTGTGCGCATGGCGTGCACGTGGCAATTGTTGCCAGCGAGGCCGAAAGTAGGGCTGCCGAGGTTGGGGAGGCTGGAAGTAGCTGCGGGGGCAATGACGTCGCCTGGCAATCGGACATGGCTGGAACTGGGAAGGAGGGGGACTGGTCGTATAGGGCTGCTGAGCTGCTGGCAGGCTTTGAAAAGCGTACTTTAGTGAAGTGGCCTTTCTTGTCACATCTTGAACAGTACTGATTTCTGACTGGGCAGTTTTGGCGCGATTGACGATCTGACTTACATCAGGACCCACAGTACTTACAAGGGCGCAGAGCGCTTGCAGCAGCGATGTATTCGTCCACCGTCTGGTTTTGGGCCACAGCTGCTGACTGTGCTGACCACGCGGAGGCCTGAGGGAGCCTGGAGTCAAAAGCTTCGGTGTGCAGGCCAGATGCCTCCAAGGTTCAGACTACTTCCACTCTTTTGGCCAGGGAGTGGATATTGTCCTCTAGCAGCTCCTGCCTGACAGCTCTCGTGCATAAACCCCGGATGTAGATGTCCCTGGTCAACCTTTCGACTTACCTTTCATTCATCCCGGGTTCTGCCAGACACAGTCGGGCTAACACATGTAGGGCTCCCAGGTAGGACTCGGCTGTCTCTCCGGGCAGTGGGGCACGAATACTCAGGAGGTATCTTGCGAAGATCACGTTGGTGGGAGGTTTATACATGGTCTCTAGGGTGTTCTTTGCTTCTGAGTACCCAATGCAGTCTTTGAATGCCTGGAAGGCTCAGCGACCCAGCTATTTGGGGTAAAACGAGCCTTTTTCTGTCGGAGACCAGGATGTTGTCAGCACGTGCCTTGATGGCATGGGTCGACATCAACTGTGTGCTTCCAGATTTCGAAGTGTGTCTGCACTTCCGGATGGCGTGGGTCGACTTCAAGGCTCCCGGCACTCAGGAGCTTCTCCACAGCAGCTTCAAATTATATGTTGAATAAATTGTGGTGCGCTATCGAACAGAAGCAAACACACAAAACATAAAGTCTATTCTACAGGCTTTATTCAACACCTGAGGGTGATTGGCAGCTGATCGGGTGAGGCTTGGTCCATTCAGGTCGGCTGATTGACAGCCAGCCGGGTGTTGTCTTGTCGTACATAGGTAACATAGGAAGTAGGAACAGGAGTAGGCCAAAAATGGCCCATCGAGCCTGCTCCGTCATTCAATAAGATCATGGCTAATCTAATTTATGACCTAACTCCACCTACCTGCCTTCTCCCCATATCCCCTAATTCCTCTATCATGTAAAAATTTATCTAACCGAATTTTAAATATGTGTAATGAAGCAGCCTCAACCACTTCCCTGGATAGAGAATTCCAAACATTCACTACTCTCTGGGAAAAAAACTATTTTTCCTCATCTCTGCCCTAAATCTACTCCCCCGAATCTTGAGATTGTGTCCTCTCGTTTTAGTTTCCCCGGCCAGCTCAAAAAACCTTCCTACATCTATCCTATCCATACCCTTCATAATCCTACATGTTTCTATAAGAAACACATTTTACTCTTCTGATGTTTCTTTTATTTTTAACTGTTGTTATCCTTGGTTAACATTATAATTATATTTTTCTGACTGGTCTTATTATCAACCATTCCAAATTATCTCATTGGCAATGAGGATTCCAATTACTGGACATATAAGTTCTCCAGTGCTCTTCTGCGGGTACACATTAAACACTGCATTAGGCTAGTGGTGTATCACCACAGGCCTGTAGAGTTTCTCCAGCCTATTTGTGTATAGCAAAGAATTAAATATTTTAAATGTATAGTTACTTTTGTCATACAGGAAATGTCCACCTGACCGTCTGAGTAGAGCAACATTTCACAAACAGTAAAGAGATATTGATTTGTTTAATTATGCTGTTTCAGAGATGAATGTTGAGCAGGGTCCCCGAGAGAACTCCTTACTCTTCAATGAAAAAAGTAATTGGGTACTAATGCTCTGGACCTGGCCCTCAGCCCGTGGTTGCATCCCACATGAATCTTGGAGCTGTACAACCTTAATGCAACCTCATGGCTCTCAGCAACCTGTAACCTTACTGCTAGAGCAACACTGTGAAGCGACTTCTGTCATTTCCAAACATCCCTGTCATGATGCACAGCTATGAATCCCCATCTGGGTCTAAACCAAGGGACTGTTTAGAGCCTAGCACATAGAGTCTCAGGGTGGAGTGTGGGAATATGTTATTGGGTGCAGAAATATTTTGGGAAATAATTAAATAGTTGGTTTGAAAAAATAAACTCATTATGTTGGTGTGAAAGATGCAACTTGGCAACTGTCAGTACAACACAATTGTGATAACTTTGAAGTAAAATCGCTTTGTTCTTTTTCTTTTCATAAAATGTGTTTTGCTCTTCTGATGTTTCTCTTATTTTTAACTGTTGTTATCCTTGGTTAACATTATAATTATATTTTTTCTGACTGGTCTTATTATCATCCATTCCAAATTATCTCATTGGCAACGAGGATTCCAATTACTGACAGCCCGGACTGGCCAGCGCAGCGCTGGCATCCTATCCTGGCCGCCCCAGTTCTGACAGCCCATGCTTGCATCCTGTGCCGGGGGCGCTCACCAGCTGATTTTCATCCCCTTAGCAGCCACTTGCAGGCAGCTGCATTCAGATGCCTGGAGGGACCTCAGTGCTCGGTGATTATCCTTCCCGTAGGAGGGTTACAAAGTATGCCTCGCAGGTGCCTCCTGCACTTTCAGGTGGCCTCCTGACAGCCGCATAGGGGTACAATATGCAGCTTTACATCGGGGTATTTAGGCCACCTAAAAGTGCCTTGAATGTATCTTTGTGTACAAATGTATTGATTGGGGGGGGTGGGGGGAGCGGACGGGCGGGTGGTTGCCCCAGGCGCCAGCCTGAGGGGGATGCCAAAATCGGAAAAAATGGACCCCAGAAAGTAAAGCATGAGACTAGCATAGTTTTGATGTAATCTCTGCAAAAAAAAAAAAATGTCAGAAACAACGCTAGTGGTTTTTTTTCCTTTTATTTAGGGTCAGTATTCTTCCTTTGATTCAATCATTACTATCTGTTTCAGAGAGTTCGAGCTGTTGTATTAATCTGTTTCAGAGAGTTCACGCTGTTGTATATTCAAAATTAGCAGACCAAGCAAGCAAAAGGTTCATCAATATTCAGTGGCATTCTTGTCGTTTGGGTTTGTGCCTGTTGTACACGATGAACATGCACCTTTTTGTCTGTTATGCTAACAGACTTTGACAAATTAATCAATGAAAGCAGGCCGTCTTGAAGCTCATTTGAGGGTAAAACATCCTAACCATGTCAGTTCAAAATTAGAATATTTTAAATCACTGAAAGAGAACTTTGAAAGTAGATCAAAAATCACTTCATCATTCTCTGCGCAAACTACAGCCCAGAATTGTACCCTTGAAACTAGCTGTGAAATTTCTCTGCTGATAGCAAACCATGGAAAGGATCATACAATTGGGAGGAACTGATTAAATCCGCAATATAATTGATTCTCAAAACAATTCTGCAAAAGGATGACGAAGATGTCCAGGCATTGCCATTGAGTAATAGTACTGTTTCCAACAGAATAGATAAAATGGGTCAAGATGTTGAAAGAAAGCATACGGGACAGGAGGAATAAAGAATACATTTTGATACATTTGGATAGTTTATTCATTGACAAATACAGCATGCTTCATTTATCAAAATAAACAGTTTTATAGAAAAATAAAGTCTACATTTGTTGCATGCTCACACAGATACATATGTCCAATAAATTTTAAAAGTTTGAGAGTTTTCTAAAAGTCTGGATTCTTCAGTAGTCTGGATTTCTGGCATCTGTATATTTGCATGTATCATCGTGAAGTGATGCAGTATAGAAACTGCTCTGAGTCCATACTGACCATCAAACTCCCATTATATGAATCCCCTTTCTTATTTCCTATGCCCATTCATATAAATCTCCCCCACTCTCAGATTCTACCGCTCAACAACACATTAGGAACAGTGGCTAATTAACACACCACTGGTGCACATTTGGGACATGGGAGAAAACTGGAGCACCTCAAGGAAACCCATACAATCACAGGGATAATTTAATGATAACTAATATAGTTGGTGTATCTTATGTACCTTTATGGCTACAGCATGTAAAATTATGATGCATCTGTACATTATACTTACAGTATGAGAATAGTAATAAACTCATGTTACCATATATGTTGGCATGTACGATGATACTTGAACCGTAAAACTGTCACCCCAAAACCAGGGGTCATCTTGTATGCCAAGTATAAAATCCATAATTTAATATCCTGTGGTTTAGAGTATCCCCTATGGCGATGGAGAATAGCATAAAATACTGGCGCAACTCCTAAGGTCCTGCCACTAAATATTTTTCCACTGAATCTTGCATTTGGGAAGCTGAATTAATAGTAATGTTAAATTAAAACAACAAAAGTGTATTATAAACTTTCCTAACATACCTTAAAATTACATCACAGCAACCAAAGCTAACAGTAACTGTTGTGTTTTTATTGTAATAAAAGAAACTTGGGTTCTTTTAAAACAACTATAGTTTATTAGCTTTATCGTGACCATATGGAGGCATCCATCTTGAATCCCCAAGCTGCAACAAACTATTCTCCATCTCCCTCTAGTGGTCAGGAGGATCATTAGCACTCCATCATTACAGTCACCATTTTCAATAACAAATCAGCCAGGATCCCAGGGTCCATTCTCTTTACACTGTCTCATCAAACCAATCATAATAAATCTTGCAGTAACCAATTACTGGTATTTTTAAACTTTTAAATACACGGTTTCTTGGAAAGGCTGAAGTTTTCACTCATGTGCAATGAGAGGAACCATGGGCATGTAACCGATGTGGTCCGTGAGCAGTGTATGATGGATTTGTTGTACCAAGAAATCAAATACAGGCTACGCAGTTTTGCACTTAAATAGGCAAAGACTTCAAAGCCATAGTTTCATGGGGAGTTTAAGGGAAATGTGTAGGGCACATTTTATACATGGAGATTGGTGAACCTGAACAGGCTGGCAGGAGTGGTAGTGGAAGCAGATACACTAGCAACATTGATGTGGATGCTATCTCACTGGCTCTAGAGAAAGCCCTAGAACACCTGGACAGCAAAGATGCATACATCATGATGCTCATTATCGACTACAGTTTGGCATTTAAGACCATCATCCCCTCAAAAATGATCAGCAAACTCCAAGTCCTGAGAGTTAACACCCCTTTGTGTAAATGGATCATGGATTTCCTCACCTCCAGTCCATAATTAGTGAAGATTGGTAAGAACATCTCCTCCACAATTCCCATCAGTTCCAGAGCACCACAGGGCTGTGTTCTTAGCCCCCTGCTCCACTCATTTTACACCTACGACTGTGTAGCTCAGTACGACAATAGCATCATCTGCAAATTTGCCTGTGATACCACGATAGTGGGTTGTATAAAGGAAGGGGTTGAGTCAGCGTATAGGATGGAGATTGAAAAACTGGTTGAATGGTGCACAAAATACAATCTTGCTCTTAATGTCACCAAAACTAAGGAGCAGATTGTTGGCTTCAGGAAAGGAAAACCAGAGGTAGACAATCCAGTGATCATTGGGGGATCAGAGGTGGAGAGGGTGAGCAAATTTAGGTCACTACCTTGGAGGATGTTTCCTGGACTCAACACACCAATGGCATCGTGAAGAAAGCATGTCAGCACTTCTACTTCCTCAGAGGCTTGGTATGACATCAGAAATCCTGGCAAATTTCTACAGCTATGTAGTGGAAAATTTGCTGACTGGCTGCATCATGGTCTGGTATGGGGACACCAGTACCCCTGAGCATAAAGCCCTCCAATAGGTAGTGGACACAGCCCAGGACATAATAGTCAATCTACAGGGAAAGCTGCTGTCAGAGGGCAGCAGCAATCATTAAAATCCCACACCACCCAGTACATTCTCTGTTCTCGCTGCTGCCATCAGGAAAGGAGGTATAGATACCACAAGACTGACATCACCAGGTTCAGGAACAGCTGCTACCCCTCCACCATCAAAGTCCACAATGACAAACTCAATCAGGGACTCAGTTTACTTGTGCACTTAATTGAGTTTCTTTTTAACTCTCTCTGTATTGCATAGTCAGTTTGTTTACATTCGTGATCCACATACAGTACTTTTATTTGTTGACATATTTACACCGTGTACAGTTTATTTTTGCATTACCAATTAGTGGTAATTCTGCATGCCTGCAGGAAAAATAATCTCAGGGCAGTAAGTGATATACTCTGACAATAAATCTGAAATTGGAATTTAAAAGGCTTCAAGCTAGACACATGAATATGAAGGATTGGAGCAAGCAGTAGAGCTAGTTTGATTTGGACATCATGTTCAGCACAGACACATGGGCAGAAAGGCCTGTTCTTGTGATGTCCTGCTGTTTGCTCTAATTATCCTGAGATAATCTTAAATGCCTGCAGTTGTGGACTGAAGGTACTTTGAAAATATTGGGAGAACCACAATTTTGACCGAGTGCCAATAAAGAAATGGTAAAGTATATCCATGTAAGGATGGTATTTAACTCGGAAGTGAAATTAAATGTGATTATATTCTCGAGCATTGTCTCTCTGATGAAGGTTGTAGTCGATACTGTAGGCTCTGTGAGTACCAGCTGATAGTTTCCCATGCAAGTGCCAGCCTGAGCAAACACAGTTGTATGCAGGCAACCACACTCTTACATCATGTAGCAACTTCCTGCACCATTTAGAATGGGCAAGCTGCTGGATTAACCTACGGCAGTTTCAAGAATTCTTTGTGGATTTCAGAGTCAGAATGGTTGTGATGGATTAAATCGCTTGAGTCTAATTAAATATTTTGTATTTTTTCTGTATGTTTGGTCTATATATGATTTTTCTGAATCTATTGCAACATCATTTGAAGTTCTTATCAATAGTTTTTTTTTAAATCTGAGAAGTCTATTTGAAGTTTTCAGGAGTTTGACAAGCTGTTCCTGGGATGGGGCTTAGAATCCTCTAAACTTTTATTTCGGTGTTTTGTGTGCTTGATTTGTCCCTGTCCTATCCTTTCCACACATGGAATGTTTTGTCACAGACCAAGGCCTTGCTGTTGAGCATCAGGTGGCTTATCTCAGTATGTGAGATAATTGAGATCTTCTCAGGTAAGTGAGTAGTAATTATGGATGGCCAGCAGCTGACAAAGTTTGGGCGATTACTTCTCACTTGCCTGACTGGTCATGCAAGTACAGTCTGCGCCTCAAACTTCAGATGCCAGCAGAAACACGGTACCCAAATTCTCCTGTGTTTTCTGTTTGTCCATCTTACACCTTATTTGATGTATTTACAGACATGATACACTGAATTTATAAAATCTTCTCAAGTTCAATATCCTTCCTGTAAGACTTCTAGTTCTGTCCTTTGTCAAATTTCCTTCTCTTTTTCTTATCGGCAAAAAAAAGAGCTACCTCAAAAACTTCACCCAACATTATTTCATTTGGTTTGGGAGGCAGAGTGGTAATTACATTGATGCTGCAGAGGCAGTACAATGCTAAGGACCTGGGTTCAATCTGTGCTTGGAGATTCTATGTTCTCCCTTATGACCATGTCAGTTTTCCCTGGGTACTCCACAATCCATAGATAGGCTAGGTTAAATAGGCTCCTGGTGCAATTGAATCAGAGAAATGGGAGTTATAGGAAAATAAGATAAGTTATAGGAAATTTGATAAGTTATAGGAAAATAAGTGGGGGGATGGGACTGAGTCCACATAAACTCAAATCGTCTCTTTGTCTTTAGGATGTGTTAGATTTGCTTGACATTTCAAGAATATATTAACAATACAAAAATAGTGAATCTCTGAGGCTACAAAATTGCACTTCTATGATCTAGTTGTCTTCCCACAAACGAGCTGAACTCACCAGCACTTACTACTTGATCCCAGACTGTCCTTGTTAATATTAGACTGCTCTAAAGTAGCCTAATATTTAAATTCACTAATGATTGTGTTAGGAGCGAGCCATCTACACAGAAAGAGATACAAACAAGGTGGAGATTCGATAGATATAAAATGAACTGGTACAGTCGATTTCTCTCATCAAGAAAAGCAAGCTTGCTTTACTACAGAGAAGACAGTTGGAAACGCATTCAGCTTTTTTCAGGACAGGGGAATCTGAAAGCATCCCAAAATATTTCCAATTGGATTGATTTGGTGTATACCATTGAAATATTCTTGTCCTTGGCAATGTGTGTCATTTGAATATTACTCGACAAGTTTTGGTTTGCTTTGAAATTTCCGAGTGCTAATGCAAAACTAACTTAGCATATATTGCCAGGGTGTATCTCACAACTACCGATCTTCCACTCCATATTTCTATCATTTGTTACAAACTAGCAAATAACTAGTTTGGTCGTACCCCTTATCTGAAATGTCCAAAATTCGAAACCTTTTGAGCGCCAACATGGCGCCTCAAGTGGAAAATTCCACACCTGACCTCACTTTCTCATGTGGGGCTCTGACACACTGTTGGTGCCAGTTTGTTACCAACCGTCGTTACCGCTACACCTAGATGCATTATTCACTGCGCATTTTGCTTATTCTCTGCTCTGTGGTACAAAGATATTGTTGAAAATAATTGGTGAAATAGCCAAAATAGTTCTGAATCAAGTTAAGTACAAAATATTATTTTCAAGTGAAATCTGAAATTCATCTCCACCTAAAACACTATGTTTTAGTGTGACATGACCCGCAACATTATTGCATTGAAAAAAAAATACGGTGTACTGTAACCTTTTGATCAAAACTCAGCATGGTAGATGGAGACTGAAAGCCTACCCTTGTTTGATGTTGTTTAACAGCTGATACAGTTGCGGCTGTGCTGCTTAATTACCCTAATCACATTATTACAAAATCCAAAATCTGAAACACTCTGGTTCCATGTATTTTGGATAAGGGGTACTTGACCTATGCGGAAATATACTTAAAAAGCAAAGAATCCGTTCATGCAGATCAATTTGGCTAGACATTTGTTTTTATGTCTTAGCAAAGGGTTGTTTCTATGCTGGCTTTGCATCATAAAGACAACCTGCAGATGGTGTGTAAGAAGCAATGCTGCACCAGCAAACGTGTGCTGTCCAATTAGCAGGAATTGTGTTTCTTTCACAGTTCTGCTGGCAGAGCATTTTGGTTGTGCACTGCAAGGGTTGGAACTTGCTTGCTCCAATTTATTTACTGTTAACTGTTGAAACAACTTAGGATGCATAGTGCGCTTGATTTTTTTTTATGCAATCAAAACAACAGGAATGCAATTCTTTCTTTTCCTCATTAACTGGCTATTAGATCCCAGGTTTGGGAGTATTGTTTACTGTCGAGCTTTTCCACCTGTTCTGTGGACTCTAATGTATAAAGTGGTACAAATTTTCCACTTGGAAGAAAAAGAAAATTAGGGCACCTGTCACCCAGCCACCAAATTGCAATAGCCCATCTTGCCTTCTAATCAAGACTAATTTTTATCCCATTCACAGTACCATCCCCCTCCCCCTGTTTGCTGGTGTATGCTCCCTTCCTCCCTTATCCTCCTATTACCTCTTGCTTGTGGGACTGTGCTCCTCCCCCCCCACCCCACCCCCCACCCCACATTTTTTTCATATCTTGATGAACGGTTCAAACCCGAAATGGACTTGTATATATTTATCTTTTCTATATAAAGTACACTGCTTGAACTGCTGAGTTTCTCCATCATTGTATTTTTACTTCAATTAAGATGTCTGCAGACTTCAAAATCAGAATTTATTGTCACAAAATTTGTTGTTATACAGCAGCATCTCAGTGCAAACTTTTATATAAACCACATTTCAAAATAAATAAAACCAGTGCAAACAAAAAAGAAAAAGACAAGTTGAGGTGGTGTCTGTGATTCATTGTTCATTCAGGAATCTGATGGCAGAGGAGAAAAAGCTGTCCTTGTGCCTCTGAGTGCTCGTCTTTAGGCTACTGTACCTTTTTTCCAATGGTAGCTCAGTGAAGAGGGCATGGCTCGTTGGGGGAAGAGGGGTATGGGGGGGGGGGGGGCAGGTGTCTTTAACTGCCAAAAGTGTATAGGTTATAAATGGGTTGCTATGTGGGTTTGACAGAGATGAGTCAGGAGAGCAGCTAACTGCTCTTGGTAAACGATAGGCTGTAACAGCACTGATTTACCACAGCTTACAAGAAAACTCGCAAGAGGCTATCCTTTATGGGGTGCCTGAGGAGATTTAATATGTCACCGAGAACTTTCGGAAACTTGTACAGATGTACCATGGAGAGCATTCTGGCTGGTTGCATCAGTGCCTGGTATGGAGGTGCCAACTCTCAGAAAAAGAAAAAACTCCAGAGTTGTTAACTCAGCCTGCGACAACACAGGCACCAGACTTCACTTCATCGAGGACATCTACATGAGGCAGGGTCTTAAAAAAGTAGCTTCTATCCTCAAAGACCCCCACCACCCAGGCTACACCCTCTTCACTCTACTACCATCAGGTAAAAGGTTCAGGAGCCTAAAGATGAGCACTCAATGGCACAATGGCATCTTCTTCCCCACTGCCAACATATTCCTGAATAATCAATGAACCAAAGACACTGCCTTACTTTTACTGCACTATTTTTTTTATAATAATGGCAGAAGATAGTTATAATATGAACATTTTCTCTCTGAAGCTGACGGAAGACACTGAAATTCATGACTTGTTCATGACAACTGATTCTGAAATAAAGGATATACTTGTTTCTTTCAGCATACTGTGAAGTCAGCTTTATTATTCACTAGGCACAACATTTCATTCTTTAACTCCCTAAACACCACTCAGCCAAACTCTTCTGCCCTTCTCATTGGCTCACTGCCACACAGGTAATGCTGATGCTCTCATTCCCTTCCTCCTGCGACTGAGTTCCATCACCCGTTTACTGACGCTCAACACACCCGTGCATGCGTGCTACCACTCACCTGTGTTGCATTGCTTACGTCAACCAGCACCCCTCCCCACAAAGGTAAGTATTTAACCGTGACAAGTCATTCCCATGCTTGGAAGTTCAGCCCTTGTAAATATCAGGGCTCATAATCTTGCTCTGAAGTTGCAAATCTATTATTTACTCTGACATTACAGGCTGACATAATGAGTACATTAGCTGATGTACGGATGTTTCCTTAGAAAAAAGAGCAAAGCATCAGATTCTTCACCCTGCAATGCCAATTTAAACCAATCCATCTGCCAGTATAGTCCATTCCTGACCTATTCATGTGCGCCTTTCTAATTGCATCTTAATTGTGCTATCATAGCTGCTTCTACCACCTCCCATGGCAGCTCATTCGAATATTGTTTCATGGTAACAGTCCCTTTCAGCCCAGAAGCCCCTGCCACCTAATTGACCTACAATCAATCCCAGGTCCATTTTGAATAGTGGGAGGAAACTGAAGCATTTGGGGAAAACCAACATAGATATGGGAGAATGTGCAAAACTCCTTACAGACAGTGCCAGATTCCAACCCTGCTCCCGATCACTGATGCAGGAACACTGAACCACTATGCCACCCATGATTAAAATCATCCAAAATTAAAAATAAATGTTTGGCTGGCTTAGAAATTTGTTATTAGATGCTGTGGCGGCTTGCCTGGCAGGAAATTGAACTGGCTTGAGAAGTCTTGGGCAGCACGATGAAGTCATCTTCGGCTATCCATTGTGCGGGAGTGGCTGGGAGTCCAGGGTTTTAAAAAGTGTGCGAGTCCAACAGTAAACTGTTATTTTCCATTTGAACTCAACTCAACTATGACTTCATTTCACACCCACAATACAGCGACCACATTGGTGACCCCGACGGGCCCAAAAGGCTTTAAAACCCAAAATGGACAACTCACCAGTTTTCCTCAAACTGCCTGTGTTCTGGACAAATCAACCAGAGGTGTGCTTTGGACACAATGAGGCACAATTTCACATTCGTCGAATAGTGGCAGATGCCACTGAATACTACTATGTGGCAAGCACCCTCAACCAAGAAGTGGCAGGTCGAGTAGTTGATTTCCTCCATGATCCACCAGATCACGGCAGATATCTGGCTCTGAAAGACCTACTTCTCTGCACACAGAGTCTCTTCCAATGCGAGTGAGCTGCGCACCTCCTGCATGTGGACAGCTTGGGTGACCGCTTCCCGTCGAAGCTAATGATGTTGGCTCTGGCAGATGGTCATAAACCATGCTCTTTGAGCAGATATTCTTAGAGCAGATGCCAGAGGATATCCATCTCATGTTGGCTGTTGAAGACTTTGCAGACCCCTGTGCAGAAGCTGCCTGTATGGATGTTCTGTCGGGCACGAAGCAGCACGGCGGGTGCCCCACTGAAATTAGTGCTGTGTAACACTCAAAGTCCCAGGCTCCACACAAACAGTGACAAGGATACATACAACCCTGAATAAAGAAGTTGTCGAGACAGATTCTTGGGGTTTTTATCACCAATGATGGGGTTCTGGAGTACGCCGTTGGCGACCACCATGTGCGTTTCCAGAAAACACTAGGGCCAGATGTTGCTAAGGTCTATGGCGGCTGGCCACTGTAACAGCCTGGTTTATTTATGGGACGATCTCTCTGGGTGAAAGTTTCTATTTGACACAGGAGCTGAAATTAGTGTCCTTCACCCAACCGCCTATGATACCCGTACCAGGAGTGCGGGGCCTGTTCTCACGGCAGTTAACAAAAATACGATCCGCACATATGGCAAGGGAACCATACCCTTGCAATTCGGTGGCAACAAATTCTACTGGAGGTTCACACTGGTTGCAGTCTCTCAGCCATTGCTTGGAGTGGACTTTCTCAGAGCTCACTCGCTGCTGATAGATTTAAAGGGCTGCATGCTGGTGAATATGAAAACCTTTCAATCTTTTCACCGAGAAGAAGCCAAGCTACCTTCCCTAAATTTGGATTCAATGGTGTATTCCACTAATGAATTTGCTAAGGTTCTTGCAGAGTTCCTGGACATGGTTGCACCACAGTTCTCCATGGCTGGACCAAAAAATGGCATCATACATCATATCCTAATGAATGGACCTCTAATTCATGCCCGAGCCCGCTGACTACTGCCTGACAAGCTGCGCCTGGCCAAACAAGAATTCCTCAAGATGGAGGAAATGGGGATTGTGCGCAGGTTTGACAGCCCGTGGGCTTCCCACTTCACATGGTGTCCACAGCTACAAGAGACCATGTGGGGACTACAGGCAGCTCAACGATGCCACCATCGCAGACAACTACCCTGTTCCTCATATATAGGACTTTACTGCAAATCTCCAGGGGGCCCGGGTATTCTCGAAGTTTGATTTGGTATGAGGGAATGATCAGGTCCCAGGGAACCCACAAGACAGACTCAAAACTGCTATCATAACACCAATTGGTCTCTTTGAGTTTCTGTATATGTTGTTTGCCCTTAAGAGTGGTGTGCAGATATTTAAACAGCTTATGGGCATGGTGGTGTGAGGAATGGACTTTCTCTTTGTGTACTTGGATGACACACTTGTTGCCAGCCACTCCGACAAAGAACACCTACAGCACCTGCATTTACTCTACTGCTGCCTACAAGAATTCGGTCTAACAATAAACCCCGCGAAGTGCAAATTCGGGCTGTCCTCAATCGACTTACTAGGATGTCAAGTCAGCAGCCAGGATGTCATTTCATTACCAGCCAAAGTGGAGGCCATCCTCAAATTCAGAGTCAATGGCCTACAGGAATTTGTAGGAATAACCAATTTCTACTGTCACTCTCTATCATTTACAGCCCAGATCATAAATCCCAGTTCGACCTCATGTCCATAAAAGCTAAGGGCCTGGAATGGTCAGAAGAGGCGATGACAGCATTCAAGAACACAAAAAGCACCCTGACAAAGGCAACCCTGCTGGTCCACCTGCGAATAGATGTACCGACTGCATTAACAGTGGACATCCGATTCAGCAGCAGGTGGAGTATTGCAACAGAGCATCAATGGACACTAGAAGCCTCTTGTGTTCTTTCGTAGGCACTTACAACCCCTGGAGACAAAATATAGCACTTTCGATAGGTAGCTGCTGGCCCTCCATCTGGCGGTTCAACATTTATGCTATTTCCTGGAGGACAGGGACTTCACAGTATTCACAGACGACAAACTACTAATATTTGCATTTGCAAAAGTGTCAGATCCATGGTCAGCCCAACAGCAGTGCCACCTCTCTTACATATCCGAGTTCACCGCAAGGATTAAGCACATCACTGGTAAAAATAACATAGCAGTGGTTGAACTGTCCAGCTCCAGCTTTTAGGCTTTGTGATCCCCATCTCCAGGGGTTGACTATGTGGCACTTGCTGAAGCACAACAACAAGACATAGAGATTCCAGCACACTGAACTGCAGTCACTGGTCTGCGCCTTGAGGACATTGCTTTTGGACCTAAAGGAACCATTCTCCTTTGCGATGTGTTCACGGATCAGCCTCGCCCCCATCATCCCAGCTGCTGGAGAAGATGCATTTTTGATGCGTTTTACAGATTGGCACACTTCTCAATTTGCACGACAGTCTACCTGGTTTCCAACAAACTCATCTGGCATGGACTCTGGAAGCACATCGGCTACTGGGCTCAGATGTCCACAGACTGCCAACATCTAAGGTGCAGCAATATGTGAAGGTACTGCTTCAACCCTTACAGCCGCCACAACAAAAGTTTGACCACATGCATATCGACATCGTTGACCCAATCCCAGTGTTACAAGGGTAGAAATACCTGTTCACCATTGTGGACAGGTTCACTAGGTGGCCATAAGCGATACCATTGTCGGATTCCTTTACCGAGTCTTGTGCCAGAGCATTTATATCTGCCTGGGTGTCTCATTTTGATCTTCCCCCCCATGTCACCTCTGGCAGAGGTCCACAGTTTACCACTGTCTATGGGGCATGCTGTCACTAACATTGGGAACACAGCTCCATCGTATGACAGCTACCATCCGCAGTCCATCGCCCTGGTCAAAAGATTCCACAGGCACCTGTAATGCGCATCGAAAGAACCAAAGACTTGTTGATCCAAATCAAGGCTTTTATTAACTAAAAGACTGGAGCGTATCACAAGTAGGTCGACCAGTCCAGAATGACCTGGTCTAGCTAGGGGCAATCCTTTAAGACCTGCCAGTAGGTGTGGTTATGCTCTCAGCCAATCACAGTCATCCTACACTACCATCTGTACATATGTGCATATACACATTGGTGATAGAATCTGTACTATCACAACATTGAAAGACTTATTTGATGGCCCGCATCCAGGGACCTGATTGGGCAGATGAGCCATCCTTGCAAAACAGACTACACCCAAGGAGGATCTCCAGTCATCATCAGCAGAATTGGTATATCGGGCTCCGCTCATCATGCCTGGAGAATTCATACCAGCAACCCAAGGACAAGAAGAGACACCCTCTGAAGTCTTAAATAAACTGCAGGAGCGGCTCAGCAAAATGGCCTGGTTTCCATGTCGCGACATTGCGTCACAACATCCTTCATCCCGAGAGACTTAAAAAGCTGTGAATTTGTGTTTGTGTGTAGAGGTGCACAAAGACCATCCCTGCTAGGGCCTTATGAAGGTCCATTTAAAGTATTGTGTGCTGGACATAGGTGGGAGATCAGAGACATTCACAATTGATCACCTTAAACCTGCACACCTAGACCTGGATAGGTACCACCAGTGCGCAAAGGATGTAGACCACCCTAGCGAAAGTGTTAGTGTCTCCGGAAGCTGGTTCTGTGGGGTGGGGGAGGCGTGGCCATGTGGCAGCTCGCCTGCCAGGAAATCAAACCTTGTGAATTCTCGGACAGCACGATGACGTTACCATCGGCTATGCATGGCGCGAGGGTAGCTGGGAGCCTAGGGTTTTAAAAAATGCACGAGTCCAACAGTAAACTGGTGTTTTCCGTTTGAACTCAACTCGACTGCGACTCTTCATTTTACACCACTATACAGCGACCACAATGCCATCATTCTCTTCAGTATTGCCAATAAGAAAATTATGATATGAGAACTTGTCTGTAATGATATTCAGCTAACTTACTTGATGCACAGGTTTGGTATAGCACACCTAACTATCTAGTTCATTTGGAGAAATGTTTTACGTTTATTCCTATGCATCCAATAGAAAATAGAAATTCAATCTTGGCCAGAATGGTCATTGTTTGCTTTTTTTCTGTATAGCATATCAACTTAATATCTGGAATTACTGTACAGTCATGTTATTATTAGATTGCTCAAGCTTCTTACATGTCTGATTAGTAATATCAAGGGAACAAATCCCATTTGGAAGAAGCCAGGCAAGTGGGTGACTGGAAATGTAGAATTTTATCCAGCTGTTCTTAATGTGCAGCCCCATCGACAGACAACCGAGGTCCATTCACTATTATAGATTGCCATCCCCATTTTGGAATATGTAACAGCTACCTATTAAGTGCGCTTGGTTGACTTTTGGCAGTGTGGAATTGAGAACTATTACAGAATATTGATTTGAATCATATTACTGTCAGGAAACAGATAGAAACCTATTTTAAAATGAATAGATGGATTTGAGGAATGATAATTAGGGCTCAGCATCAGTGTAGAAATATCCAGATGCCCATTCTCACAAATAATAGTTCTTGTGTAGCTTCATTATTCCGTCTGTTAGTCTTCTGATTTTTAGAACATCCAACAGAAATTCCATGGTATTTCTTCATGGGGATAGAGAGAGTGGAAGAGTGAAAATGTTTTCAATGAGAAGGAAAGAAGCTGTTTCAAGAAAAAAAAGCTACAAACTGACATTTTTCATTGGGTGGCATCTTTGTTTCAGGTCTGGAGTTTCTTCTCAAAAATGCCCGTCATCCTATTAAGCAAAAAGAGTCCTTTCCAGGGAATCTGCTGATATCAGAACTAGACTTCCCATAACCTGTCTTTTAAGGAGACGCCAGCACATTTACCTCACATTCCTGCTGCTTGCAGTTAAATTACCTAATTTTATTTGTCAGGCATGAAAAGGAACATAATGAGACTTCTGCTCCAGCCTGTTCATCACTTCATCTTTCTACTTAGGCCACTTTTAAATTCTTAGCATACAAATTTCAGACATAAATAGATTCTGCTTTGTGGTACAAAGGAGCAAACAAGCAGTTTACAATAATTGGAAGATGTTGAACATGGTGTCATCACAATGAAAAATATATTGTAGTCACTCTGTTCGCAGTCTTGTAATTTGTCACACAGTAAGCCCACCTCACTGACAAAAGGCAAAGGAGGAAAAACCCAACACCCAACCCCAACCAACCAATTTTCCCCTGCAACCGCTGCAACCGTGTCTGCCTGTCCCGCATCGGACTTGTCAGCCACCAACGAGCCTGCAGCTGACGTGGACATTTACCCCCTCCATAAATCTTCGTCCGCGAAGCCAAGCCAAAGAAGAAGAAAGAAGAAAGAATATAAATGAAACAGGACAAACTTTTTTCTTGTGTTTACAGGGTTTATCTTAACTACTCTGTGGCAGGTGAAGAAAGGTGCATGTGACCCAGAGGATAACTTCACTCACTTCATAGATTTAGGTTCAAAGCAGAAAAAATAATATTTTTTTGAAGGACTGTATTAACTGAAAGCTCTATGACCTGTGTTTATAAAGTGATGGATGTTAATCTGAATAGTATTCACACCAGGGATTACTGGTAGCTGTTTCATGCTCAGAATGCAATAAACTATATATTTTTTCATTTATCTCTGAATAATGGAAAAGGTCACCGCTGAATTCCTTTTATGCAATGCATTCTGAATGAAAGACATAATGGATGCATAATCTTTGCCTAATTTTTTTTTTTCAGCACAGTTTTGAGATATAGGAAACTAAATTTGTTCAGGAAAGTTCCTGAAATCAATGCATTGGAATTCCAGACAAATGATATTGCCCAGCACCTAGAAAGAGAGGACCTCGTTCTTTTGAAGATGAATAGTGATATAAGTGCTGGATAAATATAAACGGAAACATCAGCTTTTTCTGGGAGTGAATTGGTCCAATAATTTTTTCGGTGTCATGCTGTTGTTTTATGAATATATTCATACAGTACAACCTAATGGAAAATTAAGGAATGAATGATATTTTATCTGTGTTGTTTCTTGTCTCTTCTAGACAATACATACGTGTCAAATTCAGAGAATGATGATGATGTGCTTGTTACAAGGGACCCTATTCCAGTAATTTTCCAAAGAATAGCAACAGGTAAGAGCCTGGAATTTGGTAAGGTTATGTTACCACTGAATGTTACCAAAATTCATAATTTAAGAAGCACTGAGATGGGCACTTGAATGGCTTAGGGACAACGACAACAGGCTAGTGCTGGAAGATAAGGTTAATTCAGTGGATGCCATTTGCTGGGGTAGATGATGGGGGGGGGGGGGGGGCGTAGACATGATGGGTGAGTGGCCTGTTTCCTGCTGACTCTGATTCAATGGATTCTAAGCAGGTCATTCTGAACACAAGGGTAGGGATGAAGAGCCTGAGGTACTTGGGAATTGATAGGTTTGGAGACGAGTGGTAAGGATGCAACCTGGAGTCGACAAGTTAGTGGAAAGAAGGAAGAAATCAACAGATTATGAGGTGTAGGCTGGCAAATGGGGTGAGAGGGATGATGTTGGTGTTGGATCTGTAAAAAGGGTTCAACATCATGTCCAAGATGAGGTGATTCGGGAATGACATTGTGAAAAGTAACTACCTGAGCCAGGTTCTAAACATGAGACCATAAGAGCAAAGATAGGCTATTCAGTCCATTAAGTCTGCCCTGCCATTCAATCATGAGCTGATCCTATCCCACTCAGCCCCACTGTCTGGCCTTATTCCTATAACTTTTGATGCCCTGGCTAAACAAAAGCCTACCAATCTCTGTCTTAAATACACCCAATGACCTGGCCTCTACAACCACCTCTAGCAACAAATTCCACAGATTTATCACCCTCTGGCTGAAGAAATTCCGATGCATTTCTATTCTGTCGATATTCTCCACCCTGAAGTTGTGCCATCTCATCCTAGACTTTCCCACCATGGGAAGTAACCTTTCTTCATCTACTCTGTCCTTGTTTTTCAACATTCAAAATGTTTCAGTGAGATCCCCCTCATTGTCCTAATTTCCAATGAATACAGGCCAAGAGCTGTATCCCACCATGGGAAGTAACCTTTCTTCATCTACTCTGTCCTTGTTTTTCAACATTCAAAATGTTTCGGTGAGATCCCCCTCATTCTCCTAATTTCCAATGAATACAGGCCAAGAGCTGTAAAACACTCCTCACATGACAACCCTTTAATTCCCCGAATCATCTTTTGAACCCTCTCCAACTTCAGCACATCTTTTCTTAAATGATCTACGCAGGCCAGTAGCTACTCAGGCTCTCTTTAAGAAGCAATATAGCAAGTCCTGAAACCAGCATGAATAGCCTGGCTATTCCACGGTCATAAACATATGATTGAACATTACAGATGGGATGCCCAGGCACATGTTGGACGCCAGAAGATTACCGATATGTGTATTAATGGCTCCACACGCAGGTGCAGCACATTGAGGAAAAATAATGGTTAAGGAATAGCACATGGTTATGTTCCAGGATCCAAAACCTGAAGTCAAGTTCAGCTGCTGGAACATGGAGTTCTTTATTAGCAAAGGAGATTCCACAAAATTGAACAATGTGTTTTTTTAGACCCTTTCCTTTGAAATTCAGAGGAGAAGGACTTGCCCTGGCATTTTTGCAAAATGATTGAATATCTCTTTACTTGTCTGAATCTCATATTTTAAGTAAGCATCCGACCGCTTGGTGGAACTGTGTTCAAAAACGGCCCCTAATGCATTTTTGTGGTGCATCTGGGATTAGATCTCAGTCTAAGTTAAGAATGAAAGTGTCAACCTTTCTTTTCAAATGTTATTAAATGTCAGTATATATTTTTTTTTAAATTGTTTCCACCTGGAAAGATGACATTGCACCAAATACCAGCTAATAATTCAGAAATGTTGCTGCTGGTAATACAGCTTTAATATAAAACCAAAGATTCCAATGAAGGCAACACAAGTGAAGAATATTGTATTCATCCATCTGCCATGGGCAATGCAGTGATTGTGTTGAGCTCTCTCTCTCTTCTCTCTTTGGCTTGGCTTCGCGGACAAAGATTTATGGAGGGGTAATGTCCACGTCAGCTGCAGGCTCGTTTGTGGCTGACAAGTCTGATGCGGGACAGGCAGACACAGTTGCAGCGGTTGCAGGGGAAAATTGGTTGGTTGGGGTTGGGTGTTGGGTTTTTCCTCCTTTGCCTTTTGTCAGTGAGGTGGGCTCTGCGGTCTTCTTCAAAGGAGGTTGCTGCCCGCCGAACTTTGAGGCGCCAAGATGCACGGTTTGAGGCTATGCATCAGCTATCAGAGGGAGAAGTGGGTAAAACAACATCTGGCAGTGCAGCTGAGGCTCCAGCAGGCTGCAACCAACATAAAGACCATTACTGGCAATAAAACAATGGAAACAAAGTTCAAGTCTTACTGTTGTTTTAATACCAAACCAGCTTCTGCTGGAATTATGTTGCTTAATTAGTTTTGCTTTCACTGGCGGCAAAGTGAGGAATTGGTACTCAGTTGTAAAATATTGTGGGAAGTTTGAGAAGAGGTCACAAACAATGTTTTTCTCTTCCCTTGGCATTTCCAACAGGTATTCCACGGAACTGTTGTACTTCAGTGTTTCTGGCCATTTAACTGTAAGAACTTGAAGGGCTAGGGGCCGGAAATAGATGTAGGATCTTTGATGTGCAGTCGGAAAAAATTTGCAGTGACATTAAATGTGAATACTCATTGCATCTAAGCAATGAAGCTTCATCACCCGTAAATTTTGATGAAGAAATCCAAAACCCTGAAGCCTGCCTAATGAAGATTATTAATGAATCACTCAGATTAGTTGACTGAGGCCTTTTTATAAATGTCCCAATGTTAATGCATTGAATAGAAAATTTTGACTTAAAATATGCATTAAGAGTGTACAACAGCCTTAAGAATAGAAAAAAAAATCCAAATTCATTGCAAAGGGATGATTAATTTCCATGAATGTTGCAGGTACAGAAGAGCATTGGAATTGTGAAGTATAAATTAACAAGATTGAAAGAGTCTACCTTCCACTATTTTTGTGGTCACATACCAAAATGCTGCTAAAATGATTAATTGGCCCGATGACCATCCCCATTGCTGGCCCATGCTGAGAGTATTTTATCTCAATTCCTCGGTAATTTTCAACACCACTGTAGCGTGACAGAGAACACTCCTGAGAGAGTACAGCACGCTTTTATTCAATAAGAATGGCACACATGGTCTGCGGACTGAACTGGAGTTTTGGTGGGGATCCAGGGTTTATATTGGGATATGCGGGGGACGGAGTCAGGGGAGGAGTCCGTCCTTAGAGCATTGCACAAGTAGTGAATTCCCAGTTCACTACATTCACCCCTTCCTTTTGAATGAAGCCTGCGGGTGAAAACAGAGAACATCGGATAGTCAAAATAATATTTACGATATTTACAAGTTCAACCTGTCAGGAGGTCTGGAAATGTGGACAGAGTGCTGCAGTGCTTCCCGACCCTCCTGTGGTTCTGGGGCCTCAGGGCATGGGTGATCTGGCTCTGGCTGAGCGGTCGCTGGAGCCACTTCCTGCGACAACTCACCTGAGCCCATTGGCATTTCTCTGGAAATTCTAAGTAGGTCAGAGTCCTTGCTCCCTTGAGGTGGTGGACTCTCAGTTCCAATGGGTGCCAGATCCCTGATCGAGACAGTGTCCTACCTGCCATCTGGGTATGCCACGTAGGTGTAAGTTGGGATGGCATGGAGTAGGTGCACCTTCTTGACCAGGGGTTTGGATTTGCTCCTCCTCATGTGCTTTCGGAGCAGCACTGGGCCTGGTGCTGTGAGCCAAGCTGGGAGGGATGTCCCTGACGTTGACTTTCTCTCGATAGGATACATCAGTTTGTGAGGAGACGCATTGGTCGCAGTGCAAAGAAATGACCTAATGGAGTGGAGTGCCATGGCCAGCCTGAATCTAGAAGTCCTTTGGACAGGAGGGCCAATTTTACGGCCTTCCAAATCATAGCATTCTCTTTCTCAATCTGTCCTGGGGGGTTATAGCTGGTTGTCCTGCTGGATGCAATTTTCTCTCACCAGCAGAAATTTGCAAAGATCTTTGCTCATAAATAATGAGCCCCGAACAGGGCGAAAATTGAGTCTACGGCTCTAGTCACGGATGACGTGGATGTGTCTGAGCAGGGAATGGCGAATGGGAAATGAGAGTACTTGTCTAATGAGAAAGTACACATTCCTGTTTGTGGAGGGGAGGGGTCCCTTGAAATCAACACTGAAATCGAAGGGCCTGGATGCCTTTATCAGGTGCCCGTTTCTGGGATGGTAGATGTCCGCGCAGACCTGGCAAGACCTGGTCATCTCCCTGATATCCTCAATCAAATAGGGTAAATTGCATGCCTTGACAAAATGAGCCATTTGCATGAGCTCATTGTGCAATGACCACAACTGGCCAGTGTGTGCAGAGGCACAGCTTCCTCTGGACAAGGCATCTGGAGGCTCATTGAGGGAACCAGGTCGGTAGACTATGTCGTAGTTGTAGGTGGAGAATTCAATCCTCCATCTAGCAATTTTATCATTTTAATTTTCCCTGTTTTGTATTATTGAACATGAATGCAACCGATCACTGGTCTGTGAGGAAGGTGAATTTCTTACCCACCTGGTAGTGCCTCCAGTGCCTGATGGCCTCTATAATGGCTTGTGCCTCTTTCTCCACTAATGGATTCTGAAGCTTGGGGCCTTGTAGGGTCCTGGCAAAAATGCAACCGGCCTGCCCACCTGATTAAGGGTTGCAGCTAAGGCTACATCTGAAGCGTCACTTTCCACCTGAAAAGGTACATTTATGACCACCGCATGCATGGTGGCCTATACAATGTAGCTTCTGACGTAGTTGAAAGCTGTTTGAGCTTCGGCTGTCAGTGGAAAAGAAGTGGTTTTTATGAGGGGAAGAACCTTGTCTGCTTATTGAAGGACCCATTGGGTGTAATATGAGAAGCAGCCCAGGCACCTCTTCAAAGCCTTCGTGGTCCTCGTGACCAGATGTTCCAACAAGGAGTGCATCCTGTCAGGGTCGGGGCCATTGAAGCCATTCTCCACCATGTAGCCCGAGATGGCTAGGTGTCTAGCCCTGAACATGCACTTACTGGTGTTGTAAGTGAGGTTCTGGGCTTTAGCTGTGTGGAGAAAGTTCTGGAGGTAGGCGTCGTGGTTCTCCAGAGTGTGGCCGCAAATGGTAATGTTTTGAAGTATGGTAAGGTGGCCTTCAACTTAAATTAGACTACCATTCAGTCCATCTGTCTCTGGAAGATTGAGATTTTGGACTTCAGCTTCTCAACAGCCGCTGCATAAGTCGTACAATCCCTGATGATCAGGAATCCTTTAGGTCCGACGCGAGAGAGGAGCGCCAACCTCTTGAGCTCATCCATTCTGTAGACCTCTTGCGTAGTTGACAGGTACATTTGGAAGCACTCCATCCAGTACGCAAACTCTTCCAAGACCTCGGGGACAGAGGGTGGATGAGGAGCATCACGGGCTTCAACAGCACTTCCATCCCGTTCTTTATTGAATATAATTGTAGTGCGAAAGAGAGCACTGAAGACCAGAGAGAGTACAACACACTTTTATTCAATAAGAATGGCTCACATGGTCTGTGGACTGAATTGGAGTTTTGGCGGGGGCCCAGGGTTTATATCAGGATATGTAGGGATGGAGTCAGGGGAGGAGCCAGTCCTTAGAGTAACGCACCAGTAGTGAATTCCCAGTTCATTTCAACCATCTTGATAACTTAGCTTGGAGAGTTTCAACATGATGTCCATCCAATTGGTGTTTGATTTCCTTTGGAGGGAAGGTTAGGCTGACTCATATGCAAATTAGATGGAACATTCCTCTTCATATAGTAACCGACACACCTTGTGAAGTCTAAATGAAAAAAAAATGCCACAGACTGGACATTTTTGAAATGCTTGTTTTATATTGATATTAAATTATTTATAGTTGCAAAGTAATTGAAAATATATGAAAATGTCTGTTTTAATTTCATTTTTCACATTCTTCAGTGAAACTGTGAGCTGTACTAAATGCATTTTGATGATATCTCCTATAGAATAACCCATACATCGTCTTTTGCTTTGCTCACACTGGAACATTACTCCCACACTAGCTGGGCCACTCTTTTCTCGGGTTAAGTTTCCCTTTAAAGATTGTGTATGATGACATAGAATCTTATAAGCAGACATAGCAATGGCATATGAATTGAAAGAGGATGGATATTGCGTAGAATTTGTTTCGCTTTGTCACTTTTAGGTTTATTTGCCACTAATTCAATGTAAGAAGAGTGGCGTGGTAAATCTTCAACAAATACTGTATACAGAGCAGACCAAGCTTTCTTACTTCGAACTTTGCAATTTAAATTGCCACAAAGGTCTTTGAACTGTTAATTTTTTTTTCCAGAAAACTGCTGGTGGTGATGTGTTTAACACAACCCTTTACATGGCTGTAATAACATGGCTCTGGAAAGAAGCTGCAGAAATGGTAATCAATATGTTTCTTTTCACAATGAACTTGACACTCTAATACTCCTTTATTTTTTTCAGAATTAAGATTTAATAATGATGCCACAAGTTGCCTGTCAATCAGAACAAAGCTACACAATGAAAGGTGCCAGGTGAGTGGAGCTTAAATCAATTTGTTCATTCATTTTTATCATCTTTTCTAAAACTTAAATGGAGTCATCTACAGATTTAATTTACACAATGTGCAGTTCTTTGCAGATGATAAGGAGTGATTAAATATTGCAGTTGGAAACTTTGCACCGTTTGCATCAACAGATAACTAACAATTAGGAGAATGCCTTATTTATACTTGATTAAACTGGGTTAATGCCTATGCCTCTCCTCTGTTATTTGTTAACATTAAAGCATAAATTTAATGTTCTTGGATGGATCAAAAAATGAGCTTGATATGATTGTGTATGTTCACATGATTTGATTGGACTGATTACCCAAAAATATTACCCATATGTAAAGCTAATTGTCTAGAATAGATTTATTCAGGAGAAGTCCTTGTAGTGTATCCTCTTTTCATTGAGTATCTATTACATCCCTTTTATTATTTTGGAAGTTACTGTGCTGAGATAAGATACAGTATAGTGCAATATTTTTGTCCAATCTGAGATTCCATGATTAACAAAAATTTAAAAAAATATTGCAAAGATCATAATTCCTTCATGACTCTGCCTTATTAATGGATGGTGGAATCCAAATATCTATAGTAATGACCAAAATTGTGCAACCAGTGGGGCATTAACCATTAGGCTGAGTAGGCTTAAGCCTAGGGGCCTGGAGGGTAAGGGGGTCTAGTCAGTAAAGGGTAGCCTGGTCTCAGTTTTATCGTTTCACACTTACTGCGTGGGTGAAGCCAGTGACTGTGGGCCAGAGTTGGTGTCGTGCCGTTGCCGGGGTGATGCATGCAGTGGTTTCTGGGATTTGGTGGTGGTGGCACCAGAGTTGGCATTATGTCATTGTCAGGGTGATACACGCAGTTGTTTCTAGTAGCTGGTGGGGCTGCGTGATCCTCCACCTTCCTATCGAACTATTAGATTTTTAACATGAAATTGGGTCAGAGAGACATTAAAAATCTAATAGCTTAGTGGGAAGATGGAGGATTGGGGGTAGAGGATGGGGTTGATTCCTGCCCATAATCTCCAGTATGCTGAAGAACAAGGAAGGGTTTAGGAGCCCCCCACAACGAGCATAACATGACACGGCAGCACTCAGTTGGACTCTCTGCCACTACCATGGGAGAGGAGTAAGTAAGTGATCACTTTAATTATTCATGCTGTTTAAAAATAAATTATGAACGATAATCAGAGCAGCTTCCAGAAATTGTACCTAGAGTTTGCAATGGTCGGTGTAAATGGTTGACTGGTACAAGCCAGGGGGGTGTTGCGCAGCAGAGAGCTGACCAGGTACCAGACAGATTACTCCAAATGCAGCCCTATGTCAGAGTTGGTGATGAGGTCCCCACCAGCAGCCAGCACTAAGGCACACCACTATCAGCCTAACTCCTTCTTCTCCACTGGGCTATTGCCACCCAGCCCATCAATTCTACCCTGCCATTGCCAAGCACAGCGTACACAGTATAAACACCTACAGATAAATTTAGAATATGTGAAGAGGAGGGCATCACCTGGTGGGCCAAGGTCGGGGGTGGGGGGGCCTTCCTAAAGCTCAACCTAGGGGCCTGGGTGGTAGTTAATCCACCACTGTGTGTAAATTGTATTTATGCACCATTTCGGTAATTTTCACATGTATTATGTGATAGCTGTGGGTCATTGCTGTATTTGTAGGGTACTGTAATGCTGATGAAGCTCCTTCAGGTTGACTTAAAAGACATTGGCCTGCACTCTCCCACAACAATGCTTCTCACCAGGCAGAAAACCTGACACCTCTTCCCAACATTGCCCACTCTGCTGATATACCTGCCAGCTATCCTCTTCATCATCGATTTCCTTGCATTCACCAATCTTTCCCACCCTCTTTTAGTAGATCCCCAGACAACCAACACCCACCCCCTCCTTGAATGCCAACTGTAACCCTTGACACAGTTGAGCTACACCATTAACCTCCACCTTATCTGATCTCCACCAGATCAACCTTCAATCTGAACCCTGACCAAGTACCCTGACCCACTGATCTCTGCTCAGAATTTTATGCCAGTCCATACAAAAATGCAACGTTACAGTTTTAAAAGGACATAGCTGCTGACAATATCTTTTATATCATCACCCCAGGCACAACACCAGAAACTTTCTGTTATTATTCTGAGCAGTCCTGGCCTGTGATTTCTTTCATTTAGCTTTCACGTAATGGATTTTCTTGAGGGCATTAACCTTCACTGGTGGAATGAAGAGTTTTAATACCATTTTCAGTAGCTGCATTCATTTGTTTGCAAATATCTCAAGGTTTCCCTGTGGAGGAGACCTTGTGCTTCATGTGCCCAACAAGAAAAGGCTTAAAATAAATAAAATTCAGCTTACTTTGGCCTCCTCTATCTTTGATTCACCTGTTACTGATTTTTCGGTTGCTCTGGCTTGATAGTACTCAGAGGAAATTATATAATGCATTACAGTCATATTTTTGTCCCCTGTAAACATTGAAAAGCCTGATTTGTTTGTTGAGAATTATTTGGTTATCGGTATCCCACCTCCCACTCCTTCCTAAATGAATCAAAACAAAGTCGATAAGACCATCTACAATAATTTGGCATCGTTTGGCCCTGATACAGTGTGTCATACAGATGTTTCAGATTCTTGACTATTTAATTTCTCAATTAAACCAAACCTACTGGCTTTAAAATTTAAAATAAAAAACAAATATTCTGTCTTAAACCATCAAATAGAATGCATTTTCTTTCATTTTAATTGACTAAGAAGATGTGCGGTTCACACACATCTGAGATCCCTTTCAAAAAGGTCCTTTAACTTATTAATCGCACAAGGCCATGGAAATTTTACAGCATGAAGAGAGGTTGCGATGCCAGATGAGAATGAGCAACACAACCCAATCCTTCCTTTCTACACTGGATCCACAACCCTGTCAGTCATTCCATTTCAAGTACTCATCCAAGCACTGTTGAAGTGTGCTGAGGGTTTCTCCCTCTCCCACTCTTTCATGCTATGAGTTTTAGATGTCTATCACATACAGTTAGTGGAGGACAAAGAGATAAAACTTGCCTCATCTCCCCTCAAATAATTCTGCTAATTACTTCATATATCATTATAAGAACTTGACAGATAGGAAAAGGAATAGGTCATATGGCCCGTCAAGCCTACTCTGTCATTCAATGAGATCATGGCTGATCTGATGACACTTTTTATTATATCCCTTAATTCTCTATGTAAAAATCTATCCAACCTTGTCTTAAATGTATTTACTGAGGTCACCTTCACTGCTTCAATGGGCAGCAAATTCCACAGATTCATCAACCTCTGGGAAAAGTAGTTCCTCCTCATCTCTGTCCTAAATCTACGATGCTGAATCTTGAGGCTATGTCCCTAGTTCTGGTCTCCCCTACTAATGGGAGCAATTTACATACATCTATCTTATCTATGCTTTTCATAATTGTATGTGTCTATAAGATCCCCTCTCATTCTTCTAAATTCCAGCAAAGTGCAGTCCCAGATGACTCAATCTCTCCTCAGAGGCTAATCTCTTCATCTTTGGAATCAATTTGGTGAACCTCCTCTCCACCGCCTCCAACGCTAGTACATCCCTTTTCAAGTAAAAAGACCAGAACTGCATGCAGTTCTCCAGATGCAGCTTTGCCTTACCACATACAGTTGCAGCATAACCCCCAGCTCTTAAATTATATCTCTCCAGCAGTGAAGGCCAACATTCCATTTGCCTTCTTGATAGGCCACTGCACCTGCAAACCAACCTTTTGTGATTCATGCTGAAGGGCTCTCAACTCCTTCTGCACAGGAGCAGGCTCCAATCACTTACCATTTAAATGATATTCTGATGTTCTATTTTCCCTTCCAAATTAGATCTGCCAACATTGTACTCCATCTGCCTGACCCTTACCCTCTCACTTAACCTGTCAATATCTCTCTGCAGACTCTTCATATCCTTTGCAAAATTCGCTGTTCCACTTAATTTATTGTTATCAGCAAACTTAGAAACACTACACTCTGTCCCCTCTTCCAGATCGCTTATGTATATCATGAACAGTTGCAGGCCAAGCACTGACCCCTGCAGCACACTGCTCACCACTGATTGCCATCCAGAAAAACACCCCTGTACCCCAACTCTCTGCTCTCTATAGGTTAACCAATCCTCTAACCATGCTAATAATTTCCACCAACTCTGTGCATCCTTAACTTCTCTATAAGTCTATTATGCAGCATTTTATTGAACACCTTCTTAAAATGCTTGTAAATAATTTCCATTTGCTCCCCTCTATCTAATGTGCTTATTATATCCTTAAAAAACTCCAGTAAATTTGTTAAACAGGACCTCCTTTGCTGAACCCAGGCTGCATCTGCCTGATGGATCCATTTCACTCCAGATGTCTCGCTATTTCTTCTTTAATGATAGCTTCAAGCATTTTCCCAACTACAGAAGTTAAACTAACTTGCCTATACTTCCTTGCCTTTTGCCTACATGGTGTTTTGAATAGTGCATGACATTTGCCATCTTTCAATCTGCCCTGACCTGCCCAGACTCCAGAGAATTTTGGTAGATTATCACCAAAGTCTTGACTATAACTTCTGCCATTTCATTCTGTACCCTGGGATTCATTCCATCAGGACCTGCGGACCTATCTATCTTTAAACCTTCATGTTTTCTGAGTACGACTTTTTTGGTGATAGCTATTACATCCAGGTCCTCACCTCCCATTAAATCCATAACATCTGTCTTTGGCATATTCCAAGTTCATCCAATGTGAAGACTGATACAAAATAGCCATTCAAAGCCTCAACCATTTCCTCATTATCCAATATCAATACCCCCTTCTCATCTTCCAAGGGACTAACCTTCAATTTAGCCACCTTTTTATGGTTTGTATCATTATAAAAACTTCTACTGTCCATTTTTATATTTTCTGCTAATCTTTTCTCTGGAATCAGACATTTTGTTGTCCAACATTATTTTAGACCAAACTATTGGTCTAATATTTGTATGGAAACTCAATCATATTGTGATCACTATTTCCAAGAGAATCCATAAGTACAAGATCACTAATTTTACCTGCCTCATTGAACAGGACCAGATACAAAATAGCATGTTACCTTTAAGTCTCAGTCACATGCAGTTCAAGAAAGCCATCACATATGCATTCTATGAAATCCTCCTTAAGATTATCTCAACCAATCTGATTCTTCCAGTCTACGTGCATGTTAAAATCTCCAACGATAACTGCTGTTCCATTCTTACATGCCTCTGGTATTTCTGGTTTATTGCCTGTTCCACTGTAATGTTATTATTGAGTGGCTCCAGAATGGAGGACCATCGCCTTCCCAAGATCGTGTTATATGGCGAGCTCTCCACTGGCCACCGTGACAGAGGTGCACCAAAGAAAAGGTACAAGGACTGCCTAAAGAAATCTCTTGGTGCCTGCCACATTGACCACCGCCAGTGGGCTGATATCGCCTCAAACCGTGCATCTTGGCGCCTCACAGTTTGGCGGGCAGCAACCTCCTTTGAAGAAGACCGCAGAGCCTACCTCACTGACAAAAGGCAAAGGAGGAAAAACCCAACACCCAACCCCAACCCACCAATTTTCCCCTGCAACCGCTGCAATCGTGTCTGCCTGTCCCGCATCGGACTCGTCAGCCACAAACGAGCCTGCAGCTGACGTGGACTTTTTACCCCCTCCATAAATCTTCGTCCGCGAAGCCAAGCCAAAGAATAGACAACTCCCACCAGTGATTTTTTTCCCTTTACTATTCTTTCTTAATAGATGACGCTTCTTCACAAATACTGTTCATTTTAGCTTTCATATCCATAAATCCTGAAAGACATCTGAGATGACACATTGTCCACAGCTCAGACCCTGTCTAACAAGTTGTGAACTCGCGACGTACCGTGCATGCCCGGCAGCACCATTGATCGCGCAGGCACGTCTTCAGATGGGCCTCCGCGCATTTCAGGGCCGCTGGCACAATTGCGGGGTCACGCGGTGTAATCGGGAGACATGGCTCAGCCGTCTCACCCGCGCGCCTGGCATCACGGGCGCGCGTATTAGAGTCGGTCGGGCGGGGAGCAGTGCCGGCGCCATCTTGCGACAGCAAGGTAGGCGCCGGCATCATACTAATTCGACCAGGAGTTTGTTGTGCCTTTGGTGTGTGAAGACTGAAGGAAGAAAATTACTACTGATGTGAAGAAACCGACGACTCAATTACAGAAGAAACTACCATACAAGAGTCCTGAAGAATTGAGGGCTACTTACCAAGTTGAAACCACGGAGTCAACGGATCCGGCTCATCTCTCACTATTGTCCTGATCATATCCTTAACTAAGAGTGCTACCCCACCTCCCTTACCTTCCTGCCTGTCTTTCCTTATTACCTGATATCCTTGGATATTTAAAATCTAATCCTCTCCACCCTGCAACCATGTTGCTGTAATGGGCACTAAATCATATCCCTATGTACTGATTTGTGTCACAAGTTCACTGACTTTCTTTTCAAATACTACAGGCATTCGAGTAAAATGTGTTTATACCCAATGTGCTTCTAAAATCTGGCCATCTTTTGCACGACTTTTAACCCCTGTACTCGTACTTTTCTCTGTTTTAAGTTTTACTTTTACTTTATCCACACTCTTCTTTTTTGCTTTATCCATCCCTCTCCAATCTGTTTAACCCATGCTCCTGCTATTTATTTATGATTTATTGCTAAGGAAATACCTCGGCCCTTCATAATTTTGTTCCACTCCATTCCATCTTCCCTTATATTTATATATTTTCCCCCAAAAATACATAGCTTATGTCATCTTTCCAAATAACTATTTTCTTTCAATCTTGGTAACATCTCCACATATCCCCTTTCTCCATCTTCAAAGCAATCTATTTTCTTTTGCAGTGTTTCCCAAGCTGGGTTCTGCGGAAAGGCACAGGAATTCCGCGAATGAAATTACAGGGAGTAATAACAATCTTCTTGTTTTTATTTAAATTAGTTTTTACCTCTGATGAGCTTTATCAATGACTCCAAAGCTGTAGAGCGAGGAGCGATAGGCTTTGTTACACTTTAGACTTCCTGCTGGCCTGATTTCAAGTGCTTGACTGAGGAGAGGGACAGAGAGGTCATCCTTTATTCCAGGGTCACATGGGGAGGAGTTACCATTGGGGGACAGGCCAGCTATCCATCGACGGTTACATATTCATATCAACACATTAATTCTCTCTTTTAAAACAAAACCCCACCGGGTTAAAAGTCCTAGAGGCTCAGCCAGTCGATGATCTCCTTTGCCTCTGTGACCGGGGCAGTTCTGCCAGTGGTACCATGGTTGGCTCCATTGCCAGGCAGGGGAGGGAGGGCTGGCTCTGTGGGAGGTGGGGCTTGGCTGTATGTGGGGGAAATTGTGGTGGTTGTAGCAGCTGGAGTAGGGTCTGGGGTGTATGGCGTGATGGATGGGGATGGGTTGTTAACCTGGACCGTCCCTGGCGGGGGGGAGTATGGGTGTAGGCTGGATCCAGGTTGAAGGGAGTGGAGAATGGGTATGGGTCTCCAGCATGCATCAGGTCCCAGATGGGGACCATGTCCTTAAGGCCATCAGGGTACACCACGTAGTCGTGCAAGAGTTGCACCTCTTCAACCAACAGGTCGGACTTATGACCCCTCGCGCGTTTCTGCAACAGGACAGGTCCTGGGTACAAGAGCAGGGTGGTAGTGTGGTTCCAGGTGCTAAATTCCTGGGAAAGGAAAACATTAGTTCAGGCGGGGTTAAGTTGGTAGAGGTACATAGCAGAGATCGGATGGCATTCCAAACTGTCGCATTTTCTCTCTCTACCTGGCCGTTCCCCCGGGGGTTGTAGCTGGTCGTCCTACTACTAGCGGCAATGCCTCTAGCCACCAGGTACTGCCACAGTTCGTTGCTTAGAAAAGAGGACCCCCCATCACTGTCGATGTAATTCAGGTACCCAAAGAAAGTAAATATCCTGTGGAGTGTCTTTATGATGGTGGGTGATGTCTTGTCGGGACAGAGGATGGCAAAAGGGAACCTGGAGTACTCATCAATGAAGTTCGGGAAAGATACGTTCCTGTTGGACGAGGGCAGGGGCCCCTTGAAATCGATACTGAGTAGTTTAAAGGAGTGTGTGACCTTGATGAGATGCGACTTATTGTGCTGGAAGAACTGTGGTTTGCACTCTGCGCAGACCCGACAGTGACTGGTCAATGACCTGACATCCTCAATGGAGTAGAGAAGGTTCCGTGCTTTCACGAAGTGGAACGATCTTATGATTCTGGAGTGGCAAAGGTTGTCATGGAAGGACTGGATGTGATCGAGATGTGCGCTGGCACACGTACCTTGGGATAGGGCATCTGAGGGGTTGTTGAGCCTGCCAGGCCAGTATAGGATGTAGTAGTTGTAAATGGAGAGCTTGATTCTCCACCTCAGGATTTTGTTATTTTTTGATCTTACCCCATAATTTGGTAATGAACATGAAAACAACAGCTCATTGGTCTGTTAGCAAGATAAATCTCTTCTCGGCCAGGTAATGACACCAGTGGCACACCGCCTCAACAATGGCCTGCACCTCCTTTGCGACATCTCAGGACTGTGAAGGGAACGGGAAAAAAATGGCACTGGCCTGCCTGTCTGGTTGAGAGTGGCAGCCAGTGCAAAGTCAGGGGCAATACTTTCTACCTGGAACAGGATGGACTCATCCATGGCATGCTCCGTGGCTTTGGCAATGTCTCCCTTGATCTGGGTGAAGGCTGTCTGGGCTTCTGCCAATAAGGGGAAGGTTGTGGATCTTACCAGGGGGTGGGCTTTATCAGCATACTTGGGCACCCATAGGGCGTAATAGGCAAAGAACCTCAGGCACCTTTTTAGCGCCTTGATGTTGAGCAGGATAGGGAGTTCCATAAGGGGATGCATGCAGTTGGGGGCGATGACACCATATGTCATGATGCATCTGAGGATGGCCAGGCAAGTGGTGCTAAACACATACTTTTCCTTGTTGTAGGTCAAATTGAGAGACTTGACAGTGTGGAGGAATTTGGCAAGGCTCACGTTGTGGTCCTGCTGGTAGTGGCCACAGATGGTGACATTGTCTAGGTAGGGGAACATGGCCACCAGTTTGTAATCCATCTCTATCTGAAATACGGAGACACCATTGATGACTCCGAAGGGTACACAGAAGAAGTGATAGAGCCTGGCATCCGCTTCAAATGCAGTATACTGGAGGTCTCCTAGGCAAAGGGAAAGTTGGTGGCATGCTGACTTTAGGTGAGTGGTGGAGAACACCTATACTGGGCAATCCTATTGGCCGTGTCGGTGATCCAGGGAAGGGGGTATGCATCCAGCTGAATGAAGCGGTTGATCGTTTGTCTATAGTCAATCCTGTGTGAAAGATTTAAAGTGTAATAAATTGATACACTCTATCAATGACTCCCAAGCTGTAGAGTGAGGAATGATAGGCTTTATTACACTTTAGACGTAGCTGACCCAATTCCAAGTGCTCGACTAAGGATAGGGAGAGGGAGGTCAACCTTTATTCCAAGGTCACAAGGGGTGGAGTTACCAGGGAGTGACCTACCAGTCACATATACACATATTTGTATCACCACAACCTGTCTTTAAAACAATTTGTTTCATGGGGGACAGCTGGGGTGGGGAGTAGGGTAGGGGGGAGGAGGAGCCAGACCAGACTCAGGGAATACCACACCAGGCAGTGGCCAGCTTCATGGCTGCAAAAATTACCCAGAAACCCCATGGTAAGAATGTACCTTATCTCCACTGAAGGAGCCGAGGGTGCAGTCACGATTCAAAAGTGTCGTAAGGAGCATGCGCAGTGTTCTCCATCACCCCGACTCTGCATGGGTGAAGCCAGTGACTGTGGGCCAGAATCGGAGCAAGGGACGGCGAGGGTAGCCAGGTCTATGGTGGGGTGCCAGAGGTGGCCCAGGCTCATGGCGAAGCAAAGTCATTGGAGGGGTGGGGGGGGAGGGGTTGCCTTACTGAAGCTCAGCCTAGGGCCCGCGTGTTAGTTAATCCACTGCTGGTGAGTTTATTTACTTTTTTACTATACTTGTGTGTATACCAGATCTTTTAATCTGTAATTGACAATTGGGGTTCTGAAATTTCAAAGTGCTCCCCAAAAGGAGCTAAAAGTTTTGGGAAGCCCTGTTCTATTGTGTGGCAGTCAGAAGTGTATTCAACATTCTAGCTGTTGCCAAGTTAATGCTGTGTGCAGTTCTAACTCAATCTGCAATGAATTAAGGTAACATGCTGGAAACATCATTTTATAAATTACAATCCTCCTGATAGACCTCAAGGAGTTTGGTGAACTGATAACTCTAGCTCTGTGGACTTAATAGCACCTGCTGATCACACTAATGACCTATAAATATTGGAGGGTCTTCTACAGATGCTGAATGCATCATTACCCCAATCCACACACCCCATTCACCATCATCTTCAAGCAATCTGAGAGACCCTTTTAATAACATTGGACTGGCCTTTAATCCAGGCTATGAATGGCAAAGCTGCTATCTGTTAAGAAGGCAGCTCGTTCTTGGCCTGCTATAGTCCAGCCTAATAATTCTATTGATTTCTGTTCCTTTTACACGAACTAAATCACATTAAATACCTGGGTAACTGTAGTCCCTTTCACACTTGCAAATGATCCCAGGAATTAACCCACAATCAGCCTTTAAAGTGCCCAAGTATGAAAGCAAAATCAGCTCAACGCTGGCGTCAGATGACCTCATCTCACGCTGGGGATTGACGGCCTCGACCCCTAGTACAATTGGGCTTGCAATCAGGCAATTGTGAAACGAGTAATTGCGTTGTGGGATTGAAATGACCCAAGTTTTTGCATAAGTACAGGAACATAAAGGAAGAAAAGATTAAAATGAAGGTATAAGCTTTACCATGGGAAAGTTGCAGCGGGAGAGAGAGAGAGAGAGCGAGAGGAAATAAATAGTAAAAAAATAGCAATAGTGGACAATTTTTAAACAACGTGGGAATGTTGGTAGCGCTCTCGAGCTCTGGGTAAAAGCAATGGTGGACTACACTTCCCAGAATGCTGTGTGGCAGAGAAACCCCTCCATAAATGCTCTGTTGCTGCAGCCGGTCATAGAACCCTTTCTCTGCCCTATGGAATTCTGGAAGGCCAGGTCCGCCATCGCTTTTTCCCCACGGTATTTATAAATTGTACATGATAGTGTGTTTAACTTTCCCACACTATATAAATTGTGTGCTGTAGCACTACAAACTTTCCCATGCTAGACAAATTGTGCACTGTAGTGCTACAAACTTACCCATGCTCTATAAATTGAGCAATAAAGCGCCAACAACTTTCCCACCATGTTTAAAAATAGTCCGCTATTGCTATTTCTTGCTAGCATTATACCACAGTCCCTTATAAAGGTTAATATAGGTCAGTGCAACAACAAGCAGGAGCTGAAGAGCTCATACTGTTCTGTACATAAAGCTTAATTATGCTATAATTAGGCATGATTAATTTTTTTCAAATATAAGAGCATAATGCATTGATCAGGATTTAGGGCAGGTCCACCATCACTCAATGTGTCATGACATCACCCGTAGAAGGTCGAACAGTCCTAACCCCAGGGATGGCTCCTTGCAAGTGTGAAAGCATTCTGTGTCCCACTTAGGAGTGGTCAAGTGTGAAAAGCCAAACCCCCATTCCTATCCCAGGACAGTGAATGGCCAATTTAGTGAGATGCAAGTGTCAAAGGGACTTGAAATCCTCCATCATTGCTTGACAGTTTTTGCACTTGTCAGTGATTTGCCCTTTAACCTCTGTGGAATTATTTAGAGGTTTACAGTGCAGCATTAGTTGTATGGTTCCCAACAATTAAAGCCCATAGTGTTGTAAACTGGGAGCACACCGCATTAATAATCTCTACAAGTAAGGATGTCCTGATATTCTGAATTGTTTTGTGTTTTTCATTTTAATATTAGCACTGTTTGCTGTGCCTATTTGGTGTACTTCTGGATTTTTTTTTGTTCTTTTCCATAACTACACTGAATCTAACTGAATTAACATCACTACCACAAAATGCTTGAATCCTGATTCTTCTTCTCTTGTCCAACATTATTTTCTAAATGTCAGTCTAGAATTGCACCCCTCAGCACTTTTCATCCCCACCCCTCTAATTACATTCTTTCACTTTTTGTGGTCTGTTGTATACTGGCTTGATATTTCTACTGATAAATACAGAGATAACTGTAATCCTCTATCATTACTGCTCTACAGTTTGTGCAATTGTCAAAGATGTACCTATCGATTTGCCCTTTCACCTCTGTGGTAGTGTTTGGAGGTTTAGAGCACAGAATTAGTTAAATGTTTTTCCATCAATGTAAGCCCATAGCAAATCCATTGTGAGCAGTCAGTAATATTTGGTCAGTATTGACTGCAAAATCTTGATTATTTTTGAGATAATAATTACTGAGCCACTTTATTAAGCATCACTCCAAAGGCTGCTTTTAAGATTCCCATCTAATCAGCTGTGTTTGGTCACCTGCACACTTTATTGTACCATTCTTCCACTTTTGAGTTCTTCTTCAATTTGAACAGAATCACCTTGTCATTGCAATATTGCAGCTTTTATCAACCTCACACTTTCAGGCAGATTAATTATAAGAGCAAACATGTGTGGACAGAAATATGCTTTAGATGTTAGTTCAGAGTATTGCTGGTGTGTTGTTTCTTCCCACAGGATCACTGAAAGTCCAATGAATTGGCACCAGTGCTATCCATCTGGATTATCTAGTTTATATAGTTGATGAAAAAGAAAAATATTTTCTGTTCATTTTAGTAAAGCATTGTTGGTTTTCTTTGTATATAGGAGACCAGGCATACTTGCACAATAGAGGAGGATTCAGAAGGAGACAATGATTCAGAAGAATTTTATTACGTTGGTCAGGTGAGTAGGTTTCCAGTTATCTATTGGTGGTCAGCTGGGAGATTCAGAATTGTGAAATAAATAGATTGATGCTAAAATCAAGATGTTGATCTGATTAGATGTACCAAAAGCTATCGAACCTCTAGAAGTAATAGGAGTCAAATTGACGGACCTCATGCTGTGAGAATGTTGCCTAGATGGACAATTAATGGACCATGAGGAGAAAAAATTAATAATGATCAGGGGTTGTTGAATGTAAATGTCAACAGAATTTCAGTTGTCAAACTTAATGATCTATGGGAACAACAGTTTAAAATTGATTTCTATGAATGTCTCACAGATATTCAAGAACTTTAAGGGAGGATAAACAAACCGCTTTCAGATGTTATGATAAAGATTACCCGCCTGCAGGCACGGCTAGCAGAGTTCAGCTGACACGTTTAGGTGGCCATGGAATGGACGGCTTTCTGGCACCTGAACATGCCAGCTGACTGCTAGTCACCTAGCAGCGAAAGCCGGCTACTCCGGACAGGTGTCTAGTCCCACCCATGCAGACCTCACGTCATAGCAGTGCATCAAGGCATGCCTGACAAACAATTCGGGCATTACTTGACTCGCACTTTTGGTCTCTCCCCCGCGCTTTCCCTCCCGACTCCCACTGCCACTCTCCCTCCCCCCCTTGCCCGCCCGACTCCCGCTGCCAGTCACCCCCCCTCATCCGCCAAACTCCTGCTGCTGGTCTCCCTCCCCCCCACTCCCAAAGCGGCAGCGGGAGTCGGGCGGGTGAGGGGTGGTGGAGACCGGCAGCGGGAGTCAGGCAGGCAAGGGTGTGGGGAGGGGGTGGTGGAGACCGGCAGCGGCAGTGGGACTGGGTGCGAAAAAAAATTTGAGGAAGTATAACTTATTTTAGTTACTGAACACCTGTCTGGTCAGAAAAATTGTGAACATTATGAAAGAACATTTATTTCAAATTCAGAATGTAACATAACAGCCTTCAACAGATAATATCTTAATATCTCTGGCTTCCTTGTCTCTGGAGTCGATGGCTGACGACGTCACCGCGACGTCATCAGCCCGCCCCCTGGCAGCTCGGGCCGCTTTTAGCTGTAACAATCAATACTCCGAGCAGGATAGTTATACCTCTCGAATAGGGTTCAGTAAGTAGACCTCCTGGCCGGCTTTTTCGGTTTCAGATGGCCACCCGACAGCCACACAGGAGTATAATGTGCGGCTTTACAGTCAGGTATTGTGGCCATCTGAAAGCGGCTTAATTTTCTGGATTTAGTTTCAAATTTTGTGAAACATGTTGATGGTCATTACTGTATAGCATTAGCTTTGAAGGTAAAAGAAATTTGGTTGCCAGACAATAAAATAATTACAGAACAGCGTATGCTGAATTTGAAGAAAAAAAATCAAAAGAAATCCTTCCTTTCATTTGCAATATACTAATATCATGTCAGAAATGACAACCATGGGTTATGTAGAAAAAGGTATCTGAAAATATCTTGGAAGGTAAAGATGGTAGAAAATGGTATTTTCCTCATCATGGAACTTATTCATCCACAAAAGGAGAAACTACATGTAGTATTTGATTTTGGAGCATCATTTTAAGGAGTTTCATTGAATTTTCAACTTTTACAAGGTCCAGACTTAACCAGTACTTTAATAGGTATTCTGATAAGATTTTGTAAAGAGCTTATTGTGAATGCAGCTATAAATAGCTTTAATATTTCATTGATAAATGCGAACAAACATTCCTGTAGCTTTGCACTTCATAACGATGAGTAAAACAAAGCATATTGTAAATGATAATGATACTCAACTTCAAGCAAATATAAATGAATTAAAATGATAATAAATGATTAATAATGAAGAATAATGATGAATTCAAAAAGTTTCTCAAGTGCTCACATCTCTTCTATGCTTATTCCAAGAATGAGAATGAGCTCCTCGTCCGCTCTGATATTACGGCATATGACATCGTAATAACTATGGTAACACTACAAAACAACAATCTTTCATAAAGGGAAAGTGAAAAAACAACCACAAATCATAAACACTCAGTTTTACATTCTTTGAAACACCCCTTTGTTGCTTCAGCAGTATGTTTGAGACCATTGTCTTGCTGTAGCCTGAAGTGCCGTCCAATGAGCTTGAAGGCATTTGCTCAAACATGAGCAAATACAACTCAGAATTCATTTTAACAGCCATCAGCTGTTACATCATTAATGAAGATAATTGTGCCAGTACCTGTGGCAGCCATACATGCCCAGACCATAACACCCCACTACCATGTTTCACAGATGAGGTGGTATGTTTTAGATCTTGGGCAGTTCCTTTATGCCTCCACACTTTGCTCTTGTCATCACTCTGATACAGGTTAATCTTGGTCTCATCTGTCCACAGACTGTTTCTAGAATTCTGCAAGCTCTTTTAAATACTTGTCAAACTCTAATCTGACCACCCTGTTTCTATGGTTAACTAGTGATTTGCGTCTTGCAGTGTAGCCTCTGTATTTCTGTTGATGAAGTCCTTTGCAGACAGTAGTCATTTACACATCCACACCTGGCTCCTGAAGAGTGTTTTTCATCTGTTGGCAGACATTTGCCAATTTTTTGTCATTCTGATGAGAATTCTTCTGCTTTTAGAAGTGGAGGTCTTCCTTGGACTCCCAATCACTGTGTGATTACTGAGCTCACCAGAACACTCTTCTTAATAATATTCCAAACAGTTGATTTTGGTCATCCTAAGGTTTGGGCTATATCTCTTACCATTTTATTCTTGCTTTTCAACCTTTTCAGGGCTTCTTTGACTTTAATTGGGACAACTCGGTCCTCATGTTGAAATATGAATTGTTTGATTACAAATTTAAAACTGGAGCACAGGGACAAATAAAGGAAAAAATGTATGCCTTGGTTCCAAACACTATGGAGGGAACTGTATATAAGCATTCTAAGCAACAGAACCAATGGTTATATGAGGAGAATTGAATTGGTCTTGTAAAGCATCAGTGCAGGCTTAATGGAGCCAGTGACCTTCAATTGTCAGTTAGTTTTAAGGATGCTTCAATGTTAATTTTCCCCCTTTATTGAGTATGTATTCAACATATACAGGAACTGGCACAAATTGGCATAGACATTGTGGGCAAAAGGACAATTACAGGACTGTTTCATGATCTGAGATCCACATGAGCTGCACAATACAAGGCTCAAGCCTAACAATGGCTTGTTAGGCTGGTGTGTGCTCTACAGGGATTGACATTGCAGCCATAAACTGTTCAGCAATTCATCTTTTAATTAATTAAGTGTCTTAAAAATTTAAAACTTTAAAATTGCAAAAACAAATAAATCAACAACCCAGTTAATTCCTTCATTAATTTGAAAAAGTTCAAATTCCCCTATTTCATGAACAAATGTTAACGGGACCTTTGAAAATTAGAAGCTTAATCCCAGGTTTGCAGTTGAACACTGATTACTACATTCTATAAAAAAAATAAATCTTGCCTTAGTCTAGAAAAACTTTGGAAATATATCTTTCAAACATTATCCAGTGATTCTTATGTTCAAATTAGAACCTTGCTCTTTAATAGCTCTATTTGGATCATTTCAAGATGATGTTTTACAAACTCCAACTTGAAACCCAATTTTATCTTCTACTTCATTGGTGGTCAGGTTATGTGGACACAATTACGCGTACATAATTATGAAGTGACATCATGTCTTGTTTAAATTAAGAAAAACTCAGATATCTCATTAAAGAGTCAAATATCAACTTTCTAACGATGTCTGCCCATTTATGGACTATCATCTTAACCTAAAAAAGTAGGGTTCTTCTGAAGCTTTGGTACTGACGTACACAATTATGAAGTGTCATCATGTCTTGTTTAAATTAAGAAAAACTCAGATATCTCATTAAAGAGTCAAATATCAACTTTCTAAAGATGTCTGCCCATTTATGGACTATCATCTTAACCTAAAAAAGTAGGGTTCTTCTGAAGCTTTGGTGCTGGGGTGTCCATCTCCACTTTGTTTTTACTTGATTCTTATGTGTCAGCTTTTAACCTGGCTAGTGGTAAGGGTTCTAAATTATAAAGTTTTTTTTGAATTGCACTTTACGATATATAACTGTACTGTTCAATTTTGCATAGTGACACTAATAAAAATAAAAAGAAAGACAATTCATTCAAAGGGCAGCAAAATATTGGCAGCGGGACATGGAGTGATGGGTTGCAGTTGATGAGTGAGAGTTAATTGTGAACTGGCATGAATTGGCATCAAATAGAGTGAGAGTAGAAATGAGATAAGTGAGACTGAATCGAAAGGTATGTTTACACAAGAAACTGTTTGGAAGCAAATAAGCTGAAGGTGTCAAATCATGCAATTGTTGCCCAATCGAGAAACGTGCATGGCAAGCCATGAACCTGTAGATGAATGCGAATAAATGTTTGCCACAAGCATTTATCAACTATGGGAAGGAAACAGGTTGTGAACTAAAAGACTCACAATGATTTAAGTGGTTCCTGGTTGTTTAAACAATTTATAGTGGGGTTCTGACAACACTGTGAAGTACAAGTATTATTTTCCCATAAGACCTGGACTCTTGCAAACCCCAGGTTAATCCAGTGAACGTAAAGCTGTTGGATGTAAGATTGCAGGATGAAGTACATTTTGAAACTTAAAGGGCACTGGATTGCAGCAAGTCATGCCCATAACACTGGATAATTAAGATTTTGTTTCCTGAATACTTTTGGGTGTATTTTATAGATATTGGGCTGTAGATCATGAAAATCTCCTTAAAATATTCCAATCACATACCACTTTTTCGATATAACCTATTTTTGTATTTCCACTCATATTTGTAACATGCTTCAAGCCTCCAAAACCATGAAGCGCAGCGTGCAATTGAAAAATTTGCAATCAGACGTCTTCCCTGTTGATCTCAGTGCAGTCAGTGATGAACAGGGTGAAAGGTCATTGCGACCATTGAAAAGTGGTATCAAGGCAACTAGGATCTATCAATGCTGGCTGACAATTGTTGGACATTGACAGAAGAGGATCAGATGCTGAGTACTAACGAAAATTAGCAATATGTCAGCATCATTATACGATTAAACAGGATGAATTCAATAAAAGTTAATTAATGTTTATCCAACTTTCTATGTGCAAATCTGAAATTATCTTTTTTTTGTTCAACTTGAAGTTGTCTATCATAATTTGTTTTCAGAAAGCAAACCTGGGGAAAAAAAAATGTTCTCCAGTGTAATTGGAATTATTTGGTGCTATCTTAACAATCTTACTAAGGGGGAGGTACAGATCGTGATTGAATGAATGATGTGTAAGCAGAATGTGGTAAAGGGAACTCAGGTGAACTCAGGTCATATTTGACCTCAAAGTGTTGTGTGCTGGAATTTAGTGGGGTGAGGGGTGGCTTTTGTTGACCAGAGCTCCCCAGATGAGTTTAATAGAGGCATTCAAAACCATAAGGGGCACCAGATGAGTTTAATAGAGGCATTCAAAACCATAAGGGGCATAGATAGGGTGAATGCAAACTTTTATTTTCCACTGGGGTAGAGGTCGTGCTTTGAAAGGGAAAGGTAAAATATTTGAGTGGGAATTTCTTCAGAGTGTGATGAAAGTTTGGAATGAGCTTTCAGTGGAGGCGGTGATACAGGTTCGATTCGACTTTTAAGAGAAGATTGATAAGGTACATGTTTGGGAAGGGTATGGAGGGCTATGATCTGGGTGCAGGTGGATGGAACCAGATGCAGACTTGATGGGCTGATTCTATGATTCTTTGCTTCTAATTCCATGTAGAACAATGTAAACTCAAACATGATCAGATTGTGCCACTGCAGTGTTAATTAAAGGCCCATTTATTGAAAAACCACTTTTAACTAATGGCCCGTGATCTTGCATAGCAAAAAAAAATCACACAGATGAAGTAGGAGTAAATTTGCATTTATGTTTATCATCAAGGTAGTTTTACCAATATAATCAAAATATTAGGTTAAATTATAGCAATGGTATTTTTACACCTGGCACAGAAATAAAATAGGCCTGTGTTGTTTTTGACATTAAGCTGTAAATGCTTTTATAATTGCAATGAAGACATATACAACTAAACAATTATGAAAGCCATTTAGGGTTATTATGCTGGGCTATTCAGCCTTGATTGAGTTTTAAGTTTGAATCGTTAATACATTCTGAGTATGCTGGAGGCTTATTTACCACATATGGGGATACTGCTAATAAGTATCATCTGTGACCAATTTCAAATCAAACATTTTCCCTGATCTCAGCAACTGATTTTACCTTTGAAATGATATGCTCGGAGATTCGACTGTAACATTTCTATTCTCCACAGGATTGAAAGCTCTGCTTAGATATTCTGAAAAATGGAAACATGACTAGCATCAAAAGTCAGGCACAGTTTCTATACTGGGTGGTGTAGAATTACTCGGGGTGACAGGAGAGGAATAAATATTGTTTTTATGTGGGCACAATGTGTAAATGTAAACAGCCAAAATGTTTGTGAACAGAAAATACAACATTAAGTGAATAGAATTGAATGATGCTTTTTTAATAAACCTTCAAGATAGTAAAACAATGACAATAATATATTCGATGATGAAAAAAGGTATATAAATAATAATAACATAAGGTTCTGAAGATGTCATTGAGCATTTATAATTCAAATGGCACAATATGATTCAATAGGAAATAATTTGGAAATTAGAACTAATTAAGGACTGCTCAACAAACTTGTTTATCAAAAAAAATTGCAAAATGACTGATGGGGCGATATATAAAAAATAGGAAGGGTTGATTTGAACTCTTGGTCCTTGACAATAATAAAATGTTGGCTACCTGCTGATTCTATCTAGAACAAGGAGGCTGGAGCCATTCGGTGGCATGCAACCTTCCCAATTTCTGTCTTTCAAACTTGAACTTTAGGCGGACCAGAGACTACCACCCTGCACCACACATTAATGGAGAGAGTAGAGAGCATCAAGTTCCTCAGGACACACATATCCTCACTTGTCAGGAAGGCACAACGGTGACTGCACTTCCTCAGAAGGCTGAAGTGGGCAAGACTACCACCCACCATTCTGTCCACTCTCTATAGGGGCTCTATTGAGAGTGTCTGGCTGGCTGCATCATTGTGGGGTACAATTACTGTAGAGAGCATTGGACTGGAGAACAATCTACTGGACCCCTCCCCCCACCCACCCACCCAGGATCGTTGTTTAAAGTGGGCTCTCAAAATCAGGGAGGACCATTACCATCCCACACACAGCATCTTCTAGCTACTCCCCTCAGGAAAAAAGATACAGAAGTATTAGAGGCAGAATCACCAAGCTGAGGAATAGCTTCTTACCACAGGTAGTGAAACTGCTGAATATCTGCTAAAACCACTCTCCATGACACACTTTCTTATTTAATAATATTTATTTTATATATATATATATATATATATATATATAGTATATATGTATCATTTATCTTTATGTGTGTTCCAGATGACAAACTTGAAATTGAACTTACAATTGAAGAGAAAAGTCACACTGGCCTGATTTTTCTCATGGGGTCTGCCAACAAAATATATTCCGAAATTCTATTTGGGGGATTCCTTATTTGATCATCAATTGACACAACTATTTGAGCTGAAAACCTCCAGATACTGAGGTTGAATTTGTGACGAGATACAGCATTAGTAGGAAGTGTATTTATCATGAAGGGCCTTGTGTCAAAACATGGATCATTATTTTATTTGATTGTATAGCAATACAGAAGTAACCTGCAATCAATAGTTAAATAGATACCAAAATAGAGAGCACAATGGAACACAACACCATAGAGTAGGATTTGCAAAACCACTCAATTGCAGATGAGCAAACAGATGGGCAAATGTGGATTTGTACACTACATTTCATCCATTTGAAGACATGTATTCCAATGTGAAAACGGGTTGCATTTTTCAAATACTGGACCAATATTTCTTTCTTCATGACATAAAAGTGCACATAAGCAGTGTGATCCCTCCATGAGCTACACCTCACCCTCCCACCCCCATTCACGTCACAGGGATTGGTCACTTCAAAACTCTCTGGGTCCACCTTTCGCTCCTCACCCTCTGCACTCTCAGTCTTGATGTGGGGTTCTGACCAGAAACATGAACCGGTCTTTAACTCCCTCTGATGCCTGCTCAATTTGCTGGGATTTCTCCAGCAGATGGATTTTTGTTTGCTGCCGATTCCAGTTTCTCATGTGTCTCTCAATTTAAAAAAAACCCTGATTACATGCTAAAAATAACGGTAGGTCAACACATCCATGAGAACGGCGGCAAAATCTTAGAAAAATGTGTCGCAATCTCATCATGGGGTGAAATTTCAAACACAGCAGACAGTCAATGTGAAATTTGTTAAATATATCCCATTAAATGAGGCAAACAAAATCTTGAAATATAAGATGAATAAAAGCAGAAAACGTTGCAAATTCCAATTGAACCAAATCTGCTTATGTCCCATGTTGTTAAGGGCAAATGCATCACAGTTAATCATCCTAATACTGAAGAAAAACTGTAGCTCTGAGAATAGTTCCTGATGGCTTCTGAATCCACCATGTGAACTGTGCAACTGAGAAGAAAAATCTGAATATCACTATGCTTTGGAGAATCCCAGGCCGACAAGCAACAGTAATAGAATCGAAACAGCCTGGCAAGTTGTGCTCGAATGATTGAATTCTTTCAATGAAAAAGACACTGTGTATATTCAAGAGGAAAATGTTTATGTGTATTTTGGTCAATATGGTTCATAGTGTGAAAAATAAAAAAAAAATAAAAAAATGAAATGACAGAGAGGATCAATAAGGAGACTGTTGTTGAAATGGTATTCATGGAGTTTTAAAAGCCATTTAATAAGGTAATTACAAAAACTTACTGAGAACTATGGGAGATTGAGAGAGTTGTAGAAACAAGTGGCTCAAAACAAAAAAAAACAATAGTATTCCCTGGTATCACTTTTTGAATGACTGCTTTTATGAATGTTAAAAGTTTGTATAACCTGTAAAGTTTGCAAATGCCTCACGTCTCAGAAATGTGATAATCGGTGACATTACAATTCAGGAGGATATTAAGAGATCGTGAAATGGCCACATTGCAAAGATTTAAGAATTTAAGATTGGTGACTCACATTTCAGCAAATGCCTTACAGCTCGAGTAAACCAGGTTCAGCCCTGATTTGCAATGATGCTTCTGCTGAGTTTGCCTGGCCTATGTGAATTTCTTCCAGGTGCTCTGGTTTCAAACTCACATCTCAGGCATAATTGGCCGTTGTAAATTGCTGCTTGAGCACAATTTATAGTCATGATGGTTGAATCTAGAAAAAGTTCATGGGAATATACAGGGATTAGAGTAAATTAGTGTGAATGATTGATGGTTGACACAGTTTTGGTAAGTCAAAGGCCTTTTTCTCTTTCTGTATGACTCCATGATAGTCATATGTGGAATCGTGGAACAGGTTTAAAGGATGAGAGGGGTACACTCCTGCTTTTGTTTCTATGCAAGGTCATTAACAAAGAAACCAAAATGATTTTAGACATAAAGGCTGTTAGCACAATGGGTAGGATGTTTCTGGAATGTTTTATTCAGAAAACATTCTGGAAGGCAATTGAATTATACATATCAAAGGAAATTAGAAATATGTTTTAAAAGCAAAAGAAAATCCTTACTCTTGGGAGGGATTCAAGATTCCATTATTGTCATGTAATAGGTTAGAACAGTGGTTTTCATACTGCTTCCCCCCACTGCCACTGCCACCACCGAACTCAAAATCTACCTTAAGCAATCCCAATGCTATAACTACTCTGTGATTGGTAAAGAATTGCTTAAGGAGGTATGTGAGTGAGAATGGAAGGTTGAGACCCAATTGTTACTGAAATATTTTGCTTGAGAAAAATTGTCATTGGCCCATTTCCTTTGGAATTATGAAACTTTGTACATAACGAGCCAATTAGGTACAATGAAAACACTGGTTTTCAAACCTTTTTTTCTTTCTACTCACATACCACCTTAAGTAATCCCTTGCTAATCACAGAGCACTAATGGCATTGATGCACAATCAATTACACAAATACTGAAGTTGCCAAAATGAAGGCTTTTATTTGCAAGAGATGGACAGTATTCCTGTGTTGTTTGCTCCCACTGACTCAGACTTGAACTGGGAGCAGGTTTGTGGCATGTCAGCCTTTATGGGGAAGAAAGGAGAGGAGTCATGAGCTGGCCAGTGAGAGCAGGGTCAACCAGGAAAAGTCATGTGATTTACATATGACAAATATGTACAATAGTGGATTCACCACAGGCATAGGGATTGCTTGGGGGAGGGGGGCAATTTGAAAACCACTGGTTTAGTCATGTAATATTACATGATATTGCCATCTACCTACCATAAGGTAGACAAAGAGTTAGACGTTAGTGTCATCTGGTGTCCCTTACAGTATGAAAAAAATAGAAATGTAAAAGAAATAGAAGGGAGTCCCTTCAGAGTCAACGAGATTCACCTCCAGTGCTCCTGCTGCCTCTACAGCCACATAGAATCCTGTTTGATCCATTGGCAACCCAAGCTCCAAACCTCTGACACGATCAGGAAGCCACCAACACCTGAAGCCTTTCAAGAGCCCTACTTGCCCTCAGCTCCCTCTTGAGTGCCACCTCAAATATCTTGTTCCCGTGATCCAGACTCCAGCAACTCGCAACCCATGTGGGTTCCTGACCACAAATCACCTGCAGCTTGAGTGGATCCCTCAGTTGCTGAGCCTCTCACTGGTCATCTGCCGTGGTCATCATCCTATTGGGTCATCCCCTCTGCTTCTTCTTCTCACTGACATTAGGGCCAGGCGGTTGAACTCTTCAGTGCAATGCTGGTCTCTGGTTCTTGGGTCCACACCAGCGGTCCCATCTAACCAATCTTATCAAGTTTTTCAAGGTTATCAGGAATGTTATGATAGATTTTAGCAAGGCTTTGACAAGGTCAAGAAGGTTCAGTTGCTCAATAGTCAGGATGAGGTAGGATTAGATATTAGCTTTGCAGGAGAAAGAAAAGAGTGGTTGTAGATGATTGCCTCTCTAACTGGAGGACTGTGATTAATGGTGTGCCTCAGGCATCAGTGCTAGGTCCATTATTGACGTCATCTGCATCAACAATTTGGTAGATTAACAAATGTTCAGCTGATATTAAAATTGGGGGGTGAGGTGGAGAGAGAGGAAGGCATTGAAAGCTTGCAGGGGGATCTGGACTAGCTAGAAAAATGGGCTGCAAAATTGCAGATGGAATTTAATGCAGACAAGTGTGAGATAATGGACTTTTTGTGGACAAACCACAATAGGATTTGCTTGGTTATGTGGAATGCAGTAGAACAGAGGAATCTGGGAATACAGATTCATAATTCTTTGTAAGTGGCATTAAAGGAAGATAGGATTGTAAAGAGAGCTTTTGGCACATTCACCTTCATAGATCAATGAATTGAGCACAGGAGTTGGGATGTTATGTTGAAGTTAGTGAAGCCAAATATGGAGTTTTATGTCCAATTTTGGTTGTCCTCCTTCAGGAAAGATATCAATAAGATCTAAAGAATGCAGAGAAAATTGACAAGCATAATGCTGGGAATTGAGAAGCTTATAAAGGGAAAGACTGAATAGGTTAGGAATGTCAGACAATGAGGGGAGATTTGGTAGAGGTATATAAAATTATTAGGTATATCGATATGGTAAATGCATGTATGCTTTTTTCACTAAGGTTAGGTGAGACAAGAGCCAGAGGACATGGGTTAAGGATGAAAGTTGAAATGTTTAAAGGGAACATTCAGGGGAACATCTTCATTCAGAGGTGATGAGAGTGTGGAATTAGCTGCCAGCAGAAGTGATGGATGTGGGCTCAATTTCAACATTTAAGAGAAATTTGGATAGGTACATGGATGAGAGTAGTATGGTACTGGTTCAGGTTAATAGGACTAGGTGGAATAATAGTTTAGCACAGACTAGATGGGCTAAATTTAAAGGGCCTAAATGCTGTAGTGTTCTTTGTTCCTATCTCCAGCATGGGAATAATAAATTGCCCTCAAAAGTAATTTTTCTCTTCCCTATAGGAATCAATAGTTCTGCTGAATGTTCTCAGTTTTAGGTGCAATTTCTGACTTTATTAAAACCAAACTTGCTGGCCTTTCAGTTGTTTGAGGATACTACAAATTACCAAAGGGATGCATGGTCCCAGAGCTACCATTAAGATTATAATATCGTGGTTATGTAAATTCCTTTTAATGTTAAAATCTCTCAGAGAGTAAATTTCATTATTATATGAACTGGCCTTTAAATTCTCTGTTCATAATCGAGACAGCCATACCTAATAATGTGTCCTTAGTTACTAGTGCTAAAAGCACAATCAAGAAATCACTGTGCATCAATCAAAATCAAGCAGCTGTACATAAAATGGATTTCAGCTGACAATATCTCCAGCAGAATTACAAAGCCAGAGCTGGCACAGCTTCAAAGAAAATTGTTGGCAAACAATGAAATGTTGGAGGAACTTAGTGGGTCAGATAGCATTCATGGGTAGAAGTGGTCAGTCAACATTTTGGGTCGGGTCCTTTTTCAACATGAAGATTTTTAAAGAAGGTGACATTACAAATGTAAAGGGAGAAAGAAGCTGGGGGCTGAGCCCAGAGGTGATACATTGACTGAACATTTGTAGCCATGGATCTTCTCTGACGTGTTGAGTTCGTCCAGCAGTTCATTGTTTGCTCAAGATTCCAGCAATTGCAGTTTTGGTGTTTCTGTAAGAAACTCATGTTAAATCACTCCTGTGCTTGTTCACAAGTTCCACTGCAAGGTAAGTCCTCATTAGCAATAAAAAACAGTACGAGAAATGCACAATAAAATAAGCAGATTCTGTGCTGAAGTTTCAAGGCAGAAAAATTCCTGTGGTTAACCTGAATGTATTTTCAAAATGTATGATGAACACAGGAACACATTTCAAGAATTGGGTAGGATGCCTAATAACAACCTTCTCTTCGCTTTCAATATTTTTATTAAGCTTTTATGTAATAATACATACAGAAAAGAAATTGATGCATAATGCTGATACAGTATGCAAACAGATGTGCCGACACAGTAAGCAAACTCGTTAACAGAATTTTTTTTTACCTTGTACAACATTTCTTATTAATTATTTATTTTTCACACTGTGAACCATATCAATTAAAATACATACAAACATTTCCCTCTTAAATATACACAGTGGCATTTTCTACCCTTTTTTCCCCCCTTACCACCCCCCTATCTTCCCTCCCCCCCTTCCCACCTCCCTCCAAACCCATTAAATGTTCAACATATACAATACAATAAAACCATTAAACAATATCATCACACAATGAAAATAAACAAGAAAATTGTGTCATCTACTTTTACACACTGGATCAAATCATTTTCTCTTCTTATCATTTTAGGGGGTGGAGGTCCGCGGTCAGCCCTCTCTGTTATGTTCCACATACGGTTCCCAAATTTGTTCAAATAATGTGACTTTATTTTTTAAATTATATGTTATTTTTTTCAATGGAATACATTTATTGATTTCCATGTACCATTGCTGTACTCTCAGGCTCTCTTCTGATTTCAAAGTTGACATTATACATTTTTTTGCTACAGCGAAGGCTATCATAATAAATCTTTTTTGTTCTTCATCCAGTTTGAGGCCTAATTCTTTACTTCTTATATTACTTAGAAGAAAGATCTCTGGATTTTTTGGTATGTTGCTTTTTGTGATTTTATTTAATACCTGATTTAGATCTTCCCAAAACTTTTTTACTTTCTCACATGCCCACATTGCATGTAGTGTTGTTCTCATTTCCTTCTTACAGCGAAAACATCTATCTGATAATGTTGGATCCCATTTATTTAACTTTTGGGGTGTGATATATAACCTGTGTAACCAAATATACTGCATCATACGTAACCTTGTGTTTATTATATTCTTCATAGTTCCAGAGCATAACTTTTCCCATGTTTCATTTTTTTATCTTTATGGTTAAATCTTTTTCCCACTTTTGTTTGGGTTTATAGCTTATTTCATTATTTTCCTTCTCTTGCAGATTGATGTACATGTTCATTATAAATCTTTTTATTATCATTGTTTCTGTAATCACATATTCAAAGCTGCTTCCTTCTGGTAATCTCAGTCTGTTTCCCAATTTATCCTTTACATAGGCTTTCAGTTGATGGTATGCAAACATACCATGAGTTATTCCATATTTGTACTTCATTTGTTCAAATGTTAATAAGTTATTTCCCAAAAAACAATTTTGTATTCTTTTAATTCCTTTTCTTTCCCATTCTCTAAAGGAAAGGTTATCTATTGTAAAAGGGATTAGCTGATTTTGTGTCAATAATAATTTTGGTAGTTGGTAATTTTGTTTTTTTTTCCTTTCGAAGTGAACCTTCTTCCAGATATCGAGTAAATGATCTAATACTGGTGAGCTTTTATATCGTATCAGCTTTTCATCCCACTTATAAAGTATATGTTCTGGTACCTTCTCCCCTATTTTATCTAGCTCTATATTAGTCCAATCTGGTTTTTCCCTTGTCTGATAAAAATATGATAAATTCCTTAATTGTACTGCTCTATAATAATTTTTATAGTTTGCTTACTGCTCTATAATAATTTATATAGTTTGCTTACTGCAAACTACCTTGGTTGCACCTCTGTTAATTTATCTAACGCTATCCTCGGTTTCCCCCCTTTCCATAAAAATTTCATTATTATTCTCTTTAGTTCATTAAAGAATTTCTCTGTTAAGGCAATTGGCACTGATTGAAAGAAGTATTGTATTCTTGGGAAGACATTCATTTTAATGCAATTTACTTTCCCTATCAACATTAGTGGCAATTCTTTCCAACGTTCTAAGTCTTCCTGCAATTTCTTTATTAGTGGCTGATAATTTAATTTGTATAGGTGGCTTAAATTATTATCTTATCTAATACCTAGGTATCAGATTTCTTGTGTTTGCTATTTAAATGTTGATTTTTTTTATAACTCTGTGTAATCCGCATTACTCATTGGCATCGCTTCACTTTTTTTTGCATTGATCTTGTACCCCGATATTTCTCCATATTTCCTTCAATTTCATATGTAGTTCTTTTATTGATATTTCTGGTTCTGTTAAGTATACTATTATGTCATCTGCAAATATATTCCTTCTCCTTTATTTTTACCCCTTTTATTTTATTTTCTATTCTTATCAGTTCTGCCAAAGGTTCTATTGCTAAAGCGAACAATGAGGGGATAATGGACATCCCTGCCTTGTTGACCTACTTAATTTAAATTTGTTCGATACATATCCATTTACTGTTACCTTCGCCAATGGTCCATTATATAATGCTTTAATCCAATTAATATATTTTTCTGGTAGATTGAACCTCTGTAGTTCTTTGAATAAATAATTCCATTCTATCCTGTCAAAAGCTTTTTTTCTGCATCTAAAGCTATAACTGTTGGCTTCTTATTTCCTTGAACTGCATGAATTAGATTAATAAATTTACAGACTTTATCCTCTGTTCGTCTTTTCTTAATAAATCCAGTTTGATCTTCTTTTACTATTTTTGGTACACAGTCAGCCAATCTGTTTGCTAATAATTTCGCTATTATCTTATAATCTGAATTAAGTAGAGATATTGGTCTATATGATGCTGGTGTTAGTGGATCCTTCCCCATCTTTGATATTACTGTAATTATTGCTGTCTTACATCAATCTGGAAAGTTTTATGTTTCTTCTATCTGGTTCATTACTTCCAGGAGAGGAGAAATTAAGAACTCTTTAAATGTTTTTTTAGAATTCTATTGGGAATCCATCCTCTCCAGGCATTTTATTGTTCAGCAGCTTTTTTAATATATCCTGTAGTTCCTTATTTTCAGATGGTTTTATCAGTTTGTTTTGCTCCTCTTCTTGCAATTTTAGCAGTTCAATTTTAGCTAAAAACTCTTCTATTTTATCATCTTTCCCCTTGTTCTCAGTTTGGTATAATTGTTCATAAAATTCCTTAAAGTTCTCATTAATCTCCATTGGATTATATGTAATTTGTTTGTCCTTTGTCCTTGATGCCAATACAGTTCTTTTAGCTTGTTCTGTTTTCAGTTCCCAGGCTAATATTTTGTGTGTGTTTTTCTCCTAGCTCATAATACTTTTGCTTTATTTTCATTATGTTCTTCTCCACCTTATACGTTTCGTATGTTTCATTTTGTATTTTTTTGTCTGCCAATTCTCTTGTTTTTGTTGTATCGTCCCTTGTGGCTAGTTCTTTTTCTGTACTTACTATCTCCCTTTCCAACTGTTCTTTTTCCCGATTGTAGTCCTTTTTCATCTTAGCCACATAACTAATTATCTGCCCTCTAATGAAGGCTTTCATTGCATCCCATAATATAAATTTGTCTTTCACTGATTCCGTATTTATTTCAAAGCACATTTTAATTTGGTGATCAATAAATTCTCTAAATTCCTGTCTTTTAAGTAGCATGGAGTTTAACCTCCATCTATATGTTCTTGGTGGGATGTCCTCCATTTCTATTGCTAATAATAGGGGTGAATGATCAGATAACAATTTAGCTTTATATTCAGTTTTCCTAACTCTCCCTTGAATATGGGCCGACAACAAAAACATATCAATCCTTGGGTATATTTTATGCCTACTCGAATAATATGAGTATTCCTTCTCTCTAGGGTGCTGCCTCCTCCATATATCCATAAGTTTCATTTCCTGCATTTATTTAACCATAAATTTGGCCACTTTATTCTTTTTGCTAGTCTTTTGTCCAGTTTTATCCAACATTGGATCCAAATTAAGGTTAAAATCCCCTCCTATCAATATATTCCCCTGCGTATCTACAATCTTCAAAAAATATCTTGCATAAACTTTTGATCCTCTTCATTAGGTGCGTATATATTAATCAAATTCCAGAATTCCGAATATATCTGACACTTTATCATTACATATCTCCTTGCTGGATCTATTATTTCCTCCTCTATTTTGATTGGTACATTTTTATTAATTAATATAGCTACACCTCTAGCTTTTGAATTATATGATGCTGCTGCTAGATTTCCTACCCAGTCTCTCCTTAATTTATTATAACCATATAACCATATAACCACTTACAACACAGAACAAACCAGTTCTGCCCTACTAGTCCATGCCGTAACAAATCTCCACCCTCCTAGTTCTACTGACCAGCGCCTGGTCCATACCTCTCCAGTCCTCTCCTATCCATGTAATTATCTAGTCTTTCCTTAAATGTAACCACCCCGACCACGTCTGTCAGAAGCTCATTCCCCATCCCCACCACCCTTTGCGTAAAGAAATTTCCCCTCATGTTCCCCTTATAATTTTCCCCCTTCAATCTTAAACCATGCCCTCTAGTTTGAATCTCCCCCACTCTTAATTGAAAAAGCCTATCCACGTTTACTCTGTCTGTCCCTTTTAAAATCTTAAACACCTCTATCAAGTCCCCTCTCAATCTTCTACGCTCCGGAAAAAAAGCCCCAGTCTGCACAACCTTTCCCTGTAACTCAAACCTTGAAATCCTCTCAACATTCTCGTGAACCTTCTCTGCACTCTCTCTATTTATGTTCCACTTCAGTTAGATGCGTTTCCTGCACAAATGCTATGACTATTTTTTCTTTTTTCAGCAAATTTTATAGTCTTTTTCATTTAATTTGGTTATGTATTCCATTATTATTTATAGTTATATAGTTCAACATGGCCATCTCAAATCCTGTTGACACCTCATTTCCACTTCCTCACCACCAATATCCCCCTTTTTCCCATTTTCATCTCTCAGTTTTCCCTTTTTGAACTCAATGTATGACAACACTTTTAAAACATAAAATACATCAAAAACTCCCACATCTAATATTCCCATAACCCCAAATGTCCCCCCCTCTCTGAGTTGCCCCTTGTTCCTTTCCGGGCAACCACAACTCCCCTCTCCATTTGGATTGCGAACTCACTCGGAAGCGTCAACTGATTTCGCAGTGATGGTTATTCTCTCCCACTCAACCCCCCTCCAAAAAAGATTTTTTTCTTCACATATAACAAAGCTCCCCCTCTTTGTTTTAATCTATCCCGAAAGAGAACCACAAAATTTGCAGATGTTGGAAACTTGAGCAGATGGAGAACTGCTGGAAGAACTCAAAAGGTCAGACAGCATCCGTGGAAAGAAATGGACAGTCAATGTTTCAGGTCTGAACACTTTCTCAAGACTACCCATGGATGTTGTCTAACCTTGCTGAGTTCATCCAGCAATTCTTGTCTCCTTTTATCCCAAAAGCTGAATGTGTCTACAGTACAAAGCTGTGATGACCTTTAAATTTAAAATTTGAAATTAAATTTTACATTTAGACATACATCACTATAATAAGCCTTACTGGCCCATGAGCCTGTGCTGCCTAGATGCCCCAATGAACAGTGGGAGGAAACCAGAGCACAAGGAGGGAATGCATACAGACACAGGGAGAACATACAAACTCCTCACACACTACACTGGATTGAATCCGGGTTGCCGGCTCTGTAATAGCGTTTCCCTAATTATTATACTAATCGTGCTGCCCCATATCTCCAAATGTAACTTGCACCTTATTCTAGTGCCAATATTTTGCAGCAGTTCAGTTAGTTGCAAGAATTGCTTGTATCAGCAGATCTGGAATTTATTTCCCAAAAATGAATTTGTTCAGTAGTTGAGTGGTGATATGCCTGGAATACACAGTATTGATATGCTGTTAACTAACTGGTTAGGTGCTTAATATCCCATGGCTGCAAATGTGGCATGAATTGAGTTTATCACAATTTCTACATCAACATAGGGCATACATTATTCAGTTTTTATGTATAGTTTAGTTTACATTTTTTTGGATTATTTAAAAAAGTTGAAGAGAAAATGTTCAAAGGATTGTGGGTCAACTGCAAGTAAATGGGACCAGCTTGATGATCATGGACAAATTGGGCCAATTTACCATGCTGTAAAATTCAATGACTATTATTTTCATTATTTGACATTTGTCTTTTTGTTAGTTAATTCTTAAAATAATAGGTAAATATCTATATTTTCATAAATTATAACTAAATCAATAATAACAACTGGATTTCCTCCACATTCAAAGTAATTAGTGTCACATTAGCTTTTGCTATTCTGGGTCTTTTTCACCCTTGCACAGCACTGATTAGTGTCTTTTGTTACATATCCTTCAATAAACATGACTGGTTAGTAATTTATGCACATTATTAGTATTTCAAAGTTGTACTCGGGCAAAATTGATGGTCTTCATTATTAAATATATTGTAAACAAAATAAGCAGCATTTATATGTTTATCTTTGGGGCTGTATGTTTGGGCATTGATTACATTAATTAATCCATTATGTAATTAAGAATTGTTTTAATTGTTTTAAAGTTGTGGAATCATTTTGTTATGGAGGATGCCGGGAAAAAGTTCAACTTTGTGAGAAAACAAAATGAGTCCACCCTATCTGTGATTCTACTTTATCACACATATTAGGACGGCACAGTTAACATGGCAGTTAGTGCAATGCTGTTGCAGCGCCAGGGATCGGGATTAGGTTCGAATCCCGCACTGTTTGTAGGGAGTTTGTACATTCTTCCTGTGTGTGTGTGTGTGTGTGTGTGTGTGTGTGTGTGTGTGTGTGTGTGTGTGTGTGTGTGTGTGTGTGTGTGTGTGTGTGTGTGTGTGTGTGTGAGTTTTCTCCGGGGTATCTTGATTTCCTCCCATTGTTCAAAACATACCAGGGGTTGTAGGTCAATTGGGTGTAAGCGGGCTCATGGGCAGAAAGGGCCTGTTATCGTGCTGTATGTCTAATTTTTAAAGAAAATTAAAACTTTTTGCATTAAGATAACAGAAAATTAATTTTCCTCCTCTTATTTATTATCTCTTTTTAATTGAATTAAATACTGTATATTATTGCATTCGAATTTCAGTTGTTTTTCCTGTATTTTTTACAAAGTACCTGTTCAGCTGCAGCAAAAAAGAATTTTGGTGCATATGTACATTGAATGATGTCTATGGCATAAACATCTTTGGCTTGGCTTCGCGGACGAAGATTTATGGAGGGGGTAAAAAGTCCACGTCAGCTGCAGGCTCGTTTGTGGCTGACAAGTCCGATGCGGGACAGGCAGACACGATTGCAGCGGTTGCAAGGGAAAATTGGTTGGTTGGGGTTGGGTGTTGGGTTTTTCCTCCTTTGCCTTTTGTCAGTGAGGTGGGCTCTGCGGTCTTCTTCAAAGGAGGTTGCTGCCCGCCAAACTGTGAGGCGCCAAGATGCACGGTTTGAGGCGTTATCAGCCCACTGGCGGTGGTCAATGTGGCAGGCACCAAGAGATTTCTTTAGGCAGTCCTTGTACCTTTTCTTTGGTGCACCTCTGTCACGGTGGCCAGTGGAGAGCTCGCCATATAACACGATCTTGGGAAGGCGATGGTCCTCCATTCTGGAGACGTGACCCATCCAGCGCAGCTGGATCTTCAGCAGCGTGGACTCGATGCTGTCGACCTCTGCCATCTCGAGTACTTCGACGTTAGGGATGTAAGCGCTCCAGTGGATGTTGAGGATGGAGCGGAGACAACGCTGGTGGAAGCGTTCTAGGAGCCGTAGGTGGTGCCGGTAGAGGACCCATTATTCGGAGCCGAACAGGAGTGTGGGTATGACAACGGCTCTGTATACGCTTATCTTTGTGAGGTTTTTCAGTTGGTTGTTTTTCCAGACTCTTTTGTGTAGTCTTCCAAAGGCGCTATTTGCCTTGGCGAGTCTGTTGTCTATCTCATTGTCGATCCTTGCATCTGATGAAATGGTGCAGCCGAGATAGGTAAACTGGTTGACCGTTTTGAGTTTTGTGTGCCCGATGGAGATGTGGGGGGGCTGGTAGTCATGGTGGGGAGCTGGCTGATGGAGGACCTCAGTTTTCTTCAGGCTGACTTCCAGGCCAAACATTTTGGCAGTTTCCGCAAAGCAGGACGTCAAGCGCTGAAGAGCTGGCTCTGAATGGGCAACTAAAGCGGCATCGTCTGCAAAGAGTAGTTCACGGACAAGTTTCTCTTGTGTCTTGGTGTGAGCTTGCAGGCGCCTCAGATTGAAGAGACTGCCATCCGTGCGGTACCGGATGTAAACAGCGTCTTCATTGTTGGGGTCTTTCATGGCTTGGTTCAGCATCATGCTGAAGAAGATTGAAAAGAGGGTTGGTGCCAGAACACAGCCTTGCTTCACGCCATTGTTAATGGAGAAGGGTTCAGAGAAGTGGCAAAGCAGCAGGTATGGATGGAATCCCCCCAGAAGTCTGGAAGGCTGGCGGCAAAACTCTGCATGCCAAACTGCATGAGTTTTTCAAGCTTTGTTGGGACCAAGGTAAACTGCCTCAGGATCTTCGTGATGCCACCATCATCACCCTGTACAAAAACAAAGGCGAGAAATCAGACTGCTCAAACTACAGGGGAATCACGTTGCTCTCCATTGCAGGCAAAATCTTCGCTAGGATTCTACTAAATAGAATAATACCTAGTGTCGCCGAGAATATTCTCCCAGAATCACAGTGCGGCTTTCGCGCAAACAGAGGAACCACTGACATGGTCTTTGCCCTCAGACAGCTCCAAGAAAAGTGCAGAGAACAAAACAAAGGACTCTACATCACCTTTGTTGACCTCACCAAAGCCTTCGACACCGTGAGCAGGAAAGGGCTTTGGGAAATACTAGAGCGCATCGGATGTCCCCCAAAGTTCCTCAACATGATTATCCAACTGCACGATGGCATAAACATACGATGATTAAAACTATTATAACTCCCCTCCACTGCATTCAGAGGGGGAATAATTGGTGAAGGGGGGGGGATCTGTCTGTCCATAAAACATTGAGGCAAGTTGTGCTTGGTGAGGCAAATAGCCTACTTTGTGTAGACAAAGTCACAATAGTATCGGTATATGGAGGTTGGCGATCACGGCTTTGTGTCCTGAAGGTTTAGTCCTTATGAGACTTGTTTCCTCAGTTGTCCAGAGGCTTTGCTTTCATTGAAAAGTAGCACCTAGGGAAGGAGAAATAATCCGTCTTCCAAAGTCTGTTGTGCATCATCATTGTTGGAGCTGTGGTTGTACAACTGGGATAAGTTGGTCGAGGATATTTTAAATTTGCTTCTTTTTTTACATATGTGGTCCATTCTCTCATATGTTTCGAAAAAGTAACTTGGAGCCTAGCCTCCAAACATGTATGTGCACAAGTGTTGCCTATGCATACAGCTGAATGGTTGAGGTTGGAAGGCAATGGATGTTGATCATTTGTCCTGTAAACTAGCTCCATTGGAGAAGGAAGCATTGCAATTTTGAAGTGCAAAAAGCATTGGAGCTGAGAAGCAACCTTAAGCTTGACACTGGTCTCAACTAAGTGTTCACCTATTGTTTGTAAACACAGCTTACTTGCCATCATGTTTCAGATATTAGATACAGACAAATTTGATGTGCTATGATGCTAGGGAATGATTGCACCAGCTAAATTTGTGAAAGACGCTCCATAATCCTTCTCAGTTGATGGAGCCAAAGACCATGCAGTCAAGGATAAGATGCCTTTTTTGGAGTTGTCTCATGTGAAGAGCGTGACCATTGTATCTCCAGATGGATGAACTTTACCTTGCAATTCAGGAAGTTATTCATCAGCCACTGGGAGGAGATGATTATGGAGGATCAGGTAATGACTTTGGCTGTAACAGATGGGCAGGAGACCACTCTGTGTAGGTCCCATCCCAGAAGCTGGTCACAATTACAACATTTCAAACACCCACGGACATGTCCTCCTATTCCCAGACATAGGAAATTAGGTTGTGAATTTATGACTGAAATTCCTTCCTGCCAATTTTTTGAGCTACAGCAAAGATACCATCTGCTACTGAGGTCTTGTTGTTTTACATTTGGCATATGGCCTTTTCAGCTCTTGAAGGCCTTGTCAGTCTGGAGTGGATTAACAGTGGATCATTAGTTGAAAAGTGATTTGGGACATCCTCAGGCTATGAACTGAGCAATCTGAACACAATGATATTAACAGATGCCACAGGTAGCATGTTCACCCGTTCTGTTCTGGATGTACTACATATACAACTGCAGGCAGATTTTTCTTTCTGCTTTGTAATTTGGTTTATCAACAGAAAAATCAAAAGACCATTGACATAAAAGATTAACTTCTGCTTCTTCTCTCACAAATGCTCCCTAACTTGTTTATATTTAAGGTTTTCAGCATCTAGTTTTTCTGATTTAATTTTTATTTTGCTTCCTATTTTTACATTTCTGCAGACTGTGATTAGTTGGGCCCTGTTAGATTGGCACAAGTGACTACCACAACCATATTGGGCATATGTTTGGATGAGGTGGTTAACTTCTATCTTTCTGTGTTCACATGTGAAAAGTATGCTACCAATGAACAAAGAATATAGAGCCCTACTGCACAGTACAGGCCCTTCAGCCCTCAATGTTATGCCAAACCATATATTCCTTAAAAAAAGTACTAAACCCTCCTTACTCTGTAACCCTCTATTTTTCTTTCATCCATGTGCCTGTCTAATGTTTCAGCCTCCACCATCATCCCTGGCAAGACATTCCTGGCATTCACAACTCTCTGAATAAAAAAAAAACTTACTCCTGATGTCTCCCCTAAATTCTCTCCCTTCACTTTGTACATATGTCTTCTGCATGTTTGCTATTCCTGCCCTGAGAAACAGGAGCTGGCTGTTCACCCTATGTATGCCTCTCAGAATCTTGTAGACCTCTATCAAGTCTCCTCTCATCTTTCTATGTTCCAAAGATAAAATTCCCAGTTCTACTACCCTTACCTCATAAGAGTTGTTTTCCATCCAAGCAAATCCTGGTAAATTTCCTCTGCACCCTCTCCAGAACTTCCACATCCATCCTATAATGAGGTGACCAGAACTGAATGCAATTCTTTAAGTGACTTCAAACTCTCCAAAGCATGGAAACTGGAAAGAGCTGTAAGCAGTAATTATGAATGCCAATCTCCAAAAGCAAATGGATGTTCACAATATTATGTGCTCCTCTATTCATTTTCATTTGAATGGGACTGTCACTTTAAGAGAACATATCAAACTGCAAACCCTGCAAACTTTGAAGATGACTGTGGCTAACAGCACACTGGGACAGCGTGCACTCAATTCGCTACTTCTGAAGACAGAGGAAGTGGAACACAGGTGCAGAGTCATATGAACAACTGATTTTAAAAAAGTATATTGTTTAATCAGGTGCCATTTTAAGGAAGCAGCAGAGGAGCAGCTGCTCTTTGAGGAATGAAAGGTAAAAGTTCCATTATTGTCACATAATACTACATTAAGAATGTAACATACATGGCATTCTTTAACTGTGCAGAAGTAGCTTTGTGTGGCCAAATGAAAGGTCACTTTTGAAAGGGGAATTGTTAAATTCCACTGTGGCCAAAGGAAAGCTCACTTTGAACTGACCTGAATTTGGGGTTCTGGAAGCAGAGGAACTACTGCATTTGGATCATGACCATTGTGATGGTCATTTCAGCTGACCCACAAAAGAGTTCTGGAAGCTTTGTGAGGTTCACTCACTTTGTATCACCTATGCCAAGAAAAGGGGAATTTTGACTTCCACTTGTCTGAAAGGACATTTCTCTGGAAGCACCACGACAAGGATTTTGTGAGTTTTCAACAGTCTGTCACCTGGTCTCTCCCACCTACTCCATGATTACTTCTTTGCATCAATTTAATGCCTGCATGTCAACACTGGATTTTAGAGACTAAACTTTGAACTGACATTCTAGAATTGTTCCTGAGCTGTAACACACACACACACAAACACACACACACACACACACACACACACACACACACACACACACACACACACAAATATATTTGTGTATAGTTGGGGGTTAGGTTAGGTTTAGGTAAGTTAGATAAGGTGTTATATTATTAGTAATGAATAATAAAAATATTATTTTAAATATAACACCTATCTTCATGAATTTCTATTGCTGTTGTCTTAGTACATAACAACAGAAAATCATCTTCAGCATTCATCATGTTTTTTAAAATCAGAAGAAAAAAAATCACTGTTGAATTTGTTGATGCGTGTATCATCAAGTCAATACTCTGATTAGACTTTTGAAATAAGAAAACCCTTCGACTTCCTGATTTTGATGAAGTGTTCCAATCCAAAATGTTGACCATTCTCTTTCTCCTAATGTTGCTGTTCAAGACTGTTGATGTCCTCCAGCAGGTTGTTGATTTTTTTTTGCTCCAGATTCCTGCATCTTCAGTCAATCGAGTACCTGGCTTCGCTGTTGCATGTTCATTTGTCTCAATGTACAATTCCTCCGAGTCGATGCACATTAACTAAGTTGCGATTGTGCTTTCAGGGAAATTACGATGGTGAACTTCATAAACACCCACAGCTTGAAGCTGACCTAGCAGCCGTGAGAGAGATCTATGGACCTGTTGCAGTATCCCTCAGGTACTTTACCCTGTCATGCAGTTTATCGAAAAAGGAACAGCCCTGCAATAAAGTTGACAGGAATGTTCTCAACTCATTGTGCAATTTTAATATCTGTTTACGTGTCATGCTCATCATTGCAATCTAAAACTACTCCGGTGGTTCATTTTACCTTTCCAATCTTTCGGCAACTTTGCGACAAAGATAGGAAGACTTTTGAGAAAAATTGCAATCTTGAAACCTAGTTTTGAAATCTATTTGAGAGGCAACTAAAAAAAAAAACCAAATATGAAAAAAAAAGCTGGCCTCAGAGGGATTCTGTGTGCCTGCGTGTTGATTGTAATTTACTTTCGTAAACTATTGAACCGGCTGAATAGGGGATTTAGTCATACATGTCATAATCACTTTTAATTGTGTCAAAGTGAATGAAAGAATTAATGTTCCAAGTGATGAAAATTGCCCTGTAGGGACCATGCTGACATTTCTGTTTTCCATTGCACTCTTTGTGGCTATTGTTTCCCCCATGTTGTCAGGTATAATGCAAATCTTTCTGCACCAAGTACACAGAAGGTGGACCAGAGGGTATCACGATGATTATTTGTTAAAGTGCTTTGCTCACAGCTCAAATCTGGACCCTTCCCCACACCAGAGAAATCCTAACATTTGAAAATCTCACTCACCTGAGCTCATTCCTGAATTTATTGAAGGAAGGTCAAGGAATAATGGTTTTAAATGGAAGAACTAACTTTGTGTATAGTGCAAATTTATTCATTATTTTGGCCATCTCAGGAGATAAAAAAACTCAGTTCCTAACCATCTGGTCCACATAACCCCTGTGGCTCACTCACCTGAGCTCATTCCTGAATTTATCGAAGGAAATTAAAGGAATAATGATTTTAAATGGAAGAACTAACTTTGTGTATGGTGCAAATTTATTCATTAGGTTGGCCATCTAAGGAGATAAAAATTGGGTAGCTTCCTCACTTTCCACACAATATCTAGATTTATTACAGCAGATTATTAAAATTGGAATAATTTTAATGTATAATGCATTGTGTAAAATGTAAATGTCCTAGAGAATGGTAAATCACATTCATAGAACAATTACTCCTTTTAAGTTATAAAGCAATCAATGTAAATTGTATTTGATATTTCTAGATGTTTGCAGGCAATTTGTAGATAATACATAAACAAGTATTAACATTTTTGTAACCTACTTTAACTTGTATATTTACTTAGGTTTTATGGAATATGCAAGTATGTGTCTGTGTTTGCTTCTATTATCCCTTGTAATTGACAAAATGTGAAGCTTTTTAGATTTGTCTGGATGACTGCAAATCAGGAGTATAACTTTTATTAAATTGTGCAAACTTGCATGTTGCTGTGAACGTCAGCATTCACTTGGCAGCTGCAGGTACTGCAAGAAGATAGTGGTGAAGCACATTCTTGAACTGCTGCAGATTTTCCAGATAAGCTCCACTTACTGTCATGGTGAGTGGAGATTTAGACCCAATGACAATGAAAAACACAACAGTCCATTTCCAAGGCATAATATGGGGGACATGGAAGGAAGCGTATAGATGTGGCATTTCCATCTGCCTATAATTGTCATGGTTTTGAGAGGTGCTGTTAAAATAGCCTTGCTGAGTAACTTCAGTGCCTTTTATAGATGATTAACACAACAGTTTTCAGAATCAGAATTTATTGTCACAAGCAAGTCATGAGATTCAGTGTTTTGCCGCGCCATCTTACTACATCACTGTAAGAATAAGGATAATAGTGCACGAGAAATGAGTTTTTGGTTCGTCAAATTATTGATTATTCAGGGATCTGTGCCCTGATGCCGGATGGAATCAACATTTGGAGTAATTTATGGGATGTCAATCGTCATCTGTATTTTCTTCAATGTTGTCAAACTTTTTGAATGTTGTTGGACTGGCTTCTTCCAGGGAAGTGGAGGATGTTCCATCATGCACCTGACTTACACTGAATAAGAAATCCCACAGTATCATTGCAATTAATCCAGCTTCAGGTCAGTGATGGTCTTCCCACCCTGATGTCCATGATAATGCCATTGAGTATTAGAAAATGGTTAGACGCTAGACTATTTGTTGTTGAAGGTAGTCACTGCTTGGCACAAGTGTGGTAGGAATGTTACTTTCTGCTGAATAACTTATGGCACTGGGCAGCAAGCATTGGTCTAACAGTGGACTCCTCATGGATTTCAGTATGGGAGAGGGAAATACCCCACCATTACATTGTGCGTACTCGTGTGAAAACTTTGAAATTGATCCAGTGTTGGAAAATATATTATTTGCTTAGACTGAATGAAAAGGAACCACACCCTCTCCCCCTCCCCCACAAATAACTTTGGGTGAAAGATGGCTCAGATCTTCTAAAAATATATATTTTAAATCTTACCATTTTCTTAAATATTTATCAGGTTGTTAGTTTTGTTAATCTGAAGTGTTCTGTTTTCTGCAGTTTACTCTATTTAAGCAATTACATTTATTTAAGTTTGCTTTATTATTTTAATGGATTGAAAATAGTTTTGAAAGGTCTTCAAAAGATAGTTCTGGGTAAGTCTGGGGCATGCTTAGCTAGCTGTTAATATCTGTTATTCACGTGTGGGTGGATTTAATTTGGCGATCCCCACTGATGTCATTTATGATAAACAAGGCTGTTTTGAGGCACACTGCTTATATCGTGGAGAATTCCCCTGGCACTTTCCATATTCATCATGGGAAGATCGCCAGGGGTAAGCTAATCAATTTTTTTCAGAGTTCAGCGGCAAGCCAATGGGGCTTGTGGCTATCTGTTAAATCAGACTCATTATGAATAATTTGGAATGTAAATGACTGTCTGAAAATCAGAAGACATTTGCAGAGAAATTTCCTTGAGGATACTGTCAAGGGTCTTCCTCATTTATGATTGCAATTGAATAGATGAACAAGCAGTTCATCACTTGTGGAATCGGGGTGACAAGGCTTGCATTTGCAAATGTCTGTCTCCGGCTTTGAAGCGCAAATCCAGAAGCAGAATATGTTCTTGCTGGGAGGGATATAAAAGTGAACAGGCCTAATGGAGAGTCAGTTCGATAGAGAGACATTGCAGGAGGAGAGTAGTGTGTGTCGATATTAAATACAGGTGTACACTGAATAGGCTAGTAATAGTACCATATGAAGAGTAAATGAGTAAAAAGATGGCAGGAGTAGGCATAACACTAGTAGAGCACCAGTAACAGGTTCAAATCCTCAGTTGTACCATCGGAGGTTTTAATAAACACTCAGAGAAGCTTGTAAGTTTACAGCACGAACTTTTAGTCACATCTCAGGTTGCCGGTCATGTATGAATACACTGTCTCACTGAGCATGCTCACCACTCAAGTGTGATGAGGCTCTTACAGTCTTGCAGTGTTTGTGCTCCAGCATAAAATAGTCCCAAGTTTCCACTGCTTGTAAGGGGTGGGTATGTTTTTCCTGTGTCCCCATAGATTTCCTCTGGGTGCTCTGAATTCCTCACATGGGTGTATTTGCACAGGACTGTCTCATGAGGTGGAAGGGCCTGTGACCATGCTGTATCGCTTATTAAAATTAAAAGTAAAAAGTTATCACATCAAACAGTTATACTGTTTCAGAAAATGCAACCAAATTAACAACTATTTCACATTATTTGGAATAAAGATATGAAGATGAAGATTTTGAAATTATTTACTTGGGAAAGAGTACACGAAAGAGCACGTGAGAAGAAAATGTTATTTGAGGAAAGTATTATTCAACATTTAAGATCCTGATGAGAAAGGGCCCATGGGCTTAATTAAAAACTGATCAAACATAAAGATTTACTGGGCCCGAACATGCGGCAACCTTTGCCATTCTCAGGAAGGAAGTTGGTTGTGAAACTCCTGATGAGGCCAATATTTCGAGCGTGATCCAAAGCACTGATTTATTTCTCGAATTTTGACTTTTGCAGGGGATTCTTGTTGAGATTGAACTTTCATCCACCCTAAATATTTCACCTCATTGGATAGAATATGGATGAGGGCAGAGGATTCCCAAATGGCAAAACTCGCAGAATTGAGCTCACCGAAGTTCAATTCATGGATAATCTATTACATTAATCATAGGTATTTGCAGCATGGAAAAAAGCCCCTTCAGTTAAACATATCTATGCCAGCCAAGTTGCCTGAGCTAGTCCCAATTGCTTCCATTTGGCCCATATCCCTCTAAACCTATACAATCCATGCACCTCTCTAAATGTCTTTAAAAATTGTAATTGTCTCCACTTTGACCACTTAGTCTAGCAGCTCGTTCCACATAACAACAACCCTCAGTGTGAAAAAGTTGTCTCTCGGATCCCCTTTAAACCTTCATCACATGAAATCCGTAGCCTCTTGTTTCTGATATTCCTGCTCTGGTGAAAAATACCTCATTTATTCATCTTATGATTTTATGTATCTCCATAAAGTCACTCCTCAGTTTCCTATGGTCTGGGGAAAACAATCACAGCTTACCTTGCCTCTCCCTATAACCTAAGTCCTCATCTTTATGAATCTTCTCTGCTCACTTTCAAGCTTAGTGACATCTTTCCTTTGGTGAGGCAACCAAAATTGTACACAAAACTCCAAGTGTGATCTTACCAATGTCTTGTACATTTGCAATGTTACATTCCAACTCTTGTAGTTAGTGCCCTAAGCAATGAAGGCAAGTGTGGCAACTGCCTTGTCTACCTGTGTCACCACTTTCAGGGAACTACATTCTTGTATCCTAACGCTCTCAATTCTACAAGGGTCTTCAGTTTCTTGCCATCAATTGTGTAAGTTACAGTATATCCTGATTAAATCTCCCAAATATCTTGCTAATGCCCATCAGCAATTCCTTGGTCCACTTTCACAGATGATCTCAGTAATCTGTGGTAATCTTAGATAACATTTTTCACTGTCCACTATGCCACCAAATTTGTTGTTGTACACAAAACTATTAACCATGACAACTACATTCACTTCCAAAACATTAATATAGATAGACCCAGCACAAAATCCTCTAGCAGAGCATTTCCCACATACCTCCAACATGCATCACAACCATCCACTACCACACTATGGCTCCTATCACCAAGCCAGTTTTATATCCAATTGGCAAGCTCACCCTGGATCCTATATGATCTAACATTCTAGAATAGTCTACTGTGTGGGACCTTGTAAAAAAGGTTTATGTCAACATTGTTTTTTTTTTTGCCTTGACCGCATCAGTCCTCTTTGTTGCCTCTTCAAACAAACCGAATGATTTTTTTGAGACATGATTTCCTAATCTGTCCTTCTTTCCAAATGTAGGGGCACGCTGAATCTCCGAATGTCCTCCAGTAACTATCCAACCATTGAAGTTAGGCTCAACAGCCTGTAGTTCTTTGGCTTGTCCTTATAGCCCTTAATAAAAGGCACACAATTAGCCACCTTCCAGTAATCACCCATGGCTAATGATGATACAAGTATCTCTGCTGGGGAAGCAGGAGCTTCTTCCGCAGTTTCTCACAATGTCAGAGAATGCACTTGATGAGGGAGTTATCTATCTTTACGTACTTTAAGAATGCCAGTAGCTTTTCAACTGTAATATGGATATCACTATTCTGTTTCTTGTATTCCCTATCTTCCATGACATTTAAATTTTTATTTTTTTATTGTTCATCATATACAATACAATAAAACCATTAAACAATGTCATCACACAATGAAAGTCAACAAGAAAATTGTGTCATCTACTTTTACACACTGGATCAAGTCATTTTGTCTTCTTATCAGGACCTTTTCCATGACAAAAACAGACAAGAAATATTGATTTAAGGCCTTAACCATTTCCTATGGCTTCACCGAAAGAGACCACATTGATCTTGAAGGGAATTTACTCTCTCCATGATTAACTTTTTGGACAATGTACTGATAAAATTTCATAGCATTCTCCTTTATATCACCTGCCAAAGCAATCATATGCCATTTCCTGCCCTCCAGATATCTCTCTTAAGTGTACATTGATGTATATTGTGAAATTCCACAATTACGACGCTTCTGATGGTTTCATCCTGGAACTTTCATTGGTACATTGCCATAATTCCAAATGCTCGCCAGGGTCTGCTCTTGGGTTCTACCATGACTCACAAGTCCTGCTCCCTGCCCCCTCCTAGTCTCTGGTATTCAGAACTTGCATGTGAATGAAGCACAGGGCAAAGCGCAGATGACTGGAAGAACACAAAGTGGCAAGGAAATAAACAACTAATTTATCAGCTCAACCAGAATAAATCCTGTAAGAGGAAAATAGACCATCAGTGCATGGCAGTTCATTTGAGCTGTTTGTCAGTGATATATCAGATCACAACACCAGATGGAAAGTTCAGTAAAATGTTCTTAAACCATAAATCTAATATCTAGCACAGATGAAGGATGTAAAACATTATAAAATCTTATTCACTTAGATATAAAAGGATCAATTTATCTTACGCTGCCTCCCAATGCAGCAACCTCACAGGAACTATGTTTCCTTCCTTATTTCCTGGAAGCTCTGAAACGTGGTCTCTGTCACATGCACAATATCTCTCCACTTATTTACAGCAAAATCACAATGTTGGAGAAAATCAGATCAAACAGCACAAATTATGTAGCAAAGATAAAGATACTGGAATCGCAGTGGACACGACTAAATAACCACACAAGGTGTTTTTAGAGTGAATCAAATGATTTACTTGTCATCACACGTGCAACCATTTAAAAGCCGGAATCATGCGCTCTGAGGTCATCACACACTGATGTTACATGGCCAGTTCAATGCCTCCTGGGAGTTGTAGTGCCGCCATAGCGTTACTGCACATAACCAACGGTTCGAACTTGGGCCCTTCATCAAATTGTGCAAAATGTAGGCAGGAGTCTGAATAAAAAGGTGGGGAGAGAGGGCAGGGAAAAGATCCTAGGCCCACAGACATGAAAAATCCTGCGTGGGCAAGGCAAAAAATATTATTGAAGTTGCACCTCACTCTAACTATGGAGTTCTTACTCTATTTCCCTCTGTTGGGCCCTTCAGGAGCCTCCACTCCTGAACCAGCATGCTCAGGAAGAGCTTCTCTCCTGAGTTCATGACCTGCTGAATATTACATCACAGTACTGAGCAGTGTTGCACACATATTATACTGTCAGTACTTGTATATTTCTTTGTTTGCTGGAGCGCTTGCTTTTATTCACAGTTACTTATTACATCTGATTAGATCCTAATTACATTTCATTGACTTGTGTTTGCACTTGCCACAATGACAATAAAGTTGAATCTAATCTATTCTAAGAGATAACAGGTGGATAAGGTATGGAGGGCACAACAGAAAACAGAGGGAGGGGGATAGCTTTTTGAATGGAGTGAAGGAAGCAAGAGGAAAGGAGACAGAGCGGTAGGGAAGAGAGGGAGTACAGGGAGTCATCTAGCAGAAACGGGAGAAGTCAATGTTAATGCTATCCAGAGAGAATATTAGGTGTTTTCCTAAAATTTACAAATGACCTTAGTTTGGCAGTGCATGAGGCCATGGACAGACATATCTCAGTGGCCGATTAACTGCCACCAAGGCCCCTAGGCTCAGCTTTAGTAAGGCTCCCCCTCAATAACTCCCCCCCACCCCGTCCCACCATACATTGAATAGAATAAAGTGATGTTAAGTTACATTAAATAACTTGTATTAGGAGTCTGCAAAGTGGTTGCTATCAACACCTAGGGGTCGATGGGACTATCCAAAGGGTCGAACAATGTCATGTGGTCGAAAGGAGGACAATAAATGCCCGGGTGGTTGATTGAACGTTTTTGGGTTTGGAAGAATTGTTGATCCCGAGATTCCCCACTTGTGCCTGGGACCCTGAGATCCCCACTCCTGCTTGGGATCCCGAGGTCCCCACTCCTGCCTGGGAACCCAAGGTCTCTGGTCCTGCCTGGGTCCCTGAGGTTCCCACTCCTACTGGGAAACTGTGGTCCCCGCAGCCCCCACTCCTGCCGTCCCCACTACTGCTGGGGGCACGACAACCCCGTTCCAGGCGGGCACCACTCCTTTATGGGCCCCTAGGCTTAAGCCTTCTCAGCTTAATGGTTAACCCACCACTGACAGGTTGATGTGGGAATAGGACGCAGAATTGATATGGACAGAGCGAAGGTGGTCAGCGATCTCCCAGTCTACTTCGAGTCTCTCTGTTGTAGAGAAGGCCACAACAGGAGCACCAGATGCAGTAGACTACTCCTGGAGCTTCACTTGGAAGGACAGTTTGGGGCTCGAATGGTGGGGAGCAACCGCAAGTGTGGCACTTCCTGCGGTCACAAGGGATGGTGACAAGGGGGTGAGTAGTAAGAAGGGATGAATGGACAAGGGATTCATAGAGGGACCAATCCCTACTGAATGTGGAGAGGGGAGGAGAAGGGAAGATGTGTTTGGTGTTGGGATCATGTTATAGCTGACAGTTCTGGGACACATGGTGGAACATGTTGTATGTTCACTTTTGGTCACTTCATTATGGAAGGATGTGGAAGCTGTGGAGAGGGTACAGAGGAGACTTACCAGAATGCTGCCTAGATTTTTACACAGAGAGTTTTGGGTGCCTGAAATGCCTTGCCAGGGGTGATGGTGGAGGCTGAAACATTTGGGATATTAACAGACTCTTAAACAGGAACATGGATGAAAGAAAAATGGAGTGCTCTGAGGTAGGAGGGCTGTTTCTTTGGTAGGAATATATTGGTTGGCACAACATTGAGGGCCAAAGGTCCTGAACTGTGCTGTAGTGTTTTATATTCTCAGAGATGGAAATTTGGGAGGATAATATGTTGGGTGCGGAGGCTGGTGGGGTGGTAGGTGAGGACAAGGGAAATGCTGTTTTTGTTGCAGCTGTGGCAGAGGGGTCCAGGGCAGATGTGTGGGAAATGGAGAAGATGGGGGTAAGGGCTGAGTTAATGCCACATTTCTTTGAAGAAGGGAATCTCAGATGATCTATTCTGGAAGACCACTTCTTGGGAACAGATGCAACGGAGACAGAGGAAATGAGAGAAAATAATAGAATCCTTGCAGGGGACTGTGTGTGAAGAAGGGCAGTCGAGGTAGTTGTTGGAATTATGAGGATGTATAAAATTTCTGTTGGAAGTTTGTCTCCTGAGATGGAGTCAGTAGGCTCTTTCAAACTGCTCTGTATCCGGGATTAATCGGGAAATTTGCCCAGTTAGTGATCCACTAAAGCAGCAGCTTGGAAGAGTCCAACCCAGTCAGTGCGGTCCTAATAAAACTGGGCTAGTGTCACAGGGAAACCCCTGGCTGAAGTGCCTGCATGATTGAAGGGAGAGATGGGTCACTGCCACAGAGCATGGAGTGGGGGAAGGAGGAGGAGAGGAGGGAGGGGGAGGTCACTGTCGCGGGACCCGGGATGGGGAGGGGGAGAGAGGAGTGGGCCACAATTAGGGGGAGTGAAGTTGCTGCCATGGGGGGAAGAGGCTGCGGTGGTGCATTGCCGCGGGGTGGAGAGAGGTCACTACCTCCAGGGTTGGTGAGCGTGGGGGGGCTGCAAACTGCCGCTGCTGCGAACGCCACTCCAGTTCGCATGACAGCTCAACGTTCACAGTGGTGGGACGTTGCTGGGGGGGGCACGATTGACAGGGTGGGTGTCAATTGACGGTGGGGTTTGTGGCTCATGTGGGTAGGGTGACTGACTGGAGAGGGTGGTGATTGATGGTGGGTGATGACTAACTTGGGGGGGGGGGTGACTGACAGCCAGTGGATGGCTGGGGCAGACTTACTGTTAGTGCCTGGGAGTGCGTGACGTGTCACTTACCATGTCATTGTGTGGGCAGGATCCCCCTTAAATTGCTGGGTTGCCGATTTAATGGGTTGATCCCCCTTCAGCTTAAAAGGTGCTGGAAGCACCTTTTTCCCAGTAATCGTACCTGGGTCTCAGGCGGGCTACTCAGGTGCAGCAGTTTAAAAGAGCCTGGAGAGATCAAGTAAAGGGAGGGTGTTGCTGGAGATGGTCCAAGTGAATTTGAGATCGAGGTGAAGATCTCTTTTCTGAGCACCTTCGCTCTGTCTGCATCATTGACAAGGATCTCCCAGTGGCCAGCCGTTTCAATTCTGCCGCCACACCCATGCCGACATATCTGTACATGGCCTTTTATAAATTGGAGGAGCAAAAATTTCATCTGGGTCCTTTCCAGCTGGATGCATTAACATTGACTTTTCTGGTTTCTGCTGGACTCGCTCTCTTCCCTATTCCTGTCTCCTTTCTTCCAATTCTTCACCTTTTCCCTCTCCATTCACAGAGCTCTCACCCTTCCCCTGCTTTCTGCGTGTCCTCTGCCCCTTATCCCCCATTATCACTTCCCTGTGGCTTGTGCTCCTCCCTCTGTCCCTGCTCCACCCACCCCCCCACCCCCCCCCCCCCCCCGCCTTGATTTATAGAAGTGCATGCCTACATTTTGCTCATACATTGATGAAGGGCTCAAGTCCTAATCTTTGGTTATTATCTTACAATTTTTTACATGCTGATTTTTGCCAGCATTGTGTTTTTACTTCAATCTCTGCATTCTCTCTACACTCGAAGCGTATTTCTTAAAACATGATAGGGACTTGAACACTATGGCCAGACTCCACCCAATCATTTTACCTTCAAAGGGGAAATTGTGAGAGTACAGAGTTGTATGTTCCTGTCAGGATCAAAGCCCAGGTTAGTCAGCATAGGAAACCTTGGTTTTCGAGGGATATTGGGGATCTGGTTCGGAAGAGAAGAGAGGTGTCTAACAGGTATCGGCAACATGGAACAAATGAGGTACTTGAGGAGATTTAAAATGCAAGGAAAACCTCAAGAAAGAAATCAAGAGGCTAAAAGAAAAAATGAGGTTGCTTTGGCACACAATATGAAAGAAGGTTTTCAAAGCTTGCAAAGGAATCTGGACAAGCTGGAAAAATGCGATGAAAAATGGCCGATGGAATTTAACGCAGTCAAGAGTGAGGTGTTGCATTTTAGAAGTACCATTACATCTTAAAACAGAAACAGAAGGACACAATTCAAATTTTTAATTCTTTCTTTATTAATGACTATTAACAATATAATGTCTTAACACAATTCTACTTCTGGCTATCCATCCCATAGGATAATGATGGTTCCTTTCTGTTAGTGTGAGGGGTTTAATATGAGGATACTCCACCCCTCAGAAAGGAACATCTTATGCGTGAATGGATTTAGGTGAGAAGGGGTTGCACAGTTCCAGACCCACCCTCTCGACATCCCCTCCCAGATCCAGCAGCATGGTATGAGGTCCAAGACAGCTGGGGGAAATTCTGTTGCAGTGAATGGCCAGACCAAGCTTCAAAGTAAGGGATGCCCTTTCTGTGCTTCATGGCACATGTTTGCTAGATGCCCATTGACCCTACAAGAGGGTTCACCTGCCCTTTGACAGGTCTTGTTTTTCATCCTGCAGGATGTCTAGCCACCCTACGCACCAGGCAAACCTGGATGGGGAGCCGGTTTAATCGCCGACCACCCGACCATGCGACAGGTAATAAATACTAGGTTACATAGAACCAGTAGTACTCAGATGAGTGACCTGACATAGAATTAATCCCACTTTAACACAATTAACCCCACTATAGCAAATATACAGATATCATATATTTATAAACAGGGTGTATGTGGAAAAACTCAGATCATTACAGTCTGTTCCCAATATTCAACAAGGAAAAATCTCCTGTAGATCTTTCAATTAAACACATTAGACTGAGAGTTGTGATTAATATACTTTAATCATCATAAAATATCTCCACATCTCACACGTGGCTGGGCCGGGAGACATGAGTCAATGCGCAGGTGGACCGCATCTAAGTCATAACAGCCTTTATGGGGACTCTGAGGGTGGGGTGGGGTGGGGGGGGTGGAGAGTCACAGGGGCAGGTGCCAGCCAGCCCATACAGTACATTCATACAGATAGAACTAATAGCTATAGAGTGGCTCCACCACATTCACTCCTTCTTTTAAAACAGTCTCATCTGTCGTTGGGACCGTCACAGTGTTTACTCCTGGGTTGTGTTTTGCGAGACAGGAGGTTGGGTCTCCAGTGGCTGGGGGGGGGGGGGTGTTAAATATGACCATGGGGTTGCTCATTCTGGTGGTGAGGTGGGAAACCGGGTGTGATTAGTGGGGCCGGGTGGCTTGTAATGCTACCAGTGGTTGTAAGGGGAGGGGATATTGATTGGGTGGTTGAGGGGTCCTCTGCATGTGCCAGATTCCGGAAGGAAAACAGTACCCTGCTGCCCATCCTGGTACTCCAAATAAGCATACTGAGGGTTTGCATGGAGGAGATGGACCTTCTCAACCAGGGGCTCAGTCTTGTGGCTCCTGCTATGCCTCTAGAGCAGGACAGGCTCAGGGGCCATCAACCAGGATGGAAGTGTGGTTCCTGATGATGACTTCCTGAGGAAGTAAAAGAGCCTTTCATGCAGGGTAACATTCACAGGACAAAGGAGGAACCTGGTTGCATGGAGCGCCTCAGGGAGGACATCTTGCCACTGGGAGATGGGCAGGCCTTTCAACCCGAGGTCTAGGAGGATTGCCTTCTAAAAGGTGGCGTTCTCCTTTTCTATCTGCCGTTCCCTCAAGGGTTATAGCTTGTGGTCCTGTTCATGGCTGTGCCCTTGCCAGCAGGTAATTGCGCAAATCCTCACTCATAAACGAGGATCCCTGGTTGCTATGGTAATAGCAGGGTTATCCAAACAGAGTGAATATGGTGTGTAGTGACTTTACGATTGTGGTGTGGTCATGTCTGGGCAGAGGATGGCGAAAGGGAAGTGTGAGTATTCATCGAAATATGAGAAAGTATACGTTCAGATTGGTCGAGGGGAGGGGGGCCTTGAAGTCCATACTCAGAGGTTCAAAAGGGTGGGTGGCTTTAATCAGGGGAGTTTTGTCTGGCTGGTAGAATTGGGGTTTGCTTTTGAGACCCACTGGGCAGCTCCAAGTCAGTTCCCTGATATCCTCAACCGAGTAAGTGAGGCTACGACCTCTGAGAAAGTGGTAGAGCCTGGTGTTGGGTATAAGCCTACCCTCTGCTGGACATCATGAAACCCACATCATGATGTCACCCTTCCATATATCCATATCTGTGTGTCAGTAGCCATATAAGTCTAATAGAAGTAAAGGATGAGAAAGCATCATGTCTGCGGGTCTTAATTGTGTAAGTGCATACAGGGTGGCAGAGGACTTAGATGCGGTCCACCTGCGCATTAACTCATGTCTCCCGGGACAGGATGTCAGGAGGTCATTGAGCTTCCTGCGCGGGATGGAACAAGATCTCTTAGTTGTAGGTGGATAGCTCAATTCTCCACCTCAGGCTCGTGTCGTTCTTAATTTTTCCTAGTTGTTCGTCGTTGAACATAAAAGCGACTACACGTTGGTCAATCAGCAGGGTGAATACTTGCTGGTCAGGTAGTGCCTCCAGTCGCAGTTCCACTATGGCCTGGGCCTCCTTCTCAGTGGCTGAGTGCCAGAGTTCGGGGCCCTGGAGGGTCGGGGAAAAAAATGCCTCAGGTCTGGCCAGGGGAAAGTCGGATCCATCATTTTCCATTTGGAATGGGATGGATTCATCCACAGCATGCATCGCTGCCCTGACGATGTCGCCCTTGATGTGTATAAATGACGCTTGGGGGGAAAGGTGGTTGTTTTCACCAGAATGCAGGCTTTGTCTGCATAATTAGGGACCCACTGGGCATAGTTGTAAAAGAATCCCAAGCACCTTTTCAGGGCCTTGAGATTGTGGGACAGTGGGAGTTCCAGAAGGGGGCGCATATGGTCAGGGTCAGGCCCAATGATGCCATTCTCCAGCATGCAATTGACGATAGCCAGACTTGAAGCACTGAACACACACTTCTTTCGGTTGTATGTGAGGTTGAGACTTCTGGCCATCTGGAGAAATTTCTTTAGGTTAATGTCATGATCCTGCTGGTCATGGCCACAGATGGTCACGTTGTCCAGATAGGGAAATATGCCTTTAGCCCGTAATCATCCACAATCCAGTCCATATCCCTCTGGAAGATGGAGACCCAATTGCTGACCCTGAAGAGAACCTGAAGGAAGTGGTAGAGGCGGTCGTCTGCCTCAAAGACAGTGTATGGGTTGTCCTCCAGATGGATTGGGAGTTGGTGGTAGGTCAACTTGAGATCAGTGGTTGAGAAGACCCGGTAGTGGGCGATCTCATTCACCATGTTGGCAATGAAGGGGAGGGGGTAGGCGTCCAGCTGGTTAAATCGGTTTATGGTCTGACTATAGTCAATAACCAAGCGGGGTTTCTCTCTGCTCTTAACTACTACCACCTGTGCCCTCCAGGAGCTGGTGCTGGGTTCTACAATTCCTTCAGCCAGAAGTCGTTTAACTTCTGCTTTGATGAAGACTCTGTCCCCAGGGCTGTATCGCTTGCTCTTGGTGGTGACAGACTTGTAGTTAGGGGTATGGTTCTCTAACAGAGGAGGCTGTGGGACCGGGAGTGTGGACAGGCTGCAGGTCATGTTCAGAGAGGAGGGCGCATAGTTTAAAAATTTATAGTCGCAGACTGTGGCGGGGCGGGGTTGGGACCCTTCAAACTGCATATGGATGCTCTTGAGTTGGCACTGGAAGTCCAGTCCCAGTATGACTAGTGCGCAAAGCTGTAGTATGTTAAGGAGCTTAAAATTCCTGTAGTTAGTGCCACACATGATCAATGTCACGGTGCAGCTTCTGTGGATCTTGGCTGAGTGAGACAGAGGCCATGGAGACTTTAGACTTTCCCGAAGTTACCACGAAGGAGTGGCACTGTACTGTGCCCAGGTGAATGAAACTCTCCATGTCCTTGGTATCAAATAGGCAATCTGTGTCCATCATGGCCCTGGCTAGTTGATCTGGGCTGTTCTGGTCCAGGGTAATTGAGGCCAAGGTCTGGTCGCTGTCTGAATCACTATTGTAGAACTGGTTTGGAGCCCCCCCTCCCAGGATGGCTGTCCCCATGCTGCACTGCTCCTCGTGCCAGAAGTGCTGCCGTCCCGGTTTGCCATCCCTATGGTCCCACCAAGACATTCCCCGTGACTGGAAGTGGCAAAAGAAATAATGTGCTTCAATATGGCAGTGGCTGCGCACACAGTGCTATTGGAGGAAGGTTGGGACCAACATATCTTCCTGCAGTGTCCCTACTTCCCACAGAGGGGACATGTCATGCTTCAGGCTGGACAGCTCTTACGGGGATGTTTAACATGACCTCAGAATTATCACCTCAGGTGCTCCATGGTGACGATAGCCAGACTTGAAGCGCTGAACACGCACTTCTTTCGGTTGTATGTGAGGTTGAGACTTCTGGCCATCTGGAGAAATTTCTTTAGGTTAATGTCATGATCCTGCTGGTTATGGTCACAGATGGACCCCACATCCCAATATGGCAGTATCCATGCTCCCATGTGGTGGCCACATTTCTAGACGTGAAGACCTCCGCATTCAGCTACACTATCTCGAGCACTTTTGCTAGGTCAACTAATTCCTGCATGCTTCGATCGTCCTTTTCTAGGTGTCTCTGTCTGATATGATCAGACTTGAGTCCAACCACACTCGCTACATGTATCAGTTCTTCTCAGTGGACCACCGCAGAGACATCTCTGCAACTCCAGCTCCCTCCCACAGGACCCACATGTAATCATCCACCGACTCACCAGGCGCTTGCCTACGACTGACCAGAAGGTATCTGGCATAGATAACATTTGTCAGGATGCAACCCCATTACTGAAGCACTTGAACACATTAAATAATGTATCAATGCAACATTTAAAGATCTATATGTAGGGTTTTGGCACTGGAAAATCAACTTGCACAGGTCTGTTATTCTACAGAAAAACAAGGTGAGCATTTGACTTCAATAGAATCTACTTTAAAGGATCTGACAACCAAATCTGTCAGCTGGAAGACAACAATGAGAGACTAATGGCAAGAATTATCAATTTGGAAAGCCGAAGTAGGTGACAGAGCCTGCGTATTACAGGTTTGGCTGAAGATATTGAAACTGGTTAATTTTTCTCTGATTTATTTGTAACGGTGTTTACGGACAAAATGTTTCCGACCCCACCAGAGCTTAACAGAGTGCATTGTTTATTATTGACTGTCTGAATCGGGGCAAAAGCCATGTTCAGGGGGTTATACGCTTATATCGCTATCTAACGAAGGAACTGTTGATTCATAAAGCCCATCGTAAAGGTACCCTGCAATAGCATGGCAAATAATTTAGAATCATGGAAGATTACCCTCCTGAAGTCATGAAGCAGTGGGCCATCTACAGGGAAGTTAGAGTTATACAAGTGTGGGTATAAGTTTTCACTGCTGTTCCTCGCATGTCATCGCATCTTTCTTCCGAGCGGTAATAAGAAATGGCTTGGTTCAGTGGAGGACGCTCAGGAGTACATTCATTAACTTCCTGCTCCAATTTCTGAATGGTATTTTCTCTTTTCTTTCTGTTGAATGGCTGTTTTGAACTGATGATTAAATTTGAATATGTTCATTCATTCGTGTTTAAGGCTTTCACAGAAAAAGCAATGATATTGCGAGTTGATTTAATTTGGAGTGGTTGAAGGAAAATAATTTGACATATTTTGATGGTATTTATGTTTAAGATTGTTCTATCAAAACCAGATAGAATTTAAAAAAATATCTTGAACCATCTTTATGAGGAGTCTTTAAACATTTTTTGATGTGTATTGTGATTTAAACTAAACATGGCTTATTGTGGTCTGGTAAATCTAGAGGGTATCAATCCATATTAATCAGAACATTCCTTTTTGCATTGTAAGGGTCGCTGGACAAAGTGGCAACTCTGTCTTACAGTTGACAAAATTTAAAGAATTTCATGTATGTTACATTCTCCATGTCATATTACATGACAATATGGAATCTTTACTTTTAACCTTTAATGTTGTTTTGGATTCTACAAGCTGTTTTGTTATTGGTTCAGGGAAATTACGTGATAAGATGGTGTTTTTTTCAAATGTTGATGATCTGGGATTTTTTTTAACTTCCTTTCTGGATTTAAGTTTATATTCGCTTATTCTAGGTGGGGATTTCAACTGCTAGTTGAACCCTATCCTAGATCGTTCATCTTCTGACCCAGCTACATTAAACAAATATTCCTCAATAATACATTATTTTCTATCACATTATGGGATTTCAGATGTCTTTTTTTTTAAATCTTACCAACAGAGAGTATTCTTTCTTTTTCCAAGTTCATCAAACTTACTTATGTATTGATTATTTTTTATTGATAATCATTTAATTCCATTAACATTCTCGTGTACACCACAGTATTGTAATATCTAATCATACCCCTGTAACAATGTTAATGCCTCTTACTGATCTTCCTCAAGATAAAAGACACTGGCACTTTAATTCAGTGTTATTATCAGATAAGGACTTTGTTAAATTCGTGGAAGAACAGATAGGTTTCTTTTTTAATACTAATCTTTCCTCAGAGACCTCTAGTCTAGTTATATATAATATTTTGAAGGCCTTTCTTAGGGGGAAAATCATTTTGTACATAGTTAATTTAAAAAATGAAGGCTAAGAAAGATCTGCATTAATTAAACATCAATAATACATTCAAACTAAAAACTCAGATGTATACAAAAAACAGATTGAACTCAAAAGTAAATTTGATTTTCTCTCAACATATTCAGTCGAATGCTAACTTTTGAAATTTAAAAGTCAATTTTACATTCATGGTGATAAATCTGCTAAGTTTGTGGCTAACTGAGAGAATTTGATGCTAAGCGATATAACAAAGTTTCATAAAGATGTATTATGATTTCTGATCATTCTGAGATAAACAATAAACAATAAATTTAAAAGAGATTTCTCTAAATTATATTCATCTAAATGTAAGAATGACTAAATTGATGAAGAGTTTTTTTAGACAGCTTGAATATCCACTAGATTAGACTGGATGAATAGATCGTAAGTTTTATATCTTTTTCAATCTGTTTCAGTTTTTATTCCTAAATCATTTTTTGACTTACTTGTCTTGGCTATATCATCTTACATATGGAAAGGTAAGCATCCTCACTTTAATAAAGTTCATCTACAGAGATCTAAGAGAGATGATGGAATGACTCTACCTAACTTTAGATTTTACTATTGAACAGTCAATATATTAAGTCTTATGTTTTGGTCCTTTTTCATAACCATCCTGCCTGCCCATTATGGGTATTAATGGATATGAATCCCCCCCCAAAAAACTTTTCTAATTTAGCACTTCTTGGGTCTTCACTTTCATTTTCAATTTAGGTAATAGATAATCCAATTGATAAATATTCTTTGAGAATTTTGGCACAGTTTAGAAAACATTTTGCAATCCATTATTTTCCTCTCTCAAACTATTGTATCCAATCACTTTTTTCAACCTTTACATAATACTATTTTTCAGAGATGGTATAGAGAGGTAATCAAAATTTTAAGGATCTGTTCGTTAATGGATATTTTGCATCGTTTGAGCAGCTTCCTGCTAAATTTAATCTGCCCAATTCCAATTTTTTTAAGATATTTACAAGTCCATCATTTTCTTGAATCACAACTATCTGATTTCCTAAGAGATTCTGAATCAAATTTTGTTGATGAGTTTTTTAGTTTAAGTCTTCTCGTAAAGGATTAATATCTGTGTTTTTTTTATGAGCAATTGTTATGTTTAAATTTGACTTTGTTAGCTAAAAGTAAAAATGCTTGAGAACGGGATTTGAATTTGACTTTAACGGATGTGGATTGGGACACAGTTTTTAAGTTGGTTAATAGCTCTTCATTATGTGCTTGCCATTGTTTACTACAATTTAAAGTTGTACACAAAGCACATATACCTAAGGCTAAATTGTCTTGCTTTTATTCTAATATGAGTCCATGTTGTGACAGGTATTAGAAAAGCATCATTAATTCATATGTTCTCCACTGGTTTATAAAAATACTAGAAAGAAGTTTTCCATACTTTTGTCAAAAACTTTTAATATAGTTTTAATACTGTACCCTTTGGTGGCCTCTTCAATACAATGGGAGGGAATGATTCTTCTTGGTCTCTGGTTCAGATTCATGCTGTTTCTTTTGCCTCTCTTTTGGCGAGGTATACAATTTTACTTAAATGGAAGGATGCTGCCTCACCTACTCATGATCAGTGGTTACATGACATCATAACTTGTTTGAATATGGAAAAGATTTGTTATTCATTTAATAATTCAGATATAAGAATTCAGATATTATGTGGGTAATTTATGACTCACTATCTTACTTTATAATTTCACTTCAATTTAATTAAATTGTCTGACGTGTCTTTTGCATTTTCATTTTGTTTCTTTTCTACCTTTGTTTTTATTTTATTTCTAATCATATTTAGCATCTGGTAACACTGTTGGGCAGGGGTTTTGAGTTTTTCTGCTTGTTTTTTTTTATTTGTTCCTTTATTCTTTGTTTTTTTCTTTATAATTTTTATTCTCAGCATTTTATAAAAAATATAGTATTTGGAATACAAATTTTGGATATGATTAACAATTTATGCATGCTTTGATATACTGAATGTTTTATTAAGTTTGTATCATTTTATTGGATCATATAAGTTCTTTATTAAAATCAATAAAAATATTTTGTAAAGTATATGTAAGACTGCAAGATAAGCAAATAATCTCAATTATTTTGAGTTTTTTTTATTTTTTAATGAAAGTTATTTTTTCATTTCACATTAAGAGCTGTCATCCAGGACTAATACGTTGTAATCCATTCAGGAATTAAAGTTCTTTCAGCAGTTATTTGTGTTTCAACTCTATATTTTCCTGGGTGTATGAATATATATATATATATATATAGATATACACACACACATACACATAAAAATATATATACACATATATATATATATAATATATATGATACAAACTTAATAAAACATTCAGTATATCAAAGCATGCATAAATTGTTAATCATATCCAAAATTTGTATTCCAAATACTATATTTTTTATAAAATGCTGAGAATAAAAATTATAAAGAAAAAAACAAAGAATAAAGGAACAAATAAAAAAAAACAAGCAGAAAAACTCAAAACCCCTGCCCAACAGTGTTACCAGATGCTAAATATGATTAGAAATAAAATAAAAACAAAGGTAGAAAAGAAACAAAATGAAAATGCAAAAGACACGTCAGACAATTTAATTAAATTGAAGTGAAATTATATATATATAGAGAGAGAGAGAGAGAGACACACACAGACACACACACACACACACACACACACACACACACACACACACACACACACACACACATGTTTAAGCGTAAGAGTTTGAAGATTTGGAAGACATGAATAGAGGCTGCTGGGAGTTGCAATCCAGTTATTACACTGTAACCAACTAATGAAACAATTTGCATGTGCCCAAGGAACAAAATGAGAATACTGGAATAAGAAGTGTTCAGAACTGTGATTACAACTTTGTTGATTGATAACTTAAGGGCAATTTTAACAACCTTAATGTGGGTGAACAATAAGATAAATATTGTTTAAAAATACCTGCCTGCAAACCATCCACAGCAGTTTTATATTGGTAGTTGGGGTAGGGAGAGAGTGTAAGGAGATCCTCCTGAGAAAGTTTCATGTAGAACCCAAAGGCAGGGTCACATGATGCTTGGAAGGACAGGTGACAGGAGTCTCTGTTTTGCCAAAGAGATTCAGTGCCTACTCAAATGCTCCATCATTTTTGATCCATTATGGGCCAGGGATTCCCATATTTTCATGATAAGGTTACTTTTTTTTAATCAAGGTAATTTTTTATAGGATCCTTGATTTTTCCCTCTGTTCTTCTGGAAATCTCTTGCCATGACATAGCTCAGAATAGATCCCCACATAAAATGGGTCGTGCAAACGGCAGTCACTATTGAGGTTGATAGGGGGGGAAAGTTGTTCAGCTTCCTGACTTCCACACCAGTCCACATCAATGGTGCTGAGGCAGAGCGAGAAGATAGTTTCAACTTCTTTAGAATAAAGATCTCCCATGATGTGACCTGGGACAAGCACACTGATGTGATGTGACAGTCGAAAAAATGCCTATTTGCAGCACAGGGTTGATTTCACCTCCACTGCAAATGTTGCCACTTTCAAAAGTGGTCAGATTTCAGAAAATTTCAGGTTACTTGTAAACTTGTGATTTTCTTTATTTTCTCTTCCATTTACTCAATATTATCTTAAATAATATTCATGTTATAGGAGACAATTTGGTCCATTATCCCAATGCTGATCCGAGAATGTTATGCATTAGGGCATTTTGTATCCATTGCATGAATTGCAACAGCAGACACTGCTCACAACAAATATGACCCATGATGGGAAGTTGGAAAATTTGCAATTAAGAAGGACCTTTGCTTCTCAGGACATTAGAAAATTTTAATCCATCTTTGTCTGCATTTAAGAGTTAACTAGCTTGCTGTTATTCCTTATAAATGGCAAATTTAACTCCTCCATGACAAAGTAAGCAAAACCTGTTTTCTCCAGCACCGTTGTAATTCCCCCCACACAAGATCAGGAGACCCACTCACCACTGCTCCTCCAACCCCAATCACACAATCACTGTTCAAGAGACAGATTCCTATCTTTTTTTTTTAAATTTAGACATATAGCAATGGTAACAGACCATTTTGGCACATGAGCCCATGCCGCCCAATTACACCTAATTGACCTGCAATCTGGGTACGCTTTTGAATGGTTTATAGAAAACTGGGGTACCTGGAGGAAACCCACACAGACACGGAGTAAGAACAAACTCCTTAGAGATAGCGCCGGATTCTAATGAGGGTCGCTGGCACTGTAACAGTGTTGGGCTAACTGTTACGCTAACCCTGCCACCCCTATCTATTCCTAAGATCTTCCTGAAAGACTCTCTTAGCAGCATTGCTTCTGAGCTGGGAAATAAATGGAATTAATGGCTAAATTTTGGACTTAACACAACCCTTCTTGTCTGGTTAGATTATGTTCCATGCCCTTATAAACTATAAAGCTGTTGGGACTAAATTACACTCAATTATGAGGATTATGTATTGTAATTTATTACAAAAATGTTCATAATCAACAAAATTGTATTTGTATAATCATATAGGTAGATTTTGTAACTCACACAACTGAATCCAGCTTCAAGTTAAAATTCTAATTTTGGACTTTGTCATTAGTTGACCTGACAGTCCATGAATCAAGTTTCCTTGTGTGGACATACCCATTGCCTTGACTTCAACTTTGCAGTTTCCATGCTTATTAACTTCCATACTTACCAGTGTCCCATGCTGAGCTATACTTTGCTATTTCTAGAGTGTGCATCTCAAAATCAAACTCTGCATTTTTACTAGCTCCTCGATTACCGAACACTGACAGATTTGTTCAAAATGTTGTGCTTAGTGCCTGACTGACAGCAACAATGATAACAATACAATTTTAATGGAGGGAGTTCATAATGAATATTTTATAATATATTCAGTGAATACTGTATCCAAGAAAAGTATTATTTATTTGTCAATTTCCCATGACATTGCCTCCAGTAGACATTTTGCAGTTTTTAATTCAGCAAAGGTGGTAGACACAGAACCAATGCTGCTAGGGAAACTGGCCAGAGCCAGTACTCAGTTCACATTGATTTATTGGTGAAAAAGGGATAGTCATCTGCACAGAGATAAACTGAACAGTTTTATCCCTATTGATGTTCGTCTTTTACATCAGCCAAACTGCCGCGGAATGCAGCGTGCAGCTGCTTGAGATGGAAAAATAGATGTCGGAAGATCTAAGGAAAAAACTGCCAGAAAGAAGATGCTCTTGAGATAGATTGTATCAATATTAACCTCTCAAGTAAGCTTTTAATTGGTTACTTGGGTGGACAGGGGAATAACAAAGTATTTGAGGGGGCATAGAATATGAAAATCCCAGTTAAAAGCATATGCTTATTGGGTCTTGAGCACCAGAAATGTAATCATAGAGCTTGGAATCAGTGAAATTGAAGCATTTTTCAAGACTATTATACCACTCTCATTCTATCTATCTATCTATCTATATCAATTCAAGACCAATGTGGTAGCTTGGGAATAGCATTCAGAGAACTAATAAGGCGTGACCTCAGAGCTTTTGCATTCAAATCAGAGGTTGACCATCTTCAAATGGTGTGAGGCAATATTTTAAACAATGTATTTGTTCCACCAGAAACTCCCGAGATACCTCTCTGAAATTACAATGGCATTGTTTCCTTAAAAAAAATACATAACAAATAGTAATCTTATTCTCTTCCTTTTATTACCATTAAAAATTAAGTAAACACAGTTAAATGTCTTGATGAATGATCACAACCTGACTTGTGAACACATCCATTTCCCTCCTCAGGTGGAAAGTGCCAGAAACTCATGTTTTCCTCCAGTTACAGGCCAAATATTTGCCTTGGGGCAATCCATTCCCGAGCTTAATTAAGGGTTTTTTTTGGTTCAGATCTCCAATAAAACAATCCTTTTAGTTTTAAAATTGTTAAACTGGGACAAGGCTGATTTTGGATAGGAACTGGCAGAGGTTGACCAGGAGAGGCCATTTGCAGGCAAAGGGACAGCTGGCAAATAGATGGCTTTAAAAAGTAAGATGGCAAGTGTTCTGAAACTGCATAATCCTGTTAGAGTGAAGGCTAGACTAGCAGATTTATGGAGCTCTGGATGATGAGGGGTATTGAAGATCTGGTCCAAAAAAAAAGAAGGAACTATATGCCAAATTTAACCAGCTGTGATCAAGCAAATTCCTCAGTGAATAGAAGAATTGTAGGAGTACACCTCAGAGGAAAATCAGAAGGGCAACTGGAGGACATGAGATGGATCTGGCAGGCTGGGTAAAGATAAAATCCCAAGAGATTGTACATGTATATTGAGTGTAGAAGTGTGGTGAGGGAGGAAATTGGTCAAATTAAAGACCACCATCATTCTGGTTCCAAAGAGGGTGACAGTAACAGTCCTCAATGATTACGGCCTTGTGGCTAAGGTTGGCGTCATGGGGGGGGGGGCATTCACAGGCCAGGCCATGCCCCCCAAATGAGTTATTGTGCCCCCCACCCACCCGCAGCACCTAATGCTAATGACATGTGATTTCATCTCCACGCACTATCAGTACGTCTGTTATGCCAGAGGGAGGGGGAAATGTGATGGCAGTGCACAGAGGAGGTTTGTGGTAGGTATGGCACGCAATCCCCCCCCAAGTGAATTTTCGAATGTCAGTTTGTGCTCCTCCACCCCTCCTCCACCCCTCCTCCACCCCCCCCCCCCCAGCAGTTACATTAATGTCCCACACCCTGATTAAATTTGTTCTGACACCGGCTCTGCCCATGGCATTGACCGACACCAATTTGAAAAGGTCTGGTGATGGAACATCTCAATGCACACCTCCCAGAGACATTGAACCTATTTCCATACACCTGCAGACTACATTGTTCCACTGTTGATGCTGCATCCTTGCTCCTTCACTCCACCCTGTCCCACCTGGAGAATGACACCTCATATGTCATGCTGCTGTTCATCGACTTCAGCTCAGCATTTTAATATGATAATTCCCCAGAGGCCGGTGCAGACATAGTCTGCGATGGGACCTAACAGCCTTCTTTGTAACTGGATTCCTAATGGAAAGACCACAGTCCATCCAGGTCGGCAGCAGAATGTCTAACACCATCACGCTGATGTGTGCTCAGCCCACTCCTGTTCACACTACTGAGCCATGATTCCAATGCCAAATCCAGCTCTAATAGAGTCATCAAGTCTACAGGTGACATGATACTAGTTGGCCTCATCAGCAACAACAATGAGTGGCACAACAGAAAAGAGAAAGAAAATCTCATGATATGATGTGAGAATAACAACCTGAATCTCAACGTAGACAAGACAAAAGAGTTGATTGTGGACTTCAGGAGGACAAGAAATAGCCACCCTCCATTACACATGAATAACTCTGTAGTGGAGAGCACCAAGTCCCTTGGAGTTCACTGAACTAGTGACCTATCATGGACACTCAACATCTCCTCACTTGTCAGGAAGGCAGACCAATGACTGCCCTTCCTAAGAAGGCTAAAGCACACAAGGCTACCGGCCACCATCCTGTCAACTTTCATCAGAAGATCTATCAAGAGCATCCAGGCCAACTGCATCACAGTGTGGTACAGTCGCAGTAAGGCATTGGATTGGAGGTCAATCTGCAGACCATAAGAGTGGCAAAGAGGATCGCTGGAGTCAATCTCCCCCTCCAGCATTGACGTGATCTACCGGGATTATTGTTTGAAGAGTGCTTGCAAAACCATCCTGCACACAGCTCATCCCATTGGGAAGCGATACTTCGTCAGGTTACACTTCTACAATCAGTTGATAATAAATTTGAACTTACTAACTTGCAAAGCCAGTTAGTGGAGCCACAAGTGATGGGTGAGACTTTAAATGAAATTCTCATCAGTCTTTAGGAAAAGATCAGGGAAGCTAAGCAACTGAAGCAAATGAGTTACAGTGTCCCAGACCATGTACAAAGTGCCTCGGAGGAAGTGTTGGCAGCTTCAAAGACAATTCAGGTGGACAAATCCCCAATGCTTCATTGGACCTTATAGGAAGCTGGGAAGAAATTGCAGTGACCATTACAGATTACATAATCATTGGTGTCAGGTGCAATGTCAGAAGATTGGAGGGTGACTAATAATATGCTGTTATTTAAAAGGGCTACGAGGACAAGACTAGGAACTAAAGACTAACGCACAAATCTGTAAAGAGGATTGCAAAGGACAGGATATATCAGCATTTAGAAATGTACAGACTGAGTGGAGATAATGAGCATGAATTTGTGCCTGGGTGATTGCGTCTCACAAATGTAATGGAGTTCTTTTGCAGAGGTGACCAAGAGGGTAATAGACATTGTATATGTGAACTTTAGCAAGTCCTTTGACAGGTTCCAGCATGAAAATTAATCAGGAAGGTTGGATCACATGGGATCTGAGGTGAAATGACAGCACGGATGGCATAGCAGTTAGAGCAACACCTTTACAGCACCAGCGATCATGATCGGGGTTCAAACTAGCTAACATGATTAATAAGTTTGCAGATAACACCACAATTGATGGAGTAGTGAACAGTGAGGAAGGATATCCAAATTTACAACAGGATCTAGATCAGTTGCAAATTAAATGGAATCTAATTCTCCCAAGTATGAGGTGATTGCAGTTAAACAAGAAAGTCTGCAGATGCTCTTGTCGAATGCAATACACAAGTGTTCAGAATAAACTCAGGAGATCTCACAGCATTGATATGCAAAGGAGGAAAAACCCAACACCCAACCCCAACCAACCAATTTTCCCCTGCAACCGCTGCAACCGTGTCTGCCTGTCCCGCATCGGACTTGTCAGCCACAAATGAGCCTGCAGCTGACGTGGACTTTTTACCCCCTCCATAAATCTTCGTCCGCGAAGCCAAGCCAAAGAAAAGAAAGAAGATATAAAGTAAAGGGTAAACAATGCTTCAGGCCTGAACCCTTCATCCAATATATGAAGATACATAATTAAGATACCCAGCTAAGGGCCCAGCCCTGAAACATTGGTTAACCTTTATTTCCTACGGATGCTGAATGATATGCTGAGTTTTTCCTGCATGTTTATGCATTGTGCATGAGGTGTTTGCACTTTGGGAAGTTAAGCCAGGCCAGGACTTGCACAGTAAAAGGTAGAACCATGGAAAGTGTTGTAGAAGAGTGAGGTGAGGAGTGCATTGTTTTCTGAAAATGGTAGTTCAGGTGTACAGGATAGCGAAGATGGCATTTGGCATGCCTGCCTTCATTTGACAGGGTTTTGGACAGCTTGAAAGGAGAAGTCAGAGAGGTTGGGTCTTTATTCCCAGGACCAAAGGAGGCTGAAGGGTGACTTTATAGATGTTTAAAAAATCATGAGGGGAATAGATAAAGTAAATGCTCACAGTCATCTTTCCCAGGCAAGGTAATTGTAGATCTGGGAATAAGGTGAGAGAGGAGTGATTTAAGAGGGAACTTTTTTATTCAAATGATAGTCTTTATCTGGAATGAGCAGAATATAGAAGGTACAAATTTGATGATCAAACTGCATTTTGACAAATATACGAACACAAATGGTTTAGAAAGACTTGAATCAAATGCAGGTAAATAGAACCAGTTCAGAAGTCAACTTGGTCGGCATAGACATTGGACAGAAGGGCCTGTTCATGCTGTTTGACTTTTAATGACTTATAATCAAAAGGAAAATGAAAAACAGCATTTCTAATGTTAAAATTTTTTTTGCTTTTTGTTTTCAAGAAATAAAACTTTTCTCAAGTATTTTTTAGATTGAAGTCACATCAATAAATGATGGCAGCAGACAGTAAGGACCTATTTTTGATCATGGATTCAGTATTTTTAACTAAGATATTAAAACTGAAGATGCTAAAATGTTTTCTCTGAAAAATATAATTATATTTGTTTGACTTTAAATATCACAGAACTCTAACAAATTTCATCTTTGTGATAATAAACAGACTAATTATCAACCTGTTAATTCTGGTAATGGTGCAAGAGCACTTTGGAATTGCCTTTCTGAACCTTTTCATCTCTATTGATCTCACTCTTCCTTGGAAACATTTTTTAAAGCTAAGCTTTGAGGTTCTGCCTTATTACCTGTGCTATCAGGCCATATTTTCCTTAGTGAAAGTGTCATGAAAGAAAGTAACAAAGATGAAAGATCTGGACATCCTGAAATGTGCCAATCAGGGATTTTCCAAATGTATTCTGACGAGGGGAGTCCAAATAGAGTTCAGCAGGAGTGCCAACGTCCTGCAGTTCCCCAGCAGCGCCAACGTCCTGCAGTTCCCCAGTAGTTAAGCCAGGCAACCTGCCAGTTGAACATGAACCAATTTACTCATGATGCAGATTTAACATTTCAGGTTAATGACATTTTGCCAAATTTAAAATTAATAGGTAAATGTTAGTTACATTGTTTATATATTGCTGTGGAATATTTAACACAATAGGGGCGGCACAGTTGGCATAGCTGTTAGTGCACTGCTTTTATAGCGCCAGTGATCCAGACCAGGGTTCGAATCCCGCGCTGTCTGTACATTCTCCCCATGTCTGCATGTGTTTTCCCTGGGCACTCTGGTTTTCTCCCATCGGGTAGCACAGATTCATGGGTTGAAATGGCCTTCTATCATGCTATATGTATAAATATAATTCTTTTTAATTTTAAATTTAAAACATTAAAATTTTGGTTTTAGCATGCATTCATTGATACTGTTTAATTTGAAATTATGTTTGCAGTATTTCCTGCAGATGAGTACTGATCTCAGTACAGGTTCTTATGCTAATTCAAGCTGAGTTTTAATATGATGAAAGGAATTTAAGTAGCTTAGTCTTAACTCCTGCAAGATTTGCATGCCATCTGTTGAAAATGGTTAAAAATGGTTCTATTAAATCAGAAGCAAATATACAGTGGAGGTTGGGGATGAAGCAGACTGTAATGACACTGATTTACCACAGTTTACATACAAATAAAGAATACACTCACTTGTTTCTTTCAGCATACCGTGAAGTCGGCTTTCTTTTTTTAAATTCACTAGACACATTGCCTTCTTCAACTCCCCAAACACCACCCAGCTAAATTCCTCTGATCTTCTCATTAGCTCACCATTACATGGGTGATCCTGACACTCTTACTCTCATCCTCCCGACAAAGGTAATTACATGACCGCGACAGTCCCCTCTCAGCCTCTGAGCCATGCAAGGAGGTGACTGATTGGAGCTGTCCTACTATGTAATGGTCCAGAGGGCTGACAGTTCTGCCCAACCATGTATGAAAGTGCAAGACAGACGATGCACGGTCCAACTGGCAAGGGTGCAACTGGTCCTCTGGCTCTGGCTCCCATGCAGAACACGGAACATTGATATACTCCGGCTTCAACCTGTTGATGGAAACTGTGTCAGCTTTTCCATTCTTGTAGATCACAAAAGTCTTTGGGTGATATTGTAAGACCTGAATGGACTGAAGTAGTTTGTGAACAGCATCTTGCCGGAGGAACACATGAGTACAGCGTTGTAAATCATTCAGCACATACACAGCAGATAATTCATAGGTGTAGATCGGAGTAATCTCATGTTTTCCTGAATATGATCAATATAACTAGCCAGATCATAGAGTGTGGTGCTTTGACTCCGATAGTGCCATATACTAGCTTTGCTGCTGAACATCCAAGATCTGTCTTAACAGCAGTACGCACCTCAAAGAGAATCATGGGCAAATGTTAACTCCTCGAAGATACATCACCACTTGCTGTTAATGCTGCCTTGAATTGTCGATGGAAATGATCAATGGGGCCATTGGCCTCTGGGTGGTAAGCCGCGATGCGAATACGGGTAGTGCCCAGAAGATCAGTGAGAGCTTGGAACAACATCAACTCGAAATTAGACCCTAGATCCATTGTAATAGTGAATGGAGCAGTGAAAAATGGAATCCAATGATTCACGAAAGCTCTAGCGACCATCTTCACAGAGATGTTAGTGATAGAAATGGCCTCCTGCCATGTGGTAGTCCAGTCTTTGCAAGTGAGCAGATAAATATATCCTTGTGATGGTGGAAGTGGCCCAACGAAGTCTATGTGCAGATGGCTGGAAATGGGAATCCAGAACAACAAAATCGCTCAGCATGGATTTCATTTATTTGGAGATTTTAGAGCGTTAACACTGCAAGCAAGTCCTTTCCCATAATCCAACATCCTGTTTAACATGAGGATAGGTAAAATGTTCTTCTACCAGGATGTGATAGATTGTGAAGGGACTTAAAAATATTCCGGCCCAAAGCTGCTGGCACAAAAGGCCTAAGCCTTCCTCTGAAAAAAATCACAGACTACGTTTTCACCCGATTCATCCAGGGTCACTTCTTGAAGATGGAGATCAGAGTTGATCCAGGGCTACTGGATGAGATTGGAATCAATGTGCTGTGCACGAGCCATGGCGGTGAAATCGAGGGCAGTAATTGTATGTGAGGCATCAACGTCGCACGTAGACAGGGCATCAGCAAGAGCATTTGCTTCTCCTTGGATGTGCCATATGTTTGATAAAAATTGTAGGATGAAATCCAAGTCCTGAAACTCTCTGGGCGATCAGAGAATGTGAGCTTGTACTCACCATATGTGTAAGAGGACAATGGGCTGTATAAATAGTGAAAGGATGACCTTCCGATAAAAAGTAGAAATGTTTCACTGCGAGATAGATGCCCAAGTGTTCTCGGCCAAACGTATTCCACTTTGCCTGAGCTAGTGTCAGCTTGCCTGAAAATAACATCAGAGGTTCCAATCACCCGCAGACTCATTGTTCTAATACTGCTTCATCTGTGCTAAGAGAGCAAGGTGTTTGGCTTTTGATGTATAAGTATCATGGCATTCACAAGCGCAGTCTTCACATCATTGAAAGAAGTCACAGTATCATCTCCCAAAGTTAATTGTCTTTTGGACACGGAATTATCAGATCCTTTTATTAGTTCAGTTTTCCCCTGCAACCGCTGCAATCGTGTATGCCTGTCCCGCATCGGACTTGTCAGCCACAAACGAGCCTGCAGCTGACGTGGACTTTTTACCCCCTCCATAAATCTTCGTCCGCGAAGCCAAGCCAAAGAAGGGGTAATAGAGATGCAGGAATTGATGATAATATTTCTTCATGCCCAAAAAAGGTTGCAACTGGTCAAGTGTAACGGGTGTAGGAAATTCTCGAATCTCTCACACTTTCGATTCATCAGGCAAAATTCCATGTTACAAAACTCTGTTCCCAAAAATATAAGATCAGTGGCACCAAAAACGCATTTACTGGGATTGATCACAATGCCAAACTCATCAAACCTCTGAAACAATGAGATAAGGTAGCATTTGTGCTCCTCTTCATCCACGCTCGCGACAAGAATATCGTCGATGTAAACAAACTCAAAACCGATGTCAGCGATTACATGGTCCATAAACTGCTGGAATGTCAGAGCTGCATTCCGTAGACGGAATGGCATTTACAGAAAGTCATATATGCTGAAAGAGGTAATTACTGCTGTCTTCGTGACATCAGAAGACTCAACTGGAATATAATAGAAAGCACATTCTAGATCCATTGTTTTCAAATACATGTTTGCGATGGAGGTTTGCTGAAAAGTTTTGTAAATTGGGGATGTTGTATTGGTCAGGCATGGTAGAATTGTTCAGGGCCCAATACCACAAGGCTGTCAATCCCCAGAATATTTTTTTGGAACCATATCCAACAGTGAAGCCCAGCAGATACCAGATCTGCGAATTGTGCCCAACTCTTGCATGTGGTCGCATTACGATTTTGCAATTTTAAGACGGTCCAATGGTAGTCTACGAGTCTACACTACCACCAGAGGACCCCGAGTCTCCATATAGTGGGTTACTGTATGTTTATTGTCTGTGAGACGATACAATTGGGTCACTAGGTGAGGGAAATACTTGAGCAAGGCTCGGAAAGGGCAGGAACTAGGTTGAAGGCTCGTCAGGCAGCTGATGATATTGGAGGGACAACAGATGCAGCTCACTTGCATATTTGAGCTGCAGTCCATGAGTCAGCGATTTTTCAAATCCACCAACAAAGAAAAATGTACAAGAATTTGCAACCGTGAAAACCCACTGGAAAGGCTTCTTGAGACCGAAATCCAACGTGAACGATTTCAGGCCATATGTTTGAATATGAGAATAATGTGTGGCTGAAAGAACACATGACACATTGGGGTGTCTGTGAGGGAGCACTGAAATCTCTGCACTGGGATTGATAAGAAACTGAACATCCAAGAGACGGTTTTTGAGGAAAGGATGGTGGCTGACATGCCCATTGGCAGCAGTTGCATCTACTGTCGGGCCTGGTCATCTCCTGGCTGCCATATGTAGAAGTGGCAAGGTGGCTGACAGGACAAAGGCAGCAGCACCAAATCTCTGATGCTTCCAACAAATACTCTGTCCATCGCCTTGACCATGTCCTCAACCACCATGATTCCAACCAGGTTGACGGACGGAATTCCATTGGGTGCCCAAATCCTGGATCTATGTAGTCAGTGCTGCCATTTTGTGTTCCAACTCAGTTATCTTCAATTGATAAGGCGCTGGTACTATTTTCATTTGAGAAGGTGCTGGTGCTACCTTTGATTGATAAGGAGCTGGCCTTTCCCAAGGTGCAGTAAGCAGTTGTTCCAGTTCCATTTACTCCTGTTGATTAGGAGAACAAGCCAGTCTTTCCGTCTTCAATACCGAGGTCGCATTCATAATGAGGTCAGCATGATCTGCCAATTGATTGAGGGTGGACATTTGAAAGATGCCCACCAAATGCTCTTGAACATGACGAGGTAAACATCAAAGGAATCTCTTTTTCCAAAAGTCACCTTCGACAGGATCTGTTCCATCTAGCCTGCGCCACCTCCTCAACACCTGTGACAATTGGCTATTGCCTAGGCTGTCATCTGCTAGTAATTGGGCAATACGAGTCTTCCTAGATTGCTGATTATACTACAAAATAGCCGCCTTAAATATGTCGTATGGGAAATGACCTTTTGGGTCCACTAAGACATCCTCCACTTCACAGGCAATCTGCTCTGGAAGATCCTTCCCAAGTAAACGTACTTCGTCTTCTGACTCATTACACTGAGGGCTGAGAAATGTGCTTCGAGGATCATGAACCATGCTGGTGCATTATTAATAAGAAAGGGGGGAATCTTTAGTTTCACCTCTCCCACTGCTCCTGTAAGGGGATTATACTCATTACTATCCATTTTAAATTAGAAGGTACTGTGAACTCACAGGGTCACCACTTGTAATGCCAACGATTTATCACAGCTCACAAACAAAGAATACACTCGGTCATTTCTTTCAGCTCATCATGAAGTCAACTTTCTTTTTTATTCACTGGACACAACATTGCATTCTTCAACTCCTCAAATACCACCCAGCTAAACTCCTCTACACGGGTAATCCTGACACTCTTACACTCCTCCCAACTAAGACAAGTACGTGACCACGACAAGACTGTGAGGACTGTGAGATTTGTAAACTAAAGGAAGATTGTATTTGGTGCACGGTTTAAATCCTAATCTTCTATCCGCATATGTATCGATTGAAATAAAAAAAATTTGAAGGAAATAAAGAAAGGACACAGAGCTGATCCTAAGTTTTCTTCATGAAGATATTCTTACAACCTCTAAGTGCATTATTTCCCTTATATTTGGTATGATAGGCCTCAGTTTCTGCGTTATAATAGTGATTATGCTTCAATTTTTTTTTGATGATTTAGTGATTTAGTATTGTTTGGGGTTGTAAATGATGTTTCATAAATTTAAGAAGTATCCTTTATCTCCCATTAATGTGCCAGAAAAAAAAACACGTCATTTGCTCTGCCATGGAGCTGTAGAGTTGTACAATGCAGAAATAGACCCTTCAGCCCACCATGTTCATGCTGACTCTTTTGTCCATCTACACCAATCCCATTTCCTTACATTAGGACTATAAACTGCTACCCCTTGCCTTTGTCTGTTTAAGTGCCTCTTAAATGTAGTAATTTTAATTGATTCCAATACCTCCTCTGGTAGCCTGATCCAACTAATAACTAATCTCTATAAAACCTAACTTCCTCCCAGATTCCCTTTAAAATTCATATCTTTCACTTTAAACTGATGTCCTCTTGATTTTGATACAACTACCATGGATACCATTCAGAATCTTGTATCCTTCTATGAAGAGTGAACTTTTTGAAACATATAAAATACTTAGAACGATCGATGTTGAGATGTTTTCATGAGAATCTTATTGGGAGAATTTTCTTTGTATCTCAGTAGGTGACAATAAACTAAACTTTAAGCAGAGAGGAATGAATAGCGACAAGATGTGGTGGTGGTCATTAAAAACTGAGGTGAATCAAAATTTCTTCTTGCTGAAAGTGTTCAATCACTGGATTTCTTTCCCTGAGGTATTGTGGAATCTAGATCATTGGGCTATTTATCGAGCAAGCTTTTGAATAATATGGTAATTGCCGGCGTTATGGAAAAAGTACAGAAGCATAGATGAGGCTGGGGCAGATTTGCCAAGATCATATGGAGTGACATGGCAGGGTTGAAGGATGAAAAGTTGACTCTTGCTCTTATTTTCATACCTTATTACATTCATCCAGCTGTGGTCATGTGAGTGTAGAGGAAATAGTTGGTTGACATCTTTGCCAATCAAAAGCAAGCTAATTTTTGTAAGCAAGGCTGATAGTTGAGCATTTGAACCAAACTTCCCTCACCCATTTTTGCATTGCTCTGGAACCAGTTATCAAAGGTCTGAGCCCAAGAACAAAATCCAAGTCAGTTTATCTAAATAATAGGTGAGGGAATACATTCCCAATTGCTCTCCTGTGTGGAGGTCTTCTTGGTGCTAAATTTGCAATTTGAAGGTGACCCTGTCCTATGTGATGGGGAGATGGGAGCCTCATCAACATGACTGCTGAGAAAAGCTGGCATGCAACAAAGATTCATCTCTTGCCTTAGACAACAGCCAAAATCATCAAATATTATGGATATTTTTGATTGCTTCCAATGTTCAAAAATTTAAAAAACTTTAAAAAAATCAAACTTTGAAAAATTATGAAGGATTGTCATGACAAATTAAAACCAGTTTAAGTTTATTTATCACAAAATGCCTTGAACAATGAGAATGGTTCTTCTCTGATCAGACTAACAGGCTATCGCTAACATTCATACATCTGTGGAGGAAGCACCAGAGTATAGGATTACACTGAAATTTAAAATCAATGAACACCAAGCAAAGACAGCAAAACAACCCTGTTGTGGGGTTCATTTCGGAGCCTGGTGTCTGCAGGGAAGACAGCATACTTAAACTTTTTGGTGGGTGCTTTCACATTCTTAAGCCTTCTCCCTACTGAGATAAGGAAGCAAAGAGTGTGTCCAGGGTGTGATAGGTCTTTCAGTGTGTTGGCTGCCTTTCCTGTGCAGCAGGAGATGTAGATGGAGTCTACGTAGAGGAGTAACATTCTGAGCTGCTTTCACTACCTTCTGTAGTGTCTAACAATCTTGAGCAGAGCAGCTCGTATACTATGCTGTAATGCATCCAATAAGTATAATTTTGATGGTGCACCTGTGGGTTATTTACAACATAAAAAATCAAACAATTATTAAGAAATATTGACATTTAAATCCACATTTCTGTTCTTCCCAATGAAATCAATGGAGAAAAATACTTTGTGCCAGATCCATCTGGGTCCAGGTGGTTTATGGCAGGTTCCCCAGTGTTGAAGCACAGGCTGGAAATTACTGGCGATTTGATGCCAACAACTTCCTGATCTCCACAATCATTCATGTGCAAAAATCCCTGATGTGTTGGCATTTATGCAGGTAAAAGCAAGCAGTTCCACGTGGAACTGTTGGGATTTTCCCATAAAATAGGGTCCAATAATCATCAGCTGAGAATTTTGGGTGTTATTTCATTCAGGAGATCTGAGAGTAGCTATAGTCACTCCCATTGGCTGTGATATTTTAAATTAGCAAATATCCAGAGGCTCGAAATCATACATATAACTATATAACCATATAACCGTTTACAGCACGGAAACAGACCATGTCAGCCCTTCAAGTCCATACTGGTTCACTTGAACAACTCCACTAGCTCCTCCGCAAACCCCTGAGTAAGTAGAGGCTTTATTCATGATGCCATTGGTGCGTTGGTTCCAGGAAAGATCCTCTGAGATAGTGACTAGATTGCCTTCATATGTCAAATGATTGAGCAAAATGAAATTGGGATATCATTACTGGGTTTTGTGGCTATATACGACATCAACTGTACATATTAAGGTCTCATATAGGGGTTTGAGCTGCAATTTCACTTTATCATCACTAAAACAGGTTTATATGATCCCTTACATCACAGCAATCATCAGACCAGTGTCCCTATCACACTAAAAAGTCCAACCTACCAAGCTTATGGATATTCACATTTTCAGTGTGGAAGGATTAAGAAGGCAAAGAATTCCTGGACGAAATTAACAGCTCAGATAGAATCCATGGGAAAGACCATCAGCCAAAATTTCAGGTTTGAACTGTTTAGCAAGACTAAGATAAAATAGGTAAAACTACATATATAAAGGGGGGAGGAAACTGGGGAGGGATCCAGAGGTGATCTAGGACAGAAGGTGTGGGAGCTGGAGAAACAGGTAAAGGGAGAAATCATAAGGAAGGGGGATGGGAAGACCAGGTGGAGAGTGGGAGAAAAAAAATTAGTATAGAAGTAGGTAAAGAGGAGGCACAAACAACAGTATCAGATGAGGCTGGATATCACCTAAAATTATAACAATCAATGTTCAGACTGTTAGGTTTAAGGCTGTCCAGGAGGAATATGATGTTTTGTCCTTTGTTTACATTTGGCCTCACCCTGACAATGAATGAGGCCAAGTATAAACTTGTCATTGTAGGAATAGTTGAGTGAGTTGAAATGGTTCTGTACTGGAAACTCAAGTTTAGATCCACACGCAGAACAGGGGTGTTTGTGAAGCGGTCTCCAAATCTGCTTTTGATCTGTTACAAAGTTCTGTGTTGTGTTGTGTATATGTGTTGTGTGGTTTTGTGTTGGAAAATGACAGTTTGCCTTTAAGAGCCAAGGTGAAGATGGACAGCTGAGAGAGTGGGAGACGGACTGGGCATGTGCAGAAAATGATCTAAAAATTTCTGGACTTAGAAGACAAACCACCACTGGTTGTGCTGTGGAGTGGAAGAAGGCCCAAAACATGAGTCATTGTCTGGAAGATAGTTTAGAATGTTGGGCATTTTAAAAGGGATGAACATTCTGAAGGCAGCCAGAGGGTTCCTCCCTCTGCAAGCAACACAAGAAGACAACTTCAAATTTTGTGCTCTCTCTCTCCCCCTCTCTCTCTCTCTCTCTCTCTCTCTCTCTCTCTCTCTCTCTCTCTCTCTCTCTCTCTCTCTCTCTCTCTCTCTCTCTCAAAGAACTTTTGGCTTCAGTTTACCAAACAGACTGAATTTTGTTTATGATCTTTGCTTTGGTTGAGATCGAAGTTTTGTGAGTCTTGTGTGTTTTGTGTTTGTTTTGTGTCTAAGTTTTTTCTGTGGACTGGTTGGAAATATGGCTTAGACTCTAATTACATATGTTATATTTAGGCTGGGGAATTTATTAGTTTTACACTGTTATAGAAATTTGCATAGTAACCAGTGGGCATTGTTATAAAAGGGGGTGTTTTGAATTAAAGTTTGAAGGTGAATTTTGGTTAATAAAGTAATTGTTCATCTTTACCCCTGTGAGATATGCCTTCTTTGTGGTTGCTGGTTTGATCTTGTAACAGATATCACTGATGTAGAAGATGTCATACCAAATACACCAAAAACAGTAGGTTAGATTGGATATTGTGCACCTTGAAGGTCTGTCTGTGGCCCTGGATGGAGGTGAAGGAGAGGTGCAGGGACAAGTATTGCCCTTTATTTGGTTACAGCAGGAATTGGCGAAGGGGTTGGATGGGGAGGGAAGTGTGGACTAGGAAATTTCCAAGACATTTTTCCCTGTGAAAAGCAGACAGGGGAAAGATATGGCTAGCAGTGAGATCACAGTGAAGGTAGTGGATGTGTCAGACGATAATGTGTCAGATGCAGATGCTGGTGGACCAGAGGGATTCTGTCCTTGTTCTGTCGGTTGGGAGGTCAGGTAAGGGCAGAAGTAAGAGAAATGGAAGAGATACAAGTGAGGGTTTTATCAATGACGGTAAGGGGACTATCCACAATTATTAAAGAATGAGGGCAGAATGGGAAAAGGTATAATCCAGAAAGTCCTGAGTGTTGATGGGCTTGTAATGGTATCTGTGGATAGTTTATCACCTCAGACAGAGACAGAGAGGTCAAGGAAGGGGAAAGAGGTGTTAGAAACAGTCCAGGTTAATTTAAGAGCAGGATGGAAGTTGGCAGTGAACTGAATAAAAATTTCAAGCTCTGCCAGAGTACAGCCGGTGGCACCATTGCAGTTGTTGATGTAGCAGAGGAAGAGTTGGGGAGTGATATCCAAGTATGATTGGAACAGGGATATTTCCATGTACCTGACAAAAGGCAGGCATAGCTGGACCCATATGTGTGCCCATAGCTAGATCCTAGATCTGAAGCAAATGGGAGGAGTCAAAGGAGAAGTTGTTAAGTGTGATAATAAGATCTCTCAAGTGGAGGAGAGTTTAATCCATGGGGACTGGACAGCTCTGTGTTCAAGAAAGAGGGAGAGGGCCCTGAAGCACATCCGTGGTGAAGATAAGGAGATAGGGACTGGAGAATCTGAACTCCTCTGAGGTATGAGTGAGAGTGATGTCTCGGGGGTAGGTAGGAAGAGATTGGAATGGAGTGGGTGGAGCAAGAAGGTGTTAAGGTGCGAGGAGATCATTTAGGTGTGGCAGGAGCAGGCAGAAATAATGGGTCTGCTGGGACAGTTCAGTTCATGAATTTTGGGAAGGAGATAAAAGCACGTGGTGCAGGTTTGGGTACAATCTGGCTGGAGGTGATGAGGGGAGATTAAATCCTGATGATGTTGGTTGGGTCTGGTCCAGAGGAAGATAGGACAAAGGGCCTCAGAGCTGGCATCTGGCCTCAGCAATGTAGAGGTCAGTACATTAAAGTGCAACCACACCAAGCTTGTCTGCCGGTTTGATGGTGAAGTAGAGATTGGTGCATATCAGAATTCTTCAAAGAGGTGGAGAGCATAAGTGGTGTTCTAGTTGTAGTTGGGAAGGAACTGGACAAGGGCAAAATGATTGTCTTTCCTTCCCTCAGCAGGAGTGAGGTTAATGTTTATAAGTAATAATTATATTGCTAAACCTATTTAATAATGCAAAATTAAAATAGCAATTATCTCAAACACAGGGTAAATTTCTGTATGTGGTCCTTTTGTTTTTCTTTCTGAGAAACATCATTTCTATCAACCCCTCTCAGCAGCTTGAATCTCCACTTTTCTCTTCAGTAAAGCTGTCTAGAGAGATCCCACCGGAAAGACTATTTGGGCTGTTTTAGAATAACTGAACCATAAAGTGAATCACGTCATTGGTTCTTGTTTAAGGTTCCACAATTTTCCTTGGAACCATAATATGATGGATGGATTCATTAATGACAAAATATTTTATTTGATGGTTTACAAAATTAGCATTCAAATTGGATCTCTCACTGCCTTTTTGCATTGATATGTCTAATCAAGAACTTCACCCAGTGTCAAGCATTCAAGACTCAATTTATTATCATAGTAATAAAACAGTGTCATATTACATGAAATTTCTTTTTGCCTGCTGCAAGGCAGACAGATTTTCCCCCAGCAGGAATTGCCTAAGACAATCAGACTTACTGTCAGGCTTACAGTTAGTCAAAGAGAGAGGAGCAAAAGAGAGCCCCCCCACCCCTGTCTGAGTCACCGAGTGTCCTTAGATTCACGTCCAGTACTTCCACAGTCCCACAGCCACACAGAGTCCAGTCCAAACAATTGGCAACCCGTGTTCCAGATTTGAACTTCCAACATGGTCAGGAACTCTTCAGTGCCCTCGGCAACTCTTCGCATCTCGGTTCTGATACCTGGTACCCCTCTGGCCAGTTTGAGCCAGACACCAGCAGTCTGCTGCTTGGTACGAGTCTCCCGACAGCAGTCTTCAACAGCCCAGAGTTTCCACGGGTTCCCTGCCTTGAGTTGCCAGCAGCCTGCTGCATGTGCTGAGTCTCTCAGCCGCAGCACCTGCTCACTGGTCTGCCGCCGTGGTCACTGTCTCTGCAGGTCATCGCCTCCGTTTCTTCTTCTCAGATGGGAGGGGGTGATCTTCCTGTCCTCTGTTGCGCTCCAGTCCTCTGATTAATAGGTGCCGTCATCTTGAGAGCAGACCCGCAGTCGTGGGATTTCAACTAAAACCACCGTCGGCTCCCTCAACGGACTGTTCAAAGCCCATTCGGAGCTGACGGCAGTTGTCTGGGCAGCTGGACCCCATGGGAGTGCTGCATCTCCGCTCCCTTGCTCCCCGCGGGTCTGCACCAGTGGCAGCATTGCTGCTTCAGTGGCTCCATCAGCGCCACCATCTTCGCCAATTCCTCGGCAATTCAACTCATTCTAAACAAAAATATTCCTTCAAGGATAATTAATCCATTCATTAAATAAACTCCAGATCCTTAACTCAAACCTTTGCTTACTATTTCCATAATCATCTATTGTATTTCAGGTTTAGATTTATTTCATTGTCTACTCTTGACTGTAAGATTGTCTCTGTTCCATTGAATATTCTAAGGCAATATGTTGAATTCATTTAAGCTATTTTTCCTTGGAGCTTTAGGATAGATCACTAGTAAAGTATTATTTATATATATATATATATATATATATATCTATATATATATATATATATATCTCTTTGGCTTGGCTTCGCGGACGAAGATTTATGGAGGGGTAATGTCCAAGTCAGCTGCAGGCTCGTTTGTGGCTGACAAGTCCGATGCGGGACAGGCAGACACGGTTGCAGCGGTTGCAGGGGAAAATTGGTGGGTTGGGGTTGGGGTTGGGTGTTGGGTTTTTCCTCCTTTGTCTTTTGTCTTTAATGGCTTGTTTCAGCATCAAATATTGCCCATCTCTGCTGCCTGCCGTCTTGCAGATGGGGCTCCAATAGCCTGACTCTTTTATGCTATGGTCAGATAGTTTCAACAATTTATACTTAGTGCAACTGTAACTTTGATTTGTAATTCTCTACACAAATATTTTCAAATAGATAAGACTCTTACAGAAACGAAATGCCCTTTGGTGGCAAGCTACTGCATTTTGATTAGTTTTTACGTCTCTAGTGATTTATCACTAATTTATCAAAGGCTATTCCAAAGCTGATCTTGAAATTAAATTCAAGTGGTGCTTTTTAGTAAATAGTGCATATATATTGCTGCACCTTGTCTAAACAGCTGTGTGGGTGTGCATAAATAATAACTCTAATTCTAACAATGTTGTCTCGTGTGACACCCAGAAAATGTTCCATGAATATTTATAGCAGTGAATCATTTTGATGCAGGCTGATATCATCAATCAATTGCACATAACTTTTAGGAAGATAGTGGACAAAGAAAGTAAGAGGACTTGAGCCTTATCTGCCTGTGTCAGTAGAAAGATGTATCATTGTCGAGCATTTTCTGTCTTCCAGATGTGCAAAAATACCATTGCTATCAAATCTCCTCTTTGCTGTGTTTGGCCTTCAGACTTAATGTGGTACATCCAATATTTTACCAAGGTAACATTCATTAAGCATCTTCAGAAGTCCACTCAACCTCTTGTAGACATTGTATTTTTATTTGTACAAATATGTAAAATGCATAAATGTTAAAATTGAGCAATATTCTCATCTGGATCATATGTTACAGTTCTATATGATATTGGAAAAATAAATCTGACTACATCCCACTACACAGATAGTTGGTTGCATTGATGACTATTCATCTGATTGAACATTTGCAGGAAAAAGTCTGCATTAAATTCATTTGCAGTTGCCAATTGGGTGGAATTGAGGGGTGGAGGAGGCAAGAAGGTGCTAATAGGGGTGCATTACAGACCACCAAATGGGCCAAGGGAATTAGAGGAACAAATTTGTAGGGAGATAACGTATATGTGTGAAAATCATAGGGTAGTGATCATGGGAGATTTTAACTTCCCACACATTGATTGGGATACCCATACGGTTAGAGGGCTGGATGGCTGGAGTTCGTTAAATGTGTTCAGGATTGTTTTCTAAATCAGTAGAAGAACCAACTCGGGATGGTGTAATACTGGATCTCCTGTTAGGGAACGAGCCAGGTCAGGTAGCGGACATTAATGTTGGAGAACCAATTGGGTCTAGTGATCATAATTCTGTTAGTTTTAGGGTAGTTTTAAGGAAGAGCAAGGAGAGGCCTAAAGTTGAGGTTCTGGATTGGAAAAGAGCAAATTTCAAAGGGATTTGGGGAGTATTGAGTGGGACAGGATATTTTCAGGTAAGGATGTTAATGAAAAATGGAGGATATTCAAAAAAGAAATTTTGAGGGTACAGAGTAGTTATGTCCCAGTCTGGATCAAAGGAAAGGCTGGAAGTCATAGGGAGGCTTGATTTTTGAGGAATATTGGAAATTTGGTTAGGAGAAAAAGGGAGGTGTACAAGAGGTATAAAGAGCAGGGAGCTGAGAAGTTGAAGGAGGACTACAAGGAGTGTAGAATCTTAAGAAATAAATTACAAAGGCAAAAAAAAGGCATGAAGAGGCTTTGCCTGACAGAGTAAAAATAAATCCAAAGGGTTTCTATAAGTACATTAAAAGTAAAAGATTAGTGAGAGATAAAATTGGACCCCTTGTAGATAGCGAGGGTAGGCTGAGTGAGAAGTCTGAGGAAATGGGGGAAATTTTGAATTATTTCTTTGACAATAGACAATAGACAATAGGAGCTGGAGTAGGCCATTTGGCCCGTCGGGCCAGCACCGCCATTTTAGATCATGGCTGATCATTACCATCAGTACCCCTTTCCAGCCTTATCCCCATAACCCTTAACTCCGTTACCCACAAGAGTCTTATCTAACTCTCTTTTGAACATAGTCAGCGAATCCGCCTCTACCACCCTCTGTGGCAGAGCATTCCACAGATTCACACTTCTCTGGGTAAAAAAATGCTTTCTCATCTCCATCCTAAAGGGCCTACCCTGTATTCTTAAACTAAGCCCTCGTCTCCCCCATCATTGGGAACAAGTAATCAGACTTCACCTTGTCTATCCCCCTGATGATTTTGTATACCTCAATCATGTCCCCCCTCATCCTTCTAAACTCCAATGGATACAAGTCCAGTTTTTCTAGCCTTGCTGCATATGACAACCCTGCCATCCCTGGAACTAACCTTGTAAATCTGCGCTGCACACCCTCTATAGCTAGTATGTCCTTCCTCAAGTTTGGAGACCAGAACTAACACTAGTATAGCTGCACAGACAAATTTAATCACTTTGCAAAGTGTGATAACTCCTTTACAGCAAGATACACTGCCATAAGCAGCTAATCTCACCCAAAGAGTCTGCCTTGTGGCTTACAAATGATCTTATTATACTCTCAGACCCCTTAGTTTATGGAACATTCAAATAAGTACATATTCCCTAGAATTTTCTTGCGATTCATTAATCAGGGCCGTGTCCCTTTCATAATAATAGTCTTTCACTACCTTGTCAAATAAGAGGGTCACTATCAGCTTTAGCTGAATACAAGAAAGAAGGGAATGCAGCTAGTTTCTCTCTTCATCAATATTTTAAGACAGTAGTTCTCAACCTTTTTATTTCCCCTTACATACCACTTTAAGTAATCCCCCCTCTACCATCGGTGCTCTGTTTTTAGTAAGGGATTGCTTAAGGTGGTATGTGAGTGGGAAGGTAAATCACTGTTGTTGATAGAATCACTGCTCTAGACCCAATACTGAAATATTTTGCTTGAGAAAAATTGTCATTGGTCCATTTCCTTTGGCGTTATGAAGCTGTGCACATAACGAGTCAGTTAGGTACAATTAAAATAGTGGTTTTCAACCTTTTTCTTTCCACCCACATTACCACCTTAAACAATCCTACAAATTCCCTATAGCATAGGGAATACTTAAAGTGGTATGTGAGTAGAAAGACTAAGTTGAGAACCACTGTTTTAAAACTTACATTCTTACCAACCCACAGCATCTAGTACCAGGGAAGTAACCAGTAGGTTACCACCACTGCAGTTCCCTCCCCTACTCTGAGCCAAGTTGAGCACTCTGTTGATTTGGAAATAATTTGTTTTTTCTTCTTTGCAGTTTTTTTTCACCGGCATCTTATCAAGTGGTCAAGGATGAATAATAAATGCTGGTCTTGTTAGCAAAGGCCACATCCCAAAAAAAGTATTTTTTTGAAAAATAAAGTTCCACTGAGCCTTTTAATTCAACTTGGAGCGAGGAACTGTGAATTAGGTTTCCAAACAAGCAAGAAATTGCTCTGAAGCTCCTGGGGACTATTAGACAACATTTTTGAAGGTCTTGTCTAAAGGTTCACTTTAACATTGGGAGATGCTGTTGGAATACTTAAGGCATGTAGATGGTACACACTTCAGCCACCAGACTTTATTTTGTGGTGCAAAGCCACATTAAAGACATGAGGAGATCTTGGTGTCTCAATTAAACTAACAAGAAGATGTCTAATTTTTTCACTCAGATTCCAAATGACCCAGTTAATCTATTCCTTGTTCAACAATATTTCTAAACACTGTGATCAATTACAAGCAATCAAACTGATGCACCATCAATAATCACAAAAGACTTTGCCAAACTAATAGGCTTTTATTAACTATAAACTGAAACCACTGTCAACCTCATTGACTGATCAAGGCAGAGTGGAATGGGAAGTATGCAAATGATTAGGGGTAGTATGGGTGTCAGGAGGCGTGTCCAGCTGGCAGCAGCCAATCATAGCATTACAGTGGTTTACCACACAGACAGTAATAGCTGGTGACATTGGTGAAGTTTTACAATGTTCGTGGTTGATAGAGTTTGTGACAAGGTGATCACCATTGTTATATGGTACAATCCCAGTCGAAAAGTAACTGAGTAGCATGAAAGTCATCTCTGTAGGGAACAGTTCTACTTGATCACACATCGACAGATAAAATGTAGCACGGCTAAATCATTGATTCTTGGCAGTATTAATACTTCCATAATGGACCTTGCCTTGAAAATATATGAACTGTTTAAAATAGTTAATGTCCAGAAAGATAGCAATTGGAAGCATTGTGTTTTTACCCCATGACAATTTATTCTCATGCCAAACTCATTAATCCATTTAAATATGCATCTGAAACCTTTAAATGATAAATTGGTGCAAATCTGTATCATATTAAATTTGTACCCATCATCATTTTCTTTTGTGAACCACAAGGGTCTTTATGTCAGTTCAGTCAAAATGTGGAATGCCTCTCTTGCAAGACTTTTGAATTGGTTACCACTTTTGAGATGGCCTGTATTTTTATACTTTCCGACCCGAAGGCACAAGTGAATAGATTTTTTAACCTCTGACAAAATTTTATCCCACATTTTTCTCATTAATTATAAATAGTATTTGCAAAAATAAGGGTCTATATAAATTAAACATGACAAGAACACTCTTTTACCATAAAATAATTTACCGTCCTGACCCACCTGGAGAATGGCACTTCATACACTAGGCTGCTCTTCATCGACTTCAGCTCGGTTTTCAATACCAGAGGCTAGTGGATAAGCTGCCCTTCACTGGGACTCAACACTCCTATCTACAACTGTATTTTGGACTTCCTAACGGAAAGACCACAGTCTTTCTGGGTCAGCAGAACGTCAAGCACCATTACACTGAACACTGGTGCACCTCACAGTGCTCACGTTCACAATACTGACTCACGACTGCATCACCTGATCCAGCTCCAAAGGTGTCATCAAGTTTTCAGATGGGACAACAGTAGTTGGCCTCATCAGGAATAACTATGAGTTGCACTACAGAGAAGAGGTGGAAAATCTCATAATATGGTATGAGAATAACAACCTGAGTCTCAACGTGGACTAGACAAAGGAGATGATTGCAGACTTCAGAAGGACCAGAAATGACCACCCTCCACTATACATCAACAACTCTGTAATAGAGTGTGGAGAGAACCAAGTTCTTTGGAGTTCACTTAACTAGTGACTTATCGTGGACACACAGCATCTGCTCACTTGATAGGAAAGCACAAAACAACTGCACTTCCTGAGAAGAATGAGGCAGGCAAGACTGTCAGTCAACATTAGGTCAACCTTCTATAGGAGTTCTATTGAAAAACATCCTGGCGGGCTGCATCACAGTGTGGTACAGTTGCTGCAGTGAAATAGATTGAAGGTCAATCCACAGGACCATAAGAGTAGCAGAGAGAATCACTGGAGTCTCTCTCCCTTCCCCCCCTTCAATCGACATGATCTACAAAGATTGCTGTCTGAAGATGGCATACAAAGTCATTGATGATTCCTTCCATCCTGAACACTGCATCTTTCAGCTGCTCAATCAGGAAAGAGATACAGGAGTATCAAAGCTAGCACCACCAGGCTGAGGAACAGCTTCTTCCCATGGGCAATGAGAATGCTGAACGACCAAAGAAACTGCTCACATCAACCATCCGAGACACTGAAATTCACAAAACACAATTTATTTATTTATATATTTGTATATTTGAATACTTGTCCTGCATATATATTGTTTATATCAGTGTTATATCTGGTTGTGTGTCTGCATGTTTTTCATTGAGGACCGGAGAATGTTGTTTTGTCAGGTTACACGTGCAATCAGATGGCAATAAACTTGATGCACATTTATCAATTGGACATGTTACATACTGAAGGACAGTGGTATCCTTGACAAAGTCTACACATTTCATCCAAAAAAAAATCTGTTAAAATACCACCTTGCTATTTGAAAATTTCAGTTCAATTTTAACAATCTGGAAATAAGATAATATGTTTAGGTGAACAGAAAATTGTCAGATTATCAAACAAAACAACAAACTTGGTGATATATTTCAAAGAAGGAAGCATATTATTTCCCAGAATGTCTGGCAGGATAGATCCATATCTATCTTCAAAGCAACTTGCAAGTCAATCACAATATGAAACAACATGACAGCATTGCTTCCAGTAGGTGTTTCATCATTATCTTCTTATGGCAACAAGGGTGGACAACCAGTGGATGGCAACTTTACAGAGAAAGTTGTTTTTCGCAATAATTCTCCCTTGCACTGGATTCCTTTACACTTAGCATTGTTCTTTATTGTGAGCAATGCCACAGGAAAACTACAATTCCATGTTGAAGTTAAAATTGTGACTGTCATCAATTCTTCTTGGCTTTAGTTTTGATTTTGTTTCTGCCAATAATGGCAATGCAGAATTTTAAGGTTAAACCATCCTTGAAAACAAATAAATTAAATATCTATGATTAATTAGTGTCTGTTCTGAATTTCAATCAATCGCCATTCTAAACATTAACAGATCTTAGCTGCCTCATCAATCATGAGTTAAAAAGCAGGAAAACGATTACCCTTGTGTTTGTTAAATGAAGAAACAACAATACCCGGGAGGTGAAGAATATTTATTGAAGAACTAATAAAATTACACATCTGAGTAATAATGGCATTGTCATAGAGGACTGGCTAACTGCATAGGAGATAATGAGTAGGGAACGATCGAATAAAAAGCAAAAAGTTTGCTGAAGAGCTGCCATGGAGTTGATGGGTGAAATGACTTCTTTTTGTATGGTGATTCCTATAATGACAAGATGAGAATATTTGAATTACCAGTGATTGATGAAGTTGTGGACATTGCACAGATAGAAGCTATTTTGCCATGCTGGATGAAAAAGGGTAATTATGATGAATCCTACTTAGGAGTTCTTGATCGTCATCTTGTAGGTTTCATGGTTGTGTATTGAAATAAATTCTCACATTATTACTGATAATATTATACCTCAAATATAGAGTTTCAAAATAATTAATCAAATTAATTATCTATCAAGAATATGTACCATTATAAATGATGTGGGGAATTAATTATCTACAATAAGCCATCTGACCTGTATTACTCCAGAGAGGGATGACCACCATCATTAAAATTGTATTTGTGCAATACTCTATATCAGAATGAAGCAGAAACTGTGACATTTGTGGATCAAGAAAGAATTTAAAATTTGAGATTCAATTAATGTGTTGTGAAACATCAGTTTAATTAGTGTCTGGTGCTTATTATGTAAAGACAAGATTACCTTGGCTGTGAAACATACCTTGTCAAATAGCCTGCTAACAATTTAACAAAATACTTCTTGGATGAAATGGTGCAATGGGGATTTGACGATATTAAATTGGATAAAATTAAATGAATAGGAAGTGCTAACTAGGTTGTCATCACTCAATTAGCACATTTCGAGTTCTACAACGCATGCATCCTAGATTACTGAGGCAAGATAAATTGGAGAAAACAGAAACTCTGATAAAAATCCTCCTTGTGTTTGGGAGTGTTCCTGAAGAATTGGATGAGGAAAATGTTGCATTCGTGTTCCATAAGATAATGGGTAAACCTGTTTAGCACAGGCCAGCTGATTCAATTTAATGTTGGGAAATTAGATCATTCTCCCTCCAGAACTAAGGCAGACCAACCACTGATTTGTGAAAGACATTTCTTGTCTGACGAACCAGATGATAAAGTAATAAATAAAATAGGTAAGGTAGACTATTTTATTTATTCATTCTTAATCTTGTCATCCTTGCAATTATTGCCAATCTCTAATTGTCCTTGCAAAGGTAATAGTGAGCTGTCTTCTTGATTTGCTGTAGTTGTTTTGAAGAAAATATACCCACAATACTTTTAGAAAGGTCATTCCAGAGTTTAGACAAAAAACAATAAAGGAATGGAGTTATCTTTACAAGTCAAGAGAATGTACTACTTGGAGCAGAATTTAAGTAGTCATAGTCTTCTTATGCATGAGCTGGTACAGTAATGACCTCCTTATCATTCATCAGGCTCGAAGTTGGATGTTCGCTACTGAGTGTACATAAGCTGGTTTCAGGTGGCCAGAATACCCGAATGTAAAGCCGCCTAAAATACCTGAATGTGGCTGTCGGGAGGCCACCAGAAAGCGGAAAACCCGTCCCTGAGGAGCACTTACTTAACCCACCTTGTGTAGGTATATTCTCCGCTTTGGAGCGCTCCCCTTAGGCACCTGAAAGCAGCAAGGCAAAGCGGCTAACAGCTTTCAGGTGCCTAGCAGGGGGTGGACTGATGACAGTCAGCCGCCCACTGCCTGACAGCCCCCTGGCGTGGGACTACAGGGCTGGGGTGGCCAGCATGGGACTACAGGGCTGGGGTGGCCGGCGTGGGTCTATGGGGCTGGAGCGGCCAGCGCCCCAGCCCTGACATCACACGCTGGCTGCTCCAGCCCCGTAGTCCCATGCCAGGAGGCTGTCGGCAGTGAGGAAGGGCCTGTTGGCAGTGGGGAGGGGGGCTGTCAGACGGCTGCCCCTGCCCCAACTCAGGAGCCGGCGTTTGCCCCACAGCACCTCTCTGCGCTGTGGACCTTTCAGGTGGAAGAACACCGCCTTCAGCACTGCCACCTGAACATTCCTTCGCAGACACTCGCAGCTGGCTCCAGAGCCGTATTCTCCTGGCAATTCCACCTGAAAGCGACTATAGTTTAGTTCCATTTGCTGTTCCTCTACAAAAGAAGCAGTCTGCATTGGCATGTAGCAAGATATAGAGACAACTCAGACATGATGGTATTGGTGACAAATTTGGGAAATGCTCTCACATTACTCTGGAGTCACAAATGAGTATTTAGGTTGATGGATGGGGTCCTAATCAAGTCAATTATCTCATCTTTCTTGAGTGTTGTTGGACCTGATCTCATGTACAAACAGTATATGCCAGTGTATAAGGTGGTCCTGATAATTAAAAATGTCACCCTAAAATCAGTGGTCGTCTTAAACGCCGAGTATAAAATCGGAAACTTACAGCAAAGTCTCAGTGTTCCCCCGTGGGGTCCATTCACCCAGTAGGCTCTGTACAGGCTTTAAATGGCCTGCAAAAGTAGCCAACAATGGTTTATTTTAAATTTGCTAATAAAATTTAAACCTTTACTGGATAATCTGCTTTTAAAATATTGCGAATTAGTATATTAAATGTGTCTCGAAGCACTGGTAAATGCATAACTTGGGATAGTCTTATCCATAACATATATAACATAACATAACATAACAATTACAGCACGGAAACAGGCCATTAGGCCCTTCTAGTCCGCACCAAACCAAACACCCCTTTCTAGTCCCACCTCCCTGCACAATGCCCATAACCCTCCATCTTCTTCTCATCCATATACCTGTCCAACCTTTTCTTAAATAATACAATTGACTCCGCCGCCACTATTTCTCCCGGAAGATCATTCCACACGGCTACCACTCTCTGAGTAAAGAAGTTCCCCCTCATGTTACCTCTAAACCTCTGCCCCTTAATTCTTAACTCATGTCCTCTTGTTTTAATCTTTCCTCCTCTTAACGGAAATAGTCTATCCACATCCACTCTGTCTATCCCTTTCATAATCTTAAATACTTCTAACAAATCCCCTCTCAACCTTCTACGCTCCAAAGAATAAAAACCTAATCTGTCCAATCTCTCCAGTGAGTATTATTTAAAAAAAAGGTAACCTTGATTAGAGGGTGGTGATAAATTAGTTTAGTCCTTCAGTTTTCAGTTTTCTCTCTTTTTTTATCTTCATTATTTTAATATAACAGTCTAATTAATGGGTCTGGCATGGTTGCATTCATTATGTTTATTACTAGGTTTTTTATAGGTAAATATTAATGTAGTTATGAATATTTTCTTATTTAGTCATTTTTTTCTTCTCCCTTCCCTGTATTTACTTATATCCCTATGTATTTACTTATATACAATTGAGTCAGTATGTAATCAACATTTATTATGTAGGTGCAGCGGGCCGAGCGATCGCACGATTAGATGGGCCAAATCGCCGCCCCAGTCAGTTGGTGCAAGATGGCGCGGGCCCCCCTTCCCTTCTCAGGAGAAGCCCGCATTTGGCAACACGCGTTGCCTAGGTAATGTCACCACTTCCTGGTCGCATAGCACTGAGCAGGCAGTGACTCTGCAACATGCTGACATCACTTCCACAGACCAACGCATTCCAGACAGGAAGTGGCTTATAACCACAAAACAGTGCGTGAAATTCAAATGAAGTCAGTTATTGGTTCTCCCTTTTGTGTGTGTGTGTGTGTGTGTGTGTGTGTGTGTTGACCACAACACAGATGCTATACATATGCTTATATGTTAAACCATATAACAATTACAGCACAGAAACAAGCCAGTTCAGCCCTTCTAGTCCATGCCGAACACATTCCACCTATTCCCATTGACCCGCACCCAGCCCATAACCCTCCACAACTCTCTCGCCCATATGCCTATCCAACTTTTCCTTACATATTAAAATCAAACCTGCATTTACCACTTCAGCAAGAAGCTCATTCAACACTTCCACCACCCTCTGAATGAAGAAATTCCCCCTCATGTTTCCCCTGAACTTATCTGTCTTCAATCTCAATCCATGTTCGCTTGTTTGAATCTTCCCTGCTCCTAATAGAAATTTTAAATGCCTCTATCAAATCACCCCTTAATCTTCTACGTTCCAGGGAATAAAGTCCCAGCCTGCTCAACCTTTCCCTGTAACTCAAACAATGAATCCCAGGAATTATTCTTGTAAATCTCGTCTGCCCTCACTCTATTCTGTTTATATCCTTCCTATAATTCAGCGAACAAAACTGTACACAATATTCCAAATTTGGCCTCACCAATACCTTATACAACTTCAACATGACATCCCAACATACCAAATGAAGAAAGCTTCACCACCTTATCTATATGTGACTCAACTTTCAGGGAATTGTTTACCAGAATTCCTAAATCCTTTTATTCTACTGGACTCCTCAATTGTCTACCTTAATTAACGTGTATGACCTTTGCTGATTAGTCCTACCAGAATGTAGCACCTCACATTTATCAGTATTAAACTCCCAGCTGCCATCTTTCAGCCCACTCTTCTAACTGTCCTATATCCTACTGCAAGCTTTGATAACATTCTTCACTGTCCCTGTGGGACTCCATTAGTCACCAGCCTCCAATTTGACAAACAATTATCCCCCACTACTCTCTGGCATCTCCTATTCAATCATTTTGAATCCATTTCACTACTTCAACATTAATATCTAATTCTTGAACTTTTCGAACTAAACTCTTATGCGGAACCTTGTCAAATGCCTTACATCCACAGCCCCTTCCCCTTGTCAACCTTCTTAGTAACCTCCTCAAAAAACTCTATAAGATTTGTTAAACATGATCTACCACATACAAAACCATGTTGATTACTCCTATCAATCCTGTATTTCCAAATAATTGTAAATACCATCTCTAAGAACATTCTCCATTAATTGACCCACCACCGAAATCAGACTCACAGGCCTATATTTACAAGGTTTACTTTTGGAGCCTTTTTTAAACAGGAGAACAACCTGAGCTATCCTCCAGTCCTTCAGCACCTTCCCCATGGCCAGTGACATTTTAAATATTTCTGTCACTAACCACCCTCAGGGTCCTAAGGAATATCTTGTCAGGATTCGAGATTTATCAACCTTGATTCTCTTTAAAATATCCAAAAATACTACCTTCTCATTAATCTGTATATTATCCATAATCTCCCTACCAGATTTCCCCATTTCACCTGGCTCAATATTCCTTTCCTTAGTGAATACTGGAAGAAATACAAAATCATTAAAAATTTCTTCTTTTTTATTTTTAATGTACCTGTAAAAACCCTTTGGATTTATTTTACCTTGCTTGCTAAAGCAGCCTCATATCTCCTTTTAGCCTTTCTTTCTTTCTTAAGATTTTTTTTTACCCTCCTTATGTTCCTCAAGCACCTCATCTATTCCCTTCTGTCTATACCTGTTGTACACATCCCTCTTCCTCTGAAACAAATTCTCAATACCATTTGAAAACAAAGGCCCCTATATTTTCTAACCTTTCCTTTAATCCTCACAGGGACATAACGACTCTGTATTCTCCGAATCTCCCCTTTGAATATTCTCCATTTATCTGAGAAGAGAAGGAAGTCAGAAACATTAGTGCGACAGCTAAATAAGGGTGACTATACAGCTATGAGGGATGAGCTAGCCAAAATAAAATGGAAGGACACTCTAACTGGGAGGACAACTGGGCAAAAATGGCAGGTATTTCTAGACATTTTTCACAGGATTCAGAATAGAATCATCCCAAAGAGGAGGAAAGGCTCTACGAAGAGCAAATGGCAGCCGTGGCTGATAAAGGAAATCAAGAGCAGTATCAGTGCTAAAAGAAATAAGTATAAGATGGCAAAGCAGAGTGGGAGGTTAGAGGATTGAGAGGCCTTTAAAAACCAACAGAGAGAAACTAAAAAAGTCATTCAAGAGGGGAAAATTAAGTAATATAAAATGGGATAGCAAAACCTTCTTCAGATATGTTAAAAGGAAGAAATTGGTTAGGGCCAAAACTGGGCCCTTGAAAATGGAGAAAGGTGAAATTATCAATGGGGACATGGAGATGGATGAGGAATTTAACAATTACTTTGCATTTGTTTTCACCAATGAGGATATAGGTTATGATCAGAATAGGGGTAGGGGTCAAGCAGTATCTAGGAACTTAGTTTACCAAAGGAAACAGAGAATTTGATGGATATTCAGATACAGAAGCAGGTGGTTGTGAGCAAATTGTTAGAATTGAGGCCTGATAAGTCCCCTGGGCCTGATGGGCTGCATCCCAGGGTGCTCTGGAAATTGTGGATGCACTAGTTGACATTTTCCAAAGTTCTTTAGATTCCAGGGAAGTGCCTGCAGACTGGAAAGTGGCTGATGTTGTACCACTTTTTAAGAAGGGAGGGAGAGAGAATACGGGAAATTATATACTGGTAAATTATAGACCAGTCAGTGGTGGGGAAGATATTGGAATCCATCATTAAAGGAGAAAAAGCAGAACATTTAGGAAGGAATAATAGTATAGGTGCTAGTCAGCATGGGTTCCTTAAAGGAAAATCTTGCTTGACTAATCTGGAATTTTTCGAGGACGTAACAAGGAGGATGGACTCGGGAGAGCCAGCGGATGTGGTGTACTTGGACTTTCAGAAAGCCTTCGATAAAGTCCCACACAGGAGGCTAGTTTGCAAAATCAAGGAGCATGGTATCGGGGGTAGGGTGCTGTCATTGATAGATAATTGGTTGAGAAAAAGGAAACAAAGGGTTGAGATAAATGGGTCATTTTCTGGATGGCAGGATGTGATGAGTGGGGTCCCGCAGGGGTCGGTGTTGGGCCCTCAGTTGTTTATCATTTATGTAAATGATTTGGGTGAGGGGATAAATAACTACATATGCAAATTTGCAGATGACACTAAACTGGGAGGTTGTGTAAAGAGTGAGGAGGATGTCAAGAAATTGCAAGTGGACTTGAACAGTTTAGGCGAGTAGGCGGAGAGATGGCAGATGAAGTTTAATGTGAGTAAATGCGAGGTTGTCCATTTTGGAGGCAGAAACAAGCGAGCAGAGTATTATTTAAATGGAGTTAAGCTAGGGAGTGCGGTAATGCAAAGGGATCTGGGCGTACTTGTTCACCAGTCATTGAAAACTAGCATGCAGGTTCAGCAAGCGGTGAAGAAGGCGAATGGTATGTTGGCTTTCATAAAGAGGGGATTGGAATATAGGAGTAGAGAAGCCCTCTTGCAGTTGTACAGGGCCCTGGTGAGACCTTACCTGGAGTATTGCGTCCAGTTCTGGTTCCCTTATTTAAGAAAGGACATAGTTGCTATAGAGGGACTGCAGCATAGATTTACAAAGTTAGTTCCCGGGATGGCAGGATTGTCATATGTGGATAGGTTTGAATGACTTGGATTATATGCGATGGAGTTTAGAAGGATGAGGGGAGACGTGATTGAGGATTTAAGATTATCGGAGGGCTTGACAGGGTGAAATCAGAGCACATGTTCCCAATGATGGGTGAGACTAGGACTAGAGGGCATAGTTTAAGAATACAGGGAAGGCCATTTAACTCAGAAATACGGAGAAATGTTTTTACCCTGAGAGTTGTGGGTCTGTGGAATGCATTGTCAAAGAGGGTAGTGGGGGCGGATTCATTGGATAGATTTAAGAGTTGGATAAGGCTCTTGTGGGCAGGGGAGTTGAGGGTTATGGGGATAAGTTTGGGATTAGTTATTGAAAGGGAAAGATCAGCCATGATCCGATAAATGGTGATACTGGTTCGAAGGGCCAATTGGCCTACTCCAACACCTATTGTCTATAGATCCTTCCCTGAAAATAAATTATCCCAATCCACACTAGATGACAATCTAGTGTCATTATTAAATCCTTTCACATCTCCTCAAAATTTGCCTTATTCCGATCAAGAATCTCAACATTAGGCCCAGCCCTATCCTTATGCACTATTAACCTAAAACTAATAGTATTATGATCACTAGACCCAAAGTGTTGCCCAACACAAAACTCTATCACCTGACCTATCTCATTTCCCTAATAGGAGATCCAATACTGATCCAGCCCTTTTACAGTATAGACTCCCAGTCAATGTGTGGAAAGTTAAAATCTCTTATAATCACCACCTTATGTTTATAACACATATATGCTATATCTTTACAAATTTGCTCCTCTAATTCCCTCAGCCCATTAGGTGGTCTGTAATCCACTTCCACCCCAATAGCCTCACTGGACGAGCCCTCCAATCTATCCTGCCATAGCACCGCTGTAATGTTTTCTCCAACAAGCAATTTGACTCCTCCACCTTTTGTTACTCCTGTTCTATCATGGCTACAATATCAGAAACAATATCAAGTTCAAATTTACTTATCATCAGATTACACAAATACAACTCAATGGAACAGGATTGTCCGGTGCAAAATGCTGCAAATACACATGCAGACATAACACATATAGACAAACAAAACATATGCACAGTATGTTATACAAATATTAAAATAAATAAATATGTTTAATAAATAGTAGAGTCATGGAGGGTTTATATGAGCGGTTCATCAGTCATTTAGCAGTCTCACAGTGCACATTGAGACTCGGGTTGTCCGCATTGAGACTCGGGTTGTCATTCTCACACCATTTCATGAGATTTTCCACCGCTTCTCTGTAGTGCAACTCATCATTGTTGCTGATGAGGCAACTACTGTTGTGTTCACTTAAATCGGTGCGGTCTAGAAGGGCTGATATGGCCTGTTTTCATACTGTAATTGTTATGTGGTTAACTGCAAATTTGATGACTATTATAGCTGGATCTGGCTAGATTCCTTCTTGGTGGAGGTGGCCAATGTCTGGCTCTTTTGTGGCATGTCATCAATCAGTCTGTGCCTATGTACCATCCAGATCTTGCTGTGAAGATGAAGGCTAATTAATGACAGATAAAATTTATGCCACAAAAATGCCATCTGCACAGGAGAGTTCAGCCCTGGCTGTTCTTAGTACCTCGTTGGTGGTCGCCATGCTCAGCAGCTCAGACAATAAGGGCTGTGGATTCTTGGAGACCAATGAGCGGGCACAGGGCAATGGAGCAGAGAACACCACCCCAATGAGAAGGAGAAGCCTGGGGGACCTTAAAGGGCAGGAGACCTCAGCCATGGACCACCTAGGAGCTCAGCAGCCAAAGACCTAACACGAGGGCTTTCTGTGGGATGCATTAACTTAGCTCATGGGAACCAGGTATCAGGACCAGGATATGTGAGAGTGTCAGCGATATTCTTGACAACATCCAGAGTGGGTGCTGTTATTTTTATATTGCTTCTTGTTTATTTTCCCCATGTAAATGTTGAGAATAGTTTGCCCACATCAGGTCACATGCATTTTTGAAAAAAATAGAAATGTGCAATGTTAAATGAATGTTATAATGTTGATAGGTAGATATGCCCTTACAAATGGGAAGGAGCCTGTTGGATGAATAGATGAATTTTGGCCAGAGAATTATGGACTTGGTTCAACAAGTTGATTTCTTGCATATTACTTTTATCTTACAGGTAAATATTCAGGGCATGGATAAAGTGAATAAAATTTCAAAGCATGTGAACAATCTAATAAATATTAATAAACAGCCGTATATACTAACAGATGCTTTAGAGAGGAAGGCATGAATGGGCTCAAATACATTTAGACATGGGCAGATACGTGAAATGCAGTGTGGCTGCATGACAAATTTTGCATTTATTTTTGAAACTTGAATGAGTTATAATCAACATTTACTAGTCTGAGGGGGAGCAAGAGGAGAGGAAACAATATTCATCTGCACAAAACCTCCTTTGAGGATGAGGTTTCATTAAGAAAGAGTGTGAGTAACCAATCAAGGTGAATCAAAGTCACAAAACCTTTACAAATTATTGGCTAGGCATGGGTTGGAGTGTTTGTATTTATTACAGGACACCAGAACTTTGGATGAATGACTTGGTCAAGGAGAGACTGTTATCAGAACTGCCCAACTTATTCAGTAATTGCATTAAACTGCCCACAATACAGCTTTACAATAATACATGGAAAAAACAAATGAACTGCTATTCCACTTTTCCTTCTGAGGCATGCACAAATCCCAGACAGCAAAGTCGAATAACTCTTCAAGAAACCGTCACGTGCTGGGGATTAGTGCAGTAAAGAGTGCCAGCCCTGCTGAAGAAGGGCTCAGGCTTTCTTGGGACACTGCATGACCTGCTATTTCTCTAGGGCTTTTGTGTCCTGCAGCAAGTTAGTACGTTATACACCATAAATCATCTTCTAGAAATTACCTGAGGGTAAAATAACAATTTCCATTGAGAATCATTGAAGGGATTCTTGCTTCATCTTATTTCCATCTCAGAAAAATAATTAATTATTTTGAAGGACAGTGATGTGACAGTTCCATAGACAGCTGGATGCCAGGAGCAGCTGTGAGAAGAATAACAGATTGATCTGTTTCATTGTGTTTGTTTAGGAAGGACTGTTGGCAAAAAGCAAAGAAAAACATCTGCTCTTCTTCCGATGCAATTTTTTTTCATATTATGATCAATCAGATGTGGACATCGTTACAATGGTCACTCAAAAGATGAAATTGCAGTGATCTCTGACAGGATGTGGGTATGGGTGGCAAGGTCGATGTTTACTGTCCTTCTCTTTCCGCCCCTAACTGATTAACTGCTAGACTTCCTTGAAAGTTAATTGAGCCCAACACATCGCTGATGGTCCAGACTGCTGTAAAGGATAGCAGATTCCCTTCCCTGAAGGACATTACTTTCAGCTGAGATGACAAGCTCATCAGAAAGCAAGGCTTCCATCATGCCCCACTTCCATTGGAGGTGCATCTGGCTGACAGTCCATGGTTCTTGCCGAAGCAGGAAGACCAATCAAAACCCCAGGCACAAAGCCATAGCTCAACATTCCAGCGAGTCCCAGTGGTAATTACTAAAATTAAAATGATACTGACATCTTTTATGACACTGCATGTCAATTCCTGGAGGCACTTGTTCAACGATTTTGTTTTACTTTTCAGGGAGTATGGTGCGATTGATGATGTGGACATTGACTTGCACATTGACGTCAGCTTTCTTGATGTGAGTAAATATGTGTTCATTGTTGTATGATGCATGGGACTTTGAATTTCTGTGTAAATGAACTGATTAATACTCCAATCACATTGAAGGACACTTAATCTGTGGCTCTTTAGATTCTATTACTGAACTCAGAATTGAAAATTAATATACTGCAGTGAAAGTTGGAGTAATAATGGTGACCCTTGACCTGATTTGGTACTTGGCTAACTAATCCAAGGCATCAATTGATAAGCTGTGCTGTATTAGTCTGAACAGCAGCGGAAAACTGTGGTGAATTACAAGTCCATCTTGTAAAATAAAATCTGATTTTCTGGCTTCTGAGAAATTTTACAAAGTTGTTCCTTCTCATTAAGAAATAAGAGTCTAAAATGCTCTAAGCTGCAGGATTTCACCTGGTGTGTAAATAATCAGAGTCCATTATACACCTATGACTGTGTGACCAGGCGCAATTCCAATGCTATCTACACCACAGTGGTCGGCAGAGTCAAAAGCAGCAATGAGGAAGCATACAGGAGGGAGATACATCAGCTCGTCGAATAGGGTAGCGACACCAAACTTGCGCACAACGTCAGCAAAACCAAGGAGATGATTATGGGCTTCAGGAGGAAGTCAGGGGACACAACACAGTCCTCATCAAGGGCTCAGTTGTAGAGCAGGTCACGAACATCAAATTCCTGGGCGGCAACATCTCATAGGTGTCGATGCAATCACAAAGAAGGCTCGCCACCTGCTATACTTTGTGAGATACGGTATGCCACCGAAGACTCTCGGAAACCTCTACAGGTGTACCGTGGAGAGCATTCTGGCTGGTTTCATCACTGCCTGGTATGGAGGCACCAAATATCAGAACAAGAATAAACTCCAGAGGGCTGTTAACTCGACCTGCGACATCACAAGCCCCAGACTTCACTCCATCGCGGACATCTACATGAGGCAATGTCTTAAAAAAGCAACCTCTATCCATCACCCACGCCATGTCCTCTTCACTCTGCTACCATCAGGAAAAAGGTACAGGAGTCTAAAGACGAGATTCAGGGGCACAAGGACAGCTTCTTCCCCTCTGCCATTAGATTCCTCAATAATCAATAAATCAAAGACACCTCCTTACTTTAATGCACTATTATTTTAATTTTTTTATATAGCAATGTCGTAGTATGGTTAATAATATGAACGTTTGCACTGTGCTGCCACAAAACACCAAATTTCATGACTTGTTCATGACAATAAATTTGATTCTGATGAAAGCTTTCCAAACCATGATGGTAACAGGAAGTATTGTGGGGCAGAGTTTCTTCAGAAATCGAGGAACTGTGTATTTTTTGGGGATGTCTTGTTGCAAAACATTGGTCAGGCAGCAATTAGAGTAATGTTTGCAGTTCTGACTATCAGTGGGGGAAGGAAAGAGTCCAGAAGAGATTCACCAGAATGTTGCTTGGAATGGAGGATTTTAGTTACAAGGAGAGGTTTAAGAGGGAGGATTAGTTCTCATTGGAATATAGGATTGTGATGGATGATCTCACAAAGTTTATAAAATTAAATAGGGCAAATAATTAGTCTTTTTCCCAGAGTGGACGGATTTGAAACTGGAAGGCACAGATTTAGACGAGAGGAGAAAAATTTAAAGGAGATCTGAGAGATAAGTTTTTCACACTGAAGGTGATGGTTGTATGGAAGTGGTAGGAGCCGAAACCATTACAGCATTTAAGAAGTATTTGGACGGGTACTTGGGTTGGAAAGGAATGGACAATGCCAGGAATTAATGAATGAGTGGGTGGAGCAAATCTCTTTGCTCAAAGTATTAAATCTCTAAATATACTCTTGAAAACTGCATATTATTGTCTAACTATGCATGACATTCAGATGAAGTTCTCCATATGTGTACAACATGGGAATTTCAAGTTAACAATACAGATGTAAAATTTCTTCCAAAGGTTATGAAAATTGTGAAATAAATGGAAAACAACATTTCTCATTTTATGCTGAAGTCAGTTTCCTTTTCTCTGCAATTAGCAAGGGTTAAGCTTCATCATCAAACTCCTAATTTGACATTTGCTGTGTTTCTTCCTAACTAGAGCCTCCACTTCCTTGCAGAACATGCCAGTGATGAATGATAACAATTTCAAAGGAGCCAAGCATGATTGAGTTGTTAGAATGACAACTACAGCTCTGTTAAGTTTTGCACATGAAGGAGATATGAAAGTGTGTTTGCTATAATATATTGTAAATTGAATGGTGTGTACTTAGTGTGATCATTCATTATACAGTTGTGATAGATCTTGTTACTTTTATATTTCTGAATAAATTGCTTTTTTCTGCTTGCCTGGCTTTTTGACAGGAGGAGATTGCTATTGCATGGGATGTTATTCGCACAGAACCCGTGATTGTGAGACTGCATTGCTCTCTCACACAGTATTTAAATGGCCCAGGTGAATATGCCTTCATTTCTTTTTGTTGGTTAATGTGAAACTTTACTTCAAGTTATCTCGCACGTCTACATGCCTGACGAACACAGGTGAAAAAATTCAGTTTTGTCATCTGACTTTTCATTTAAGCACGAATGTAAAGTACAGAAATGGTAAAGGGAGATTATTTTCTGACTTGGACTGCCAGTATGGAAGTGTAGATACAGGAAGCACAGCATGAACACTTAAAGCAGGCTTTGTTCATAATTTCTGACTATCTAGGATCAGTTATGTTTCATATTCAATTTAGGAGATGGTGATCACTAGAATATCAATGCCAAAAGGTTTTCTTTAATGGAACCACTTAATTTTCCTTCAGTATCTTAGTGAATGAGTACCCCACTCATCCATCTGTTTGGTGCAGTTCTATGGCAAAAAGACTTGTACTCTTAATTCCTTGATTTCAGGCTAAAGTGTTGTTGGAAAGAATCAGATCTACCTCCTACCAAAGATCCATAAACCCAATTGTCCCGGCAGACCCATCGTGTCCCCATGCTCCTGCCCCATCCAACTGGTATCATTTTACCTTGACTCCATTTTGTCCGCCCCGGTCCAGTCCTTCCCCACCTACATCCATGATGCTTTGTGTGCCCTCAACAACTTCCAGTTCCCTGAGCTTGACTGCTTTGTCGTTAACATGAACATCCAATAACTATACACCTCCATCCCCATACCAAAAGCCTCAAAGCCCTTTGTTTCTTTCTCAACAACAGGCCCAATGAGTCTCCCCTCACCACCACACTCCTCCAGCTGGCAGAATGTGCCTTAACTTCAATATTTTCTCCTTTCACTCATCCCACTTTCCCATTCATGAGTGCCCACATGGACCCAGCTATGCCTACCATTTTATTGGATACGTGGAGCAGTCCATGCTACAAACCTACACGGGCTCAGCTTCTCAACTCGCCCTCCGCTATATCGACGACTACTTTGGTGCTGCCTCATGCACCCATGATGAGCTCGTTGACTTCATCCTCTTTGTTGTCAACCCTGCGGGGACAGGTAGGGTTGTAGGTGAGGACAAGGCGAATCCTGTCTTTGTTTTGTGTGGCAGTGTAGGGGCCATTGCAGAAGTGCAGACAATGGAGGATATATGTATGAGGGCTGAGTTGACGGTGATAGTGGGGACGCCACAATGTTTCAAGAATGAAGATATGGAAGACCTCATCCTGGGAGTATATGCCACAGAGATGGAGGAATTGAAAGAAAGAAATGGCATCCTTACAAGGGGCAGCGTGTGAGAGTTGTTGTTGAGGTTGCTGTGGGTGTTGGTGGGTTGTACAAGATGCCTGTGGAGAGTTTGTCTCCCATGATAGAGACTGAGAGATTGAAAAAAAGGAGGGTGTTGTTAGAGATGGACCAAGTGAATTTGAGGTCAGGGTGGAAGTTGACAACAAAGTGGATGAAGTCAATGAGTCCATCACGGGTGCATGAGGCAGCACCAAAGTAGTCGTCGATATAGCGGAGGACGAGTTGAGAAGCCGAGCCCGTGTAGGTTTGTAGCATGGACTGCTCCACGTATCCAATAAAATGGTAGGCATAGCTGGGTCCATGCGGGTACCCAAGACTGGGAAAGTGGGATGAGTGAGAGGAGAGAATGTTGACGGTAAGGACATGCTCTGCCAGCTGGAGGAATGTGGTGGTGAAGGTGGTGGGGGGGAAAGACTCTTGAAACACGACATCAGTTTATCACTGCTTAAACTCACAGTCGTTTTGCTGCGCAGAACTGGCTCAGGATGCCAATTTGGAGCTTATTTATACGGATGCTTCAATTTGGTAAAATTCACTAAACCCATGCTTTATGATTGATATATCTGGCTGGAAATTGTGGTTCGGTTGATATGGGAATGTCTCGCAGAGTAAACCAGTTTAACTCACCTCTGTGCATGCAGCAAGGCAATTTATTGGAGGTGCCAGGTCCAATGGCAGTGCAGTGGTTAATTTACTGAATTTGTAAATTAACAGGTATGGTGGGGCGGTTTGAATTTTAAATTCGGTTAACAATCTGGAAGTTGTATAATGAAAAGCAGCTGTTCTTAATCTTAAAACGAAAAGCCTTAAACAGAGGAAATGTCCTCCATAGCCTCATGAGATCGATATGACCCGAACACTACAAAAGTATGGTTAACTCTAAAACATCCTCTGAAATGGCTCCACAAGTCAGGGGCAATTAAGATGAACAATAAGTACTAGGCCTCAACTTCATCCCAGAAAACTTCCATCCAGACAGTTTTCTTCTCATTAATTACAGCCCATCACTGCCTCTGACCCACCCCTCCAGTCAACTCACACTCATATCTACCTGCACCACCTTTCTCTGCTGCACTGATGGTTCTGGGTCAGTCACCTAAAAATTGCTCCACTGCACCTTCTGCACCACCAGCTAGTCACCATGTCTCAATATGTGACTCCTCCTAACCTCTGCATCCCAAATGAACCTGCTATCACCCACTCACCACCGCCCCCATCCCCTGCCGCCCATCCAAACACCAAGATAGACCTATTGATATCACCACATTCCCTGGACTCTGATTAGATCTCTGGCCATTACCCATGTACTAACTAATCATGCCAGTCCCTGATTTGTACTCTTTCCCACAATTACCTGGTCCTGCTGTTAAATAAGCATGAAAAATGCTAAAGAAGTTAGAAAACAGTTTTATGTTACAGAAATATAGGGGAGAGATTGATAGGATCAAAGGAATGTGTTTGGATGAGTGAGGTCAAGTTTGCCATGATGACAATAGAATAAGAAGTTGGAGGAACGCAGTGGATCAGGCATCCCTGGATAGAGATAGTCAGTTAGCCTTTCGGGTTAGGATCCTACTGAGACTAAAAAAAAAGGAAAGGGTGATGTCAACATATCCAGGGTGGTAAAAAGAGGAAGGGAAAGAAGTAGGGGAGGGGCTAAGAGGTGGTAGGACATTGGACAGAAGAGAGGAGAGTTGGAGAGACATTTGAAGGGAAAGACCATTGGGGGAAGGTTGGAGAGAAAAGTAAGAGCAGAAGTAAGTAAAGAAAATTGAAATTATGGAACCAGATACAAGTGAATGTTACATAAAATTAGTAAGATCAATGTTCATGCAGTTGGGTTCAAGGCTGTTGACGAGTTATATGATGTGTTGTTTACATTTGGCCTCACCCTGTTAATGGATTGAGGCTTGAAGGCAGACATTCTGTGTGGAAATGGTGAAGGGAATTAAAATAGTTGGCCTCTGGGAGTTCTAGCTTAGATCCACAGACAGAGCGCAAGTGTTCAGCAAAGCAGTCACCCAATATGCGTTGTCTCACCGATATCAAATAGGTGGGATAAAGAGTCCTGTTCTGCACTTTCTGTGATTACAGCTCTGAGGGAGGGAGGGAGAGTAGTTTTATTGGCTCTGTGAAAGGGGGCAGTAAGAAAAGGGAAGAGAAAGGGAGACTGAGCTAGAGGAAAGAAGAAATGGGGAAATATCGAGTGGGCACTAACACAAACCGGAGAAATTGATGTTAATGCCATCCAGATTAATGTTGTCCAGATGGAATATGAGGTGTTGTTCCTCTAATTTGTAAGTAGTCTCAGTCTGGAAGTGTACTGAGACCATGGACAGACAAGTCGGCAATGGAATGGGGCAGGGAATCGAAATGACTTGTGCTATTGTGACTAGGTTGGATGATGTGCATGTAAATTTTTTGCGTTACGTGGAGGGTCTGCTTTTTTTAAATATTTTTTTCCATACATGCATTTAATTAACAATCATATAAAACAATGAGTTTAAATTTTAAAAGATTTAAATCATTACATGATGGTTGTTACTCCTCTTCTCTCTCATACCCTGCCTTCCTAAACGCCCACCCCAAAGAAAAAAAACTATCAAATATATATAATTGTATAAAGCAAAGAAACAGAGGGTTGCTTCAACACATAGGACTTCAACAAGGTTTATATGATCAATTTAAGGAATTGGTGCAGGTCTCAAGAGGCTGGCAGAATACCACTACATATTTATACCTAAAATTTGCATTTATGGGCTCCAGATTTGCAAATATTTACTATATTTTTTTCTCAAATTATATTTAATTTTCTCCAAGGGGATACAACTTTGAATTTCCACATTCCATCTTCCCATGCCCAAGCGTGAGTCTGATTTCCATGTCACTTTAATACGTTTCCTTGCCACCGCTAATGTTATTTTAACAAATTTAATTTGATATATTGATAGTTTAAACTTGAGTCTTGTTCCTTCTATATTTCCCAATAAAAATAAATCTGGGTTATGTGGAATTATAATACCTGTGATTTGTTCTAAAACATTCCCTCAGTCCACCCTAAGCGACTGTAGTTTGGGACAAAACCAAGTTGAATCCAAGAAAGTTCCTGTCTCTTCACCGCACCTAAAACATTGGTCTGATAAATCTGATTTCATTCTATTCAATTTTTGTAGCGTCATTAGCAGATTTTAAAAAGTTATATTAAATTAATATGTACCTTGCATTAATAATATTTATCCTACAATCTTGACAGAGTTCTGACCACCTTTGCTCATCAATTGCAATATTCAAATCCAGCTCCCATCTCTGTCTAAATTTATGAATTCCATGTTTAGTAGTTACCGTTTGTAACATAAGATGCATTGCAGAAGTACATTTCTTAATATTTCCTATTCTAAGCTTTCCTCTCTCACTAATATTAGGTAACAGCATCGCTGGACCTTTCTCTACCCTCAAATATCCTTTCAGTAGAAAATAACAAAAAAAAGAGTATTATGAGTTATTCCATATTTATTCCTTGATTGTTCAAATGACCTTGTTCATAACAATTTTCAATATTTTTAATACCTTTACTAAACCAAATATTTAAAAATTGATTGTCCTTTGAAAAAGGTAAAAGACAATTTTGTATCAAGGCATTTTGGGCAATATACTTCCTTTTGTTCCAATTTCACTATTTATCTTATTCTAAATAGTAATTAGATGTTTCAACAATGCTGTTTCTTTAACACCAGTTATTAATTTTGAATATCATTTGTATATAAATTCCTCTGCTAATCTCCCTCCTATTTTATCTAGTTCTATTTTAACTCATTCTGTTTTTTTCTACTCTTTCAAAAAAATGAAGTCAGAAATATCTTAAAGTTTGGAAATTGTAGGCCTCCCATTTCAGTGGAAGGCCTGCTCATGGCCCTGGATGGAGATGTGGGATGGAATGAAGGGTCAAGTTCTGCACTTTCTCGGACTACAGCGGGAAATGCCCAAGGGCCCAGGATTAAACACTGTTACGAGGCCATCTAATTGGTAGATTAATGAAGGAAGTTAAAAAGATTGGAAGCAACCAATGAAACCTCTAAAACTTGTTGATGGTATAGAGTTCAATATTAATCTGAACGCTTCAAAATACCCAGATAAAATAATGATTTTGTACTGGACATTGTTCGAGCAGTGTAAGAAGCCACTGCTGGATAAGTTGGAGGAGGAATAGGATGGAGAATTAAAGTGATAGGCAACTAGAAGTTCAGGGTCATCCATATGAACAGAATACATTGCAGAGGAGGCTACATGATAAGCACCAAATGCAATACACAAGACTGGAGGAAGCATAAGTGAATTTCAGCTACACCAGAATACAGTTTGGGTTTCTAGATGGTGATATAGGATGAGGTCACTGAACAATTTCTCAACTCCCGTAGTTGCTCAGGAGGGAAGTGGTTGATTGTGATGAAGAAGTGGCTGGGAAGGATGAGAGGTTGTTGGGAGTGTGAGGCGTACAGTCCTTCAGGCAATAATTTTTCAGCTGGTGAAACCTCATTTAAGAGGAAGGAAGCTGCTCAAGATGATCGAATGTAAGTGGAGGATGGTGATGGGGAAAGTGAGAACAAGTGAACAGGTCAGGGAGCAAAGGCAGAGGAGCATGAAATAGATGAATCAGTGGAGAGTTCTGTCAACTGTGGTAGAAAGCCATGGTCAAATTAAAAGGAAGATTTCTCCGAAGCAGCTATCAGAGGAAATGGTGATGGAGATGGAGGAATGGGAAGAACAGAATAGACTCCCTGCCGGTGAAATGATGTGAGGACATGTAGTGAGAAATGGGAATGGCTCTTTGTTGGCAACCTAACGCCTGACAGCAAAAACAGACACATTCAGAAAGTGAAGGACCAAGTCAGTGTGAGACAAAAGTTGAGACGACATGTAAGAATTGCACAAGACATTGGTGAGCTTTGGAGTATTGAATGCAGTTTTGATCACTACACTGTATGCAAGATTTGATTAAAGCCAAAGAAAGTTCAAAGATAATTTACCAAGGTATTGCCTATATCAAAGGGTTTGAGTTATTAGGAGAAATTTGATTGACTGGGCCTTTTTTTTCCCTGGACTAAAAGGAGGCTAATGGATGACATGATAGGGTAGATAACCAGTCTGTTTGCCACTGTATGGGTGTTTAAAAATTGAGGGCATAATTTTATGAAGAGAGGGAGGAGATTTAAAGAGAAACTGAGGAGTAAGCACTTGACAGAAATAAAAGTTGATATCTGAAATGAGCTTCCATAAAGCTGGTGGAGGTAGGAACAGTACCAACATTGAAATAGCATCATAAATGAGCAAGGTGTCGAGATATATGGAATTAATACAGGCATTAGAATAGATAGGGGTTATGCTCAGCAAAGGCACTGTTTCTATGCTGTCCATCTTTATGACTTTTAATTTTAATCTTTCATACGAGATCAGATTTGCATTTCAACTTTTGTTAGTCATTGATTTCACAGTCCTTGCAATTGGTTTACTGATTGCTAAATTATTTTCCAACCTAATTTAAGTTGGATAACAGACAGTTAAGATTGTTGATTCTGAATATATTAAATAGTTGGATCTGTGATGTATTGGCAGGTAACAAGAAAGCCAATATCTTTGCATCTCTGGTGCAGAATGATTACATATGCTTTAAATAATATGGCCATTCCCATTGATAGCAAATGGATGTCAGCCTGAGCAAAATATCCTTTTCCTGTATTTTTTTGCATCTTGTCTTCCCCCTTCACCCTCCAGAAACTCCAGGAATAGTGTATATTTTAACTTGTTTGTGACATGCTGGACACAACACACAGAGTCTCCCAAAGCAGCCAATAACAGAGACAGTAGACATTTAAGATGGTGGATGGCATTAAATGAATGAACCACTCCATCCTGGGTAAAGTTAAGGCTGACACTTGCCTACAGCTATCAAACCTGAATCTTTAAGCACTTTCTCAGATTTTAGTGATTAAGACAATCTGAACAATCAAAAATAAATTTCTTTTTTTTTCTAGCTTTTTAATTAATATTTGTGCTTTGAGATTAAACTCATTACAGAGAGTAAAATATGGATAAACAGCCCATTTGTATTTTCTACCATTGACGGCACTGTGCTTCCTCGATAAAATGATCAAAGAGGGAGGATTCTCACCAATCTCTGTGTAAGTTTGTTTCCATAGAAACAAAAAGATATTGCAGGCTTTTACAAGGAAAAAAGGAGAGGATAGAAATTTACATGTATGAACATGATGAATACAACAAATTACATCATGTTTTCTCCTATTTGGAGAATCCTAAATAGTGTTTTTAATGTAATTTCTGAATGAAGCTTTACAAACCTACGAGCTCTGAATGAGCATTAGTCTACTTCCTTGTGTGTCAAAGCTGATGTCTCACAGCTCGTAAGCCAGGACCATTTTCACTTAAACTACTGTATTTAACAAATTAATTCCCTTCGTCCCCAATTTATTGTAATTGAAGCTGTGGCACAGTAATCATTCATTGCTAGTCAGTAGGCAATTAAACCTGCCAGTGAATGTAAATAATCTGCAGATACAAGAATTCTGTAGCCTTCAAAATATCCTTAATTCTAACTTATTAAGTAATACTGATCTTTATATATTTTTTCCCAATAATACTATTCTCACTTTCTTTCTCTCATCATTTTACAGTTCCAACGGTTGATGTTTTCCAAACATCGACAAAAGATCGATTTGGATTGGGGCATCAATTGAAAAAGTAGGTTATTTGGAAAATGTTTAAATATTTAAAACAGCACAATGTTATTCATTTCTGTAGCACCTTCTGCTATTGGAAATGAGCTGAAGCTTTCTGAATTTGGATGAAAATCAAAGATTCTATGGTATTCTCACAAAAATAATCAAACAATCCCTTGGACAACAGTTTCCCCTTATTCAGCAAAACTGTAACAAATTATCTGTTTGTTATGATGTTAATGTTTGTCCAATCGTGTTATGTGCAAGTGTTCTCCACAAAGCTTGCACATCAAGAAGATATTATTTGACTGAATCACACTTTGGAATGTCAAATAAATTCGATTTCTTGCAATACAAATAAGGGAATATTAATAGATATCACTGATAGATGTGAATATCTATGCTTCTGATCTCACCATAAATAGATGGCATTTTCGAAGCCGACCTGATTTTGTTGCCCCTTTGTACAGAACCATTGTAGAAATACGAGCTATGTGACCGCCCTCCAAAAGTGCAGGAGCCTGTAGTCATGCTTATTGAGGAGCTGCAGAAGATCTGAAATCTGTGTGCTTGATTGCTGAAGGGTTCAACAGCACACATTATTGTGAATACTTACCATTCTCAACCAAAGAGGGCTGTGGAGGTTCAATCACAGAGTATCTTCAAAAGGGAAGACACTCTTTTGAAGAGCGTCTTTTAGATAAGAACAACAAAAAAAATTCAGGATTAGTACAAGAAATTGATGCTGAGGTAAAAGATGAGCCAAGTTCATCTTGAGCGATGGAGGTATGAGGGGCCAAATGACTTGTTCCTGCTTCTGTTTCTTATGCTTGGTCAATCAGCAGATTTGACATTTGTATGTTATTTCTCCCTCAGAATCATGCAGACATTTGTTACGTATCAGTGGAAGCAGAATAGCAAGGAGAAACTCAACTGTCCCCATGGCAAGAAGATTAGTGAGAAGAAGGTGAAGTCCCCACTGCACATTTTTTCGTCTTTGCGCAGGTAATGTCGCAAACTTCAGGAAAGGAGAACTCTGCTAAATAATTAGTCTCTGAGCAGAATATTAATTCATCATTGTCTGACAACAAACTCAACTTGGTGCCTATTTTGCCAGCATGTGAGGATTATAGTCCCAGAAACCACTCTTAGCTATTCATGGATTTTTTTTAAACTGTTATTCTTGCAGCATGTAGGTGAATAATTGGGGCTTGATACTTCTTCCCTTGAAGGTTTCACTCATGTTGCTGAAGTGGGTTAAGCAACAATGGGGTAAATAGAGAACATTGAATGCATTATAAAAGGTGTGCACCACTTCACACAAAAAAAACACGATTGCAGTAGTACTTACGCTTGAACACTAACAGTTCATTTGCCTGTCTTAATTGCTTGCTGAACTTGAGTTCCATCTCTTGGTAATTCACATAAAAGGACCTTAAATTGTTCTGCACACTAATAGTCTCCTTTAAAAAAAACTGCTTTTCCATTCTATCAAAATCAACAATTTCACATTTTCCCGAGAGTATTTTCCATCTGTACCATTCTTGTCTAATTGTCCTTACTGAAGAAAAACAACCACTTTTAGTTTTGAAAGCCTTAATTATCTCAGCACGCATCTACTTTTTGGAGAGAGTTACAAATTTTTTACCACTTTTTTTTGTGAAGAAGTGCTTTCTGATTTTTCCCTTTAAAACCCAGCAGTATCTTTAAGATTGTGAATTGTCATTCTTGATTGCACTTTCCACATATAACTTATTTTTAATCATTTAAATTCTTCTATACTCCAAGAAATATCCCAAGCTAATGCCAACCTGTCATTGTAATTTAACTTGCTAAATATTCAGGTGGATTATGTTCAAACTCAAAGTAGTGCAGGAAGGAATTATTTTAAACCAAACTGGATAGCCTCATCTTTTTCTGAAGGCACAACTTAAGAATGAAGTTAGGATGGAAATCCAGTGAATATTACTTTCAAGCACTTTCCTTCATAACTGAATTTAATCTGTTTGACTCCATTCAGAGAACCACAAAATATTGATGCAGGAAATTGCCATTTAGCCCATTATATCTGGTCAAAAGTACTGCCCATTCTAATCCTATGTTCCTGAAAGTTGTCCTTTACCCTGCAAGTCACAGTAATTCAAGCACAAATATTGTTATCTATGGTGAGAGTTTATCACCCTCTTAGGGAGCAAGTTCAAGACCCCATCATCTATTATTTTTTTAAATAGTAAAATTGAAAGATGGTTATAATTTGAACGTTTGCACTGTGAAGCTGCCACAAAACACCGAATTTCATGACTTGTGCATGACAATAAATTCTGGTTCTGATCTCCTGTGTGAAAAGATTCTTACTCATTGCCTCTCCAATCATTACATCTTTTATTTTAAACCTGAGTTTCTGACCCATCTGCTGAGGAAACAAGGTCTTCCTATTTATTCCATCTCAGAGAATTGTAATTGTAATATTACACAGCTCAGTTACACAGCTCAGCCTCCTCTACAAAACACCCAGAACTATCCAATCTTTCCTCAAAGCTACAATTTTCCTGTCTGACAGCAAGCATCCTTGTTAATTTCTTCAGCGTCCTCTCCGCTGTAAAGGCATCCTTGCTGTATGCAATGGGCTGAGTTGTGTCTGTGCTCAACCTGTGTCTTGCAACCATTATACACAGTTAACTACAGCAGAGGAATAGACCCTTTGGTCCACAATCTCTGCATTAAACATGATCCCAAATTAAACAAAAACTTCACTGCTTGTCATAATGCTTAATTTTGGGGCAAAGACATTTTTTTCTTTATTTGCCCCTGTGCTCCACAGTTTTAAATTTGTAATCAAACAATTCACATGTGATTAAAGAGCATATTCCAGATTTTATTCAAGGGTATTTGTGTACATTTTGGTTTGGCCATGTAGAAATTACAACAATTTTATACATAGTCCCCTTATTCCAGGGCACCATAATATGTGGGACCAGCAATGAAATAAAAACACAATGCTGGAGAAACTCGATTTTTGACCTTGATAAAGGCCTCAAGCCCAAAATGTAGTTATATATCTTTATCTTTCCTATATAAACTACACTTTTGACCTGCTGAGTTTCTCCAGCATTGTGTTTTTATTTCAACCACAGTGGCTGAAGACCTTCATGTTTTACTTAGAACCATATAACAATTTACAGTGCAGAAACGGGCCATATCAGCCCTTCTAGTCCGCACCGATTTACATGAAACTCCACTAGCTCCACCTACCCTCTCCCATACCCCTCCAATCCCCTCATGTATATTAAAGTAGTCATGTTTAGTACTTTGTTGCATATCACTTGTATGCAATGACTGCTTTAAGTCTATAATTCAAAGACATCATCAGGTGTAGAGTATCTTCTCTGGTAATGCTCTGCCAGGCCTCTACAGTAGCCACCTTCAGCTCCTACTTGTTTCAGGAAGGAGTTGTCCTCTTAAATTGGATTTAGATTGGGTGACTGACTTGGCCATTCAAGAATTTTCCAGTTTTTAGCTTTGGAAAAACTCCTTTGTTGCTTTAGCAGTGTAACATAGATTAAAGCTCACACTCAACTGGAGGGAGAACTAACGCTTTTATTAGCTTACAACACAGGTAGAGTTCATGAACAGGCTTCAGAAGGGTTCTGGGTTTAGGCAGAAAACCAGGGTTATATACAGGCCCTTGAGGAGGAGCCAGGAGGCAGGACCAGTCGTCAGTAGAGAACACTGCTAGTGAATCCCAGTTCACTACAAGCAGCATGTTTGGGATCATTGTCTTGCTTCAGGATGTAATGCCGTCCAATGAGTCGAGAGTCATTGTTCAAACTTGAGCAGGCAAGATGTTTTTATTCAACTCAGAATTCTTTTTGTTACTGGCATTAGCAGTTGCATCATCAATGAAGATAAGTGCACCAGTACCTGTGGCAGCCATACATGCCCAGGGTGTAACACCTCCACCACCATGTTTCACAGATGAGATGGTATGCTTTGGATCTTGGGCAGTTCCTTTACACCTCCACATATCATTCTTGCCAACACTCTCATATAGGTTAATCTTGGTCTCATCTGACTACAAGACCTTTTCCACAATTCTGGTGGCTCTTTTAAATACTTCTTGGCAAACTGTATTCTGGCCATCTGGTTTCTGAGGCTACCTAACGGTTTGGACCTTGCAGTGGCCTGCAACTTGCAGTGATTTGCATCTTGCTGTGTGGCCTATTCTGTTGCAGACAGTTGCCATTGACACATCCACACCTGCCTCCTGAAGAATGCTTCTGATCTGTTGGACTTCGTTTAGGGATTTTCCTTCATTATGATGAGTATTCTTCTGTCATCGGCAGTGGAGGTCTTCCTTGGAGTACCAGTCCCTTTGTAATTACTGAGCTCACCAATACCCTCTTCTTAAAGATGTTCCAAACAGTTAATTTTGGTTATCCTAAGGTTTGGGCAATGTCTCTGATTGTTTTATTCTTGTTTTTTCAGCCTCATAATGGCTTATTTGACATTCATTGGGACAACTCTGATCCTCGTTGAAAAATGGCAACTACAGAGGTCAAAAATGATTAAAAGCTGAGAAGCAAGCCTAGTTCTTTTATACCTGCACCAATAAAGCAATGAAATTTAATTAGACAATTAAAAGTAATCACAAACACCTGTGAAGCCGAATGTCCCAAACATTATGGTGCCCTGAAATGGGGGAACTGTGTATAAAAAGTACTTTAATTTTTACACACCAAACCAAAATGTATATAAATAACCTTGAATAAAATCTGGAACGTGCAATTTAATCAAATGTGAATTATTTAATTACTAATTTAAAACAGTGGAGCACAGGGGCAAATAGTGGAAAAAAAAAGCATCTTTGTTCCAAACTTCATGGTAGGCACTGTATCGCTCTGTTCTCTGCATATTCATGCATTTCTAGAAGCCTTTTAGCCTCCACTATAGTACTACCATTGGCAGCCAGGTAATGGTATTGCTCTGTTCTCTGCATATTCATGCATTTCTAGAAGCCTTTTAGCCTCCACTATAGTACTACCATTGGCAGCCAGGTGCCTACAACCCTCCATGTAAAAAAAATACCCCACACATATCCTTTAAATATTAACCCTCCTTTCCCAAATTGCATCCTCTAATTGTTGTCATTTTTACCCTGAGGAAACAAATCTGATTGCCTACCCTATCAATGCCTCGCATAATTTTACAAACTTCTGTTCTGGCATAGGTCCTACTCTTTCATTTTGTTCCTCACTAATAAAAGGAAGCATCCTGCAGGCATTGTAAACTATCTCATGGCCCTCTCCTATGATTGGCGGACATGCAATGCAAAGTTCTCTGTTCTTCTGTACCCCTCAGTATCCCGTCATTTACTGCACATTCCATTCCCTCGTTGCATATCACCAAATATCTCACATTTCTCTGGACTACACTCCATTTACCATATTTCTACTCAATGGACCAGACTATCATCCTGCAGCCTTCTTGCCTCCTTCTTGTCAACCATATGGGGAATATTTATATCAACTCTCTGTAAGAGCAGTCTATCTAATCCCATTCTGCTCCCTCTCCCCATGGCCACGAAAATTCTTCCCTTGAAAATACAATTAAATTAACCCAGTAATTAACCCAGTACAATTAAATCGGCCTCTACCTTTAACCTTAGAATTGCATTCCAGAACCAAACCACTCACTGCATATAAAGTGTTTTCTCCATTTTTCTCTGATAAAGACGAGAGTCTCTCATACTTGGGATAATTTTATAAAAACTCTTCTGCACCATCTCTGAATCCTTTGCAGCTTTGCTAAAATGTGGAGCCAGAACTGGACATAATATTCTACTTGTGGCCAAACCATTATATTATGAGGCTTACTGTATATATTCATGGAATATTCTAGTTTCTTGATCCAACTTTTGGGTCAAATTTTGGGTGATCAACTTTTACACGGGTCACAATTTTGACTATGGTAAGTACCTGCGTCGTTCAAAGCTTTGGGAACTCGGATGGCTGGAACTGGGTGGTAAGTCCGCATTCGGGACATTGGGAGCACAAATGGGTGGGCAGCAGGGACATGGGAGAAAGTCTGTGGCCAGGATGTCGGAAGCTCTGATGGGCGGGCAGCCAGGGCGAAGATCCACGGTCGAGGCATCGAGAGGTCCGGTGGTGGGCTGTGGCAAGGATTGGGGCGTCAGGAGCTCCAGACGATGGGCTGCTGTGGCGAGGATCAGCGATCAGGGTGTCAGGAGCACAGATGGGTGGGTAGCTGAGGAAAAGGACAGGGGTTGGGTCATTGGCAGCTCAGATTGATTGGCTGTAGGGGCCAAAAATAGGGGTGTTGACTTTTACATAGGTTAAATGGAAAATACACAATTACACATGTATATACAGTTTTCATGACTTCGTTGCTATTATACTCTATTTATAAAAGCCCAGATTTTAATCAATTTGTCAACCTGCCCTGTAACTTTCAATGTGCTATACACTCAGGGAACTTTGGGTTTTTTTTAGCCACTTTTGGAATTGTTCCCTCTGGTTTATATCGCACTTTTCATTTTTCTTATCCAAAGGTAACAGCTCACATATCTCAGCATTAAATTTAAGTTATCCTCCTACATTGATCACAGAATAACAGAACGGTTCTAGCTTGGAAGGAGGCCATTCGACACAACACATCCAAGTGAAATCTTAAATACCAGAAGATGTCTTTCTCAGCTTTCTCTGCAACTTAAAACTTGCTTAGTTTCTAATTTCTCCAGTCTTAATCAAAGTTTGCCAACCTGAAGCACTCTGCTTCTCTCTCCACAAATGCTGCCTGACCTGTTGAGTATTTCCAGTATTTTCTTTTCCTGGTAATTTTCTGTGATATTCATAGATATTCTTTAAAGTGTAAAGTAAAGCACAGCAACTCTGCAATTCCAGGTCGCCGAGCTATCCTCCACCTGGATGTGGCAAAAGCAAATCAAAGCTGAAACCAGAACAGGATGGAATTCCCAAGTCACAGAAACTGTTAAAGAGGAACTGTTCCAATACCGGGAAGATAGAAGACGGTTGCGATTCCAAACCTCATAAACCACTCGGCCGTTCTTTTTCCAACGATCCCAGAACTGATCAGACTAATTCGTCAAAGCCACATAAACTTTTAAGTCGATCGTGTTCTGCCACCATGAGGCTGGATGAAAACCTTCCTTTGAAGCCCCACAAATTACTGAGCAGGACGTGTTCTGGTGACACCAGATGTGAGCACAACAGTGCACCCAAGCCGCATAAACTGCTGAGCAAATCTTGTTCCAGCACTCTGAAGGCAGAGGACGCAGATGGACTGAAACACCACAAACTGCTGAGCAGGTCCTACTCCAGCAGCGCCAAAGTGGGTAAAACAGAGCTGTGCAAAGAGCCCATTTCTGAGGGCAGAAGACTCTCACTTACCTCAGGTCTCATTGGCATATTAGCACCTTCCTCTTCATCACAGCCCACAGTACGTACCTGTCTAGTTATGATTTATCTAAAAATTATTTTTCCCCCAGATGTGAATTCATATGTTAGCACTAACAAAATATGGAAGAGCTTAGAAAACACGTTACCCATATCAGAAAAATTTAGATTCAGAACAACAGCTACAAACATCTACTTTAAAAATGAGCACAGCATTGAAGTTGGAAAAAAATTGCTGGAATTAACTATTCGATTTAGATCAGTGCCACAGATACATGAAATATTTTCCACTAAAACTAAGATCTCAATCTCAAGCCATTAATATTGTGTGTGTGCTATAAATCACATGATATCACAAAAATACAGCAGCATGAAATGAGGTTCTCTACTGTCACTGGGTATTGCGATGTCTTTGCAGGTGATACAGGGCTGCTATATGGAATACCATTGTGACATCCACTCTCTACACCAGTGGTTCTCAACCTTTTTCTTTCCACTCACATACCACTTTAAGTAATCCCTATGCCATAGGTGCTCTGTGATTAGTAAGGGATTGGTTAAGGTGGTATGTGGGTGGGAAAAATGATTGAGAACCACTGCTCCAGATCCAATTGTTACTGAAATATCTTGCTTTAGAAAAATTGTCAGTGGCCATTCCTTTGGCGTTATGAAACTGTGCACATAACGAGTCAATTAGGGACAATTAAAACAGTGATTTTTAAACTTTTTCTTTCCACCCACATACCACCTTAAGCAATCCCTTACTAATCACACAGCACCTATGGCATAGGGAATGCTTAAAATGGTATGTGAGTGGAAAGAAAAAGTTTGAGAACTACTGTTTTAATCGTCCCTTATTGACTCGTATGTGCACGGTTTCATAACTCTAAGGTATTCTCAACCATTTCTCCTTTGCAACAAGAATACTTGCTATGGGTTCAAAAACAGGCAGCATATCCAGCAGCGATTAGGCACCTGCTCACCTATTTTGGTAAATGGGATCAAGAACCAAAGACTATCAGTAGACCTTTAGACCATTTTGTGTTTCAAGTCCGAGATAATGGTTACTCTGTGATCTACTCTTCTGTGCTTAATAGTCCTCCATAACTTTAGTTGACAAAAACCTAACACCTAAAACTAACATTTATCTGAGGCTTCAATTGTTGCACATAGAAGTGAATTCCTCATTTCTACGGAAGAAATTACTAGCTTCACTTCTGAATTAGTTTTATCAATGTTGCTTTATCCAAGTCACTCTGAGCAATGGAAATAGCTTCCATCTCACCTCTCAGCAGAAATAGTCTGTCTACTCTCAAGATCTAAAATTTGTTATCAGCACCTGGGAGGTACAACTTGGAGTATAATTTTGAATTTAGCAATGCATTTGCCTCAGGTGAGATTCCTCCAGTGAGTTATTTTCCTTAGCTGGACACGTCAACCTACTTTGACTGGTTAAACAACATTTTTAAAAAAACTCTCACCTCAGAATGTTTACAAGTTTCTCCATGGACTCCATCTCCCCTCTGAGATCTCCTCCAGCACTCCAACCCAGCCTTTGAATTAGGCCTCGATCATTTGCCTCAGTTTGTTTTTCAGACACAGTGTCAATTCTTGTTTGATTACACCTCATGTTAATCACCCTAGGACATTTCGCTACCTTAAACTAATGCTACATAACTGAAAATTATTGTTGTGGTGTTGTCATTCTGCAACAGCATCGTTATTGGTTGGTCTCACAGAAACCACTGGGTAAAATGCTGTGCATACATTCAGCAACACTGCAAATACTTGTTGACTCTGCAGGGGCATATGTTTGCAGCAATGAGCACTGATTGAGAGACTAAAACATCAACTTCCCATCTGTTCAGTCTTGGACCAGATCATTGGAGCTCTGACTACAGCACACTTGAAATATCCACAAAAATAACAAGTGTTATAGTTTTAAAACACAATGGCAATTTATTTTCATTGAAGCTGCCTTTTTTTTCATATTGGGATCTTCAGTTAAGGGCAGTGTAGATTTTTCTTCAGTTGCTCTGACCATTAATGAATTTAAAGGATGCAGGCAATTTTTGAGTAAATGGTCAGCTGAAAATGTTGGCAGCATTGTTATAATTAGCCATTTCGACCCAGAGTGTTATCAACTAGCCATCCCAAAGCCTCTCACCATCCATAGAGCACGTCAGGAGAGTGATGCTTACCCTGTGCTTGCTTTAATGAGTGCAGTTCCAATAACTTTTTTATAAGGTTACCCTGTGCTTGCTTTAATGAGTGCAGTTCCAATAACTTTTTTAAAAACGTGGCAGGACAAAGAACCACATTTTATTGGCACCCCATCCATAACCATAATCGTTTACTTCCTATACCATCAGTGCATAGTGGATTCAATGTGCGCCATCTTAAAATAAATGCCCTGTAGTTATTGTCTCAGCTGATCCAAAGTACCTCCCATACTTGTACCCTCAATCACCAGAAAAAGAGCAGATGCATGGGAACAGCATACCTATAGATTCCTCCAAGATCTAGAAATATATTGCTGTTTCTCTATCATCTTTGGGTGTAAATCCTGGAATTCCCTCCCAACAATGATGGTGTGTGTACCTTTACCCAAAGGACTGAAGGCACAGTTTCATAGCAAGTGAAGTTGATGTCCTGATCTCTGATTCAGTCTATATGAAGATTGCATGTCCTCCCTTAGACTGCAAAGATTTCCTTGGAGTGCTCCGGTTTCCTTCTACATCTTAACATATGTGCAGATCAGTAGGATGATTGATTGCCAACTGTAATCTGCACCTCCTCTGAAGATAAGTGGTAGAAACTGGGGGAAGCTGATGACAATGTGAGTAAAGTAAAAATAAAGAGATTAACATAGGATAAATGCAAACAGGTCCTTAATACCAAGTGTGGACTCAGTAGCCAGAGGCTTTTTTTATGTCACTATGACTCCATGACTAAAGTGGTTCAAGATGCAGCTCAATAACATCTGCCTCATGAAATTACACAGAGGCAATATAAGTGGGCTTGCCACGAATGCTTAGATCCTGATAAATAAATACAGATTAAAAAACCCTCTGAACTTCCTGCAATATTGTTATTTTATGTTATATTGTTTTCTATATTATAAACACCTCAATGATTTCATCCTTTAAATTTACTTTTTATTCAATGAAGTCCTCACAATATTTCTGATAAAATTGCTGCCTATGTCAACAGCTGAGATTTTTCAAACTAACTGAAGGAAGTACATGGTTGAAATTACCTCTTGACCTGATGAGTCAACACCAGCACCAGTTGATTCTAATAGCTTTAAATCAGAAAGCTGCAAGTCTGTCTCTTCCCATGCAAGCTTTGATTTTTTAAATCTGTAATGGTCTTTTTGAGCAGATAGGGGTCCTGTTTTGGCCACAATCAGCTGCTTCAGGCCAAACTTTCTGAAACTCCATCATGTGCTCCGGAGATGCACCTGAATATTTGTGATGTGAGGTTGATGGAAAAATCGCTGTGAGCTACTGGAGGAACTCACAGGGGCAGAAATGTATTAGATCAGCACCCTTTATCAAAACTAATGTCAAAAGAGGGTGATATTTTGTATCTGAAGGGGAAAAGAAGCTAGGGAGGGGCTTAGGACAGACAAACCTGTGTGGCAGTTGTTGGGGGAATTAAAATGATTGGCTGCTGGAGAGCACAGCCATTCGGCGAAGTAGCCATCCAGTCTCTGTTAGTCTAAGTACTGTAGAGGAGGCCACACTGAATGCTGTAGAATAGGTGGGATGATATCCCTTGCTCACTCTCCAGTCTTTTTCTTTTGCCAGAAACACTGTACTTTCAAGTTGCATTTAAAAACATTTCTTGTCTGTCCCCACACATTTTATCCCAGTTGTATCTCCCATGGTAAATATTCTAGTCTCTACCTATTACAGACAGCAGCAGGTTCTGGACTTGGTGAAGGAAGGTATTAAGGAGAAAAGATGTTTTGAGTCAGGATAGGATAGTGAGAGAGTGTCAAAATGGCTGCTGTATTAGCTTAACCTTTGGAAAGCAAAAGATTCCATTTCCCGAATAAAGTTTTTGAAGATATAGTTTTTTTTGGCATTAAAAATAAATAAAATCCAAAAAAAAACATGTTAGCAAACATTTTCTAATTATGCTTCTGAAAGGATTTTGATTGTGAGATCTGTCTAATGCAAGTAACTTCCAATAATGATATACTGTATGGTTCCTTTAATAATGATAGATGAAGAAAAGACGGGGCTTTTCCTGATGCTCTGAGAAATGTAACTTGCTGTTGAGTTGATTGCTGTTGAATTTAATAATTACATTTATTGTTCTGTTTTCATTCCTGTGTCCTATTAGTCTGGCTTTAATGTGAAAACACTGGTATCAAAGGAGCATGGGTTTCTTGTGCAGGTAAGGAGCTTCTCAGAATTACTACTTCGAACATTAACCAGCCTCTTACTTTTTCACAATTAACCAAACTTTATTCTGTGCAGACCATTGAATACGCAGAGCAGCGGATACCAGTCCTCAATGAATACTGCGTGGTGTGTGATGAACCCCATGTCTTTCAGAATGGACCGATGCTCCGGGTGAGTGGAACTCTTATTCCATTTACTATAAACACAACCAGGCCGGTTCAGGCGAATGAAAAAGAAGAAGTGAATGGATTATGGAAACTTTATGCTAACTGGCTGAACATGAAATGAGTATTGATTGACTGATGACAGGATGCAATATGTTTTGAGGTATTTTATGGGTTTCATATGGATGCTGTTGGACCTGCCAGCACTTTTGTGTATTTACTACAATCACAGCATTTGCAGATTTTTTGTTTCCCTCATGCTGACTTAGATGTCATATTTTGATCAAAATGTCAAATTATATTGATTAGAATAATAAATTCAGGGAATTATACGTCCTTCATGCTTGCCTCAGCTTTTGAGTTACAAATGTTCTGTTTGTTTCCCCACCCCCTCATTCCTCCTGACCCATCTCTTTCCCATAGTCTTGCAATTTATTCCATTCAAACAAATATCTATATCCCTTTTGAAAACTACATTTGAATCTATCACCCTTTCAGACAAGGGTTTCAAGGTCACTACAGCAACTGCTATTTTGAACACATCATTCAAATTTTTGTCTCATCCACTCAAACTCTTACTTCCCCAGAATCAATATGGATAAGTTACTACTTTTTTGTCGAACTAGCTAATGACCTCTGAACCTAAACTCCAGCTGAGCGATTGTTGGTGTTTCATCATTGCTTGTCTTTTTCCATAATTGCTCCAAATCAGATGATAGTCAGGGATCCTTGTTCCAAGTGCTCAAGTCCTAATTGCCTGTAAAGACACAAGTCAAGAACGTCACAGTTCAGGCTTCCTCACTCTGTTTGTCCTATAATTGATCACATTTCATAAACGTAGTTCACCCTCACCTTCTTACCAACAATTAGGAACAGGCTGAAGTGCTGGATGTTTAAATGATGTCCAAATCTCAGGTAAAGGACTTTTTCCCTTCTGCTAGGTATTGTTTTAAGTTCTCCATTATTAAACCACTATAGTTTTTTTTAATATATGTTGTAATTTTCCAGCAAATACTCCTCAGTGTTTGTAGGCTAATAGTGTACATGCAACAGATAGCTCTTCTACCAGTGCCCATTTCATGCCACGTAGATTCTGTCATTGATCCCATTAGTTTCACCTTATTGCAATACAGGACTGTAATCATTGATGCAGACTCTTCAATTACTCCTGAATTAAGTGTAAGCTTTAATGCACACCTGGTGAAGATCTTCTTCTAAATTGCTTCTGGAGACTCTCCCACTCAAAGTTCCTGAAAGCAATACAATTAGCTTGAAGTAGAACAACTAATATTACAGATAGGAATAGCTGGGTTGTGGGGGAAAGAGAGGGGATTCAGTTTGTCTGGCCCTCTGAATCCAGGAAAAGAAAACATGTGGGTGAATGCTGGAGAAACTTAGTCGGTTAAACAGGGTCTTTATACAGCCAAAATAAAGATGCATAGCCAATTTTTTGGGCTTGAGGCCTTCATCAAGGTATCAAGGTATTCATCAAAGTGGTCCAGGTTCAGAACACACTACAATTTTGTGTGATCAAATAAATAAGAGTGAATTATTAATATTGATTATGTTGTTTCTACTAAAGTTTAAATGCAGTCATTGATTTTTTTTCTATTATTTACCAATAATTTCTATTTTGCTGCAGTCTTCATTTAGTACTGATTGCTCTTTGGAAGGTTCATGAGGCTATAAAGAATGTCCTCAGAGTTATTCAAGTCAAGTTATTTGTCATCTGATTGTACAAGTACAACCCAACGAAACAGCGTCCACCAGTCCTCATTGCAAAATATGCATAAACGCAACCAGTCATAACACACATCCTGCCAAACAATACTTATGCAGGACAAGTATTTCATTGAATGAATAAATAAATAAATGTTGTTTTATACATACTAGAATCTCAGATGGTCAATGTGAGCAGTTCCTTTGGTCATTCAGCATTCTCACTAGCCATGGGAAAAAGCTGTTCCTCAGCCTGTGGTGTTGGCTCTTATCTCTTCCTCAGTGGGAGCAGCTGAAAGATCGTGGCTGCTGGGTGGAAGGAGTCCTCAATAATTTTGTGCACCCTTTTCAGACAACAATCCCAGTAGATCAAGTTGACGGGGGGGAAGGGAGACTCCAGTGATCCTCTCTGCCACTCTTATGGTCCTGTGGATTGACCTCCGATCCATTTCTCTGCATCAATCGTATCACATTATGCCGCAAATGGCCAGGATGCTCTCGATAGAGCTCCTATGGAAGGTTGATATAATGGTAGCCGGTAGCCTTTCCTGCTTCAGTCTTCTCAGGAAGTGCTGTTGCGTCTTCCTAACAAGTGAGGAGATGTTGAGTGTCCATAATAGGGCACTAGTTAAGTGAACTCCAAGGAAGTCTCCACTTTCTCTACTATAGATTTGTTGATGTATAATGGAGGGAGGTCATTTCTGGGTCTCTTGAAGTCCACAATCATCTCCTTTGTCTTGTTCACATTAAGACTCAGGTTGTTCCTCTCACAACATTTCACGAGATTTTCCACCTTTTCTCTGTAGTGTGACTCATCGTTGTTGCTGATGAAGCCAACTGCTGTTGTGTCATCTGCAAACTTGATGGAGATGGATCTGAAGATGCAGTTGTGGGTCAGTAGCGTGAACAGGAGAAGACTGAGTACACAGCCTTGAGGTGTGCCAGTGCTCAGTGAGACAGTGCTCGATGTTCTGCTATTGTTAGGAAGTCCAGGATCCAGTTATAGAGAGGGGTGTTGAATCCCAGCAAGAACAGCTTCTCCATCAGCCTCTGGGGAATGATCATATTAAATGCTGAACTGAAGTTAATGAACAGCAGACTGGCATATATGGCATCATTCCCCAGGTGGGCCAAGGCAAAGTGAAGTGACAACGCATTGTCTGTAGAATGTTTTTTTCTTTAGGCAAATTGAAATGGGTCCAGCATCTCTGGGAGGTGTGCTTTGATGTATTCCATGACCAAATGCTCAAAGCATTTCATAATGGTGGAGGTCAGTGCCACAGGGCAGTAGTCATTGGAGCCTGTTATAGTCACCCTCTTGGGTACCAAGATGATGGTGGCTGTCTTGAGCACTGCAGGAAGGATGAACTGCTGCAGTGAGATGTTGAAGATGTCCACAAAGACCTCCATCAATTGGTCTGTGCAGTCTTTCAGTACCCAACCTGATATGTTGTCTGGTCTGCCGCCTTGTGTGGGTTTACCTTGGATAGAGTTTTCCTCACCTCAGCCACGGCTATGGAGAGGGCTCATTATCAGGGGAACATGGAGCTTTATTTGGTGTCATCTTGTTCTTCTCATCAAAGTGTGTATAGAAGATATAAAGTCTGGCTGGAAGGGACAGATTTCCTTGATACAAAGCAAGAGGATTCAAGTTGGTGAGCTCTTTAGTGTTTCAGTGGATATGCGGGGCAAAAAGGTCTCCTTTAGTTCAATGCTGGAGGTCTGCAGTAGAATATTTGTTCACCAGTGTAGCAAAGCAGCATTAGCTTCATGGATATTGGAGAGTTGGGATCATTGATGCGCAGTAGACCATATATGTTGTGCTCAACCAAAAGCTTTTGAAGGCACTCGTAGATTTGATTATCAATGTCTATCTTTGATGGTAGGTATTATCCAAGATATGGGATGTGGTCCATCTTTTATGGGGCATAGGTTTGAACCTTTATTGTTGGATGGTGATGTGGTACATCTGTAGCAGGCAAGTTGAGGACCTTTGTCCTTTATGTTTCTGAGATTTGAATTACTGTCAGAAGGCAGCTCATGTCTCTGGGAAAAAATAATCACCAATGCTATTTCCTCATTCACCAGAAAAGCAAAGAAAACTAATGTATTATCCTCTTCCAAGCCAACATCCACAATGTTGAGGTTCTAAGTAAAACTTAATTGGCTCTGTTGAACAGTCTATGTCATTTTTATGCCTGACACACTAAATAGGCACTTTAATTCCAAGCTCTCTCTCAAGAAGACATTACCAGATGAAAAGAATTGCAAATGATCTCAGAGCTTTCTTAAAGAAATGGAACATTCCCATTGACACTGGGGAATCTCGAGCCCGGAATCAAAGTGGATAAGGAGCTATTGGGACGGTAATAAAAACTTCAAATCCATGCACGGGGAACCCGCAGAGGGTCAGCAGAAGCAATGGAAAGAAAGCACCACTTCACGAATGATCCCTTCGCATTCTCATCCCATCAGGCACCTCCTGACCAATCTGTGAAAGAATATGGGTTCCGATTTTAGCCTCACCTGCATCTCAGAGGTCTCAAAACCAGAGAGGAAGGAAGTCACCCCAAATTTCTGATGATTGCCAAGAAAGAATAATGGGATGAAAAGCCTCTGTGTGTGCTTTGATTATTCAATGGTGGGTGCAGGCCCCTCTCTCCACATTACTCCATTCTCCAAGAAGTTTGCATCTCTTGACTATCTGAAAACAGAATGGAGTAAGAATAACAGTATTGCAAGGGGACTGGAATATGTTTATAAATCTATCAGTCCCTTCTGTAGTTGCTGCTGCCTTCTGTGTTCTGGCCACCACATCCTCCAAATGCATCAATGAGTTTTGTAAAATTCTATGATATAATGTCACAGCTGAATACCTGTCAGTGTTTGCAAGCTGTCAAATCTGAGTATAAGATATGCAATGGTAAAATAAAACACACATGTCTCAGGGACAACTGAAACTGTGGGTGAATGACGGTTGTACAGTGAATTCTGCAGTGCCTGAAGCTAGTGGTGCAGTTATTTGGATATGACATGAAAAAAATTGACATTGACCATTCTTGCGAGATCATTAAACTTCTTCAGGCATTACATGTAGGTTCTTCTTCCTGACCCTGGTGCAGCCCACCACAGATATCTGATTCCATTGCCTTTTTACTGTATTTGTCAAGAGCTTCAAACCCCACTAACATCTGCTTCTGTCTTTAAAAATCTACCAAACCTGAGAGGCTGTTGTCGCCCATGCTGAGCCATTCATCGCACTTGCCAGATCAAGAGACTCCCAGGACTTGCTGCAGCAAGAGTGCATTTCACGAGCTACAAGCTAGCACATTGAAGAACAGACAAACTTAAGGAATTGATCTTAGGCCCAGGGCTAACGTGAAAACCATCCATCAGTTAGATTACTTCCAGCAGCTGTAGTATCAATTATATAAATAAGTCAACAGCAAGTCAAGAGTGATGAAGTGCCTGTTTCTGGAACTCTTCCTTTTACCTCCCTCAGCTGATTTTTGTCTTTTGCAACATCTGCTGTGGAAGTAGGATGTCCTTCCATGTGTGTGCTGGCGACATTCTTTTGATCATTCTACCACCATTATGCAGTCAATCTGTTTGCCCAGCATCCAATCTTTCATAAGATTCTCTTTCTCCTTCTAAATATTATTAAGGGAAAGAGGTGATCACTGGAGACTTTGTACCTTGTACCCTGTTCCACCTTTCTACCCAGCTCTTTCAGTGATGGTATGTTGTTCACAATTTTCAGCTGAGTTTCTGACTCGTATATTCCTTCCTCCTTCTCTCTACTTCTTTCAACCCTTCTCTTATCTCCTGCTGTTGAAGCTCATATTCATGCTTTCAATGTTCTCAGGGTCTTCTTTTATAAATCATATTTTTTTCAAAAATGTCATGTACATTACATTCTACTCACCCAAAACACCTTTTACTCAATGATCTAGATTATTTGACACAAAGTTCATTAGATTTAAAATCACGAGTCTGTCATTTAAAACTCCCTTGACCTTGAAAACTTCCCCAGATAAGTATCCCCTCACCCCCTCTATGCTGAATGTATGGGTGTAGCTCTCCACTGGCCACCGAGACAGAGGTGCACCAAAGAAGAGGTACAAGGACTGCTTAAAGAAATCTCTTGGTGCCTGCCACATTGACCACCGCCAGTAGGCTGATCTCGCCTCCAGTCGTGCATCTTGGCGCCTCACAGTTTGGTGGGCAGCAACCTCCTTTGAAGAAGACCACAGAGCCCACCTCACTGACAAAAGACAAATGAGGAAAAACCCAACACCCAACCCCAACCCACCAATTTTCCCTTGCAACTGCTGCAACCGTGCCTGCCTGTCCCGCATCGGACTTGTCAGTCACCAATGAGCCTGCAGCAGACGTGGACATACCCCTCCATAAATCTTCGTCCGCGAAGCCAAGCCAAAGAAAAGAAAGAAATGGAAATGGTGACCTTCAAAGCAATGCCTTAACTTAGCCACTTGTGTTTACAGTTCAGAACACAGCTTCACTTATGGCAGCATTGTTAGGAAAAAAAATGACGCCACAAACTCAATTTTTCAAGGGTACATCGCTGTGATCCAGGTGGGCAAGGGTAACAAGCATAACATCTGTGGTTGCAACTCTAATTAGTAGTTATTTGCAGCTGCTTGTTTTATTCTATTGACCAAAAGCTTCTATTCTCACAATAAAACATTGAGATGGTCATCAGATGAGAAACTTTAATGTTTTGTTTAGTAATTTGACCTGACCTTTTGGTTTAATCTTAGTTCCAACCATGAGGGTTAAGATACTGTATCTCAATTAAATCCTTACAGATTTATTCAGTTTGCTGAGAAAACTGTTCCTTATGGTAAATAAATGTAACCAAAATACTTCATACATTTTCCATCCTTAAGTAAAGCATTCCAAAGAAATATGTCACAATTCCACTAAGGACATTCTAAGGACATCTTTTGTAATGTTTATGAATTGATGAGCATTTTTCAACCAGAAGAAACTTTTCCTCAAGCCTTTTGTATGCTTTTGGTATTTCTTTGCAAACTTGAAAATTTCTGTAAAGAAATTACTTATGTCCTACAGAAATGAATAAAAAAACTTGAAGTTTGTTATTCACGGTTTTGAATGTATTCAGATTCATTTGAAAAGTTTGAAACCTAATTGTCCATGTACAGAAGACAGCCAAACCGGATGACATTCCTGATCGAGTGTTGAGAACTTGTGCAGATCAGTTAGCAGAGTTGTTTTTTTATAGATATTTTTAATCTGTCCTTGGCCAAGGCTGTGGTTCTAACAAGTTTGAAAATGGCTACAATCGTGCCTGTGCCAAAGCACTCTACCGCTATGAGTCTGGATGACGACCGTCCTGATGCACTTACTCCCATCCTCGCAAAATGTTTTGAAAGGTTGGATTTATCTTATCTGAAATCTTGTTTGTCTGCCACTATGGATCAACATTAATTTTCCTACTGTGCTAATAGATCGACAGAGGATGCCATTTCAACAGTTCTACTCTCTAATGACTCACCTCGGTAGTCTGGACTCTTATGTAAGATTATTATTTATTGATTATAGTTCAGCTTTCAACCCTGCTATACCATCAAAACTGATAACTAAACTATGTCGTATGGTATCAGCTCATCCTTTAGTAATTGAATTCTGGATTTCCTTATTAACAGACCCCAGTCTGTTAGGTTGGGCAATATTCTTTCCTACAGCATGAACGCTCCAGGGTTGCATGCTGAGCCCCCTTTTGTATTCTATCTTTACCTCTGACTGTGTTCCCTATGTACAATTCAAGCTTGATTATAAAGTTTGCGGATAACATCACGGTGGTAGGCCTGATCACAGGGGACAATGAAATGGCATATAAGGGTGAGGTTCAGCACCTAGCCTTGTGGTGTGCTGAGAACAATATGTTACTCAATACCCAAAAGACAAAAGATATCATTATGGATTTTAGATGGACGGGAAGCCATATGCACTTACCGATTTCATTAATGGAGTGGTGGTGGGGCATTTACAGAGCTTCAAATTCCTGGGGATTCCATATCTCTGATGATCTCCAGTGATCTTTGAATTCATCAATGTTGATCAAAAAGACACAATAACATCTTCATTTTTTGAGACGTATGAGGAGTTACACCTCCACCCTAGGATACTACTGGATTTCTATAGATGTACTATTGAGAGTGCGCTGCCATACAGTATTTCAGCGTGGTACAGGAATTGTTCTGCAGAAAACAGGAAGATACTCCAGTGGGTAGTGAAAACTGCCCAATGGATTATTGGAATGTAATTGCAATCTGTCTGTAGGGGATCATGTTTGGACAGGACGAGGAATATCATTAAAGCCGTAGCACACCCTAACCACGAACTATTTACTCTCCTATCATCGGGCAGACACTGTAAGAGCCTTCGCTCGAGAACTACCAGACTTAAAAAGAGCTTTTTTCATGAAACCGTGATCATGTTAAATACGGTGTTGAGCTGCACTTATATTTCAGATTCAGTCATCTTTTTTAAAACAGTTTATTTTAGATTTTTGCGGTCTTATTGTATATGGTCTGTTGTGTGTTTTTTTTATTGTATATATTTGTTGTATTGTATTCTATTTTATATTCTGGTCGATGCTAATCATGTTTTATTGGCTGGTATACCAGCATAATGCCAATAAAAAGTTTCATCATCATTAAATTAAAGATATTGATGAAGGGCTCAGGCCCAAAATGTTGGTTGCATATGTTTGAAACATAAAGAATGCTGCATGACCTGCTGAGTTTCTCCAGCACTTGTCAAAAATGATTCTTACACTGTGGGACAAATACATGGGACGCCATGCTGGAATCTGAATTTATCTCAGGGTGGTAAGAGTTTGCGAAGGTATCACATCTCCATTTACTCTGCCCTTGTTCAGCTTTACTATGCTATGCCAGGAAATAGTTTTGGAGCAGTAGTTGTGGAGCCCATTCCGATTCTGCGATCTGATGGGGTGTGGGAAATTGACCCCAATTGTTTATTCTCTTTTCTGGTTCTGCTTATACGTGGATCACAGAAGGTTGGTTTATGGGTTCAACAAGAGACATTAAACGTTGTCCTTCGTTGCTCAAGGGATTGAATTACTGGTGAGACTGCACCTGAAGTAGTGTGCAGTTCTGTACTCCTGACCTGAGAAAGGATATACTGGCTTTGCATGGAATGAAGAGGAGGTTCATTAGGTTGACTTAGGAAATGAGGAGGTTAGCTTATGAGGAGAGTTTACATTGATGAAGGGAGGGGATCTTACAGATACATATAAAATTATTGAAGATATAGATAAGATAAATGAAGGGAGCTTGTTTCCATTGACAGTTGAGACCAGAACTAGGGGGCATAGTTGCATGATTTAGGGAGCTGATTTAAGAGAGTGATGAGGAGGAATCACTTCTCCCAGGGAGTAATGAATCTGTGGAATTCTCTCCCCAATAAAGCAGTAGATGCTGCCTCATTAGGTACATATTTACATAGAACAGTACAGCACTGGAATTATGTGCCAAACATAATGTCCAAATCAAACTAAAACTCTGCTGCTTACACTTAATAGATACCCCTCCATCCCCTTCATTTTCACATCTATCTAGAGCCACTTAAATGCTATTGCATCAGCCTCCACCACTGCTCCTGGCAGCCTATTTCCAGCACGCAGCACCTTTTCGACAAAACATTTGCCCACGCATTTCTAAAACCATCCTCTCGCTCACCTTAAACACCTGTTCCCTCATGCATTTCATCCTATCAAAGCCTCTCATGGGTAAGTGGGCTGAGTCCTCAGCCAGATCAGCCAAATCTTATTAAAAGGCAGATGACCTATGTTCAAATGAAGGCAACCAATTATATCAGCACCTAGACAAAAGTGACTGTAAATAATTCAAGTTTAATTCAAAATTACTGTTCCATGAGTGCTTTATTTACTCATGTTGCAAATAACCATATAACCATTTATGGAGTGGAAACAGGCCATGTTCACCTAAATACACTGAAAAATCCTCTACTTCCTCCCTCATCCATAACCACCCACCACTCCTACATTTACATGTAACGTAGCTAAATATACATCACTCTAACTCTCAGATTTCTTTAGAAATCTTTTTTCTTCCAGAAAAATACACAACTGTACATGAGATGCAAAATATAAAATGTTCTCCTGATGGGTTGACAGTAATGATTATTTTCAGTCAATATAAAAATCCTAGAATAAAAGAACTAATCACCCAGCATTTTCATTTTGTCGTGTGTCTTCACACAATACTATTTCTGAAAAAGTACAGGGTGAGTTTAGTGATTGTAGTCATTCGAATGTAATTTTTTTTTAAGAGCAAAGATATAGGCCTTCACTCCATAGGAGATATGGAATGGAGAATGGGAGATTGCTTGGCGAGCACTTTTGCTCTGTCTGCATCAATGACGGAGATCTCACACTGGTTAACCATTTCAGTTCTGCACCCTATCCCTGTGCTGACATGTCGGTCCATGGCTTCATGTACTGTCAAACCAAGGCCACCCATAAGTTGGAGGACCATCACCATATTCCAAATAGGCATTCAGCAACTGGATGGCATTAACATCAACTTCTATAGTTTCCGCTAGCCTACTTCCCCATTAAACCTCTCTTCCCTATCTGTTTCATCTTGTATTCATCTGTGTGAGTTCTTAGGCAATGCATGGATGAAGGAAAAGGTTTTTTTTTTATTTTAAGGTTGATGTAAATAGCACCATAAGGCATGCCATGAGGCTGCAAGCCTCCATTCCAGATCTAACATACTGTAGTCTCCTGTTCTGTGTCAGCCCCTGCTGGCAGCCAAGTCTAATCAAATGGGAACTATAATCAAAACCTTGCCAGTGGCCATGCAAACATGATCACTATAATTACAGCTCAACTTACTTTTAACTAACGTGTTTTTTTATAACTCTACAATTTTAACTTTAACACCAGGAACTTACATTTTCATTATTATCAAAATTTTTTAAACTTGTTTCCTGTGTTCACATTTACATACATTAAAACTTGGAGAGTGAATAAAATAGCACTTCATTCTATAACAGGATTCTTTAAATTTGCTCTATCAGTCTATTAGGAGGATTCATGTGTCTTGATGATCTCCCGACAAATTATCCTTGAATCTGAGTGGTTGCCTCAAATGATGTCTTCTTAGCTGTGTATTTAGGTTGTTCAAAAGTATCTGTCTTTCCATCTACTGTGCCTGGTCCCATTTGAAGGTTTCAATGAGTTCTTTGCAGGACTTCACTATGAGTCCATAAGTTTGTTTTGACTTTTAGCCATACTTGGTCACCAGTGTAGAGTTCCAGTAGGATTTTTGTTCCTCTGTCAAAGTAATACTTTTGCTATTCTTTCTATTGTTCTTTGAACTTCCTCACTTTCTCCCCCTATTTTGTTTTTAGGAGGTTTTCCTGGATGGGTAGGTTTGATCTTAGCCTACATCCCATAAGAAGTTGTGCTGGTGACATAGCACATTCGAGAGACATTGTGCGGTATACGAGCATGCTCTGGTAGAAGTCTGTTCCACTGTCTTTTGCCTTGTTCACCAGTCTTTTCATAATCTGTACCAATTTTTCTACTAGACCACTGGACTGTGGAAAATGAGGACTTGATGTGGTATGTACAAAGTCCCACACTTTGGCAAAATGTTGGAACTTTTAATTCATTGTCTGTGAAGAGCTCGCATATCATGCCATGTCTGGAGAATATGGCTTTCATATCTGTTATTATAGTATCTGCAGTGGTGGTGTTCAGTTTACACACCTCTGGATACAAGGAGTAATAGTCTGTGACTACAAGATAATCCTTCCCTTGACATTCGAATAGGTCAGTGTCTACCTTCTGGTAAGGTCTGTATAGTGCTGGGTGTGGCTTTAGTGGTTCTGCAGGATTGCTTGCTTGATATTTCTGGCATATTGTACAGTTTGACACTTCTGATTGCCAGGACATCACTTCTTGTGCTCTTTTCTTACACTTTTTGATTCCGAGATGCCCTCTCTGGATCCTTTTTTGGAATCTCTTTTCTCAGACTCTTTGGAATAAGGATTTTACTTCCTTTGTAGATGATGTCTTCAGCCACTGATAGTTCCACCCTGCAGTTCCAATACTCTGAAACATCAGGTGAGCAGTCCTGTTTCATGTTGGGCCATCCATCCAAGATGTTTTTTCTCAATTGTCTCTCAGTGTTTCATCTTTGCTTGTCTCTGACTTTATGAGCTCCATTTTTGCATCTGATATGGGCAGTGCACTTGTGATCATGTTCACGAAGGCATTCATGTCTTCATCCAGTTTGGTGTTTGCAGGCTCTCTCATGTCAACAGCTCTAGACAACGTGTCTGCTGTATACATTAGCTAACCTGGAGTGTACACCAACATTCAGTGTATAGCATTGCAGCCTAATCATCATTCTTTGTATTCTAAGTAGGCATTCATTTAATGGCTTTTTGAACAATACAATCAAGGGCTTATGGTCAATCTCTACACTGATTGTTTGTGCTGATACAAACTGATGACATTTTTCACATGTGATGCTGAGCAGCTCCTTTTCAATTTGAACGTATCGCATCTCCGCGTCTCATTGAGCGTGATGCATACACAATAGGTTGCCAGTCATCATATTTTTGCAGAAGAACTGCACTGAGCCCACTATGTGATGCATCTGATGATATCTTGATGGGTTTCACTGGGTCATAAAATCTCATCCTCTGTGAACAGTTTCTTTATTTCGCTCCATGACTTTTCATGGTCATGATCCCACTCCCATTCAATGTTCTTTTCTGTTCGTATCCTCAATGGAGCCATCTTTTCTGAGAGGTTGAATATCAATTTACCCATATAGTTGATTATTCCATGAAACCTCTGTACGTCCTTTTTACATTGTGGCCTTGGCATGTTCCCAATGGTGAACACCTTTCTGGGATCTGGTCTGATGCCCTCACTGCCAATGATATCTCCTACAAATGTTAGTTCTGTCACCCCAAGTTGGCATTTCTCTCTATTCAGCCTCAGGTTTGCTTTCCTTGTTGCTTCCAGGACTTTCCTTAGTCTCTCATCATGCTCCATTCTCATGGTTCCCCAAACTATGATGTCATTCATAGAGGTATCAACTCTGTTCAGCTGCTCATAGACCATATGGATAGTTGTGTGATACACTTCAGGAGCTGAGGCAATTCCGAATGGTAACCTTAGGAATCTGTATCTGCCAAATGGACTATTAAACATGCACACTCTTGAACTTGCTTCATCCAATTTCAACTGCCAAAATCCTGATGATGCATCTAACTTCCTGAAAAATTTTGCATTTGCAAACTTTGACATAATTACTTCACACGTCAGAAGCTTAATGTGTTCTCTCTTTATTTCTCTGTTTAGATCTCTTGGATCCAAGCAAATTCTAAGCTTTTCATTCTTTTTGTCCACAACAACGAGTGAACTCATGCATTCTGTTGGCTCATCTATCTTCTGAATCACGTTCAGGCTTTCCATCCTGTTCAACTCCACCTTTAATTGATTTTGAAGCGCAAATGGAACATTTCTGCATGAATGTATTATTGGTGGCACACGTTTATCCACATTGATTGTGTGTTCTCCTAGAAGGCAGCCTAGACCCTGAAATAGGTCTTTGTACTCCTTCATGAGTTCATCATAGACTATCTCTCCTTCAATTTCCACAATGAGGACTCTGTTTACCAGGTTCATTTTCTCACAGGCTGTTAAACCTAGTATGGCCTGTACATCCTTTCATTCCACGATGTGCTCTTTGTCCTTGTGTTTCACATGCATTCTCCTTGCACTGGTATATCGATACTTGAATAACCTCTCACCTTAACCTTTGATCCATACATCTTTGGTCTGGGTCTAATCTTCTTAAAATCAGTCTCTGATATTACATTAATTTGTGCTCCAGTATCCAATTTAACTGAAATGTATATGTCATTCACTTTTAATGTCAACATCCAATCTTTCTTGTTTTCAATCACAACATCTACATAGAATTCCTCTATCTCCCTTCCATCTACTCAACCTTTTCCTTTCCACTCACATACCATTTTAAGTATTACCTATGCCATAGGTGCTCTGTGATTAGTAAGGGATTGCTTAAGGTGGTATAAGGGTGGAAAGAAAAAGGTTGAAAACCACTGTTTTAATTGTCCCTAATTGACTCATCATGCGCACAGTTGCATAATGCCAAAGGAATGGCTACTGACAATTTTCCTCAAGCAAGATATTTCAGTAACAATTGGGTCTAGAGCAGTGATTCTCAACCTTCCCTTCCTACTCACATACCACCTTAAGCCATCTCTTACTAATCACAGAGCACCAATAGTATTGGGATTACTTAAAGTGGTATGTGAGTGGAAAGAAAAAGGTTGGGCACCACTGATCTAATGCATGAACCTTGCTTTGTTGCACTTGGTTCCTCCAGCAACGGGCATAATGGTTGCTTTTGTTGCACATATAGCATGTTTTACCATATGCTGGACACTCTTTTGGTAGGTGTTGTGTACCACATCAATGACATGGCTTTCGATTATCCCTTTCATTTTTGTTCACTGGCCACGCCCCTCTTTCCACTTTGGTGCACTTTTTGATAAATGGTTTATGTCTGTTCTTGCTTACTGCATCCATGTTGCAGCAAGTTTTATTGAACAGCTCTTTTGCCTGCAATTTTATAGTTTCTGCAGCTCTACAGAGTGCTATGGCTTTTTTCAGGACTACATTTTGCTTCCTTAGCAGTCTTTCCCTTAGACTGTTATCTGGAATACCACACACAAGTCTGACTGCAACTAAGTACAATCCAAAATACTGGTTAAATCTGTTCCAATTTTCAGCCACATTAACTGTCAACTGAATTTTTGCTGGCTGTTGCGTCAGCCTCCTGCTGGCAGCCAAGTCTAATTAAACAGTAACTATAATCAAGGCCTTACTAGTGCCAATGCAAACATGATCACGATAATGACACTATCCCTGTCTTCATTCCCCAAGCTCTGTACCCCCTTCCTTCTCCATTCACAGAGCCATCTTATCCCCCCACTCCTCTTTGATGATGTCCCCTCCCTTTCTTATCCACCTATTACCCCCACTCCCCCCACACCATTTTGTTTGGGCACCTGCCTACATTTTTCTCTGACCTTGATGAAGTCTCAAGCCTGAAATATTGGTTATGTACCTACATGGCAAGTAAGAGTCTTGGTTCATTTCAACAATAAAATCACATTTATATTGAACACACTTGTCTGAGTATTTTTTTAAAAAATTATGACCCTCAGCATAAATTTCTTCTCTGCCCTCAGTCCCAAATCCTCTATAAGAAGATCATATCCCCAAATATTAAACTCTTTTGAAATATAGGAGCCAGTCCTTGCAATTTATCCCTTAAATGTTTTGGAGAGATCACTTCTCATTCATTTAAACTTCGTAACATCTTCATAACATCTCTCTATTCATCCCAGCAATTCCTTGCTACATTGAGTCCAAATTAATCCTTAGTTAGCTGTGCAAACCAGAATTGTCCACAGTACTCCAAAATGAAGTCTCAAGAAATTCCTGTTCAATAAAAGTTCAAGAGAAACTGAGTGGTTATGCTTCAAACCTTGTGTTGGAACTCCCCTAAGCTTTTGCTACTAAGCATGTAGAATGAGCTCATCCATTGCTTCACCTTTCTCAAAAGTATCAGCCTTGGTGTGAATTATTTAATGGAAAAGTATTTTTCACGACACTCAGGTCTGGAATTGTGTGACTTCTTTAACAGCAGCTTTAAAATCTCACACAATTTGGAAATAAACTAAATCCTGTATAAAAATTACATATTAATTTCATCAACGTGGAAGCTTGGGACAAAATTCACCAGTTCAAATGAGTTAAACAAGTAAATCTGCAGATGCTGTGACTGTAGCTTCATACACAAATCTGCTGGAGAAACTTGGCAGATCATGCATCTGAAGCAAAGGTATATAACCAACGTGTTGCTCCCAAGATGAGGTCTTCCTTTCCAGATCATCTGAAATATCTCCTTCATCAAAAAAAGTGGCCACCCCTCTGTTGCCATCAACTCAGCCTTTCCCACATCTCCTCTACTTCCTTCACATCTGTCCCGACCTACTCTACCCAGAGACTCAGCAAGGACAGGATTTCCTTTGCCTTCATCTACCAACCTACCTGCCTCTGCATCCAACACATTATTCTCCCCAATTCCACCGCCTGTAATGTGATCCCACCACCAGTCAAATTTTGTTTTTCCTCCCCACTTCGCCCTTCACAGGGACCACTCCCTCTTTGACTCCTTCGTCAACTTCCCACTATTCACTCCCATAGAACCTACCTCTGTGGCCACAGGAAATTCAATACATGCACCCACACCTCCTCCCTTCTCAAGCAAGAGGGAGAACAGCCAGATGTGATGACAGTGACATAGGAGCAGGGATGAGGTACTGAAGAGGGAATACAGGGAGTTAGATAAGAAGCTGAGAAGCAGGACCTCAAGGGTGGTAATCTCGGGATTACTGCCGGTGTCACGCACCAATGAGGGTAAGATTAGGAAGTAATGGCAGATGAATGTATGTCTGAAGAGTTGGTGCAGGGGGCAGGGGTTCTGATTTGTGGATCATTGGGATCTCTTCTGGGGAAAATTTGCCATGTGCTAAAAGGACAGGCTACACCTGAACTGGAGAGGGACCAATATCCTGGCAGGTAGGTTTGCTAGAAGAGTTGGGGAGAGTTTAAGCTCATTTGGCAGGGAACCAGAATGTGAGGGCAGAAGGTAGAGCAGAAGGTGAAAAGGATGATGCATTGTGCTGTGAAGAAGGACAAGCAGGGGAGGAAGCATAAATGTAATTGGTTGGAGGATTTACAATGTGTCTGTTTCAATGCAAGGAGTAACTAAAATGGCATTAACTTCTCTGGTTTCCTTTAGGCCTCTCTCCTGTTTTTTTCTCTCTCTCCCTCTCTCTCTCTTTCCCTATACTTCTATCTCTCTCTCCTTTCCTCCAGCTCCCCACCCTCTGTCCCCTACATTCAGAGAGCTTACTGCCTCTCTTATCACTTCTCAGCTTTTTTATCCTCTCCTAGTCTCCATATCCACCATGCTATTGGTGAGCACTCCTCCCCTCCCCTTTCTTCCCTCCTCCCCCCACCTTTTATTTCGGTGCCTTCCTACTTCTTGCTTGTACCTTGATGAAGGGCTCAGACAGGAAACAACATCTCACTGAATTTGTGTGTGCATTTGTTCTAATACAGAGAATTACATTAAATCCTTGTGTCCTTTTAACTTGCTTTGTCTGTTGGCAGATGGCTAGAGAGCAACATGGCCCACATGGAGCAAAGGTTAATTAATAGTGGATTTCCCTTGTATCCCAGTGTGGCTGTTCATTTCCTCTGGTAGTGTCAAGTAATGCTTCATTCTTCCATTGCCTCCTGACTCTGACCCCATGATGATTACCAGATTTAATTATCCTTCCCGAGCTCTGAAACTCAGAATTCTTTTTCTGATCCGGTGTTACCTCGCTTTGCATTGCAAAGACACTGTTAAATCCTTCCTCTGTGGCCAAGCTTTGGGTCAACTGTCTTAATGTCATGTAGGTCTGCCTGGTTATTTTTGTTTGATAATTCTGAGGAGCACATTGGGTTGTTTGTTATGTCAGGAAGGCTTTAAAAATAGGTGAATGTTGTCACATAAGTGAGCAAATTTTTTGTGACAGTGCATGGAACCTTGAATCTTGAATCTTCCATTCAAAAGAACTACAAAATTATTCCTTGCTTGTCTGAAAGGGCAGCTGGGTTTGTCAACACAGTGGCAGCAATTGTCCTTACAGCAACTTATAGTGCAGAGAAAAAACAATTCCTCTGACCGTACTCATTATTGGCATAGTACCCATTGGTTCTGTTCATATACAGAGTCATAAAGGGCAAAATAGGCCTTTTGCCCGACTCGCCCATTCTGATCAAACTGGAAATTTGGTCTAGTCCTATTTGCCTGCATTTGGTGCTTATACTTTTAAACCTTTTCCATCCATATTGTCTGTCCAAATGTCTTTTGATTTTTTTTACTTTGCTATTTAGGAAGCCAAGTTATCAAATTAGATCTTCAACCGAAAGAATGGGTTAACAAAACCCAACAAACAACTGTAGATGATACAATAATGCATCAAAGTCACAATATTGGTATACAAAGAGATATGGTGAAGATACACTATTATTGAGATTGTATCACTTATAAGGTAGAAGAGTTGGATTTAAGATAAAACCTGGCATCTGACAGGTAGATATATTAATAAGCATGAGGTGAAAATGAAAACAGATTGTTGCTGATGTTGTCCATTTCACAGCACATATTGTCTCTAACTACTATAATTCTAGATAAGTATTATAAAGAGTCACTGAAGTGTGAGTTCCGTTTATTTGCAAATTACAGCACCAGCGACCCAGGATTGACTGTCTATAATGAGTTTGTATGGTCTCCTTTGACCTGCATAGGTTTTCTCCGTGTGCTCTGGTTTCCTCACATCCTCCAAAAATATTCGGGGTTGGGAGGTTAATTGAGTGGCATGGGTTCAGGGACCTGCTTCTACCATGTTGTAAATAAATTTAAATTAGTCATGAAAGGAACGTAATAATTTGAAAACATTGAAGGTTACTATTTTACTTTGAAGTGTAAATCCTTGAAATTGAATCGCGTGATGTCTGATTTTTAAATGCCAATTACATAAAATTTGATTTTGCCTGGAATAGTTTTCATAAGAGAATATTTTGAGATTAAACTGCATCAACCATGAAACTATTCCTTGTATGACCTTGTCAGGTCACCTTATCTCTTCACAAAAGAAGTCCACCTAATGACATAATTAAACAGCTCTATCATCCACTTTCACCTGCACTGACATAAGTATGAGATTACAGAAACAAATACAAAATTCTATAGGGGGGAGGGGTTGTAGTTTATAGTTTTTGTTTGTTTTTATGTATTTTTTGTATGTTTTATTATATTATATTTTGCAAATTATTAAATGAAGTTTTCAAAAAAAAAGAAACAAATACCATTATTATAATGCAATCTGCAATCAACTAGGAACATTTTACGAAAGTCCGTTACTCTCCTTGCTATTTAAAGGGATATAAATGACATGAAGGGACTGATCAGGCAATTTCAGAATTCACTACAGGCTGCTTAGAGACCTTCCAAAGTCCACAGGATCATCAGGAAGGAGTTAGTTTCAATGGGTCTGTCTCTCCACAGCCTCTCAGGCCTGCAGTGAAGGAGGGAAACATTGTCAACATGGGCTAAAATTGACACACCGAAGCTTCTTCAAAGGAAATGCAAAGTAGTCCCCTATGTGAACATTGACCCCTTCCAATCATTAGGCACCAACACCATATCCAAATAATCAGATTTCAGATTTTTTTTGTATTTATTGTCAGATACATACATGACATTGCATTTAACCTTGAGATTCTTTTTCCTGCAGGCGAGGCAGAATTGCCATTTATCGGCAGTGCAAAAAAATGCCTCAATGTTCACATGTAAACAAATAAATAAATGTAAACAAACTGTGCAATATAGTGAGAGAGGAAAAAAAAGTCAGTAAAGGGAAAAATTAAGAGTCCATAAATGAGTTCCTGATTGAGTTTGTTGTTGAGGAGTCTGATGGTGGAGGGATAGCAGCTGGTCCTGAACCTGGTGGTATTAGTCTTGTCGTCCCTAAACCTCTTTCCTAATGGTAGCAGAGAGAACAGAGCATGTGCTGGGTGGTGTGGATCGTTAATGGTTGCTTCTGCTCTCTGACGGCAGAATTCCCTGTAGATGTTCTCAATGGTGGGTAGGGTTTTACGTGTGATGTCCTGGCTGTGTCCACTACCTTTTACAGGGCTTTACACTTAGGTTTATTGGTGTTGTCCTACCAGATTGATGCAGTCAGTTAGCACACTTTGCATGACACATTATATCACAAATAAAATCTCTTACGACTGGAGGGAGAAAAATGTTTTATTAGCTTATAACTATGGGTAGGGTTTCACAGAAGTCTTCAGAAGGGTTCTGGGTTTAGGCGGGAAACCAGGGTTATATGTGAGCAGATGGGGGCAGAGCCAGGAGGTGGGGCCAGCCATCAGCATAACACTGCCAGTGAATCCCAGTTCACTGCACACATCTGTAGAAATCTCCCAGGGTTTACAAAGACATACCAAACCTCCTCAGACTCCTGAGGAAGTCAAGGACCTGGCATGCTTTCTTCATGATGCCATTTGTGTGTTGGGTCTGTGGCATGATCAACGAACACTGTCAGACATGAAGCAAGCAGTCAAAGGCTTTATTGATTAGATGACCTAGACATGCATCTCCATGCTGCTGGCTCACGTCCACGGCAGGTATGAGGGAGGAGACTAGGGCTCTCAGCCATTATTAGGGGATCTTATGGGGAAGGGCTACAGGTAAAGAACGTGAACCAGCCTGTCCAAGCCCAATGAGGACATGCCCGCAGTACCATGTTCCACCACAGAATCCAAGAAAGATCCTCTGAGACAGGGATCCAATAGTAATAAAAATCAACAGGGAAGCCTAAATGACAAAGAAAATAATACCACCTGAGTGATTATAAGACTATGAATGACTAAATCCCTGCTTCAATTTCTTTAATACCCCGGCACCAAATTTTTTTTTGAGAATCTCTTTTTTTATTTGTAAACAGCAATGTGCAGATCTGCCAGACATCTCTCATGAGATCATGATGTTTCATTCAGCACCTTTCCATTACTTGGGATTCTTACTTCTAAAAGATAACACTGTCACCACTTCCTTCCATGCTATTAGATACTATACAGTTGACCTAGAAGTTCTCCTGGCCTCCAAACACACAGGTCTTTCCCTCCTGGTGTGTTAACCAGTTGTTGCTAATTTCTGCAGCATCTGTCTCCTCCAGAATGTGTGCTGTGGTTTTGGGAAGTGTGTCACTGTGAGATAACATCTTCTCAGACTCTCTCTGGTGTGAGAAGATGGAGTAGTGTCAATCAAGATGCCACTGTCCCATTCTAGTGCTTGCTTCTGTCAGTAAATCACCTTACTGCCATTTCACACAGAAATTTGGCATTCACGCTTTCCTTTTAGAGAGACTCGACTTGATATTGATAAAGAATGCAATCATGTTTTGGTGCAAACAAAAATGTCAGATTTCTGGATAAAGAGAAAAGATTGAAAATGTGTACCAAGGTGGCTTTACTTTACTAGATTTGAAACCCTTAGCATTTGATTGACAAATCATTTCTAAATTTATTAACAGGCTCATAAATCTGCATCGGTAGCTTTTAGCCAAACTCAAGTTCAAATTGACACTGGTTGACCTGCTGAGTTTCTCCAGAATTGTATGTTTTTACTAGAATTCAAATCATTCAGAATCACCAGAGAAATCGAGGCAATTAAGTGAAAGATTACATAAATCTCACCTTCCTAAAAAAGGAAATATATTGCATCTTTTGGAAGTCAATTCAAATGTCTGCTGGGATATTAAGTATTTGCATATTAGTTGATCATTGCTATACCACCTTTTACAAACTGGCTGTGAACTTTGCAGCTGATGTCTCCACAAAATTATCAACACAAACAAGGAAAGAATGACTCAGATGTGGACAAAGCCTTTCACATTGTTACTGCTTCTCAATCATTACGATGAAGTATTTGTGAATTGTAGTCATCGTTATCTTGCTGAAATGAACACAAGAAATCATACCTCTGGGCAGAAACTCAGCTTCCCCTTGGACCATATCTGGTACATGAAGTCTGATCCATGCAACATTGATCTGACAAACTTCTTAAGTTTGTGCTGACAGTTTTCTATGGTAAAATCTAATCAAGCAGGAAATTCTTGCTCTCAACCATCTGACTCAATCTGGGAGTGATTGTGCACAAAAGACCTTCAGACGTTGATTTGCACCCTCTTCGTCTAAACAAGGTGGTTAAGTTATTGAATAAATATTGCAGTGTTCACAAGTGGAACCCATCTACCGATGTGTCAATCATGTCAGTACCAATTTAGCTAAAATACATGACAGGCCAGCACATATCAGTATCTCATAAAATTATTGTGTCCTTAAAACCATTACTGAGCAAAAATCTTGATACTTCAAATGTCCAATCCCCTAATTAAGCTTGGTGACATAGGTCCCTAATCTTAATGGATCATAAGATTTTCTTTCTATTTAGATTTCTAAGGTTGTTTCCAGTTTCCAATTGGCTTCACTCTTTCATTAATTAGTATCAATTGGCCTAGTTTGGTTCGTGGGAAATATTGGAAATTTCATTTGGATGGAAGAAGAAAATCGGAAGAATAAGCTTCACTCGCCCTCAATAGTAGCAGTCCATACCGGAGGCATCAAATGAGGGGGATACTATAAGAAGTCAGCTTGTATTGAGCACAGGCAGGAGTTATTTACTTTAAAGAGAACTTCAGGAAGCTGCCCTTCTTAAGTGATGGTGTTGCTCTTTATAACCTCTTGCGGTAGGCATTGCTGGTTACTTGGACAGAATCCATCTTTGCTTTTAACTGTGCAAGTCACCACATTTTCTCAACTGCTTTGCCACTGCTGTTTTTAATCTGCAATAGTGGACATTATCTATATCTTTCATTTTGTAGCTTCACTTTTCTTGATGGTGACAGGGGCTCATTACAATGCGATGTAGTCTTACTGATTGGCAATCACTCATTGATGTCCAGTAAGTAAAGCAGAAGACGTCCAGAAGAAGGGTGAAGATGCAGCCAAAGGGGGAGCAACACTACACCCTTTCAAATTGCCATGTAAATAGGAGTTAACCAGGCAATTTGCTTGGTTGACAACCCAGCTACATGGCTATTTGAAATGGTCCAACCAGGTAAATCTGGTCAAAACCAAAATGGGTCCAAGACCTACCTCAGAGGTGATCAAGGAACTCAGTAAAACTTATCCGGGTGTCCTGCTCCAGTGAATTGAAAGGGGAAATGGCTGATCCAGTTACTTTGGTGGCTGAAAAACCACTGTCCCGAATGGGGGGAGGGGGTGCCATGATGTGCCACTGCCAAAAATGGAGGAGGACCGTGATGTGCTACTGTCATGACGTACCTCTCCACTTCGCACCAATGGCTCATACGGGTAAGGAAGACGGCCATTGTTCCCGCACTGAGCTGTCACCGTGAACAGGAGAGGTTTGTCGTGGCAGTGGCACATCACTGGGAGGTAGGGACAAATGACAGCCGGGAGCGCGGGGTGACTAATGGGAAGGTCATTTAGGAGAACAGAAACGGAACTGACTGCATGACGCGTCACTCACCACGTCATCGCAGGGATGGGATCCCCCTTAAATCACTGGGTTGGCGATTTATCAGGAAGGTCTGGCTGCAATTTGAAAGGTGAATCCTGCACCCACGACCCAGTAATCACAGCAGGGTCCCAGGAGGGCTACCTGCGTCCTGAAATTTGAAAGCACCTATTGACGTATAGCAATAACTCAATAAATTGTTCAATAATTCCAATAGCCTGCTTATTCTCCTGCTCTTAAAATTCACCTACAGTGCCTTCCTCAATGTTTGGGACAAAGACATTGTTTTTTTTCCTTTATTTGCCCCTGTGCTCCTCATTTTTAAATTTGTGATCAAACAATTCATGTGTGATTGAAGTGAACAGTCCAGATTTTATTTAAGGTTATTTGTATACATTTTGGTTTGATCATCTAGAAATTACAGCACTTTTTATACATAGTTCCCTCATTTCAGGGCACCATAAGGTATGGAACATTTGGCTTCACAGGTATGTTTGTCAGTACTCAGGTATGTTTGATTGCTTCATTGTTGGAGGTATAAGAGAGCTCGGCTTCTAAACTTTTGATCATCTTTGGATTTTTCAACGTAAGAATCAGAGTTGAGCCCAATGAAAATCATAGAAGCCAAGAAAATCAGGAATAAAAGAGGAAGAGACATCGCCCAAACCTTAGGTTTATCAAAATCACCAGTTTTTAAGAAGAAAGAGCATACTGGTGATTTTGATCAGTAATCGCAAAGGGACTGGTATTCCAAGGAAGATTCCACTGCTGGTGACAGAAGCATTCTTATCATCATGAAGAAAAATGCCTAAATAGATCGGAAATATTCTTCAGGAGGCAGGTGGGGATGTGCCAATAACAACTGTCTGCAGAAGACTTCATGAACAGTAATAGAGAGGCTATACTGTAAGATGCATATCATGGCAAAGATGTTATGCTTTGTATCGGGGTGGGCAACCTTTTAATTTTTAATTTAACCATATAGCATGGTAACAGGATATTTCTGCCCATGTACCAGGCATGTAGTTAATTAAAGTGGCATGTGGGCCAAAATGGCCTGTTACCATGGTGTATATCTAAATTAAAAATTAAGAGGTTGCCCAATCCTGCTTTAATCATTTGCAGCTTCTTTTCACCTCCACATTTTTTTCTCGCCATCACTAATATGGGTTAATTTTGATCTGTCCACAAACCCTTTTTCCAGAATTTTGCAGGCTTCTTTAAATACTTCTTGCAAAACTGTAATTGGCCATTCTGTGGCTAATTAGTGGATTGCATTAGGGATCTGGACCAGCTGGAAAAATGGGCTGAATAATGGTAGATGGAATTTAATGCAGACAAGTGTGAGGTGTTGAATTTTGGAAGGACAAGCCAAGAAAGGACATACATGGTAAATGGGAGGACACTGCAGAGTGCAGTAGAACAGACAGGTTTTGGAATACAGATACCTAATTCCCTGAAAGTGGATAGGGATGTAAAGAGAGCTTTTGACATATTTCCCTTCATAAATCAAAGTATTGAGTAAAGAAGTTGGAAATGTGATGGTAAAGTTGTTCAAGACATTGCTGAGGCCAAATTTGGAGTATTGTGTGCAGTTTTGGTCACCTAACTACAGGAAAGACATCAAACTTTATATATTTGATGTTATATCTATTTTTTTTCCCCCAAACTTAGGTAAGACATGATATCATGTAACCATTGAATAGAAGTGGGTGAAGAGTTATCTTTCCATTTTATCAGAATTACTCATCTAGTTATCAGCGTGGTAAAGGCTAAGATTCTTATTTGGGTCAAAGTCAAGGATATTTCCTCTTCTTGAGAAAACCCAAATAAACCAATGAAAGGGTACGGTTCGAATTTGATCTTAAGAATCACTGATAAAGTTTGGAAAATATCTTTCCAAAATTTTTCTAAATTAGGGCACTCACAAAACATGAATCAATGAAGCGTCAAAGATTTTACATTGATCGTCTAGTCGATCAATATTAGAATAAAAACAAAATAATTTAACTTTAGACGTGTATTCTATGTAACAAACAATGTCATGTGCAATGTCATGCACAAAATGATTGGTGTCCCAGTTCTCATCTGAAACTGATATATTCAAATCACCTTGCCAATCATTCTTAATTGCAGCCACTGAGGCTGTTCTTAAATGCATTGTTATTATAAATAATTGATATTAATTCACCATGGGTAAATTGCAAATCAAAAAGTAAATCAAGAATATTTATTTAGGGAAATCAGAAAGTTTGGACTGAACAAAATGCCTGATTTGTAAAGATCTGAAAAAAAATGTCTGTCAGGAAGTTTGAATTTTGCTGTGAATTGTTCAGAAGAGGCAAAATTATCTCAAATAAAAAGATCTTTAAAACTTTTGATACCTAATCTATACCACTCCTTGAAACCTGTGTCTAACAAAGAAGGTTGAAAAAGATGGTCATATACAATAAGGCTGGCAAGAGAAAAACTTATGATATCCAAAAAAATTTCCAAAATTGTGCCCATATTCTCAACTTATGCCTCATTATCCAGTTAATGTCAATTTGGAAAAGGAAAGGGGTAAAAAAGAACTGAAAATTCCCAATATAGATGAATTTTTTTAGAAAAATTCAATTCCATTTTTACCCAAGAAGGGCGGTCGACTAATTTATCAAAATGTAATAATAAGAGTAAATTGGATATATTGACCACCTAATAATAAAATTTGGACGTAATAATCCTCCATTCTTTTTAGTCTTTTGGAGATGACCCTTATTTGTACAAGGTTGTTTTCCTTGCAATGTATATGAAGAAAACCAACAAGGTCGGGTCAGATACAGCAATGAGCTCTCTGAACCCTTCTCCATTAACAATGGCGTGAAGCAAGGCTGTGTTCACGCACCAACCCTCTTTTCAATCTTCTTCAGCATGATGCTGAACCAAGCCATGAAAGACCCCAACAATGAAGACGCTGTTTACATCTGGTACCGCACGGATGGCAGTCTCTTCAATCTGAGGCGCCTGCAAGCTCACACCAAGACACAAGAGAAACTTGTCCGTGAACTACTCTTTGCAGACGATGCCGCTTTAGTTGCCCATTCAGAGCCAGCTCTTCAGCGCTTGACGTCCTGCTTTGCGGAAACTGCCAAAATGTTTGGCCTGGAAGTCAGCCTGAAGAAAACTGAGGTCCTCCATCAGCCAGCTCCCCACCATGATTACCAGCCCCCCCACATCTCCATCGGGCACACAAAACTCAAAACGGTCAACCAGTTTACCTATCTCGGCTGCACCATTTCATCAGATGCAAGGATCGACAATGAGATAGACAACAGACTCGCCAAGGCAAATAGCTCCTTTGGAAGACTACACAAAAGAGTCTGGAAAAACAACCAACTGAAAAACCTCACAAAGATAAGCGTATACAGAGCCGTTGTCATACCCACACTCCTGTTCGGCTCCGAATCATGGGTCCTCTACCGGCACCACCTACGGCTCCTAGAACGCTTCCACCAGCGTTGTCTCCGCTCCATCCTCAACATCCATTGGAGCGCTTACATCCCTAACGTCGAAGTACTCGAGATGGCAGAGGTCGACAGCATCGAGTCCACGCTGCCGAAGATCCAGCTGCGCTGGATGGGTCACGTCTCCAGAATGGAGGACCATCGCCTTCCCAAGATCGTGTTATATGGCGAGCTCTCCACTGGCCACCGTGACAGAGGTGCACCAAAGAAAAGGTACAAGGACTGCCTAAAGAAATCTCTTGGTGCCTGCCACATTGACCACCGCCAGGGGGCTGATAACGCCTCAAACCGTGCATCTTGGCGCCTCACAGTTTGGCGGGCAGCAACCTCCTTTGAAGAAGACCGCAGAGCCTACCTCACTGACAAAAGGCAAAGGAGGAAAAACCCAACACCCAACCCCAACCAACCAATTTTCCCCTGCAACCGCTGCAATCGTGTCTGCCTGTCCCGCATCGGACTTGTCAGCCACAAACGAGCCTGCAGCTGACGTGGACTTTTTACCCCCTCCATAAATCTTCGTCCGCGAAGCCAAGCCAAAGATATGAAGAAATAAACAAATCCAGTGAACTAAAAAAGGATTTAGGGTGAAAATTGGTAAAAATTGAAAAAGATAAAAAACTTAGGTAAAATTATAATTTTAATTGAATTGATACATCCAATAATTTTAATAGATATGGGTGACAAATAATACTGAAAAAATTATTTCAATAGGCTTTTATAACTCCTAGTAATTGTAATTCCCAGATAACTAAATGGTCTTTCACTACCTTAAAAGGGAAATTGGAATATCTTGTAAAACGATGCCTTTAAGGATAATAGTTCACTCTTATGCAGATTTAGTTTATAACCCAAGAACTGGCTAAATTGGGCAAATGTGAATTGTGTGATAACACATTTAAAACTATAGAGTACAAGGGAAATTAAAAGTCAAAGGTATCTTTATCTCAAACATTGTGGAGGGCACTGTAGAGGAAGTGCAGAGCTTCTTAACGGCATGTAAATAGACAAGTTCCCAGGACTGGATAAGATTGGTATCAGACATTTTGGTGCCTGCATTTTGGCACTATTTGGCACTTGCATTTTGGTGATGGATATTTTGTCACTGGACATTTTGGCAAAAAAATTGACTTTTGTAGCCCTTCAGATATTTTGGCACCCACAGTTTGGCGCTAGAAATTTTGGCCCGGCTTCCTCCCCCACTTACTATCTGCTGGCTGATTCCATCCCACCATACTATTTGAACGCCAGGTGTTGCAGCACTACCTGAACCCCCAGTGTTTCAGGAATTCTCTCCACCCAGGCAACCGCTCCCAGAGCAAACAAGGGCTTTATGTAGCTTATAGCGATATATTTAAATTATTAAAAACAGTTGGGGAACAATCAAAAACAAGGATCTTTCAGCAGTCTGAATCTGTGGGGAGTGGAAAACAATATTTTGGGATTTATTGTTAAACTTATTATACAAATAATCACCTACTATAATCACTTATTATTCAATGCATATAGTAAGCAGTTTCCATATGCATTAGTGAAAGAAACTGCATACCATATGCATGGTGTCTGGGCCTCCCAGCATCAACCCAAACTTTGTTACCAAGTAACAAATCTATAAAGTAAGCAAGCAAGTGATTACAATAAAAGAAAAAGAAACTTTGCTCTGGCTAGGAAGATGCCAAATGGAGCTGTCTTCAGCATCAATGGTGGCCCCTCCATTCTCAACATCAGGAGTGCCATCTGCATTGAAGAAGTCAGCTCAGGCTCCTGGCCAAGAGTGGAGACCTCCCTGTAGTGATAGAGTGCAAGTGATCCTACTGACCACTAGAGGGAGGTGTAGATTGTTTTGTTTGCAGGCGTGGAAGAAACAGGAGAGTGAAAAGTATGTATCAATCGTTGTCAGCAGAGATATGGAGAGGGTAAAGTATCATGATGCTGTAAATTGGACTGGAAATGTCGACCATGAGTGAAGGTTGTTTATACAATGATTCATGCTGTACCTGCAAGCCACTGGACTCAATAGCAAACCAGATGCATGAAGGATTGCATTGCTACTTACCTTGGTGGAACCTCAAACACCAGAGGTTTTTAACACATTTGTTTTTGCCGAGGCAGCTGACCAGGGAACGTTCGACAAGGTTAATGAGATGTTTTATGACCACTATTGATCAAATAAAAATGAAACATTGGAGTGTTTCATATGCACATGCAACTACATGGAGAGAGTTTTGATACTTTCTTAACATACTTGAAATTAAAAGCAAGAGCATGTAATTTTGGATCAGTGTAAGATTGAATGATCTGTGATCAAATTGTGTTTGGGATTATTGATAAGGAAGTGAGAAAAAGGTTGCTGTGAGAGACAGAGCTTACCTTAGCTGGAGCTGTGAAAGAGCTCTGCAGCACACAAGAAAGTTTGGCAATAGTGCAAACACCAGTGAAAATGAAGGCATAGTCATAGCCAAAAATGAGATATAAGAAACAACAAAAAGATGGAGAGACATTCAATTGTAAATGATATGGCACTCAACATCCACCAAAACAATGCTTAGCCTATGGATGTTTTTCCAAAGGGAAACAAAACTAAAGTGAAACTGTACAATCTATAGAAAAAAAATGTTCTCAGTGATGCATTTTTCATTAGCATGGTAGTGATTGAAGATTATAAACCAACAGACTCTGAACAGTCAAACATGAACAAGTAGACTGTCTCATTACATATACATGGAACAAATATTCCTTTCAAGCTGGAAACAGGGGCAAAGTCAACTTGATCTCTGAGCGCAACTTCATGCCAATGAAGATCAAGCCATACATCCAATCAAATTCTGTACTAAACAAACCCTGCAATGGATAGAGCATTGGCACAAAAGGTACATGTAAACTCAAGGTGAAAGTTAAAGATAAAGATAACCACTTTAGGTTCACAGTGCCCCCAGGTTGATATGAATCACTGCTGGGTGAAAAAAACATGTGAAAACAAGCCAAATCAAGAGGGTGTTCCACATTAATAGCGCAAATGCACAGAACAATGTGGAGGAAATACTGGATCAATTTCCAGACATCTTCAAGGGGTTTGGAGTTCTACCATTCACCTTTTATATACAGTTAAAGGAGGATGCATGCCTTGAGATGGATTCCATTGTCACTAAAAGAAAATTTTAAGCAGGAACTCGACCCTAGGGGATAATAAAGAAAGTGGAGGAGCCCACAGAATGGGTGTCAAAAAGAGCAGTGACTTATACATGTGCATGGACCCGAAATATTTGAATAATCAAGAAAAATCTCAGTAAAATGTTACCACAAATCCAAAGATTGATGATGAAGCTACAACATTATGAATGTGAATTGGTATACACACCATGGAAACTTATACTACAACATCAGAGCTGAGCTGAGTGTTGTCAATGGGCTTCTACTCAGACAGAGCAGAATAATCATTCCTCCATCACTGTGACAGAGATGGTGAAGAGGGTGCATGAGGGGTACCTTGGAATGGAAAAATGCAAGAGGAGGGCCAGAACTCTTTATTGGCCAGGGATAAATGCTGACATTGACAGGGTGGTTTCAAGCTGTGAGACCTGTTTTAAACATTACATGAAACAGACAAAAGAATCATGATAATAACTGACTTACCAGCCAAACCATGGGAGAAAGTTGGAACTGATCTATTCCACATGGATGGAAATAATTTCTTGCTGTTTATTGATTATCTATCGAACTATCTGGAGATTGTGCTGCTTCCTAACATTTCTGCTGCTTGTGTGATTAAATCCATCTTTGCAAGACATGGAATTCCTCAAATTGGACCATGCTACAGCTTTAGAGAATTCCAGAACTTTGCAGAAGATTATGATTTCTGACATGTGACTTCAAGTCCTCTGCATCCACAGTCACACTGTAAAGCAGAGAAAGGAGTTCACGTTGTTAAACAGTTGCTCAAAAAAGGACAAGACAGTGCCTCAGAACTGTACCTAGCTCTATTGAGTTACAGCACTTTGCCATTTGAACATGGCATGCCACCTAATCAACTTCTGAGGGGATGTAGACCACATACCACATTTCCCTACTCTGCAGTCCCAAACAAGATCTGAGATGTCGAATGGAAACAAAAGCATCTGCAATGGAGACAATAAGCAAACTATGACATGCTGCTCCAAGCCAACATTTCATCGGGCTGCTTTGGAGCCAGTCCAGCACACAAGCAGCACCTGGTATGGGCTCAATGTGGGATCAATGGGCAAAATGGCCATCTTCCCTATCCATATCCTCCAAACAGCTGAAACCACTCTGCCAGTGCCAGCACCAGCCAGGGAAATGCAGAATGGTTCCAGCTGCATAGGTAGGGAAGACAAATATTTTGCCGATTGATCCTGCATTGAGATGCTGGGACTAACGAACAGCCCCGAAGTCCAAAGTAGCCTGGTGATGTGCCAGAGATCAAAGCAGCCCAATGAGGTGCCAGAGGTCAGGCAGCCAGCGGGGCAGGCTGTCAGCAGGCAGCTGACGGGGCTGTCAGCAGGCAGCTGACGGGGCTGTCAGCAGGCAGCTGACGGGGCTGTCAGCAGGCAGCTGACGGGGCTGTCAGCAGGCAGCTGACGGGGCTGTCAGCAGGCAGCTGACGGGGCTGTCAGCAGGCAGCTGACGGGGCTGTCAGCAGGCAGCTGACGGGGCTGTCAGCAGGCAGCTGACGGGGCTGTCAGCAGGCAGCTGACGGGGCTGTCAGCAGGCAGCTGACGGGGCTGTCAGCAGGCAGCTGACGGGGCTGTCAGCAGGCAGCTGACGGGGCTGTCAGCAGGCAGCTGACGGGGCTGTCACAGCCTCCCCCAGTTGTGCGCTGACGGCTCCAGTGGCCACTCCCCTGATGGCCCCCCCAGCCGCCACCGGCAGCCCCAACCCCTACCAGCCGCCCCGTGACAGTACCTGATTGGCTGCTCATATCATATGTTGGGTGGCACGGTGGGTGTATAGTGTTTTTTTAAATGTTTTGTTTTAAACAGGGGCGCACAATGTCAGTGCTTGCCCTAGGATCCCACTTTACCTAGATACACCACTGTTGACAGCTCCCAAAAATTGATTTCCAGGGCCATCCTTGTTCATTTCATCCTGATTACATCTTTGGAGGGTCTCCTAGATCTCTCGTACTTCCCATTCTTTCCATTATGGCCTTCAGTCAAGGTACAAATCCTTTGGAGCCCACTCTCTCTCATAATGCCATTGCTTCCTGGCAAACTCCCAGCATCTTGCTTTTTGAAGTACCTGCCCATGTTTTTCAGTCTTGGTTAGCTTTACTGGTACCAGCATTCACAAGACTTTCCCTCTGTTGTCCGTACATGGAGCAATGTGATATTGAATTGGTTGCAAAAAGTAATTTTTTTATTGAACAAGAAGCACAGAGTTGGCTTGTTGGCTGCTTAACCTCAAATTATCAAAAGTTTAATCACTTATCTTCACTCATTTACAAAATATTACCATTAATAAACTATAGTGACATATTGGCACTAATAAGTAGCCAATAATAACTGCCTTTATCCTGTTATATTTCTCAATCTTACATGTTTGCTTCAATATTTTAAGAACAAGATAGAAAATTGGCAGTTATTTTAATCGGGAATCATTCAACCATTCTGTGCATTATATGTCATGAGGGAGTAACTAAATTATTAAATGCTCATTGTGGACATCAGAAGACAATTGAAGTCAGTGATGTATGCAAAACATATCACGTAGCCTCTTTTAAAAGCAATCCATCTTTCATTCTTAGATAGCTGATCTAGTTTTCAATTTCAGTCAAATTCTTAATCATTTCACCAGTCTTCCATTATAACTCAACAAGAGAAGTGAAATTCTCTGGAAATGGTGTAGATCAATTGGAAATGAATTAAGTTTGTTTTCACCTTTTAGGTATTATTGGACATTAACAAGGAAATGGATGAGTTTCATCGATGGTTATTCATGGATATTGCTTCATTAAGTAAATCTGGAACTCATGCAGAGTTCACAGTTGCCTTACCATGCATGGTAATAGTGTTAACCAAGAAAGCAATAGTGTTAACCACGAAACTCAGCAAATGCTGGGGTCAAGTGCAATGCACAAATGCGATGGAGGTACCCAGCAGGTCACACAGCATCCATAGCAATTACAGGGTAACTAATGTTTCAGGCGTGGGACCTTCATCAGATAGAAGTAAAGCAAAAACAGGCAGGAATCTGAATAAAAAGGTAGGGGGAGGGGAGAGGAGGGAGGAGAAGAGGGAGGATGGGGTAGGCGTGGATAACAGACCAAGTGGTCATAGGTCAATGCTTATACCTGCCTAGGTCCAAAACATTGGTTACCCTTTATTTCCTATGGATGCTGCGTGACCTGCTGAGTGTCTCCAGCATGTATTTGTATTGCAAATGGATGGTAAGAGTCTCTTTCCAGAATGGGCAACCAATGATAGATGCTGGTAGAACCAAGGAATGAATGCTGCTTTATGAATCTGTTCTTTAAGCTTAAATTCAAGTACCAACTAATGGGATTGAATCTTCATACAAGAAAAGAAAGCTCAGCCATCCAGAATCGGGGTTAGGCCTCATGCTTTTCCCAAACATTACAAAAGCACTTGATGTCTTATGATGGAGCCTTAGGTTTTTTTTTTAAAAAAAGAGATCATGGCAAAGTTACATGACAGGGATGAATATGTCTTCACAAGAACATGGGAACATAGCTGTGATGAACATAGTTCAGTCCAACACGAAGCATATATATTAACCCAGTTTGCGTGTTAATGCTTGTGAGCAAGAGGAAGACCTTGATTTCTGGGGCGAAACAGACTTTCAGACCTAAAAAAGGAAACGTATGTACTGACAGATTCCTTAATCGAAAACTTACAATACTATAGTGGTTTTACATAATGTTTTGAAATGGCCTGATTTGATGAAGAGAGTTTGTAGTTATATACATGAGTAAAATGTACAGATACAACAAAATTCTTACATCCTATAGCCAAACAGGTACCTTAGATAACCCAACTACAATAGTAGAAGGTAAGTGAAACATTATTGTCAGGACAGAAAGAGTGATAATAAATATTTAAAAATTGGTAAATAAATATAGGCAGTTGCAAACAGTGTATCAAAAAAGTGACATTTGAACATGTAGACTAATCTTTTGGTGGTCTCAGAATAGTTTATAGTTAAAGTTAGGACCGTATATGCATGATCAAGAGCCTGGTACCTTTGAAGATGATGTGCTGGACCTCAGGCAGTAAGAAGTCTGAAGAGAACAGTGAGAAGGAATTATGATATTGTATGACATTGGCTGCCTTACTGAGACACTGTCTCATGCTGCTGTCGTCAATGGATGGGAAGTTAGTGCCCGTGATGAACCATGGCAAGTTTTGCCACTTTCTGCAGCCTTCTCCATTCCTGGGCACACGAGTTACCAAACCAGGCCATGATATATACTTTCCACAGTAGACCTGTTGCAGTTCAATAGATGGCATTCGATGCTGAATCTCCTCAGACTTCTCAGAAAATAGAGATGTTGATGTACCTTCCAGAAGAGATCCTCTCATATGTGGACTCCCAGAAACTTGAATGCATTAACCTTCTCCATCACTATCGTGATATTGGAGAAGATGCCTGGTCCCTTGGAATCATTTTCCTGAAGTCCACAATAAGCTCTTTGGTCTTCCTGACATTCAGAGCAAGGGTGTTGTTTTGATATCACACATCCAGATTCTTAATCTCTACCCATATTCTGACTCACCATTATTCATTATTCAGCCATAATGGTGGTGTCAATCAGTGAATATGTAGATAGTGTTGGAATCAAACTTAGCTACACAAGTGTGGATAAAATTTGAAATAACTTTTGTTGTTTTTGCACGTTGCAAAAATAGCATCATTTATTGTCATGTGTACTGAAATATACTGAAAATTTTGGTTTTTCTTGCATAACAGGCAACTCATCTATCCCTGAGTACAAAAGCAATAGCAAGATAAAAATGTAGGGTATAGGGAGATAAAAATATCAGTTAAAATAGTGCAACAGCAAATTATTTAATGGAAGGCTTATGATCTGTTTAGAGGAGTGTAACAATGGAATCTACATTACACAAACAGGGTTTCAGTGTTAGAATGTAGAACAACACTACAGTACAATACATATCTTTCAGCCCTCAATGTTGTGCTGACCTATATATTCCTTAAAAGAAAGTACCAACCCACCCTACCTCATAACCCTCTATTTTTCTTTCATCCATGTGCCTGTCTTCTTCTTTCTTTGGCTTGGCTTCGCGGACAAAGATTTATGGAGAGGTAATGTCCACGTCAGCTGCAGGCTCGTTTGTGGCTGACAAGTCCGATGCGGGACAGGCAGACACGGTTGCAGTGGTTGCAAGGGAAAATTGGTTGGTTGGGGTTGGGTGTTGGGTTTTTCCTCCTTTGTCTTTTGTCAGTGAGGTGGGCTCTGTGGTCTTCTTCAAGGGAGGTTGCTGCCCGCCGAACTGTGAGGCGCCAAGATGCACGGTTTGAGGCGGTATCAGCCCACTGGCGGTATTCAATGTGGCAGACACCAAGAGATATATTTAGGCAGTCCTTGTACCTCTTCTTTGGTGCACCTCTGTCTCGGTGGTCAGTGGAGAGCTCGCCATATAACACGATCTTGGGAAGGCGATGGTCCTCCATTCTGGAGACGTGACCTACCCAGCGCAATTTGATCTTCAGCAGCGTGGATTCAATGCTGTCGGCCTCTGCCATCTCGAGTACTTCGATGTTGGAGATGAAGTCGCTCCAATGAATGTTGAGGATGGAGCGGAGACAACGCTGGTGGAAGCGTTCTAGGAGCCGTAGGTGATGCCAGTAGAGGACCCATGATTCAGAGCCGAACAGGAGCCTGTCTAAGAGTCTTTTAAATACCCCTAATATTTCAGCCTCCACCACCAACCCTGGCAAGGCATTCCAATCCCTGTTGTCTCCCGTAAACATCCCTTCCTTCACTTTGTACATACATCTTTTGATGTTAGCTATTCCTGCTCTGTGAAACAGTTGCTGGCTGTCCACTCTATCTATGCCTCTCATAATCTTGTAGACCTCTATTAAGTCTCCTCTCATCCTTTTACACTCTGTAAATCGTCTTGTAACCTTTGGCAACCTTCAGCTTAACCCACAACTCGTCTAAACTTACTGGCCCATCCTTCATCCAGGTCATTTATAAAATTCACAAAGATCAGGGCTCCCAGAACAGATCTTTGTGGCACTCCACTAGTCACTGACCTTGATGCAGAATATTTTCCTTCCACTACTACTTACTCTCTTCCTTCTTCCTGTGAGCCATTTTTTAATTGACACAGCTAAGGTTCCACTGATCCCATGGTTCATGACTTTCTGGATGAGTCTCTTGCGGGGGACCTTGTCAAATGCCTTGCTAAAATCTATGAAGACAACATCTACTGCCCTACCCCATCAATTTCATTTGTTACCTCCTCAAAAAAAATCAATTAGGTTCTTGAGGCATGACTTTCTCTTCACAAAACCATGCTGACTATCCTTGAGTAGACTGTATTTCTCCAAATGCTCACAGATTTTATCCTTAAGAATACTCTCCAATAGGTTGCACACCACTGACTTAAGACTCACCAGTCTATAATTCCCAGGATTTTCCCTATTACATTTTTTAAATAAGCGGACTACATTTGCTATTCACCAAATCTCCAGCACTTTCCCGGAGGCCAAAGAGAATTCAAAGATCATAGATGGTGCCCCAGCTATCTCTTCTCTCACTTCCCACAGCAACTTGGGGTATATTGCATCCAGCCCTGGGAACTTATCAATCTTGATGATTTTAAGAAAATTCAACACTTCTCTTCCTTAATCTCCATATTGTCCAGCTTATTATATTTCATCTCACCCTGATCCAGGTCCTTTACTCTTGTGAATACTGAAACAAAATATTCATTTAGGACTTCCCCAACATCCTCTGCCTCCAGACACATGTTGCCCCCTTTATCCTTTAGCAGCTCCACCTTCATTGTTGTTATCCTTTTGTTCTTCACACACACCTACACACCTTAATCCTACAGGCCAAGGCCTTCTAATGCCCCTCAGAGAGCTCTCCTAAGCCTTTTAAGTTCCTTCCTGGCAACAATAGATTTCTCATGAGCCCTTCCAGTTTCCTGGTTTCTATATCTAGCATATGCTTCCTTCCTCCTCTTCACTAGTTGCCTTACCTGTTTCATCAGCCATGGTTCCCTTTTCCTACCATCTTTTCCTTGTCCCAGTGGGACAAACCTATCCTGAATCCAGCACAATTCATCCCTAAACATCCTCCCCATTACTTCTGTGCTTTCTCCATGAACATCTGTTTCCACTTTACTCTCACTAGTTCCTGCTTCATCCCTTCATAATTAGCCCTTCCCCAGTTAAGCATTTACCTATTTTGTCTGTTTTTATCCTTTTCCATAGCTCAGGGAGTTGTGGTCACTCTCACCAAAATGCTCCTCCACCAAGAGGTCCAACTCCTGACCAGGTTCATTACCCTGAACTAGATCAAGTATGGCCTCTTCTCTCATTGGCCAGTCCACATATTGTGCCAAGACTTGTCACATTCAGCCCCATCTATCCCTCTTGCAGTCAGGAGGTGCCAGTCAATATTAGGGAAGTTGAAGTCACCCATAACTACAATCCTGTATTTCCTGCACAATTCCAAAATCTGCCTTTTTATCTGCTCCTCGGTATCCCGAGGGCTATTTGGGGGTCTATAGGCTACTCACAGCACAGTGATAGCTCATTTTCTATTTCTGATTTCTACCCACACCGACTCAGTTGACACTCACTCTGCAGCATCCTCCCTTTCTATATATAGCCTTTCTTTCCCTGACCAGTAATGCTACTCCTCCCTACCCCCCCACCCTTTTCTATGTCACATTCCATTCCTGATGAGCCCCAATTACCATAGCTGTACTCTTCTCCCCCCACCTTCCTTTCTGAGCGAAAGGATCCAGCCTCTGCGCCTGAGACGTGACCATTACTACTGGTCACTGGTAGATCATTCCCCCCAACAGAATCCAAAACAGTTTTTGTTTGAATATTTTATTTAAATTTCATACATGTATTAATATCTAAAATAAGAATTGTCTTTCATTCATCTTTAAATAGTAATAGAGAATATTTTATATCCCAACCCCTCCCACAGCCTCCCCTCAAACTAATAACCCCAAAATACATTAAAAAACATCGAAAAGGAAAGAAAACTACATCTGGTCACTAAAGTTACACTAAATTCAATCACATTTTGCCTCTAGAGTATTGAACATATAAGCACCAAGGTGTTGATCAGGTTTTTGAGATTTAGGGGATAATTTCATAATGTAATGCCTAGAGTATTTTCAAGAGGCAAGCAACTACACATTTCAGCATGTCATCTATCCATTCCTAAATTTGAATCTGATTTCCAGGACACTGCTATGCATTTTCTTGCAAATGCTAATGCAATTTTCACAAATTCCTTTTGAAACGCATTAAGTTTTAATTTTGGCTTAATCCCAGATATATTACCTAATAAAAAAAGTATTGAATCTTGAGGAAATTTAACTTTAGTAACACGTTCTAAAAATATTGCTAAGTCTATCCAAAAAAGTCTCAATTTTGAATATGGCCAAGTGGAGTGTAAGAAAGTGCCTATCTCTTGATTACAAAACATTTGGCTGATAAATCTGATTTAAACCTATTTAATTTTTGTGGAGTAAGATATAACTGATACAAAAAATTATATTGAACCAATCTACATCTAACATTTATTGTGTTTGACATACTATCATGACAAAATTCCAACCAGTTTTTCTCCCCAATATTAATATTCAAGTAAGTTTCCTATCTTTGTACAGATCTATGAATTCCTTTTTACTAAATTCCCTTTTGCAATAATGAATACATAGCTGAAATAAATTTCTTAATAGATTTATTACAAATCAAATGTTCTTTTTCACTTCTTTCAGACAGTAAAATTGTCGAAACTAATTTGACCCGCAAGAACACCTTTATTTGATAACAAAATATTGCATTATTTTGTATCTCATATTTATATTTCAATTGATCAAATGTCATTAAGCTTCTCCCTTCAAACCAATCACTATTCTCCTAATTCCTTTACTTGACCAATTACTAAAAAGTCTATTATTCATTGTAAAAGGAATAAGCTTATTCAATGCCATTTTAGGTATCTTATAATTCCTCGTTCCCGATTCTACATTTACCTTATTCCATATATTAATCAAATGTTTCAACAATGGAGTATCCCTATTTCTAATTATTAATCTATTATCTCATTCATATATATATATATATATATATTTATATATATATATCTTCAAGTATTGTCTCCCCTATTTTATGCATCTCTATCTTAATCCATGCTGGTTTTTCTGCCTCTTCAAAAAAGGAAGAAAGAAATCTCAATTGTGCTGCATTGTAGTAATTTTTAAAGTTTGGAAGTTGTAAACCTCAAAATTCAAATTTCCAAGTTAATTTTTCTAATGAAACTCTCGATATTTTGCCCTTCCAAAGAAACTTTCTTACATATTTATTAAATTCCTGAAAAAAATTTATTTGTCAAAACAGTATTCTTGTGATTGAGGGGAACCACCACAGGGGTGCCCTGTACTGTCTGTCTCTTCTCCTTCCCTCTCCTAAAGTCACCCAGTTACCAGTCTCCTGACTTTTAGGGGTGACTGTCTCCCTGAAGCTTGTCTCTATTACTGCCTCCCAAATGATCTCGAGTTCATATAGCACCAGCTCTAGTTCCGTAATACGGTCTCCCAGGAGCTGCAGCTGGATGCACCTCTTGCAGGTTTAGTCATCAGGGACAATTGTGCTGTCCCAGATTTCCCACATCCTGCAATCCGAGCATTAACTCTTCCTAATTTAAATTCAAAGATCTTACCTTATTGAAATGAAGTTCATCCTCAGCCTCCGCTCACTGAAACTTTGTGAGCCAAAGTACCACTTCTACCCTGAATGACTCACACAGTGGCCACTCCGCTTGAGCTACCCCTCTTTTTTATTTGTCACTACCCCTTATCTTAATTACTCCTCCTACCAATCACCATTCTGTTTAACCATTAACATGCTTGTTAAAGGCACTCACCTCCAGCTGGCTCCCTACAATTCCACCTCTCTCAAGTCCCATGCTCCTCTTGTTTCAGTAATGGTCCCGAGATGTCTGTGTCCTGAGTCCCATGCCGCTCCTTTTTAAAGGCACATGTTCTTCCATTATAGTTACAAAGCTACAGGCTGCACTTCCCTGCATAGGTTCTTACTTCCTTCCTTCAGGGAGGGAGGCATTTTATTCCAGAAAATATTTGTATCTTTAAAATAATTTGATATGGTCTTCCTAAATGCCCCAGTTTAGAAGGGTAAGGAAAAGGGACTTGAAACATTAAGGAAGAATATCCTTAATGACATTTGGTTCTTGACTTATAAAACTAGTTGTTTATTCATTGAATGTGAATTCAAATAGAATTTAAGGAATTTTGAGGTGGTCAACCCAGCCAAACAAGTCACAAATGGATCTTGGAGGTTGGTGCTGGAAGTTCACAAGATTTGTCTCACATTCTTTGGGGACTGGAGTGGAAATGATAAACATTGTGGGAATATATGAATAACAAAACATTCTTATACATAAATTTTAAGCATTTTTTAGATTAGCACTTGAACTTCGCATGGGCCAAATGCTGGGTAATGGGACTAACATAGAAGGTTGCTCATGGATGGGCAGGGAAGAGTTGGGCCAAATGGACTGTTTCCATACTATGCCATTCAATGATTATCTCAAAATACTCTTCCACCCAGGGCCTCAATGGCAAGAGGCTGATAGTATTTTCACCAGCACTAGAGAGAAATAGGGTGAGGAAATATTTTCTTCATGATTGGAAAAATCCTTGTGATTCTGGAATTCACTAACTTCAACCAATGTTTTATGAATGTATTTCTTATCACGGACATCTACTATAGCAGAAAGTAATTTCATTCAGTGTCCAGCTGGCAGACAACTTTAGCCAAAACATCATATGGGTCAATGCCCTGGTATCCTGCCTGCAGTTATGATGCCTTCATTCTGTGACAGAATGCTGTACCATCTGGTCTTGAACTATCACAACAAATCAAAGGAGGGTTACAAAGCAACAAAGGCCATCAGCTGGCAAGCTTGCTCTTGAAACCAATGCTCAGCTTGTGTACTACAGGCAAGATATATACAGGAATGCCACATTTCCATCCTTGGTCTACTCCAAAAGAGTCCTGCAGTACATAGCAAAGCGGCTATCTAGACCTGTGCTTGTCTGCCATATGCTGTACAACTTTGCTGGCATGGGTTGCTTTTGTCCTTAGATACATGGCACAAAGCTGCAAAGGAACAGGATGAGACAGAGTCTCCATTTTACTCTAGGCCAGTGGTTTTCAACCTTTTTCTTTCCACTCACATACCACTTTAAGTATTTCCTATGCCATAAGTGCTCTATGATTAGTAAGGGATTGCTTAAGGTGCTATGTGGTTGGAAAGAAAAAGGTTGAAAACCACTGTTTTAATCATCCCTAATTGACCCGTTATGTGCAAGGTTTCAGAACTCCAAAGGAAAGGGGCCAAAGACAATTTTTCTCAAGCAAAATATTTCAGTAACAATTAGGCCTAGAGCAGTGGTTCTCAACCTTCCCTTCCCACCCACATACCACCTTAAGCAATCCCTTACTAATCACAGAGCACCTATGGCATAGGGATTACTTAAAGTAGTATGTGAGTGGAAAGAATAAGGTTGAGATCCACTGCTCTAGGCTATACATGAATAACTAATCTAACTGTGATATTGATAAATACAGTCCCAGTTCCCTTTTCACCAAGAGTCCCACACTTTTCCTTCTTTCTGAGCTAATCATTAAAGCTTCTTTTTGCCACGGTGCAAAAATAAAAGCTAACACAATCTGAGAACAAAGCCAAATGTATAAAACCAAATATTCCCAGGTCAGATAGAAATATCAGCTCATTTTACTGCATGGTCTAATTGCTATCTTCCACATATCCAGTGTTCCCATCCAATGCTTTCATAAAGACTGCAGCATGGCTGGTGGAAGGCATTTGAAGTTCTTTGGATGAGTTCACAGAGAAACTTGCTGATCAATGCCATGTAGATTTGAGACAAGGAAGGCCAGGTCTTCAGAGAACACATTAAAAGCATGAGCAATGGAGCTCTAGGCTTGTTGGATGAAAGTCAATGGTAAATATAATGGTGCACTGTCAGTGATGAAAATAAGAAATCTATTAACTGCAAAAGAATAGCAAATGTGTGCCACCCCCCACCCCATCCCCCTGAACTACTGCCATTTCTCCAGTAACTGAGGCCAGAAGATCAGGTTGGAGACTGGGCACCAAATGGCAAGTGACTCACCTCCCAATGCCATTCCAATGGCTTAAGTCAGGAACACAACGGAATATCATTTTATTTTGGGGCAGCACATTTAGTATAGTAGTTCGCACAATGCTTTACGATGCAGGTTAATTGGACAGCGTGGGCTTGTTGGCCGGGAGAGCACAATGCTTTACGATGCAGGTTAATTGGACAGCGTGGGCTTGTTGGCCGGGAGAGCACAATGCTTTACGATGCAGGTTAATTGGACAGCGTGGGCTTGTTGGCCGGGAGAGCCTGTTACTGCGCTGTGTGTCTAAATATTTTTTTTTAATTAATGTTTAATTTAAAATCTTACATGTGCACTTCCAACAACACCCAGGAAACTTGATGCTATCCAGTTCAAATCAGCCTGCTTGATTGGCACCGCATCTAGCATTTAACTACTCATTCTCTCCAACTGTGCGCACGGTGAGTGCAGAATACAAAATGCACTCTGGTCTCTCAACCACTCTTGTCTAACCCACCAACTTTCAGCGACAAAGCACTTGGAACACCTCCATCTGCAGCTTCTCCTCCAATTTGTGAGCCATCATGACTTGGAAATGTATGAATACTTTCTTTGCGCAAATTTGCTTTTACGAAGAAACCTGTGTTCACTTTTACAAAAGGATTTTCACTTTTACGAAAGCAGCGAGCCATTATAGAGGCTGCGTGTGCACCCCCGGGCAGCTCTTCCTCTCTCTCCTACATCCCAGTCTCCTGTACCTCCCACTACCCAACCTTCTAAGACTCAGCCTAACTACACTGTACATAATTATTTCTACTTTATATGTTGGGTATTGATCATATTATTCCTGCTTTTTAGGTTTTATGTGTTATTTAGTATGATTTGATGGGTAATTTTCTATGTCTGGAAGCGCTCAAAAAAACTTCCCATAGAAATCAATGGCAATCACTTCTTCACTTTACGCCATTTCAGATTATGAAAAGTTTCTTGGGAATGCTCTAATTTCATAAAGCAGGGCATACCTGTATCACAGTTCCTTCATTGCTGCTGCATCTCAATCCTGGAACTCCCCATCTAACATGGTCACGAGAGTCCACCTGAATTGCACAATCACCAAAATATTCCCAAGGGCAATGTGGTGTGAACAATAAATGCTGACCTTGCCATCCACACCCCTACCACTGAAAATAAATAATTTAAGAAGCTGCAGTCCCTCATCGTTAATCAAATATTGCATGCAGATATCAGAGTCTTTAAAATGAATTAGGTGTGCATCAGGATCAAAATTCAGTATGCGGGTGAACTGAGAGGCAGGCTTAAACAGTAAGGAGCCCTGCAATAGGAATACTGATAAAAGTATGGTGATATATTTCACTATTTAAAGATCAAATATGCTTATGGAATAAAATTTGTCAGCTCTGCTGTTAGAAAAGTTAAAATACTTCCTTTAAAATTGAATAGCATTTCAAGGATAAAGATAATGTGTCCACTGATATTTTTCTCCTTTTCTCCCTACAATTCTTCCTGTCTGCCAACCAGCAATAGCATTAATATTCTTAGCATCTTTATTTGATTAGCTTCCCTGGAAGATACATTTCAGTGTTATTATAATTTTAAGTAGAAACTCATTCACCTATTATCGAGCTTAAATGTGTTCCCTCACAATTTAACTCTACATCCACAAGTGTATTAAAATAGTTTGTTATTGAATAACATTGTGCATGTATCACGGTGCACCCTACCTCCACATCATCTCTAAATCATGGGGTTAATCCTCTCTAATCTGTTCTCATTTACATTCAGAATTAATTTTATTAACTACCTCTATAGTGTATCCATTGGAAGTATATTATTTTTGTTACAAAATGTGAACACTAGGGTCTAATTGTGCTGTGATGGAATATTTGCGAATGTTTTTTGGAGATAAATTGGTAAAATTACAGTAGGTTACATACACACACTTTAAAACAGATCTTATTTAAAATACTGAAGAATTCATATGCAGTGACCTTACAGAAACTATGGAGAATGCTATGCACATTTCACAAGTAGGTGTTAATTGAAATGATGTCATGAAGTGAATGGACTATTGTCTTGGAAGAACAACCAGAGCCAGGTTGTCTGTTTTGGACCTTTTTACAAGGCTTTTGACCTCTCTGCAATGTGCTCACTCAGCGGTCATTGAGAGTTATTGTTTACCTAATAAAAACAGATGGGAGCAGAAAAGTAACTCATATTGTTTGCTGGAGAAGGAGGGGTTTTTACAAGTGAGAGATAGAAGGACATGTTGCTGGAAGTTTGAATCTCAGATAGATAGAGAGACAGAAGAGAGTCTTTGGTCTGTGTGTGTGACACAGAAAACTGTAATAAGCTAGGAGAAGCTTGTTGGAACTGAATCAGAAGCTCCAGAGTGACGGATGGCTGGAAGTGCTCCCTGTCTGATGTTTCTCTTGGAATAAGCGAAACAGAAAGGAACTCTATAGTCGCCTGAAAGAAAGAGGTTATCATCTGGAGAACCCTGATGGGGCAAGTTTGTTTCATCATCAAGACATTGAAGTGACTAATGGTGGTATTTTAGTTGTGGAAATCCTGGAACTATATATCTCTCTCTCTGCAAACCCTACAAGAACGTTCCTGAGCGGTAACCATTTACCTTTCGAGCACAGAGCCTGGTGAACATTATACATGTTACATGTTAAATTCTTTGCACAGTATAAGAATTGCCTGCAACCAGAGTACTTGGAAGAGTGAGAAGTGAGATTGAACTGTGAACCAAAGAACTTTTCTTAAATTTACACACACATTAGTTGCGGCAGGGTCCTTTTCTGTCATTTAAGAGAAGGTTGGATGTGTACATGGAGGTGAGGGGGTTGGAGGGTTATTAGCGGAGAGCGGGAGGTTTGAGCTAATGGAGTTGTTCTAGTGAACCGGTGCGGACTCAAAGGCCGACATGGCCTGTTTCCGCTCTGTAAATGGTTATATGGTTATATATGGCTATTACATACACATGCACTTAGAATCAGAAGGGGGTTAAGTTAGGTTAGTTAAGTTAATAGTAATAAGTTAAAATTTGATTCTTTTTTCATGTTTAAAGATAATTAAAAACAGCTTTTGTTCAAGTAACTATTTGTCATGTTGAATACCTATTGCTGCTGGGTTTTGGGATCCTTTGGCTCATAACAGTGCTCAGATCCATTGACATAACATAAGTTGCCTTGCTGTTTTTGCAACATAGACCAGCTTCCCTCGCTTTATTCCAGGCAGGGTTCAATCAATTATTAAGGAAACCAAGAGATATGGGGTTGGTGCAGAGATTTGGCACCAAGGCAGTGGTTCTCAACCTTTTTTCTTTCCAGTCACATACCATTTTAAGTATTCCCTATGCTATAGGTGTTCTGTGATTTACTTAGTAAGGGATTGCTTAAAGTGGTATGAAGGTGGAAAGAAAAAAAGTTGAGAACCACTGGCTATGATCTTGTTGAAAGGTGGGGCAGCCAAAAGTGACCAAACAGCCAACACTTGCTTTCATTTCTCATATTCCTATGTTAGCATATTCCAGGTCGAGTACCCCTTATCCGAAATGCATGGAGCAGAAGTGTTTCAGATTTTGGATTTTTTTGTATTTTGAAATAATGTGATAAGGGTAATCAAGCAGCACAGAAGTATCAGCAGAATACCTGTATCATCTGTTAAGCAACAACAACATATAACGGCTGTCTCCACCTACGATGCTGTGTTTTTTTTATCAAAAGGTTACAGTACACTGGATTTTACTTTTTTTCAATGCAGTAATGTTGCTGGTAATGTTACACTCAAACATAGTATGTTAGGTGGAGATAAATTTCAGATTTCACATGAAAATAATGTTTTGTACTTACCTTGATTCAGAACCATTTTGGCTATTTCGCCATTCATCATTTTCAACAATATCTTTGTACCACAAAACAAAACACACAGTGAGTAATGCATTTAGGTCTGGTGATAATGATGGTTGATAACAAACTGGCACAAACAGAGCGTCAGAGCCTCACATGGAAAGTGAGGTCAGGTGTGGAATTTTCCACTTGTGGCGTCATGTCAGCGCTGAAAAGGTTTAGGATTTTGGAGCATTTGAGATCTTTGGATAACGAGTGCTCAACCTATATCTCAATGTCCAAGCCTCACAAATATTGGAACTAATTCTGTTGCATAATTCTTGAAATTTGCCATGTGACTAAATTTTCCACAAATATATCGTGGTTGAGGGAATGCTTAAATATTACATCTCATATTTGCTTTCAATACCAAAGGCCAGTCAGCCCATTGTGCATGCCAACCTCGGAGCAATCCTATTCCCCCATTTATTTCCCTATAATCTATTTTCGTACATGTGCAATTCAACCCCTGCCATTTGATTTTCCTGCCATCTACCTACATTTGCAGCAATTTATATTAATTAACCTACCAAACAGCACCTCTTTGGGATGTGGTAGGAAACTGAAGTGATTAGGAAACAAACGATGCAGCTGCAGGGAAACATGGAAACTCCACAAATACAGCATTGGCAGTCAGGATCAAGCCTGGACCACTGAAGATGACAGGCTACTTATTGGCACAGACTGTCAGTCAATCTCAAATGAATCCAAGTTAACTCTCAGTCAACTTGAAACCCTGTAAAAATTATTAGAAATACTCAGGAGGTCAGTTAACTTCTGTTGGTATGTAGTAGCAAGTCATTAAAAATGCAAAATATCCCAAGTGAACAGAATTCGACAAAAACAGGATTAAGTGAAAAGGGAGATGCACATGATCCAGGTTTTGTAGGGATTTGCCTGCACAGAAATACTGATATTTCCACAGAAATCCAGCCATATTTTGGATTCCCATTTAAATGTGGAAATCCTGAATTTGTTGGCGACTTCTCATTGCTTGCTGTGCTCGAATACTGGCCTCTTCAGGGATTCCTGCAGTGAAGAGCAAATTTGCAATGATTTCCCTGCATTTACACTGGGAAACTGCCAGTTGAATCTACTCCAGATTAGACCTGATGTGGGAATAGAAAATCAATTATTTTAAATAACAAAGATCATTTATTTAAAATAATTGATAGTACGCATGCTTATAGAGGATCAGTATATGGCAGAACTGATGTGAGCAGGAGACAATGGGAGCAAGAATGAAAAAAAACAGACACTTAGTAAACAGGCAGATCAGGAATAGCTGAAGACATAGGGAATAAAGCAGACAGTCATTTGTTTGTATTCATTTCTATCTCCAGTATGTTTCAGGTTAATCTCAGCTGGGCTACTGGTTGAGATTAACATTAGAAAATGGCAGCACTTCCAGAGCTGCTGTAATGGCAGCACTGCCACTCGTGCAGACCCATGGAGAGCATAGAGCGAAATCACAGTGCTCCCGTGGGCTTCAACCTCCCAGTCTGACTGCCATCAGCTACATACAGGTTTAAACAGCCTGGAATGGAGTTGATGCTGGTTTTATTTGGAAATACTACATCCATGCGTTCTGCACCTAAGACGGCAGTCCCCATGATCAGCAGCGGCCACGCAGGGTTGCAGACTCCGAGGCACCAGAAAATGGGCAGACCATACCCTGTTTAAGAAGACGTTTTGCGAACACAATTTGGTAAGAATTTAATTTTACCAAGTCAATCTAAGTTTGAGATTTTAATGGTTGATAAGGAAACAAAAGGATTTATATCGGATATGTATAGGTTGCTGCAAGAAAAGATGGATAAAGTTGGGCTATATAGGACCAAAGAGAAATGGAAGAAAGATTTAGATGTTGAATTGTCTTGGGAGGAATGGTCAAATATGTGTATTGATAGTGTTACAAAATTAATTAATGTGAGATATAGTATGGTTAATTATAATTTTATTCAGCAATTATATTTGACTCCTGAGAAGTTGAAGAAATATGAATTTTGACCAACAGATTTGTGTTTTAGATGTGGAGAAAAGATAGGTACTTTTATGCATTGTGTATGGAAATATAAGAAAGCTAAATCCTTTTGGGAAAAAGTTATTAAATTTTTGAGAGATTTATTTACAATCGATTTGTAAATGTATCCAATGATCTGTTTATTGGATTACATGAATGCTGTTATTTTGGGATTGGCTGATAAGTCACAATTGGCATTTTTGCGGTTAGGGTTAGCGGTTGCTAGAAAATGTATAGTGATAACTTGGAAAAATGATGTGGAATTGAATATACATTATGGCATAATGAACTGCAATCATGTTTATATTTGGAAAAAATAACATAATTTGCCAAATAATTATTCTTTTTTTGTTAAAATGTGGAGTTTATATTTGGATTGTATGGCTATTGATCTTAAGTAAAAGTTATGTAAAGAGTTTAATTAATTAATTTTAAATGTATAATTTTTTGTAAGGCTCCGAGGGTGGGGGAGAGAGTTAAGATAGTGTAGCTAGTAGAGGGAGGGAAGGGGTGGGGGGATATTACCATTATTTTCATATTTTGTATTTTTTTCTTTTCTTTTTTATGTATATCTGTATTTTTGTATTTTCTTTCTTTGTAATATTTTATAAAATTCTTAAATAAAATTTTCAAAATAAAAGAGAAGGAGATGCATAGGAGACAACCCATGGAATGGTGACCACGGCGGCAGACCAGCGAGAAACTCTGTGGCTGAAGAACACACTGGCAGCGAGCTGTTGGAGACTCAAAGTAAGGAACCTATGCAGGCTGTGGGCTGCTGGTGACTGCGATCAAGGTTTTCACACCTGGCAGTGGACTGCTGGAGACTAGCTCATAACTGGCTGAAGGGGTACCAGGTATTGGAACTGGGATGCGAGAGGGTGCTGAGGGTGCTGGAGGCTTCCTGATCATATTGGAGTTTAGGATCTGGACCTCTGGCTGCTAATGATTGGACTGGACTCAGTGTGGCTGCAGGACTGTTGGAGACTAATCCATTGGCACGTGGTGACTTTGAGGGGACTCTCTTTTGCTTGTCTTTCTCTGACTGTAAGAGGCGCTTCAAGCAATTTCTGCCGATGGCGAATCTATCTATCTCAGAGCAGATTAAAACAAATTTCATGTAACATTGCACTGTCTTTATTACATGACAATAAGTGGAATCTTTTTTCAAATATTTTATTTTTTCCCATAAATATATTCATACAGTCTTTAAACTTTATACATTTCAAATATATATATTAAATATTTATGAACAAAAAACAAATGAACCCCTACCCAACAATATAAGAATATAACTTTGCGTACCATCAGAGCTCTAATTTCTTTTCTAACTATTTTTTTTTCTGGGAGGGATATCACATCTTTACGTGCATTGAAGGGTCAAGTTGTTACAATTGGACCCCTATATAGACTAAGTATAGTTGCCATATCTTAATAAAAATGTCATATTTATTTTTAAGTTATACATAATTTTCTCCATAGGTATACAACTCCGCATCTCCCTGACCCATCAACCAATAAGTAGAGGAGAATCAGACTTCTAGTTGATTGCTAAACACTTCTTGGCCGCAGCAAGGGCCACTGCAACAAAAAAAATTCAAAATTTAGTCAGTTTATTGCTCACATCCATAAGGTTGCCCTGAAGATATAGCGCTGAGTTGTGTGTGAAGATCACTCCTGTTATTCTTTTTAGTGTTTTAGTGATATCATACCAGAATGATCTTACCTTCACACATGACCACGTGGAATGCATGAACGTTCTATAGCTAAAGCAAACAGTGAGGGAGATGGTGGACATCCCTGCCTAGTTGACCTTGGTTCGATTATATATCCATTTACTGTCACCTTCACCAATGGACCCTTATATAATGCTTTAATCCAATTAATATATTTCTCTGGTAGGTTGAACCGCTGTAGTACTTTAAATAAATAATTCCATTTTACCCTGTCAATGGCTTTCTCTGCATCAAAAGCAACTGCCACTGTTGGAGTCTTCTTTCCTTGTACTGCATGGATTAAGTTAATGAACTTAGAGATATTGTCCATTGTTTGTCTTTTCTTAATAAATCCAGTTTCGTCAAGTTTTACTATTTTTGGTACACAGACAGCCAATCTGTTTGCTCATAGTTTTGCTATTATCTGATTCCACCTGCATTGAATTCGCCCATCGTTATTGAATGAAGATCTACCGGGACCAATGCCTGAAGAGGGCGCACAAAATCAGTGAACCGGTGCGGACTCGAAAGGTCAACATGGCCTGTTTCCGCTCCGTAAATGGTTATATGGTTATAGTTTCGATGCCACATCAAAAGCACATTTCAGATTTTGATTTATTTAGTTTTTGTGGCATAAGGTATAATTGATATAGAAAATTATATTGAAGCAATTATATCTCGCATTAATCATTGATGTCATACTGTTCAAACACTAGTCAGACCAGCATTCCTCTGGTATTGTAACACCTAGATCCGAATCCCACCTATCCCTTGAGCTTTGTAGGCCTGGCTTATTAGTTTCACCTTGGCAAGCAAAAAGCATCCTAGTTCTGAATTTGGGTGTAATTCCCAATCAAAACATCTCTTCCACTTCATTGCTTGAGGGCAGGATTATTGTGGGGCCCCATCTCTCTTGCAGAAAGGACTTCAGCTAAAGAAATCAGAGGTTCCATTTGACAGATTATATTTCTGTTTAAATTACTCAAAGGACATAAGTAGCCCTTCTTTGTAGCAATCCTCAATATGTTTAATTCCTTTCTCATGCCAAATATTTAGAATTCCATTACCCAAATTCATGGGCAATAGTTTGCTCTTACAAAATGGTGCTTTTGGTAATATCCCCACATTTTTTTCCAATACTTTCATTAATCTCATACCAAAGTTTAATTTTATATATTAGAATGGGGTTATCCTTTTTTTTGTTATTAATTTGACATTCCATTTATAAATGAAATCCTTCGCTGCACCCTCTCACATTGTATGTAGTCCCATTTGGATCCATGAAGGAGAGTTCTCCTCTTCGATAAAGGATGAGAGGGGCCTTGCTTGGACTGCTAAATAATATATATATTTTTAAAATCTGGTAAATCTTAATCCTCCCAACCTGTATTCCCAAGTCAGTTTTTTTTTCCATGGCGATCCTAGGCATCTTATTATTCCTTAGAAATGTTCTTATTTGACCATTAAGTGTCTTAAAGAAGTTCTCAAGCAAAGAAATCAGCAATGATTGGAAGAGGTGTTGCGGTCTTGGCATTACTTTCATTTTTACACAATTAACCCTTCCAATTAATGTTATAGGCATATCTCTCCATCTTTGTAAATCCTCTTCCATCTATCCAAGTGGGGGAGATAAAAAGTTTATATAAATTTTTGAGATTATTATCTATCATTATTCCTAAATATTTAATTCCATCTAGTTTCCATTTGAACTGTCTTCCTTTTTGATATCTCTCATAATCAAAATTTGTAAATGGCATAATTTCACTTTTTTCCAAATTTATTTTATAACCTGATACTCTTCCATATTTTTCCAGTGTAGTCTGTAGTTTGGTCAAGGATTCAGTCAGATAATGATAAGTATACCAGCACATCATTTGTGAATAAATTAATTTTATGCTCTTCCTGGCCAACTCCGAATCCCTTTATATATGGATCTCTCCTTATAATTTTTGCTAATGGTTCAATTGCCGAGACAAAGAGGCCTGCAGCCAGTGGGCACCCCTGACTGCTAGATCTACTCAAAGGAGGAAACATCAATGACATTTGGCCATTGGTTATAATTTTTGCTTGTGGTTTATGATAAAGAGTTTTTATCCAATCAATAAATGTTCAGACCATATAAAACTTTTCTCGTACTTTAAATAGGAAAGACCATTCTAGTCGGATAAAATGCCTTTTCTGCATCTAATAATATAGTTATACTTGGATTTTCTTTCGTCTTAAATAAATGTATTATCTTAAATAATCTGCTCAAATTATCTGCTGTGTGGTTTTTTTTAAACAAAGCCCACTTGACCCAAATTTATCAATTTAGATAGGTATGCCCTAGTCTATTGGCTAGTACTTTTGCCAAAATTTTGTAATCTGGATTTAACAAGAAGATAGATCTTTATGAAGATGTTTTGTTTTGGTAGTACCATAATAATAACTGTTGAGAAGGATTCTGGAAGATTCTTGATTTCAACTGCTCAGTCCAATACTTCTATAATAAGAGCCATCGAGGTCTTTAAATTTTCTTTAAAACTCGGGTAGGAAACCATCCTCTCCCAGTGAATTATTTGCCAGTAATGCATTCAGGGCTTTTTTGATCTCTTCACTAGTGAAGGGAGTATCTAATTCCTTCTGATCTCTATCTTTCAATTTTGGCAGCTCAATCGCCAAGAGAAATTAATCTATTTCAAAGAGAATCGCTTTTCAAATCTAATTCGTATAGCTTTGTATAATATTGTTTAAAAGTATAATTTATTTCCTTTTGGTGATATGTTAATTTGTCAAACTCTATTTGAATTGCATTTATCATCCTTAATATCTCCTACCTTTAGTTGCCAATGACAAAACTTTACACGGTCTATCTCTCAATTCATAATACTTCTGCTTTAACTTTAAAATGTTTTTTTTTCTCCATTCTATATGTTTGTAATGTTTTGTATTTCAATTTTTTTATTTACCAAAGTTTTATATTTTCCTTTCAAACCCATTCTCTGGTATTCTTTTTCTAATTCTGTTATTTCTTTCTCTAGGCCATTGACCTCTGCCATATATTCCTTTTTTTTTGTATATGAAATTACCTGTCCCATCGGGTAAACTTTTAATGTTTCCCATATTAGGAAACTATTGTTGGTGGAGGGACGATGTGTTTCACAAAACAATTCTATTTGTTCCCTGATAAAATTACAGAAATCTGTCCTTCTCAACAGGGTAGGATTAAGACACCATCTGTAGATGCTCTCTTCCCTCTCAGGTATCATTATCATTTAAGTCCGAGGTGCATGGTCAGAAACAGTTGGGTTAAATATTCCATCTCAACCACTGTTTTTCATTTGTGCAGGCATTAAAAACAGGTCTATTCTTGTATAGGAGTCCTGAATCTTTGAGTAGAATTAATAATCTCTCATTGTGGGTTGTAACTGTCTCCTTGCTGATTTATCAATGATTGGGTCCAAGCAAAAATTAAAATCTCTTCCAATCAGTACATTTTGTTTACTCTCCAATGTTTTTAAGAAAACATTATGTATGAAGAATTCATCATTAAAATTTGGAGCATATATGTTCATGAGCGACCAGTATTCTGTATATATCCAACAATGTGCCATTAGAAATCAGCCTGCTGGGCGATGTGCCTTTGATCAAGACCAGTATATTTTTATTTATTAAAATTGCTCTGCCCCCCCCCACCCCCGCCAACCCAGCTTTGGAATTATAAGAGGAGGATATGACTTGTCCCACCCAATCTCTTTTTAACTTATTATGTACCAATTTTGTAAGGTGTATTTACTGTAGAATAAAACTATTATCTGCCTTTAATTTTTTTAAAGTGTGCTGTTTATCCCATTAATGTAACTGATAAATTTTAGTATTCTATTCATATTTATATTTGTACATATTCAGCTCTATCTTAGACCATTTTGCTTATTCATACAATAAAGTGATTTTCCCTTGTTAACAAACATATACATTAGCCCTGCTCTGTCAGTGACATAATCAAGAAACCCCAGAACCCTGCAAAAAAAGCTCATGTTACTGTCCAAGGAAGAACCCCTCCTTTTTTCTGACCAGAGCCTCAATATCCCTTGTTATCAGTATTATCTAATCATTCCAGCCGTGCCCTTGACTCTAACAAGAACATTATGGCCCTAAACCTTTCCTCTCTCACCTTTAAAAGCCTCCGACTTGCCAGACATCCCTTTACCTGCAGACAGCCTCTCCCAATCGACCTTTGTAAGTTCTTATATATTGAAGTATCCTTTATTATGGCATTAGAAGAGTTCTCTCACAGTAGATAAATGCCCTTGAGCCAAGAAAAACTGCTGAAAATTAAATACTACGCAATATAATCTATTACTGAGGTTCTGTCTAAAGTTATAATCATGTTCATGTTTTTACTGTACTCCGGTGTGCATTTAACATGAGTTTAAACAATATCCAGACAACAGCCTATTTAATTATTGCTGCTTCAGACATTGTTGAAACAATTCATTCATCAACCGTTTCATGGAGTACAAGTTTAAATTGTTTTTCTCTCTGCAGGTGAACAATGGTAATTCCACAGGGCATAACAAGATTGTATATCTGAAATCCCAAGAACAATTTGTTAGAGTAATAAATTCAACTCCTCCATTTTATGCCTGTCAGGTCTTCATAGATTAAACACTGGCTATCACTAGATGCTTTGTCTGATCTAATAGGATATTTTGATTGATTTGTAATTTTTGAGCAAATATATCAAATCCCATAAAACAAATATTTTATTGCATTCAGCATATTTTTGCACTATGTCAGTCAACTGTCCCTTTTACTCCTGATAGCTGTTAAGATGGGCACTTTTACACAGTCACTGAGAAGCAGAAAATTTGCACAATTTTTTGGCTCTGCTGGCAGGGTAAAAATGTCCTTATGGAATTTGTTTGCTAAATTCCATCCTGTAATGATCCTTACACGTTTTTACAGAGTGGCTGCAGTTTAAATTGACTGCAGGCACTTTGTAAGAAACTGCGCTAATGAATGTGACAATCACCCTCTGACAAACCCCATATCACAGGAAGGCAGTGTAAAAATGCTTAGGAAAAGGAAAAATGTCCACTCTGGAGGTAAGTATGCAAATTTCTTAAATGGAATTTTTCCTTCATTTCAGTGTAAAAATCATTATAGAACAGAAGAAAACAGGAGCAGGATTTAACCACTAAGCTCCTCAAGCCAACTTCACCATTCAATGTGGTAATGATCAATTCGTGCTAGCGTTGAGTTCTTTTACGTGCCAGTTCCACGTCACTTTCAGTTCCTTGATCTTTTAAATAATTATCTATCAATACCTTAATTGCCTCTCGTGATCCACCCTCACGGGAAGAAAATTTCAGTGATTTACCAGACTCTAGGCCCTATTATAGTGAAAAAACACATTTGTAAATACAGGTATTCTTGGTTTTTAAATCGCTTCATTTAACTCCATAAAAGGTCCAAAGGAGGATTGACTGGTCGAACTCACTCCATCTTTCATCCACCTTTGGGGCTAGACTCAGAGTCACTCCATCTCTCCATAAAAGGAGTGCCGCTGAATGTGGCTCCAAAATGTAGAAATTATAACGTCACAATGGCACCATCAGACCGCGACTCAAGAGCACAAATCTTAAAGAAGCTATATGGTCAAAAAGGCGATTACGTGTGCAGAATATCTGCCTGAGTCCTAAGACTGCATGCACAGATCTCCACTAGCGGCTGTACCTGTTCTTCAGTCGCCATTTTCACTATAGGCGGCTTTCCCTATCCGCCGTTATGTTTCACGTCACGGCGGAAGCCGGCTCGTAATTCACCCCTGCATAAAAGCACTGCACGATCCATATTTTTGTTCATTAGCAAGTTGATGAGCACATTAGTAAGTTCATCTTTTTTTTAAAAACTTGAGCAGGCGATTATGCTCCTTTTATGTATAAATACCTCTTCTGATTGAAGACATATTTACACATATCAGATATAAATGAATCTTATTTTGCATCTATGTCACCCTGTTTGAATTTCTCCCACTAGTAATGAGCTCATAAATAAAATTCCTGCTTTGACGCAGCAGAATGAAGATCTACCGGGACCAATGCCTGAAGAGGGCGCACAAAATCAGTGAACCGGTGCAGATTCGAAAGGCCAACATGGCCTGTTTCCGCTCCGTAAATGGTTATACGGTTATATAACTGTGATATAATTTACCTCTGAATACATAATAAAGGTGGATCCTAAAAAATGATTATAAATTAGGGAAAACTATCTAATTTGGCCAGAAAAATTAGAATAAATCACCCAGCATATATCTTTATTGGTATTTTTAGTTCGTTTTTACTTTACAGTTAATTTACATGGCTGTTCTAAATATTTGATGAAAGGTAGATTATTGTAGAAGGTGTAATCACCAAACTGAACACCAGGAGAGCATTTTATGTATAGTCGTGGGTTTCTGCAGACAACTTTTTTTTAAAAACTGTTAAATATTCCTAAATTACAAATAGTAAAATCCCCATTGTTCAGAATACAAGCAACTGGCAAAAAAAAGATAATGGAAAGTAAATAGTTTAAAACCATACTTCACTAATAAAATACATTGTATGAATGGATGGAACAGGTCTTGAAATTGTGGCTGTTGTATTCCTGCCTGAGGCACACTTTGAAAAATGGGCTTTATCTTCTCCAACCTTGTATTCTAGCAACACACTGCACCTCCCACTGAATATGGTTTGGCATCTAGTTTCCACTCTGCAATACTTTGTCAAGGCTGAATGGACTCCTAGACTGACACTCAGTTTCTTGCCTTTAGCAAAGACCTGCCCAGAATGGATCTGACAATTTAATCCTGTTTTACATAGAAAATTGATATCCATTAAATTTCACCAAGATTTATTTTCATTGCACAAATAGATCTGTATCTTGAATAAAACAGGAAGAAATATTTTGCCAAGCCTCATTGATGCCAGAAAGTATAAAGCATTACCTCGCTCAACCAGGTCACTTGCCTGCAGTGCTTATAGATGAGCACATTGTTAAGCAGTTAGCAAATCAATGAAAGAGCATCAGCATTCTCTGAAAATGCAGGAATGCCATGACTGGTGAGCAACATTTCTTTCTATTCAGAGGGAGTATGAAAAGAGATTAGTTAGGAATTGTGACAGTGTAACCTCCGACTCTTTTAATTTTTTTTTTAATTTTTGATTTTTCACACAATAAACCATACTGACCAAAATACATACAGACATTTTTCCAACTCTTTGAAAGCACTTCAAACCAGGATACAGTCCAGATTCAATAAAGCATCCTTTAATGCAACAGTGTGTTCGTATTATTCTTAAGTTGGGCATGTTGGAAATATAATTGATCATCATTCACTATTTCTGTTAGGAGGTGGAAAAGAGATAGAGATGAAAAATGTGACTGCAAATGAACATAATGTTATTTTAAACAAATACTCGACATCTCGGGAAGAAGATTTAACTTTGAGCAATTGAAAAGTTATGTAAAGTTAGAAAAAGTTTGGGGTTGTAGGTTAATTTGGGTGTAATTGGGTGGCATGGATTTAAGTGGCTGGAATTGGCTTATACCATGCTGTAGATTTGCTTTCAAAATTTATAAGTTAACACACCAGCAATTTCCTTCTCAAATCTGCCAACCTAGGTTGTGTAAACATCTATGTTTACACATAGATGTTTGTCACTAGAGTTAAAATGCAATTAGGAATACATAACTAAGTTCTTATTCCCTCTACCCAAAGTACATGGTGAAGGTTTTCTGATGCAATGACCTAGAGTGATCAGAACATCAATCTTTTGATATGTTGACTATATAGTTGCAAAATTTTCCAAAGTGGTTTGTAGGAGCTGTATTAAACATGAATGACAGCATTGACAAGCATTTTTCTGAATAAAGGTTTGAGAGAACTAATGGAATAAAAATAAATGTCAGATTAGAGGTACCCAACAGACCAATTGTCTGAATGTAGAATTTTCTAATTTCTAATAATGAATCCACTCTCTGCTTCTATCTCTTCATGCCTTTCCTCCCTCTTTTATGGTCTCCCTTCCTAACCACATCACCCCAGAGCCCCATTCACTCATTTCACCCTTCTGTTCGATTCCTTCTACCTCTACCCTTATTTCCCCACTGTATTCTTCCATGTTTCTCCCACTTTTCAGTTTCATCATGTTTCTAGATCACTCTCACCTTCTTTACTTAGCAGATTCAAGAACTATTTGAAAGGTGTTTAAAAGGTGCATGGTAAGTTAAAACCTAATAGCAAATCTAAGATGTAAATAAGAAAAACGGATAAGTAAAAGTTTGATCGTGAGTTGAGTTTAAGAAGAATCATAAAGGTTAAAGCCATATATGATAAAACATCCAAGTGTAAGATTTTGTGCTTCTAAAGTCCTGACCATCAAAAGTGAGACAGAGGATGAAGCTTAAGCAATGCAATTTTTACTGTTTTACTCTAAAGCTGCTAAGGTGTGCAGATTTAGAGATAGTAGTCGATAATGGAGTGGTCAACTTCATCAGAAGCTGCACAGGGATCAAGGGTCACATGATAGCTTATCACTAGAAAATACTACTGAGCCTTTGATTAGGGCCATTTAATTATATACATTGTAATGTAGAGGAAATACCACATAACAGTGAATAAATGCCTGTCAACCTCTTAAGATTACATATTTATTGTTGTCCTTTAGTTAGTGCTGCCAGCTGCTGGTCACTGGTTACATTGCAATTAATGCAACTGATTGAATATGATCTGGGAGATTCTGCCAGGCAATTCTGAGACAATTAATCTAATGTAGAGAAGTTATACATAAATAAATTTGTTTAACTTAATTTACAAAATCTTTCATATTATGAAGCACATTTGGAAGTATCTGAGATCCATTTTCTTTAAGGCAGCAAAACTCTGGTGTAGACTTAAGCCTTTTTCTGCACACAATATTGTCAGGAATCAGTCTCATGGATGTGAGGTTAATAAATGTCATGAAACTCCATGCTGAATTCTATATGCTCAAAGCTGAAAGTTCCTTGATATCTTTGAGGTTTTCAAACATTAGGATCACTGCCTGCCCCTGATTTCCCTGGAATGCTGGTCAGAGAATTTCTTCTTCAACCCATGCAGTAAACAGTCAGGAACTAACCATGTTGCTTTGAGACTGGAGTCAAGTATTGCTTCGACAAAATAAACACAGCAGGTTTTTTTTCGCTGAATGGCATAGTGATCCATCTGAAATTTTTTGCAGGAATTCAAATTATAGTCTTTGCTCACTAATGCCAGCTAATCTTCAAAAATAAAATTTCTGTGTTACCTTGAAAAAATTTTCAATTCCCATGGTGCACCAGTGGGATTAGAAAAGTCATCTTAAATTGCCCAATGAGTAATCACTCAAGTTACTGAAATAAAATTTAAACAGAAAATGGACAAAATATATAACAGGTCAGGCAACAACACTACAATGAGACACAGTTAATAATACTTATCAATAATAGTACATTTCATCAACAATCATTCATTTGTTAACATCCTGACAATTTCCCAGATTTAAAGTTAATTTGGTGTTTTTCTAGCTCCTTCTTGTGTTGTATTTTCTATCCTCTGATCAGCAGATTTGAAAAGTGACCTATAGAAAACAGTGCAACAGTGTCCCATGGCTTTTGCTCAAATTTTCTTTTGTTTCTCATGTAGTTCACGAATCTCTCAGTGTTATAGAGATGGCGGAGTTAAGATGACGGATTGCAGGTTTTATATCAGCACTTGACAACTTATAGAGAACTGGATTACATAAGCCTCTGTGTATCCCCATAATGAGTGCCTAGTAGAAATGCATCCTTATAAGAAACTTCAGAAAACACATATACAATCTATTTATCTGTTGAAGTGATGTTAGCAACTAATGCATTTATTGCTGATTTAGCCATAAAATATTCATAACCTGCCTCTGTATTAACCATACTTTGTTTTCTATATTGTAGCCCACTGTATGTGAACGGGAGCTGTGCGTTTTTGCCTTCCAGACATTGGGAGTGATGAATGAAGCTGCAGATGAAATAGCAACAGGAGCCCAGGTATTTATCTTTCTCTGACTTCGCAGTTTACAGAAATTGACAGTTACAATGAGCAGATTGCAATGCAGGATTGGGTGGCTCAGGACAATTCGGCTCTCCCTTTATACAAGGAATCCAGATTAAATACACAAAAGGCAGAAATAAAAGAAGTTAATAAATTTTGCATGGACAGTAATTACAATGTTTCCATTAGTAAGTAATGAAATGTGCAGACTGTAATACTCTTGTATTATGATGTTAGTTAGTGACTGGGGAATCACAACTACCTTCAGTTCCTCAGAGTGTACATGGCCACTAGGCTAGAGACTATGTAAACTAACACTCTGGCTCCAGAAACCTCCAATGCTCTTTCAGATCAGATTAGATAATATACTATTTATTGTCATGTAATAAAACAGAAATGTAATATTACATAATATTGTGTTTATTCTGTCATGAGGCAGACAAAGATTCGCCATTGGCATTCCTGGCGACCCTTACAGTCAGAGAAAAAGAAGCAAAAGAGTCCCTGAGGCTCCTTTGATTCACCTCCAGTGTTCCTATGGCCTCTGCAGCCACACAGAACTAGAGCAGCCCACATCCTAGTGTGGGCCCTTTGACCTCAAGTCATCACCAGCCCGTGGCCTGTGTGTGTCTTTCAGCTGCAGAGCCTCTCGCTGGTCCACCACTGCGGTCACTGTCTTCAGAGTTGTCTTCTGCTTCTCCATGGGGACGGGTGCCCTGCACCCGTCCGCTGTTCCCCCAGAGTCTGAAACTCCTCTTGGCTGCTGCCGAACACAGGCAGTATTTAAAATAAAACACCATCAGTTCCTTTAACAGCCATTTAAACCCTAACCCTTTGGGGTTAGCGCTGTCCCTTCACTCCTCACTCTCCCCAGGTCCGCACCAGCAACACCATTTTTTTAACTACTTATTTTGAAAATATTAAAAGAATGAAAATTATTCACAAATCATCATTAAGAAGAGTCTATTTAAATCTTTAATGTTTATAAAAAGTAAAATAAAATAAAAATTCCTTTCTCTCCCTCTTTAATGAACATCTGTAACCCTCATTTCAAGGAATGGAACTGCGCTAGATGCACCAGCTATTTTGATGGATGTGACACTGAGGGACTGGATATGAAGTGTATCCTGTTCCCCAGTTCAATAAGTTTGGAACTCCCCTTGATGTGCTGGGGCAAATTAATCTCCTGTGTGTCCCATACTTCAATGCTACAAGGCACAATATCCCATGTTCTATAAATTCAGTAGGTATATGATGGTTTTTCGCATCAGCATAATCTGGCCCATTAATTGACCAGAAAGTGAATCTAAGTTGACCAAACCTGAGCTGTATGTGTTATAAATCCACACAATAATTCCTCGTGTGAAATGAAAAGTTACTATTATCCCAGCATTAATCTTTGCCTTCGCTAAAGGCTAAGATTTAACTGGAGATGAATAAAAACATTTTGAAATATTCTCTTAATTAAACAGGGTGAGATTTATAAATCATGATTTGTTATCAAGGAAACTTGCTCATTAAATGGTGCATAAATCAGGAATTCAACCTGAATCCAATTGATTCTCAATTGGAAAGTTTAATTAAAATCATGGTTTATCAATAGCTATCTCATATTTTATTATTTCACATTTTCTCACAACATAGAAGGGCATCTTTGGAATCAATGAGTTTATGGCTCAGAAAACTTCCGTTCAACTATTTATACCTTTGTCACTTATTATTTCTACGTGTGTCTTCCCACCCACCTACACAATGGAAATTTTACCGAAACGAGATAACTGATCAAAGTATCTTTGGGATATGGGAGGAAACATGCTGGGAAAATGGAGAAAAGAAACAACTCAGACAGCACTCAGGCTCAGGACCAAACTCTGAAGCCATAAAGCTTGAACTGTTGTGACACTCTGAAGTTCATTCTTTCCTTTAAGTTAAATGCTGATAAATTTGGATCTGAAGTCCTATTCTTAAACCTTCTTAGTGAATTTTGCTTTCATCTTAAGAAGGGCAGAAAATCGCATTTTCCTCTATTATGATCCAGAAGCTACATCCATTTTCCATTTCTTTAAAGCTATACTTGGTAGGTAATGAATGTTACATTGGATGAACTTCAAAGGACAGAGTCTGCACAATATTACCAAAATAGACCTTTGAGATTGACTGCCCTCATTTATAGTTTTGAGCTAAAAGTTGGATGAATTTGACAATATTTGGTCTTAACATACAATATCACTATGAGAGAATGTAAAGTATTCAGCATAATAAATGGAAAAAAATTTGATATTAGTATTAAAGTGAAGGTTTCTGAGTTAAACTCCAAAGCAGAATATTAACTTACTTCAAAAGTTAACCTCCAAGGGTTGGGGGAGTGGGTAAAATTTCCATTACAGTTCATTGATTAAAATGTCAGCATATGATGTCTGGAAATTCCAGCAAACTTATCCAGATTGTGAACTCATAATCAAACTTACATGGCAAAAAATGGAGAACTTACACGGAAATTCCACTCCTGTATACCTAACGTTCGAGAAGGTCCTGTATGGTAGGCTGGTCAGAAAGTCAGATCGGATTGGTTTCAGGGTTTGTTGACTAATTGGATACACAGGTGGCGCAATGAAAGGGGTCAGGGCTGCTGTAGGAGGGCTATTTCTCAGATTTTAGGTCTGTAACCAGTGATATGCCAAAGTGATCAGAGCTAGGTGTCACTTGTTTTAACAAATTTAATCAAAAGATGATCCATTGGTTTATGCGTTTATGGAATGGACCAAAATTGGTGTAATTGGGATTAGTGTAGAATTAATGACAGTTCAACAGTGGGCTGAAGAGTCTAATTCCATCCTCTGTGACTCTCTGACTTTAAATGACATCTTTATTTGATGATTCTGTCCACCCAAGATGAAACATTGCCTCATTAACATGGGTCTGAAAATGGACTCAACAGTATTCAGATATTAGACAAAAACATAAGATAATTGAAAGTGCTCTGCTAGTTATTGCAGTTGACTCTTTAAATGGTCAACAGCAGAAAGTTACTTACATATACAAGTGAGATGAATGTAATCAGCTTCTGATTCTCCCACATTGCACATAACCTCAATATTGGACTGAAGTGTCAACTTCAGAAATCTTGAAACAGGTCATTGAAGCTGCTCTGATGCACAAAAGAATTGTGCTGTCAGATGAGTTAAATTCACACAAAGCAGATGCATGTTGATTGACCAACAGGTATTTGTGGTTGTGGACCATGGGTCTTCTGATTGTGAATTTCACCCAGTTGCAACATAAATGAGAAGGGCATTACTCTTGGTTTGTGACCCACCTATTTCCAATTGATTTCCTTCTATCATTGTAGGTGGTGGATTTGTTGGTGTCTATGTGCCGATCTGCTTTGGAGTCCCCAAGAAAAGTGGTCATTTTTGAGCCATATCCATCTGTGGTGGACCCACTTGATTATCGGAGCCTAGCATTTAACCCAAGGGTATTTTATTTACTTGCTAATTAAGCTTCATGTTGACTGTCTAATATGTATATTATTTAGTTTGAAGATTTATACTGGATTCATGAAACAGAGAAACACAGAGTCTGCAGATGCTGCTCAATCTTCAAAACAGGATTCCCCCCCCCCCCCCCCCCACTAAAGTAGTGCAGATTGCATGACAGTCAAAACACAATGGTGGAGAAATTCAGCAGGTCAAACCGTGTACTTCATATAGCAAAGATAAAGATACATATCCAAAATTTCAAGGTACGAGTGTCATGATGAAGGGCTCAAGCCTGAAATTTTGGATATGTATCTTTATCTTTGCTATATGAAGTACACGGTTTGACCTGCTGAATTTCTCCAGCATTGTGTTTTGACTGTCATTCACAGTGGGCTGATATCGCCTCCAACCGTTCATCTTGGCGTCTCACAGTTCGGCGGGCTGCAACCTCCTTTGAAGAAGACCGCAGGGCCCACCTCACTGACAAAAGACAAAGGAGGAAAAACCCAACACCCAACCCCAACCAACCAATTTTCCCTTGCAACTGCTGCAACCGTGCCTGCCTGCCCCATGTCGGACTTGTCAGTCACCAACGAGCCTGCAGCAGACATGAACATACCCCTCCATAAATCTTCGTCCGCGAAGCCAACCAAAGCCACAGTTTCTGCAGACTTTCATGTTTTACTCCAGATTACCTGACAGTCTGTTTTTCTATTTATCATTAGATAGGGAAGGCTAGCAGTTGGTCACAGTTTAAAATAAGGAACCATAAATGCAAGAATTAATGTAATTATTTAAAACACCATCCAGGAGAAGTTTCTTTTCAGTGTTGAGTTCATGAAACTTGTTATCAGTGTTAATGTCTTATGCAAAAACTATAATAGCCTTCAAGGTAAGGTTGAAAAGATTTAATATAGTAACTGGGACTATAATGATGATGTGTTCAAGTTGAATAAATAATGATTGTGTTCATTTGGAAGACGATGCTGGCCTGAAATGGTTGAATGGCTTCATTCACAGTTAAAACTCTGATTCTTCCGTGTTGGCAGCTGAAATGGAGCTCATTATAATTATTTATCATGATGTTCCATTTATTATAAAACTCTAAAAATGGTTTTCCCCCTCTTTCAACAAGAAAAAAGACTATGAACGATTAGTTAAAGCACTGGACAGCATAACATCTATCAGGGAAATGACCCAGGTAAGGACCAAAATTTGGCAGCATGTTTTACCCTGCATTCAATATCTACTATAATCTTATTTTTTTTCAATAACCTGTAAATGAATCAAAAAGTGCATAGTGATTATTTTCTGTTCTAGCTAATCCTTTCCTCCAAAACAAAAATGTTCAACTGGTTGCGCACAATCTCTCTTGCCATGTACATTCCTCCCTCAACTTGACCTGAACTAACCAGACATAGTCTTTTGATTCCAATTGAGCTCATTGCTTGTATGTTGCACTACTTTATGAAGGGCCATTAGGCCTTAGGTGGTGCCCCTTCAGTTCCCTTGTTTGGCATTTTAACAACTCACAGTCGTCAGTTCAGAGATGTTTAGAAATTGATCAAGTAAATAAGTAGAAAAAAAAATCAATAAAAACCAATAATTATACTTAAACTTCTGGGAATGAACTAAAGTGAAGAATAATAAAATACTTAACTGCACAACTTTTAAATTAAGATCAACAACTCCAATTAATGCGAATTTAGTTCTTAACCCACTTATGCCTTGTGAAAACTGAGGGGTGGAGAAATATGCTTCCAGTCCTCAGCTCAGGTTGTCCATGCACCACCCAGGAACTCAGTGCAAGTCCAGTGCTGATACATTGCAAACAGCAAGCACAAAAGCCAGAGACAAGATAACCCGCAAGAAGGGTATTATTGGTAGTTCTCCGCAGAATCACTGGCCAAAGGTGAGTACCTTTCGGCACATCATCCAACAACCCATTTCACTGAGGTCCATAACTTTGTTGTCGCTTCAACATTTTTGTTTCGGTATACTTTGCAGAATCATGGAAAATGTTCCATGTGAGGCCATTTGTGAACGTACTGATTGAAAATAGCTCTCCAACTAAATTCAATTTCTCAATATTTAACCCAGAGCCCTGTCGGTCACAGGCCACCATCCACATCCAAGTACTCTTTAAATATGTTCAGGGTTTCTTCCAGATCCCTTGATTTTTTTTAAATATTTTAAGTTAAAGGAAATAAACACTTATCAACTCTACCTTGACCCTTGATCATTTTATACACCAATCATTTCAGTTCTCTGCCTCTCTGCTTAAATCCTAATGTCATCAATCATTTTTCATGGCTGCTAATGTCCTGCCCTGGCAATGCACCTCTTGGATCTACTCACCAGTGCAATCATGCCTTTTCTGTAATGTGATAGTCAAAAATGTAAACAGTACTCAAGTTGTGGCAAAAACAAGTAGAAACAATTCTAGCACAACTCCTGCACCTATATTCTATGTTACGGTTATTATAGAAAGGATCCTACATTTGTCTTTTTTTAGATAAATCTACCTGTCACGCTGTCTGTCCATCTGCATACATTCCAAGGTTGCTTGAGCCTGCCACTCTACTCAATATCCTCACATCTATTGTAAATTACCTTGCTTTCTCACACCTCTGCATTATCTCAGACTTTTCTGTTTTCTATTTTTCTGACCTACTGACAGTATATTCCTGCATTCTAAGTCAACCTTCTCAATATCATCTGTATAGTGCACTTAAAAATTTCTTTAATCATGCCTGACACCTGAATATGAATCAGTAATGAAGGAGCAAAATCATCCCACAACTAGACACCTCCTAACTTCATGGAGCAACTCTATTCTCTGCAATCTCATCTACACTTTATAAACATTGTGATTAATCTAGTGCCATCAGATTGGTTTCCATTCTGATCTGAAGAATAAATATAACTATGTGGTAAGTACAGCCAAAGTAGAATCTTGCTGCCCATCTGAATGTCATCTCAGAGTGAACAAAACTCAGTAATATTTTAAAACAGGCTGAAAAAAAATTCTCTCTCTTAACTCACTACTGTTGGCATCTGCCAATCAACTGCCTCTGTCTCCACCCCCATCCCCATCCCTCAGCTCCCCTATCTGTCTGTCATTCTCATCTCGTACTTACCCCTGTCTCACCTCCCCTGCCCTGTCCCTATTATACAGCTATCTCCCCTCTACAGTGTTGAAGGGTTCTGACAAAACGTCAACAATTCTTTTTGTCCGACTGATGCCACTCGGCCTGCTGAGTTCCTCCAGAGGTTGTATTTTGTTGCAATAACATTGGTCAATCAGCTGTCCCCCAAGGAAATGACTTCTCCAATCATATCTCATTCTTCCTGACACAATTAAGATTTCTGTCAATTTGCTATTTCCTATTCTCTACCTAATCGCTTTAAGATCGATTTATTTTCTCTCTTCATCATTTGCTACCATTCCTTTCCCCCATTCTATTCCTTCTCATGTGAAATTCATCTTCATAGATGCCAGTTCAGATGAAAAATTATTCCTGAAATATTAACATTCCTCCTTTACTTCCAGGTGCTGCCCCTAATATGGTCACTGTTTACAGCAACTTCTGTTTTTATTTGAAAACTCTATGTATTCTGTTAAGCAGTATTGGAGTGAGTACTTTAATCAAGAGGTACTGTCCAGACTTTCAAACAGCTAGCATTGATATAGTATCCTTAGCATAATAACCCAACCCAAGGCATTTAACATTTTAAATTAAATTTTAGGCTTTATGTGTAGTGGTTTTGTCCACCATAACTGAATTTTATTTCCAATTTACTGAGTTATTACCAAATGTGCATTACCCATTTTTGCATCAGTTCTCATGGTTTTAATTAGTCACTAACACTTCAAAATACACATTTAATAAACTCTTCCTGTGCTATTGCATGTTCTGCTTATCAATAATTTTTAATCATATTAGGAGCTGCACTTGGTGAAAATAATCAGCCTGTTCTGTATTGTTCATCACGGTAATGTTGTTCTCTGTTTCCTTGTGTGTGATCATTTTGTAATCCTATCAGACAGGAAAGCCATGCAGTCTGCTGACAACAGTCTGGAACATTCAGTCCATCAGCTTAAAGTCTCAGAACTCCAATTTATTGTCAAGAAATTCAGTGTTTTGTGGCTGCACATAGTCTAAACATTCATATTAAAACCATCTTACAAAATTTCTATAAAAATAAAAAATAATAGTATATGAAGTAAGGCAGTGTCTTTGGTTCATTGATTATTCAGGAATCTGATTGCAGCAGTGAAGAAGCTGTCCTTGTGTCATTGAGTGCTCATCTTTAGGCTCCTGTACCTTTTTCCTGATGGTAGCAGAGTGAAGAGGCCTGGGTGGTGGGAGTGTTTGAGGATAGAGGCTAAGACACCACCTCATGTAGATGTCCTCGATGGAGTGAAGTCTGGTACCCGTGATGTTGCAGGCTGAGTTAACAACTCTCAGAGTTTATTCTTGTCCTGAGAGTTGGTGAATCCATGCCAGACGGTGATGCAACCAGCCAGAAAGCTCTTCATTGTACAACTGTAGAAGCTTACGAGAGTCTTCGGTGACATACCGAATCTTCTCAGGCATCTCACAAAGTGTAGCCGCTGGCGAACTTTCTTTGTGATTGCATGAGAATAGATCCTCGGAGATGTTGACACCCAGGAATTTGAAATTCTTGACCCTCCCCACTACTGAACCCTCGATGAGGACTGGGTCGTGTTCCCCTGACTTCCTCCTGAAGTCCACAATAATCTCCTTGGTTTTGCTAACATTGAGTGCAAGGAGCCATCGACAAACCTTTAGATAGCATTGGAATTGTGCCTGGCCTCACAGTCATGGGTGTATAATGAGTAGACCAGTGGGCTAAACACACATCCTTGAGGTGCTCTTAGAACAGCCAACTGCACTCAGACTGTGGCTCCAGACTTAATCTTCTGAGTTAATTCATCTTTTGCTTTCTAAAACAATAATCCATTACTCCACAGCATGTCCAATAATTAACACCTACTTGTGAAGTCCTTATAGGCATTCTTCAAAGTTTTGCAAAGGCACTCGGAGCCTGGATTGTCCGGTTTAAGCTGAGCTCCAGCATTTTAAATGAGATCTGTTTTGAAGTGTTTGTATCTGTATGTGACCTACACTAAAAAAACCTGCAACAATATATCTTGTATAAAACATATCTATATAAAATATAACATAAACTATCACACAGCCTTCAGTCCAAACTATCTGTATTCTGAGTTCCAAATACATTCCTCTAACCCAATCAGGAAACCTCCAGCATGCTCAGCACCCTCTCACATCTCGATCCTGTACCCCTTCTGCCATTCTCCTGCAGTCCGCAGCCTGGTGCGAGTCCTTTGACTGCAGTCGCTAGCAGCCCACAACCTACTGGGGTTCTTCGCCTCAAGTCACCAACAGCCCACCACCTGTGTTCTTCAGCCTCAGAGCCCCTCAGTGGTTTGCCACCATGCTAAACCTGTTTTCTGGTGCCTCGGAGTCTTCAATCCCTTGTGACCGTTGCTGATAATCAGCGCTGCCATCTTAGGCCCAGACCTGCAGTCATGGGATTTTTAAATCGTCGTGGCCCGTGGCCTGTTCCAAACCTACAGCACAGTGAGGAATAAGCTACCTTTAATGGGCCAACGGCAGTCAGACTGCGCAGTTGGATGCACACCCACCATTTTTTTTTCAAATAAGACCAAGTTCATTGAATTTAATATTATGGAATGTTTTAACTCTTTTGGTTATAAACAATTTTAAACCTGGCACTTTTCAACCAGTTCCACTGCAAGAAAAAAACATGTTTTTAGACCAGAAAACCCCTTGTACCATAGAAAATTAATTATCCATTAAAATAACTATACGACACTGCTGAACAGTTTAGCTGTTGATGTTACAGTAGTTTATTGATGTGCTCACATATTGCAGGAGGCATTTCTGTATCTGCTGCTCTTAAATTAATGTAAATAAATACATATATTAAAATTATTTTAAAACATTTTAAAAACAATGTAAAATAAAAGGATGGGTACAAAACAAGGAGACCAGCAAAGATCAAGAAAGGGTCAAGGCAGTCACCAACATTTCTCCACAACTCTCAGTGAATACAGTTCATGGACCAAATGTCCACCTTAATAATTATGGTGCAATGTGTAAATCTGTAGATAAGTTATTAAAGTTAACAGGTTCCTTACAAATCTAACAAACACACATCCCCTTGGCTTCTGCAAAGAAGTATTCATGTTCCCACCATGGTCTGAAATTTTCAGAAGTCCCTTGCTATTTTCCATCTTTTCAGCTCCGGCATATTTAATCAACTGAGATAAACGTGTTTTTATTTTACAGACGTAAACATTTTCATCAATGAGTGTGACATTTCAACGGTCGGTCTAGTAGTTGTTCAAAATAGGAACAACAACGAGTGTTGAAACTAAGAAGTGCATAGAGTGAAATGTGATGTTAGACAATTTTATAATGGTCCATATTCCATTTTATTTTTAAAATTCACCCTGGGCCACTTAAAAATGGGCAACAGGCCACAGATGGCCTGGAAGCTATAGTTTGGCTATCCCTGTATTAAAATGTAATTATAGTTAAGAAATTCTGCAGAACATGTTATGATCAGTTGTGAATTAATGTGTTGATTTCCACACCCAAGGCTGACCCAGTTTATTATGCACCGCAGTTCTTCAGGGCATGATCTTTTTACGTCACAGGACATTACACAACAATGATTGAAGGTGGTTCCAATGGATATAAAGTCATAATTATTTTTTAATCTAAACACAATTTCTGGAAGGAGAATAGAAATACATTTCAGGAAAAAAACTTTCATTAGCAGTGAGAACGATTACATTACCTCTTCACATCCCATGGCACTTGTGTACTTTTAGCATTTTCTCTTTGCGCTTTGTGGGGGGTGTGCTCACAAGCAGAATGCATGAAGTGAACTGGGGAGAAAAAACTGATTTCTTTATCTTGATAGGCACCATATTTGGAAATCAAGAAACAAATGGACAAGCAGGATCCACTGGCACATCCCCTGTTGCAATGGTACCTTTTTTACATAAATATTGAACAGTGCAATTTTAGTGTCGAAACAGGATTAGTTCCTGTGGCTCATTCAAACCCATCTCCTCAATCTGATCCTGACACTCATATTATCTTCTCCTTTGTTCCCATTGTGATATCTGTTAAGTTAATGCATTTCACCTTTATTATCCATTTTTTTTTCTTTACATTTGATACAGTTGTAATATATTAATGTCTCAGCACAATTATTACTGTGCAAAGTTACTGCTATCCTTGCCAGGAGATACATTGATTTGCTTCTGTTGAGCATTCCCTGTTCACTCTGATATTTTTTTTCCCCATTGCACGATGAGTAGCCTGTCCTGTGTTTATTGCTATTTGACCACATTATCATGATGACTCAACCAAGTATTTTTATTTAATTTAGCAGGAAAACCATGCAAGTTATATTTTTTATTAAGTTGTAATTGCTGAGTCTTTCCATCAAGGGAATAATGTCAGACTCTGTTTGTCTTTTCCAGGATTATTTCCAGTAATAGATCTCATATTGTAAAATTACCTGCAAATAGGGTAAGTGGTTTAGTCATTAGTTTTTGCAAAAAAGTCAGAAAACAATGTACTCTTTTTACAAATCTGCAGTTCCCCACACATCAGTGTCATACAGTTTGTTTCAATTTATTGTCATGTATATTCCATACTTTATGTACCTGACAATAAATTGAATCTCTAATCTAATTTCACTCATTTAGCAATGCACTATTTTTCTGCCAGTTTTTGCTTCTTTGAATGATTCCCTACATAATTGTCCATTGCCACATGGATGTCAAAATTGCACAGAGAAAATCTGCAGGAATAATGATATTCCATTGAGAGTCAAGTGAATTCCCTTCCTTATAGCATCTGAGTTTTAAGATCAGGCCAAATTTAAACTGGGCCTATCTAAATTATCCCATCAAAAATTGACATGTATCTGCATGTAAGATTCTGTTTTGGGGTACTGAATACAGCCTATTAACAATGTTGTTTCACTATTAACAGAGAGAATGTAAACAATATGTCTGTATCACCATCCTGCCACAGTATGTTTGTGAACTGATTTGCTGACTGCATTATAATGCTTGTAACTTTATTTTATCATGTAGCAACTCAAGTTCATGCACACACCGCACCAGTTCCTGCTCCTCAGCAGTCCACCGGCCAAAGAATCCAATTTCAGGGCAGCAAAGAAACTTTATGGGAGCACCTTTGCATTTCAGTGAGTTTATGTTTGTAAATCCTGAAGGGTGTGAATTGGAAACTTCCACATTTATAAGAAATTACAAATTTAGTGTCTGCTAGAATATGTGCAAGCTCATTTCTATTACAAAGTTACTGAATACATCTCTAAGAAACTTGAATAGGCAAGTTCCTTTTAAGTTTAGTTTGACAGCAAAATATTAATAGAGTCTTTATTATGGAAAATATGTTAAGATAGAAGGAGTAGTGTTGAAGGACAAGGTTCTTTAGGAATATTCACCTTGAAAACTGGTTTTAAAAATCAGTAATAAAGTAACAGCTGCAAATGAATGGAAAGCAATAGGAAGTGGTTTTGGAGCTTTTGATGTCCCTTTCTGACAGGTGATGTTTCCATGAGGATGCTATTTCATAATCATACTTTGTACTATTATAAAATGTTTCTTTCAAACTTTGACATAAAAATTGAGAGGTAGATTTGTATCTTTAATGTCTGAAAAAACTTTGAGAAGACTCAAGCAGGGTAGTGCTAATATTCCCCATGATAAAATTCATCCAATTTTTCTTCTGAGACCCAAGTGGTAAGCTTACAAATCACCCTTGTGTTTCTTTATTTAAATGCCTTGTTCTTGCAGCTCTGTATGTTATTATTATTTTCTTGCTTTGATCTTAAGTCTCCATTTCTATGTTCATGCTTTTCTATTTCCTACTTAGTTTGTGGCTCATTTCGAGTAATAGAGTGATTGTTTTTGTCATGGCTGGTGATGATCTGTCTTTATATATCAGTTTGTCTCTAGTATATGCATTTCAGACTGTGATGTTCTCTAATGACATGTTAGTTCACCTCTCGCAGTGTCTCTTGCTTTCTGTTTCTCTTCCTTTTTCTTTATGCATTATTTCTGCTCCCTGTTCAAGAAACTGCCTCAAGGTAAGAGTTGAAATGAAAATTACTGTCTTGAACTTTTGGGCAATACTAATGAATCCACCAGAAATTCCCTGGGGGAATTCTCCCACAATAACTTTGATGGATGTTCATTGGACCCATACTTATGCCTTAAATTTATCCCAAAGTTACAGTAGTTGGAGGGGCGTTAAATATGGAAGACAGGTTTAGAGGGATATGAGCTAAGTGCAGGAAGATGGAATGGAAGACAGGTTTAGAGGGATATGAGCTAAGTGCAGGAAGATGGAATGGAAGACAGGTTTAGAGGGATATGAGCTTAGTGCAGGAAGATGGAACTTGCTTGGTTGGAATGGACAAGTTGGGCTGTAGGAACTATTTTTCTGCTGTAGAACTCTCTGACTCTGATTGTTACATAATTTTCTCCACAGTGGTGAAATTGTTTATGTTTTCTATCTAGTGGCTCACATATAGAGAACTGGCACTCCATTTTAAGGAATGGATTAATTGTTGCATCTAACACACGATTACAGGTAAGGGCAGTACATATTAGGAGTCATTCTGTAATATAATTCTTCCCTGATGACTACATGGCAGTTTATCATTCTCATTTATTCAAAATCCACATGCAATATACCCACTTTTCTGAACTGTTATTGCTTTGCAAACCAAGAGTTCCATATTGCATGTATAGGACTGATAAATCTGATAGTTTTTATTTGTATAAAGTTTCTGCTTTATGTAAAAAAAAGGGGAAAATTATTTTCCATTCAATGTTTTAATAAGCTGAGATCTTTCTGCCAAAAATTAGATCCGTAATAGCAATCACAATTGGTTAATTAGTTATTTGACAATAAACTTATGATAAGTACAAGTGTATCCTGTAAATGGCAAGTTGCCACACGTTTCAGAAATTACAGTATTCTATGGCATGTGTGACAGAAAGTTGCATCTTCTGTTCAACCACCCTTTGAATTTTCAGATGAACTGCCAATTGGATGTACCAGAGAAACAGTATAAAGTTTCTAACAAGGAAACCTGTGCTCTTGCAATGGCAATCCCTCTATCTGGATCAGAATGAGGACAACTTAATTGTGATGTTTCAACCCTGCAAAGAAATTAATTTTAAAATTATAACACCTGCTTTCAATGTGCTAAGGATATGCTTGCATAAAATCATATGTGCAATAGGATCCCCTGCAAACATTTTCAAAATTGGCCAAACATTTATTAAAAGCAGTGCAAAAGTGAGCTGTGCAGTGTTCACTAAGAACATCATAAAAAGCTTGGCGATGCCACTCTGATTTTGGGAAGCAGATCATCATAAAAAACACTTACCTTATGGCAACCACAGAACAGTAACTTAAAAGGCTGCAATAGAACTGAAGGAAAATTGGGAGGATAAGAAAGGGAAGATAGATTATGAAGGTTAACTAGCACAAAGTAGATCATAAATGTTTTATAAATATATAAAGTGGAAAAGGTGGCTAAATTGAATCAAACTCCCTTGGAATATGAGAAAGCTCAATTAATATTGGGTACACTAAATGGTCGAGATCTAGAATGACTATTTTGTGTCGATGGAAGAAACATCCATCATGCCAAAGAAAAAAGTTATGGCTGTGATGAGAGGACAATTATACAATTACAATGGCTAAAGAGGTAGTGCTGAGAAAACGGAAGTAGACTTCGAAACTCTGCAGACACTGTGGTTGAAGTAAAAACACAATGCTTGACAATGGAGAATGGCAGCTCGTTTGGCATAGTGGTCAGTGCAACGCCTTTACAATGCCAGTGATCAGGACCAGGGTTTGAATCTCATACTGTCTGTGTTTTTGTTCTCCCTGTGTCTGCATGGGTTTTTCCCCAGGTGCTCCGGTTTCCTCCCACCCTTGGAAACTTACCGGGAGTTGTAGGTCAAACGGGCGGAAATTGGGTGGCACGGACTCGTGGGCCAAAATGGCCTGTTACCATACATAGTCCAAATTTAAATTTAACCCTCAGCAGGTCAAACAGTGTCTTTTATATAGCCAAGATAAAAATTTATAATTGACATATTAGGCTTGGACCCTTCATCATACCTTGATGAAGGGCTCAAGCCTGAAACACTGGTTGTATATTTTGACCTTTGCTATATAAAAGACATTATTTGAACTGCTGAGTTTCTCCAGCATTGTGTTTTTACAATGCTGAAAAAACTATTCGTTCTAAAGGTAGGGAAGTCTCTTAGTCCCAATGGAATGCATCCTAGAGTTCTCAAAGAAGCACAAGAGTTACAGTAGAGGCATTCATGAGAGTTTACCAAAATTCAATAGACTCTGGGCAAATGTCACACCACCTTTAAAAGTACACGTACGCAGTGGGCGGGCAACTATAGGTTGTATTTGGGAAAATGTTTGAAGCCGCTGTTAAGGAAGTAATAGTGAGACATTTGGATAGAAATTGTTCCATCAAGCAGATACAGCATTGATTCATGAAGAGCAGGTGGTGTTTGACAAATTTACTGGAGTTCTTTGAGGGCGTAATGAGTGCAGTAGATCAAGGGGAACAGGTGGCTGTTGTGAACTTAGATTTCTAAAAGTTATTTGATAAGGTGCCACATAAGAGTTATCCATAAGATAAGGATTTATTGAGTTAGGAATAATTAGCATGAAAAAAAAAAGGAGGACTGTAGAGGGATTGTCTACTAAGTCAGTTTTGGTGAAAGTCAGAAACAGGAAGGGAGTAATCACTGTATTGGGAGTAGTTTCTAGGCCCCCCAAAGAGCCCTTGGGATACTGACGGAGAGATTAATTTGTTTCTGAAATTTTGGAATTCAGAATTGAGCAGAAATAACAGGATTGTTGTTATGGAAGACTTTAACTTCCCAAATGTTAATTGGCACCTCCTTACTGGAAAAGGGATAGATGGGGGTAAATTTGTCAGGTGTGTCCGAGAAGGTTTCCTCACACAGTATGTGGAACAGCTGACAAGAGGAGAGGCCATACTGAATCAAGCACTGGGTAATGAACCAGGTTAGGTGACAGACCTCTCAGAGGGGGAGCATTTCAGTGATAATGAGCACAATTCCCTGATCTTTAGAAAATCAATGGTCAAAGATAAGAGTAGACAAAATGATGACAATTTTAATTGGGGAAGAGCAAATTATGATGGGGTGAGCAGGAACTAGGGAAAGAAAATTGGGAACAGATGTTCTTTGAGGAGGGAAGCACAGAATAATTTTGGAGACTGTTTAGTGACCACATGTGAAGGGCTCAGGATATGTTTGTCCCATTGAGACAGGGAAAAGATGGAAGGATAAGGGGATCATAGTTGATTTTAAAAAAAAGGTGAGGCAGCCAGTTAAGAGGAAGAAGGAAGCATACACAAGATTTAGGAAGCAAAATGTAGGAAGGGCTCATAAGAATTATAAGGTAGCCAGGAAGGTACTTAAGAAAGGTCTTAGGAGAGCTAGAATGGGACACAAGAATGCAATGGCAGGTAGAATGAAGGAAAACCTTAAGGAGTTTTATGCATACATGAAGAATAGAAGAATGAAGGGAGTGAAGGTAGAGTGACTTAAGGATAAAGGTGACAACATGTGCCTGAAGATGAAGGAGGAAGGGGATGTCCTAAATTAATACTTTGCTTAGTGTTCACCAGAGAGAGGGCCTTGATCAAGGTGAGTTCAGAATAGAACAAGCACAAGTTCAGGTTAAGAAAGGAAGTGCTGGATCTTCTTAAAAATATTAGGATTAATAAGTCCTTGAGACCAGATGAGGCACCCTAGGTCACTACAGGAAGCAAGGGAAGAGATATCCAGGGCATTGGCAATAATCTTTGGATTCTCCCTGGCCACAGAGGAGGTGCTGGAGGATTGGAAATTGGAAAATAAGTTCCCCTTGTTTAAGAAAGGTTAAGGGGAAAATCCTTGGAATTCTAGACCAGTGAGTCATTGGTGGGCAAACTATCGGAGAGGATTCTCAAGGACAGGATTTATGAGGACTTGAGAGAATAGTCTTAATCATGGATAGTCAGCATGGCTTTGTAAGGGGAAAGATGTAACAAAAGAAATTGATGAAGATAGGGTGGAATATCTGGTGTACTGTATATGGATTTTTGTAAGGCTTTGACAAGATTCCCAATGGTAGACTTGTTCAGAAAGGCATGATGCGTGGAATATTGGCAGTAAAGCCACAAGCCTTCTTAACTACTCTATAAAATTTGAGAGATCTATGAAATTGAACCCCAAGGTCCCTCTATTCTTCTACACTGTTAAGAATCCTGCATTAACCATGTTTTCAAGCTCTTTTGCATATTCATGTGAATCTGTGGAATTCTCTGCCCAAGGAAACAGTAGAGACTACTTCATTAAATATACTTAAGACAGAGTTGGATAGATTTTTGCACAGTGGGGGAATTAAGGTTATTGGTGAATGGGCAGGTAGATGGAGCTGAGTCTCTGGCATAAGAGATTCACCAGCAGCCTGTGTTCGAGTCCTTCACTGTCTGTAAGGAGTTTGCATGTTCTCCTCGTGGGTTTCCTCCAGATGCTCTAGTTTCCTCCCATGTTCCAAAGGTGTACAGGGTTGATAGGTTAATTGGTCACCCTATTTGGGTGGTATAGGCTTATAGGCCAAAAGGTCCTGTTACTGTGCATAGATTTAATAAAATGTTTCCTGGAAATGGAGCCATTACTTATGAGGAGAAATTGGATAGGCTGTGTTTATTCTCACTGGAACATGGAAAGTTTGCAGGGGGTAGGGGGGGCTGTAATCTTAGAGGTTTATAAAATTATGAGAGCCATAAATAGGGTAGTTTGTCAATTCTTTTTTACAAAGTTGTGAGAGTCTAAAGGTAGATAGCAATGGTTTAAGGTGAAGAGAAAAATTTAAAGGGAATGTCAAGGGCAAATTATTCCACACAAAGAGTGGTGGTTTGTTTGGAATAGGCTGCCAGAGAAACTGTGTAGAGAGATGCAATTACAGTGTTTGAAGGACATTTGGACTTGAGTTGAGTACAGGCCTTAATGCAGCCAAATAGGATCAGAAAAGATAGACATCATTCAGTTGGGCAAAGAGTTAGTTTCTGTGCTGTACATATCTTTAAAGAGGAGATGGAAACATTTTTGAAAGATTTGGTGGAATTACAGATTCTGGGAATTGGCTGACAGGAGGAGAGAAGGCCTGGGACAGATGATATTGAAAGGTGGGCCAGGTGGCCAATTGATCCCATTGTGGTGGAATCACTGTTAAGACTGTTTGTATGCTATGGCTGGCCTGCCCCTTGCTGATTGTACCCTTGGCTCCTCCCCCTTGATTCCCCTAACAAAGGCGGAAATCCCATAACCCCTTGCCCAGAATAAGCTTAGGTCTCAGGCAGCAACATGAGATGTGCCTTCTGATAATGGTAATAAAAGTCTATCAGTCAGTTAACTTCTAGTCTTTGGAGTTATTGATAGCGCATCAATTTTATTACCATTTGTTTTTTGGAATGGACAAATTGCTGAGACCAGAGAAGCTGAAAATTGACCCGCTGTGACTGGAAGCTTTAGACAAGTTTGAACTATGGCTACGTTGCTTCATTGTGCTTTTACATGCCTCCACCGAGATCATCTAATCCAACAGAGACAAGCTGCACTTATTCTTCACATGGGCCAGGCACTGCATTTACTCAAAGGTCAGAGACTTCCAGACATTCACCAAAGCAATGGACATTTAGAGAGGCCAGTGTCTGTCCCAGGTGAATGAAGTCTACGCCGGGCACGTCCTAGCCACATGTAAGCAGCAATCTGTGGGGGGGGGTTTCGATCGATAATTACCTTCGGGTCCTGTGAGACCTCAGATGGGCCTGTAGCTGAAAGGCTGTATCAACAGAAGAAGCTCACCAGTGACTGCTAGAACAGGGTGAGCTGAAGCTGCAGAAAGCCACTGAACTAGCTAAAACTCTGGAAGTAGCCTCCACAACATTGACTTTTTCGCGACCGATAACGTGGCCGCTGCGTGAGGAACTCAAGTGCCGCCATCTTGGGAAGTGGGATCACAGGCTGTCCCACATCCCAACCTGACTATAGTTGCCACTGCTGGTGAGCACCCGGTGCTAATTCTGCAGCCAACAGAAGCACCCCAAGAAGCGCTGCCAAGCGAAGGTCACGGTCTATTCCAGCTGCGGGAAGAAGGGACACTATGCGAAGGTACACAAATCCAAGCAACCTCCTTACTTAAGTAGCGCCACATGCGGGCAGTGGAGGCTGCCACCGTCACTTCTGATGAACGTGTGCACCATGGGGGCTGCCATCTTGGCCACCACCATCTTACCAGACCATGAGCCAGTACAGCGGATCAGATAGCAACGCTACCCTGGCTTCAATCACACTTGACCAAAGCAGCCCTCATCAGTGTGACAGGTCAGTGATGGACATGGAGGTAAATGGGCACAAGACAAGCTGCCTGTTTGATAGTGGGAGCATGGAGATCTTCATCCACCCCAACACGGTGCAGTGTTATGAGACTAGTGAATGACAGATTCTCCATGGCTTTTAAGTCCCGCTCAGCAGAGATCCGCAGCAGCTGCAAAGTGACATGTGAGTGGCACAGACTACAAAAATTCAAAACTCCTTCTGATGCCACAGCTCTGTACGCCCGTACTACTGAGGTGGAGAATTGAACTCTCTACCTACAACTATATTATCTTGTACCACCCCGGAAAGCTCCACAAGCCTCCGGATGCCCTGTCCTGAGGGAAATGCCAGTGCGGAGAAAGACTGTTTACAAGTGCTCCACAACAATCTCTGTCACCCTGTGGGTCACAAGGTTCTTCCATTTTGTCAAAGCCCGCAACCTCCACAATTCAGTTGAGGACATCAGGACGACGACTAGAAACTGCCACGTCTGTGCGAAGTGAAAACCACACTTTTACCAGCTGGACCCTGTCCCCTATGAGTGCCTGAGCATGGATTTCAAGGAGGCCTTGCCCTCTTTGAACTTCAGTGTGTACTTCCTCAGCATCATAGATGAGTACTCACGTTTCCCCTTTGCCATTCCCTGCCCAGACATGACAGCTGCCACCATCATTAAAGCCTTGCACAACCTCTTCACCCTGTTTGGATACCCCTGCTATATTCATAGGGACTGAGGGTCCTCCTTCATGAGTGGATAAGCTGTGCCAATATCTGCTGGCATGAGCAGGACCACCAGCTACACCGAAGAAAAAGGCTAGGTGGAAAAGGAGAATACCCCCATTTGCAAAGCCATCCTCCTAGTCCTAAAGTCAAAAGGCCTACCTGTCTCCCATTGACAGTAGGTCCTCTTCAAAGTGCTCAGTGCAACCAGATCCCTCCTGTGCACCACCACCAATAACGCCCACATGAAAGGTTGTTTCCCTTCCCCAGGAGAGCCGTATCGGGGACCACGTTGTCATCCTGTTTGACGTCCCCAGGGCTAGTCCTGTTACAGAAACATTTGAGAAGCCATAAGTCTGTCTCACTGGTTGAGAGGGTTCACGCCACCCCCAATACACTTATGTGGTGTACCCAGATGGGCGTGTGGACACTGTATCCATCTGGGACCTGGCACGTACTGGAAACCTCGGGACTCTGGCCGACCAACCAGCTCATACACCACCCCATGACAGACACCCCACCCGCTGACAACAATAGACCGTCCAGGAGTCAACAGCTGAGGTACAGCCCCAGCTACAATGGTGCACAATACCATCGGTCAGACTAAATTTGTGATGGACATGGAACTCACTTCACCCCACCAGACTTCTTAAAAGAGGGGCTAAATGTGATGGAGCATTGTTAGTTCTGTTTGTATGTGAATGGCTGACCCGCCCATTGTTCATTATACCAATGGCTCCTCCCCCTCGATTCCCCTAATAAAGGTGGCAACGCCTCACCCAGAACAAGCCCGGGTCAGCAACATGAGATGCGTCTTCTGTTTATGGTAATAAAAGCCTCTCTGTCAGGTAACTTCTAGTCCTTGGAGTTATTGGTAGTGCATCACCCATTTTCATGTGGGCTTGTTTTCAAAATAATGAGATTTTTGAGCAAAAGAAAAGTCAATATTATGACAAACCAACCAATTTTATGCCAATTACACTGGTCTTTCTGTTAAGTATATAATCTTGCTGATAACATCAGATAAGTGGATTGAAAATTCTAGGAACACTCTCCAAAATGGACTATTTTTTGTGGTTTGTATTGTTTCATGTGTTTTTTTTTCCCCTCCATTTACACAGCTACATGGAGCAGTGTATGGGAATGGCATTTATCTCAGCCCATTGTCAAGTATTTCTTTTGGTTACTCAGGCAAGTATATTTTATCTTAACCTTAAGAGCTTCCCCCCCACCCACCCCACTCAAAATCTTTAATTTCTCAATCTGATGATTTATTCTCATGGAGGAACTAAAATTCTTTGTTTAAACTTTAATGCATTTTCTGAACAAGTTGTGACATAAAATATTCCAGAAATGTGAAAAGCCATAATGCCTCCAACTTGGAACTGTAATTATTGACCATCAATCATAGAATAGTTCTGAGTAAATGCAGGTCCTAAAAATTCATGAATAGAGAGGATGTGTGCTGGTATAATATGCTGCCTGGTACAATCCATCACTCAGCTCATCAATGATGGATTGTACCAGGTAGGATATTTTCCTCCAGGCTCACTGAAAATGTATGTTGGGGAGGTTCTTCATTTCAATATCCATGATATGTGCCCACGCCACACTTCCTGCATCTTGATGACCCTCACAGACATCAGGTAGCTAGGGCATCAAGGTAACCCAGAAGTAACTCAGCCATGTTCTTGCAGCGCCTCCATCATTCAAATGGGACCCAGCTTCCTAAACATCCAGATCATCCAAAACGTACACGGTTTGGGCTGCACAGTTAATGTGACTCTAGTACAGTGACAGTGATGCAGTTTCTAATCTGGTGCTAATCTGTAAGGAGTTTGTATACTTTCCCCATGACTACAAGGGTTTCCTCCAGGTGCTCTGGATTCTTTCCACCCTCCAAAAACCTACAGGCTTGGTAGCTTAATTGGTGTATTTGGGCAGCATGAGCTCATAAGCCAGAAGGGCCTGTTATCATACTGTATCTCTAAAACATTTCTCAAAATTTTAGATTTTTAGTGTATCTCCATCAAAACATGCCACACCAAAGATTTGATTTGTACAAACCTGACTTTTTCTGTTCCCAGCCTTATCTCACCCACATCGTTTTGAATCAAGTAGAAGTGAAATCGATGCTTGCAAAAATGCAGCAGAATTTTAGGACCATTTTTAACTTACAGAATGGTTTACATCACTAAGAATATCCTTACATATTTTTCATATTATTTGAGCTTGATATTGTAAATATCAATAAAGCAATGAATTCTTCTGGCCATTTTCAAGTTTAAATCAACTTCCAACTGGACGTATAAAGCATAGAATTTGAGTTACTTCACAGTTACTGCAATGTTGAAGGTAACATAGGAAAGCAAATGAAGCCATACTAATGCTGTCAGAAATATCAACATTTTCCATAGGAGTGACAGTGCGTACTTCTGGCTGGGTGACATTAATGTAAACATGGGGGTGATGCAGACATCAGTACTACTGTGTCATAGTCCCAGCAAAGATGACATTGGGTGATATCCGAGTTGAGCTTGCACTATTCTCCCCGTGAATGTGCAGGTGCCTGTCTGCCCTGGTTTCTTCCCACATTCCAAAGCTGTGCCTGCAGACCAATTAACAACTAGTTTAATTAGATGGAAGGAGAATCAGGTATGTGGCAAATGGGATTGGACCAGCTCAAACTCAATCAACCAAAGGCATTATACAAAAATAGGAAAAGTAAAACACATTGGTGGGTTATTAGCTGATGTCTTACTTCTGGTCTGCCAGTGGCAGACTGAGCCTTAGTGTACCAATGCTTCCCAACAATTTTGATCCATGATGATCTTTTCTCAGTACCAGGGGAAATAAGAGCCAAACAAATACACTGATGTTTGCATTTTCTGAGCAACTGGTAAGTTTATAAAACCTTTCCATTATTCTAATATTCACCCAAAATATAAGCAAGCCACCAAAGGAAACTACTTCATCACAATGGGATACTTTAGCCCTGAAATCACCAGTCTTTTTGTAAATTGTCACAAAAAAACATTTGGCTCCAATATACCGGTATTTCAATCACGTTTTGATATGTTGGATTCCTTTTTAAAAGGGCGGTAGAGAAATTCAATGAAGGTTTATTTTGTCCCAGCCACTGCAAGTAATCAAATACTCCATTACAATCTTCAAAACACTTGTGTTGTATTTTTTTTTCTCTAGGGATGAACAAAAAGCAGCAGAAGGTGGCAACCAAGGATGAACAGCCTTCCAACAATAAAGCAGCCACTTTACAGGTATTGGGTTGCTGCCTTCAAGATTTCTAACATGAACTATCATGTAGTGGTGGCAAGTAATACAATGATCCAGTCCTCAATGGCAGCACCAAAGCAGCTTGTATTTATTCAAAGGTTTAATGATTCCATTCATAACCACTTGGCCCAGTTTCTTTGCCCAATATCACACATATTCAGTCATTGCGGTGAGGGGCAAGATTTAAAGGGAAACCTGACAGGTAACTTACCACACAGAGAGTGGTCTGTACAAGCTGCAAGAGGAAACTAATTAGGCAGGTACACTTAGAACATCTAAAAGAAATTTGGACAGGTATGTGATGAGAGAAATTTGAGGCAAACCAACTAAATCAGAGAGGCAACTTGGTAAGTATCGAGAGTTTAGCCAAATGGCTTGTTTTCACATTGCATAGCTCAAAGACTTTCACAGAACATTTTGGACTTTGCTGCCTCCACACGTGATAGGAAAAGAACAGAGCAGGATTGAGAAATTTGGTCAAAGAACACACATTTTGTGCCCTCTTACACCTGTTACAAAGCACATTATGCCATCTTGGTATAGCAGCACAAGCAGTTGATGTTCATTGGAACCATCTTGGCATAATTACAGATGTTTATTAATGAAAAAATGCCATTTTGAAGACAATTCTAATTTAACCTTTCTTGTGCCTTTAACTATCTTTAGAGTTTTGCTTATCCTTGAAAATCATTTCAATATTATCTGAATGGCTGGAGCACAGCTGGTGAAAGCTTGGTAATGAGAATGAAAACTAATTTTGGTGACCGCTGTGTCTAGAAAGACTGCCATAGCTCAACACATAGCAGTCAAGCTGGTTGCTTTTTACATGCTGTATAAGAAAAAGATTTTGTTCATGCTGGTTTTAGTTCTCTTCCCCTTTATTTTATAATGGTGAATTCTAGTCCTATACCCTTCCACCAAAGGAAGCAGCCTCCCATATCTACAGATGCCACACTCATTATTTTGAATACTCCTATCAAATCTCCCACCAGCATTCTCTTCAAAGAAGATAGTCCCACCCTCTCCAATACATAAACATTCACCTCAGAAGTCACTCTTTACACCATTTCTGAACCTAGCATCCATCTTTTCACTTGATGACCAGGATTGAACATTTTGGGTCCAGTTGAAGTCATACCAATGTTTCACAAAAGGTTCTGCATAATGTTTTACTTTAATATTCAAAACCTATTGATAAAACCCAGAGCTATGTAAATAAAATTAACAATTTTCTTTCTTATAGTCACAGAAAAAAGGACAGCAACCACAGTTTTTGCAGAGTCGTAACCTGAAGTGTATAGCCTTATGTGAAGGTATGACGTTCTCCATTGACAGCTAGGCAAACGTCCAAACATGGGGATAAAATGTGGCAGAACAATTATGTATTGAAAAACATTAATCCAAACAATGGGTCATTTTAAATCTCTAACTCCTAAATGAAAGCCATTATATAACTGATAAGTAATCCAATTTTGAATTACAAGGAATTCTTATACTTTCTCTGAAATAAAGGAGTATATTTTGTTTTGTAGTCAAGGAAGAGAAATAATATCTTTCTCCTGTGCCTATTGGGTGAGATAACCTGTCATGGAACATAGAACATTACAGCACACTTCAGGCCCTTCTGCCCACAATATTGTGCCGATCTATATAAATCTGCTCCACAACACGCTATTCCTTTCTACCTTACATCAATAACCTTCAATTTTTCTTAAATTTGTCTGCCTGTCTAAGAGTTATGGAAGTCCCTATTGTACCAATCTCCATTACCAACCCTGACTATGATTCCCAGGCACCCACCACTCTGCATAAAAAAACTCTTTGAGATCTCCTCTAATTTTTTTCTCCAATTACCTTAAACAGATGTCCTCCAGTATCTACTATTGTCACCCAGGGGAAAAGGTGCTAGCTGTCCATCCTATCCATGCCCTTCATTATCTTGTATATCTCTATTAACTCACCTCTCATCCTTTATCAATCCAAAGAGAAAAACCCGAACTCAATCAAGTTGCTTCATATGACATGTTCTCCAAACAAGGCAGTATCCTGGTAATTCTCCTCTCCACCCTCTCCAAAGCATCTACATCCTTTCTGTAATGAGACAACCAGAATGAAATGCAATACTCCAAATGTATTCTAACTAGACTTTTACAGAGCTGGAACATTATGTGAATGCTCTTGAATTGAGTTCTCCAACTAATGAAGGGCCAGCACACCATATGCCTTCTTAACTACCCTATCAACTTGTGTGGAAATCTTGAGGGATCTATGGACTTGGACCCCAAAATATCTATGCTGTTAAGAATCCTGCTATTATCCACATACTCTACCTTCAAGTTCAACCTTCCAAATTGCATCACTTAACACTTATACGGATTGTGATAGTACAGATCTATCACCAATGTACATAGTGTATATAGTTACTGTATCTAGACTGTGCTTACAGCGATTGGCTGAGAGCTAAGCCACACCTATTGTTTGGGCCTTAAAGGGTTGTGTCCCTAGCCAGGTCGGATCATTCCGGACTGGTCGGCCACCTGTGAAGAGCTCCGGTCTTTTGCTAATAAAAGCCTTGGTTTGGATCAACAAGTCTTTGGTTCTTTCGACGAGCTCTACACGGATTGAACTCCATCTGCCACTTCTCCACCAGACTCTGCATCCTGTCATGCTGTAGAACATAATAAATATTCTTCATTGCCCTGGCATTCCTTCATGAGAGAGCCTAAGAAGGAATTCTATCAGATGGTACATTTTGAGAAATTAAGATATTTTCTTTTTTTTTAAGTACTAATGGATAATATAGGTCACAGCTGTTCAGTTTATGGCGTTCATTCCCAAAAGTCCAATCAGATAATGTAAAATATTACATATATAAGCTGAATGCTGGATATTACATCTGAATTGGATGTGTAGTGATGTCCCTTAATGAGGATAAAGGCAGAAACATAGCAGCATTGCATCATGACCATCTATAATGAAGTAATTTAGACCATTAATTTTAATAAAGAAAATTTGTTAAGAGGTTGAATTTCATACCTGCCACTGGTATGTTTTGTGAATAAATGAGATAGTGAACATCAGAAAATAGGGGCTGAGTCAGTTCAACTCGCCATTCCATGTAATTTTGACTGATCTGCCCCAGGTCCCACCTCCTCTGTGCCAATTCCTCATAGCCCTCAGTTCCTAATCTTTCAAAAATGAATCTGCCTTTTCTTTAAATGCCTCCATTGATCTATCCTCCATATTCCCTCCAGAGTAGAGAATAGCAGAGATTTACCATCTTTTGCGGGAAGTTCCTCCAAAACTCAGCTTTTAATAACTGTCACTCATAATCTTGTAGTAATGTCCACTCATTCAAGAACATTGTTCATCTACAAATTTTCCCCAAATAGACGTTAGTCTGCCTTTAGATTCCTTGTGCTGATGTGCTCAACCAAACACTTTCTGACATTAAACTCCAAATGCCATGTTTTCCCCCCACTCTCATTCAGAGTCCAAATACCAAATACATGTTCCTCCTCTTTGTACTTTGTCATCAGCAAACTCTGGCTCACTCTCTGCTCCTTCCTCCAGATCATTGATATAAATAATGAAGAGCCAATCCTGAGAGCACCCTTCTAAGTAAGGTCCTTTGAACTTAAAAAGATGTGTGTATTTTGGGTTATGTCTTCCTTGTGATAACCAATTTTAAATTTATGTCAACATAATTCCCCCAATAAATAGGAACTCTGCTCTGTGCACCAGATTTTCATGTGGCACCCTTGTAAAATGATTTCTGGAAATAGCATCAGGCCCTGCATATACTGTGGTAATGATAAGGTTTTTCATTCTTTTGCATCATTATCCTTATACCATGTGGGTATTGCAAGAGAGGGAGAGGAAACTGATGGAGATAACTGGGTGTAGAATTTGCATTTTATTCCTAAGAAATTTGCAAAAAGTCTGGTTGAGGACCAAACAAATGGTCTAGTAAGGAGATATGTGGAAATGTTTCTTTGTTTAAAATAACAGACCTTAAGAAGAAAATATACAGCATTCATCAGCCAAAAAAAGTATGAAATCTTCATTCAGTTACCCATCCATTGAGTTGAGGAGCCCAGGTAAGGGTGAAGTGAAGAACACTCTTTATGAATAAATAGCCAAAAGGCTAATCCTCAAAATTGCATGTACAAAATGACCGTGAGCAAAGAACCTAAGGAATAATAGCGTTGACAAGATTGTCTTCAAGGAATGTGGAAAGTGGAGAAATACAAATGAGAGAAATGAGAAAGTTAACTAAAACAGTAGATAAAAAATGGTTTTGTTATTCTTTTTGACAGTGATTACTTCACCAGATTTGCACAAACACGGAGAAATTTGGGTAGTTCCGCAAACGGATCACGTCTGCACAAGATTCTTCTTTGTGTAAGTGCTGTTAGATTTCTGATCATTGGTTATAGAATAAGAATTCTTAAAAAAAGGAAATAACTAATCAGATCCTAATTGGCACAGCTGAACTCAAGCCAGGACAGCACAGCACAGGAACAGACCAATGATGTCTGTGTCAAACTCAATTCCCAAGTTAAATTAAACCACTTCTGCCTGCAATGGCAAGAATATTGGAAGCTAAAATTTCCACAATATACTGTACAAGGTCAAAATTATAATACATAATATTCTATCCTTAAGGGATTCTCTGCCATTCCATTGCAAAGGCATCCAATGTCATAATATAACTTAAGAATGGATGAAGACAGCTTGGAATTTAATAATGAATATCTGTCATTAAGGACACAATTTGAACTTTAAAATATATGAATTAGACCATTGGTTTCTCAGGCATTTGCCTCCATTGAATGAAGTCATGGCTAATCTGTTCGTAACCTCATTGCTGCATTCCCTTCGCTGAATCCTTTCTCTCCTTCCTTACTTTAACAATGGTCAAAACACTTAGAGTAAGATCGTTTCAAGCATTCACGATCCTCAGAAAAAAATGCTTCATCCCCATATTAATTAGGAGACCCTTCTTCTGGATGTTCTCTAAGAATAAACAACCTTTCTGCATGAACCTGTCAAAGCACCATAGGATCTTACATTTAAAGTTCAAGTTCACTCTTCAAGTTGAAGTTCAAGTCTGACTATACATACTACCTGATAAAACAGGACGCACACATACAAACACAAAACACAGTACATAATAATCATACATACAGAAAAATATAATTTACTCAATTACAGGATGCAGCTCATCAATCACACAGGCTGCAGGAAGAAGCTATTTCCCACCCTGGCAGTTCTGGTTTTGATGCTCCTTCATGATAAAGGGTCAAAGAATCTCTGTGCTGGATGGAGAGGGTTTTCAATAATTCTCTATTTAAGCAACACTTCTGGTAAATGTCAATAGAGGAAAGTGAGACCCCAGTAATCTTCTCAGCCATTTTGATAATCCTCTGCATTGGCTTCCTGTCTGATGCTTTATTGCTGCCATATGACATAATGATTTTAAAAAAATTTAGACGTACATACAGCACGGTAACAGGCCATTTCGGCCCATGAGTCCGTGCTGCCCAATTTACACCCAATTAACCTATGCCCCTGATATGTTTTGAACTGCCAGAAAGGCACCTGTAAAACATTGTCAAGATGGGGGCTGGTAACCTTGCCCTTCTTGATCTCCTGAGGAAGTGTAGGAGCCATCCTTTAGTGGAATTTAATACAGGTCTTCATTACTTTGACTAAAGCAAAACATCAAATAAAAAACAAAACCATTGAGAAAGATTTCCAGCATTTCTCCCTCTGATGCTGCTTGACCCATTGAAATCCTCCAGCAGATTGTTCTTTGCTCCAGATTCCAGGATCTGCAGTATCCTGCGTGTCAACATATAGATGATGCTCATAAAACCCAAGGCTTGGGTTAAGTGGGAACTTTCAGTTACAATAGTTATGAGTAGTGCGTGCAAAGAGCATTTGAATGGGATGCTCTTGGATTATCCATGGTTCCTTAATTGTATTTACAAGTTAAATTCTTTCAATCACACTTTGATGCCTTTTTTGTTCAATCCACTTTGTGGATTATCTTGTGTGGTCTGAAGTAGGAATTTATTTCCCATAAGAAAGCATTACATCAGAATGCCATAGAAATAGTATTAAATAGAAACAGAAAATTGTGCATTGAAAGACAGTATAAATCAGAAAATGCTAGGAAGATCCAGTGGATCAGATAGAAGGAGTTAAAGTTTCAGGTTGAGGGCCTATCATCAGAATTGACAAGTAAGAAAGCTTCTTAGTTTTAAGTTGCAGAGTTACATTGGGCAAGGACGGGGTGGTCGCACTGAACTCAATGTTTAGAGAACTATCTGGTTAGTAGAATAATGAGTTTAATGGAGTAAGAGGAAAAACTTTAAAAAAAAAAACCAATTTTGAATCCACAGCTGCCTATAAGGAGTTTGTATATTCTCCCCGTGTCTGGATGGGTTTCCTTCCACGTTCCAAAGATGTACAGGGTTAGTGGGTATGATGGGTATATTTAGGCAATGTAGGCTTGTGGGCAGGAAGGGCCTGTTAGCATACTGTATCTCTAAATTTAAAAAAAAGAGAAGAGGATAAAGTTGTGAAATGCAAGTCTAATCTATTGCTCATATGTGAAACCAAAAAGAGAATACTGACATGCTTCAGACAGAGAGAGAGAGAGAGAAAGGAAGGGGGTGAGGGGTGGAAAGAGGTGCGGCAAGAGAGATGGAGAGATGCACTGAGAGAGAGGTGAGAGGGGGGAAAATGCGAGAGAGGGAGAGACATGAAAGAGAGGGAGAGATGCGGAGGCAGGGTGAGAGAGAGGGAGGTGGGATGAGAGAGAAGATGGAGGTGGGGCACACAGGGAGGGGGAGGGAGTGTGCAGAGAGGGGGAGACAAAGAGACCGAAAGACAGAAGCTCCTTTCACACTTGCAAGTGATCCTAGGAATCAAACACCAATCAGCCTTTAAAGTGCCAAGTGTGAAAGTAAAATAGCTCAACGCCTGCATCAGATGACATCATCTCCCACCAGAGATTGGTGGCCTCGACCCCTAGTACAATCCCCGGCATCTGCAGTTGCCGGCATTGCAATAAGGCAAGTGTGAAACAGATAATTGCACCAATAGAAGGTAGAACAGTTCTAACCCTGGGGATGGCTCCTTGCAACTGTGAAAGTGATCAGTGTCCCAGTTAGGAGTGGTCAAGTGTGAAAAGCCGAACCCCCTCAGAACAGCGAACGGCCAATTTAGTGTGAAAGGAACTAGATAAACAGAGAGGTGTTCATCCTCTGGAAAGATGTGAAACAAATGCAGAGCACCAGTTTGGAGAAAAATAGTAGAGAAAATGATTTCATCCACACAGATAATTGGAACAAATTGTTTTAGTTTTAAGTTGCAGTGGATAGGTCACATAGGGTGATCGCACTGAACTCAATACTTAGAGAATGTTTAGAGAAATATAATGAGGTTAGTTGGAGAAAGAGGGAAAAAAAACAATTTCAAATCCACTGCTGCCTATAATGCATTTTCTCCAGTTTCCTTCCATGTTCCAAATACATATAGGGTTAGTGGGTACGACATGGGTATATTTCGGTGGTGCAGGTCCGTGTGCAGATGAAATCAAAATTGGTGCTGTGTAGGACATCGAGGAAGAATATCTAACTTTATAATAGGATCTTCAGAAGGAGGGCCAAAGATTGGCAAATGAAACTTAAATCTGACAAGTGCAAGGTATTGCACTTTCATGAGACACATCAGAGCATGAGTTGCACCAAATAGGAGAGGATTGTGGAAGAAAGAAACCTTAGAGTGCAGGTGCATTGTTGTCTGAATGTGGTAACACAGGTGGACAAAGTGGTGAATAACACATTTGACATCATTGCCTTCACTGGTCAGGGTAATAAATACAAAAGTTGGTTCAACATGATGCAGGGGAAGTCATTGACGGGTCCATACTCAGTTAGTTAGGATGAGTTGGGTCGAAAGGCCTGTTCCATGCTCTGACTCTATAACCCTTGCCTATCCTCATGAATTTTGGACTAATTGATAATGGGCATTTACAAGGGCATTTATTTACAGAAATACAGCTACTAATGTCTAAAAGGAATATTGATTTGTTCTACATTTCAGATATGAAGATGGCCAAGTGGGTGATATCAGTACAAATACACAGGATGCCAGCATTCATAAAGAAATTCTTCGGGTGATTGGAAACCAGACAGCAACAGGTTAAAAGAATCACATATCATCACTGACTGGATCAGAACGCCTTCTCTGGCTTTTAAGCTGCAGTGCAGTTTTGAACTAAAATATTAACCCAATTTCAAATGCACACTATGTTAAGATTTAAATAACGCACTTTAATTTCAAGAGTTCTAATTTGAACCTAACATTTCCATAATGCCAAGTCCGAAGTATTGTCAAACATCGAGTTGACATGTTGCAATAGGTTTTCCTGGAAAAGATGTACAGTATTGTGTATTTGCCCAGATTTTATTCTTCCTTGGCAATGGTGGACGACTGAGCATGAGATTGGTGCGTTATACTCCGGAGCTGATTAATCAAGTTGCAAATCTTGGCAAAGTGTAGAAATGTATAGAATCTGCAATGAGTGACACATATGAAATTGTGCTCCATTGTGTCTTGAGGATGCCATGTGGGAAAGCCCTGCCTCAGGCATCAGCTGAATCAAGGAGCTGTTTCCCTTTATGTTTATCAACTGTTTCTCCTTACTCGTAATATCCTCGAGTTTTAAGAATGTTTAATGAAATCCTGTCCCTTTAGGAAGAGGATCTGATTTTTTTTTTTAAAAGAATCATTCTGTGCTATACCAGCTAAACCACAGTTTCATTTACGTTTTGAAAAAATATTATAACTAACAAGACAAAAATAAATAAAAAAAATACCGCCTGGGGTGCTTTGATTGCAGGCCTTAGTGAATAAACCCTCCCCATGATGATGCCAACTTTTTATATAACAAAAAGCCTTTTTTTAAAAACTCTTAGTGGTGATGGATTTGGTGCTGGCAGCCACTACAAATTCCTTTTAGACCAGAATAAAAATTATAAAATGCCAGAGCCTTGTGAAATGGTCTGCCAAAATGTACATTTTTTAAAAATAGAAATGTAGTGCAGGATTTTAGCATATTCAGACGATAAGAGATAGTAATTTTGATATCTGGACTGGTCCCAAAACAGAACACTGTTCTTTTCTATAAAGGTGGCATATTTATGTTTAAAATAAGGATTGGTCTACAATCTTATAATTAATATGAGGAAGTCACTCTCCCGCTGAACAATGAATCTGGATAGAATGGGTTCTTCCAAGAAAATACTTGCTCTTAAACCTTTTAATTCTGTCCATTTTGAATTCCCTACAAATAAAATTTGTACATGAAGGGTTGCTAGATTTTAGCATATTATTTCAAACGAAGAAAGAGAAAAAAATTTGTAACTATTTTGATCGGATATTATATTGTCTTTGCATAAAGCAAGTGGAAGTGACCACATGACATTAAGCTGATGATGTCATTGTTCCATGAAAAAACATACCTATTGTTTGAAAAAAATAACTTTACAATTAAAGTTAGTAATGTTCAGTGTTTTATTTACACACAATCCCATCTACGGTGTGTCATTTTATAAAGATAAAATTGTCATTGTTATACTCAGCTTTATTTCAACCCTTTGAAAATAACTTAGAAAGTTGGTTATTTGTGTGTCACTTGTTGAATTTGGAGAAAGTTACACAGCCCATGGTGTTGTGCATGTTCCAAATGTGCAGATGGGAAAGCAGTAGCCCGAAGACATCCTTGCAACATCTGCACTTTTCAAAGCTCTTGGAAGTTACAGACGTAATTCAGATACAAGCACAAAACCCCTTACAATGGTTACTCCACTCCACAATTAAAATCAACATTCAATTTGAAATTCTTTAAATACTAAAGAGTTGGGAATTGCAACTCTTCTCACGTGTCAATGAGTTTCATTCTTCTTTGCTCTCTCATTATCTTGATGGTATTGATTTCAGTTTGAAATAATAATAAAAATTAAATTATCAGGTACAGAAAAAGGTTTACAAATCAAACTTTATTTGAAATACAAAATATCAGATCTTTTGAATGTGCTTTCTGTTAATATCGTAAGTCATCAACAATCATTCCGGTAACACTTTTCAGTGTTGAAAACTCTAGATTTAAGCATGTTACACGATGTCTGTTGTGAACTAAATCTTCAAAATTTCAACATGCATTGTCTATTTATACCTATCTGACAAATTTGTGGTTTAATAAAGTCTCTCGTTTTTGTCATTTGCTATGACACCACATTCAAGTTCACCGTTATGCCGCATTGTTCATACTGTCCTTTTAAATTATATTCTGTTCTGCATTTTCGCATGTATCGCTTCTTTTACCAAATCAGTTTTTGTTTACATTTCCCTTAACTTCCTTTTATTTCTCAATTAATATCAGACACCCATTACATCACTGTTTTGCTATCCACAGTACAGAACAGCATTTGAGGAGGGGAGACTGTTACAGTCATCAACATTGTAATCTTTAAATTTGCTCATAAAAATAGCCTGGGAATGTGTTGGTTTATATTGAAAAGGTTAAAATAATGAGTCCTACTGATTTTTATTTTTGGTGGAATAAATTTTAATGCAAGAGCAAACAGTGATCAGGAAATCAATATCAAAAGAATGGAAAATTAGGCAGGATGTTCAATGGAAGCAAAAGGTGACCTTCCACGACTCTCCCCCACCTCACCTCCACCACCTGTTGAAATGAATTTTTACGCCATAATCTTTTCCTTGTTGCTTAATCAGTGTTTATTCCCCCCTGTCCTTTTGAAGTATGACAAAATACAAGTTCTCACTTCAATGAGCAGAATATATGTATTTTCATTCTATGGAGGGTCATGGTGAATTCAACAGCATCTTTTGACTGGCATATTTATTTTATATCTTCACGGTTATAAATTGGTTACTTTTCCTTGAAAGTATGATTTCTAACGATTGAAATAAATTAGTGAAAATCGCAATTGTCAGAAGCCCGTGTGCGATGCCCGAAACTTGCAAAATGAAAAACAAAAGCATATGGAATACTTTTGCTTGCTCAAATATTTCTAATGACATTGCCCAGTATTAAAAGCAGAGCTCATTTTAACATTCTAAAGATTACTTTTTTTTTTAAGATTGTCAAAGGCCTTTCAATTATGAGCACATTTATGAATGGGCAATGCTGATCTTTTGCAAGCAAAGCACAAACGTCGCTGTATTGACAGTATTTGATTGCATAAAGTATTAGCAATGTGGTTTAGGTTTAGTTGTATGAATCATTTTACTAATACCAACTACCAGTGTTTGCCATACATTGAAGCATTGCTATGTCATTGGATGTGACTTCAGTCAGAAGGCTTTATCTGCCCATCTTTTAAATTTCAAATAGATGCATCTTTTTTCAAAACTTTATTTAAAGGTTTTATCACAGGAATAAAAAGAATGATTACATTTAAAGAAAAAATATAAAATAGAATAATATAATTACAATACAACATTAATAACCTAACTTAATTCAGTCTAACCACCCCCCTACATATACAAGAACTAAAAATCTATATATATTAAAAAACCACCCTTCCCCTCCCCCAAAATAAAGAGTGAAGAATTAATAAAATTAATAATATTATATATTAAAAAAAACACACACACACAAAAAAAGAAAAATAATTTAAAAAAAGATATATCAGATCTAAAATATCACATCTAAGAACATACTTAAATCAAACTTAATTGCATATACTTAACAAATGGAGTCCACTTCAACTTATAAAAAGACATCTTATTTTGGATTGAAAAAGATATCCTTTCCATGATTAAACAAGACTTCATCTCTAAATACCACCTGTCCAAAGTTAGTATATTTCTTTCTTTCCAAGTAGACGCTATACATTTCTTGGCCACTGCTAAAGCTAAATAGATAAAAGAAATCTGATAATTATTTAATCCTAAATCAATTAATGATTGCATATTACCTAATAAAAATATATCAGGGTCTAATACAACACAAATATTATATAATCTATTAAATAAAATAGATGCATCTTATAATAAAAGTCATAATTTCTCCCAGCAAAGGAGAAAGCAGTTCACACTTTAGGTCCTAATAATCCTGAATATGTTGATGGTTTCAAACAGAATCACCAGAGTTGGTCATTCAAGACAAAATAATTCCTACACTTGTGCACACATGCTGTGAAACATGTATTCAGGACTTACTGATCGAGTTGGGGAAACAAATCAGTCAGTTTGTCTCATTGCTGGATTCAACATAGAAACCCATGATAGGCTCCACCGGCTTGTCACTGGATCAGAAACTGCAGATTTCTTTGCAGCTTGTGGAGAACAGAAATAATAGTGTAAGTTAGGCAAAAAATGTTTAAATTGTTCTGGTTTACTTTGATTATTGAAAGTGTGTTTGTGTTAGCTGATTGAAATAATTAAAAACAATGACTGTCAGAGACATTCATAAACATATTATCCACTTTGCAATCGTAAACCTCTGCTGCCAAGTTTTCTAACCAACAGGGAGGGGCATTGTCTGGCACGATGCCACCTGCAAATGAGGAACACATGGATGCAGAGGATATCATGAATTATCCTTTTTTTTTGTTTGGGCACCTGCCCACATTTTGTTCATACCTTGATGAAGAACTCAAATCTGAAATGTTGGTTATGTATCTTTAACTTTGCTGCATAAGGTACACTGTTGTTGACCTGCTGAGTTTCTCCAGCATTGTGTTTTTACTTATAAACACAATTACAATTCTTATAAAAGTTCCTCATTATAGAGTCCCAGAATAATAGAGCACCAAAACAGACCTTCGGGCTACCATGTCCACACCAACAATAGATCTACTATCTACATTAATCTTTATGCTCCTCTCACATCTCCCTGAACTCCTCCCATTCTTTCCCCCTTCCTCCCTCATCACACCCAATTCTTTTGTCAGCCATTTGCACCAGGAGCCAGTTGCAGTCCCAATTGACTTACTATCACCATCTTGGGATGCCAGAGGAGAATTAAGCATCCAACAAAACCCACAGAGAGAACATGCCAATTCCACAAGGACACCATCCATGCTCAGGATCAAAGCTGTGACTCCAACCATTGTGGCAACCACATTGTGATTTCTCAATTCATTTCATGTCATGTTTTTTTTAAATGAGTCTATCTCAAGTTTACAAATGGAAGACCTTGATTGTAAAATGTGATCGTTTTGCTGGGCACCAGGCATGTAATGTAAGTTTTTGATGACAACTTTTAATGAAACATTAAGTGGTCATCCAGTAAACAGGATGGAAAGAAGCCAAGTTTGATTGACTAAACGTTTATCCTTCAATGTAATGGTTCATTGTGCCCTCCAGTATAGCCTCCTAATAAGACTCATGTAAGAGGTCATTCTCAACCATGCTCTCGGAGGTACAATCTCCCATCAAAAGTTCAGTTTAAAAATTTCACTGTTTGTTATTCCCTCAAGTTATAATTGAAATGTACATAAAGTCTCCTGGGATTTCTTCAACATGTTCTCTGTGAGCTATGCTCTCATAAGGAACCATGTTAAAAATATTAAAGTTAAATGAGTAAAGGTTCCATTATTGTCAGGCAATACTGCATTGAGACTGTAACATATATGAAATTCTATAACTTTTGTCTACCATAAGGCAGAGTCACCCCTCACAGACCAGGCCTGAGCCTGCTTAGCTTCTGAGATCAGGCGTATTAATACCTAGCCGTGATAATCATACGTTCAACTTTCTGACAACGAATTCAAGGCCACTACAGGAGGAATCACAGGTAGGAAGAAATATTCCATTGTATATACTTCCAAATATCATGCATTTTTCAATATCTGCATTTGCTTGGATGAACTCTAAGGCGTACAGACTCAAAGAGATGGTTGACTAAAGATTATGGGGATTTCCTTTTTTTTTAAGGTCAGGTTATTCTTCATTCTCCTACACATTTAGCCTTATAAATGTGAATTTTTCAGTACTTTTGAAGAATGAAGTTAAATTAAAGTTTAATTCAGAGCAGTCCATCTTTGTAATTAAATGAAAGAAACTCCAAGGCTGTCCTGGGATAGCTGAACAACAGAAATTGATTCCCAAATCAATGGGAGCATCTCTGCTGCTAGTCATTCCATACCTGAGTCGGGAAATCTTTGGAGCAGAGTGGGAAGGTTAATGCCTGAATGTCTTGGCCAATGGATTTTTGCCTAAAATGCAATGAGGTGGGTTTTTTTTCCCTTGTTTGATTCTCAGAAGTCCTTTTAAGACCAATGGTTGTATTTTGGGATATTCAGGATGGCATGGTTAGCCTAGCTATTAATGCAACGATGTTACAGTGCCAGTGACCCAGGTTCAAATCCAGCAATGTCCGTAAGGAGTTTGCACATGTCTGCTTGGATTTCCTCTGGGAGTTCCAGTTTCCACTCACCCTTCAAAAACATATGGGAGTTGTAGGGTAATTAGGTGGCACAGGCTCTGTTACACCTCTGTATCTAGTTTTTTTTTTAATAATTAATTTCTATGAAATCCCAGGAACTCCTTCCCTCCCACCAAATCTCGACAGAGCAGATTGTAGTGGGGTTTGCCATTTTGGTCTGAACACACATGACAATCATGTGCTCTGTACATGAAGTAGTAGTAGTAGCCACTGGTGGAGGGACATTTTCACCAAAGAAAACAGGTGTGCCATGAGATTTTTCTATTCAAAAGAATGCATTCATTGCCATGTTTTGTTTCCTGCACTTGTACTCACATGACATGGATTAAAAAAAATAGCAATGCTGCCAGAGCTGGTGTAATGCCAGCACTACCATGGAACAAGGGAGAGCAGAAAGTGGAGACACAGCGCTCCCCCATGGGGTCCTATGGCCCAGTCCTACTGCCGATGGTTTCGTACATGGTCTGTTAAAGGAGGCGATAGTGTTTTATTTTAAAATCATGTGACCACATGGTCTGGACCCAAAATGGCAGCTCCTGTGTTAGGTAAGTGCCTCCAGGGGTTGCAGACTCCGGGGGGAGCAGCAGGGCTGATACAGGGCACCTCGGTGGCAGACCAGCATGGGACTCTGCAGCTGAAGGACACTCACAGGTGGCATGTTGGCAATAGGCAGGCAAGAAGCCCAAACAAGCTGCAGACTGCAGGTAACTTGAGGTCAAAGGACACCATGCTATGGGCTGCTGGAGAACCGGAATTTGAGAGGATGTCGAGAGAAAGGTGAACTTCCGAAGGGCCATGGGCACTGACGATTTCCTCATTGTGTACAAGGTTCGGATTTGGGTTCGGGTTGCCGACGGTTTGAACTGAAGTCTTGCGTGGCTACAGAGGCTGTGGGAGCACTGGAGGCAAAGCCACGGACACTTGGTGACTCGGTGGGGGGTGGGGGGCTGCTCTTGCTTCTCTTTCTCTGACTATAAGGGGTCCCAAGCAATGTTAATACTAATGGCAAATCTTTTCTCGCAGACTAAAGGCAATTTCATGTTATTTCACATTTCTTTATTACATAATAATAAATGGAATATGATCCAATGACAAATTTGTTCATTGTAATTGCAATATAAGAGTTTAAGGATACATGTTTAGCCTACAAGCAGTGCTCCTTTAAATTTAGCTGTAGGACACAACTGATTAAGTGTTAGCATGAACAAGTACAGTTAATATATGTATAGTGCAGTTGCTAATAAAATGTATTTTAAAATCATTTCGATTTAACAAAGTACATCAAATTGACTTACCGCTAAAAATATAATTCTAATCTTATCAATTAAATGTCTTTTTGTACCAGTATCAGCTCCTACAAGCCTGCTTTCACTCTCTCGTTTTACAAGTGTTAAGGGTGAGTTGTTCAAGTGATGAGTGTGTTAGAAGTGGAAATCCCACATCAGGGCTGACTTCCTGTCGTAGAATTACTGTAGTTCAGTAATTTATTTGTCATGAAATGACTAAGGGCTGCCTTTACAAAAAAAAAGACACAAGTCCTTTATTATTTTTAAATCAGTCTGTTGCTTTCAATCATTTGTTTAAAAAAAATAGCAGGTCCGCTACAACAGTGATTATCAACCTTTTTCTTTCCACTCACATACCATTTTAAGTATTCCCTATGCCATCAGTGCTCTGTGATTAGTAAGGGATTGCTTAAGGAGATATGTGAGTGGGAAGGGAAGGTTGAGAATCACTGCTCTAGGCCCAGTTGTTACTGAAATTTCCTTTGGAGTTATGAAACCGTGCACATAACGAGTCAATTAGGTACAATTAAAACAGTGGTTTGCAAACTTTTTCTTCCCACCCACATACGACCTTATGCCTTACAAATCACAGAGCACCTATGGCATAGGGATTGCTTAAAGTGTATGTGAGTGGAAAGAGAAAGGTTGAGAACTACTGTGCTACAGCAATACTGCCGCTGCTACAAACCTGAGAGAATGCGTAGTAGAGACACTGCACTGCTCCACAGGGTCCTACTGCCTGGTTGTGAGGCTTTCAATCATTGTTAAAAGAGATGGTGTTTCATTTATAAATCCTGCAACCACAGATGTCTGTGCTCAGAATGGAGGTATCTGTTCTGGGCACTATACCACAAATGGTTGCAGACTCTGTGGGGGGGGGGGGGGGGGAGAAAACTGGTGCAGGGTATCAAAAACTGGGGAAGCGCCCCCTGCTGTGAAGAAGCATGGGCGGTGACCCTGCAGGGAAGGTAACCACAGCAGAACAACGACTCAGCAGCTAAAGGACCCACACAGACTGTGAGCGGTTGGAGTCTTGCGGTCAAAGAATTCACACAGGCTGTGGGCTACTGGCAAATTGAGGTCAAAGGACCCATACAGGGTGCAGACAGCTGGAGTCTTGCTCATGGGAACTAGGTATCAAAACTGGGATTCGAGAGGATGATGAGGGCAAGAAGGTCTCTCAAAGGGCCTTGGGCACTAAAGGCTTCCTGATTGTATTGGAGGTTTGTACCTGGATATTAAACTGGAGTCTGTGAGGCTGCAGAAGTGGTTGGAGTGCTGGAGGCAAATCCATGGACACTCAGTGTCTCTGAAGGGACTCTTATTGTTTGGGATCCCATGCAATGTTCATGGTGTCTTTGCCTTAAGGCAGACAAAAGTATATCATGTATATAACATTTTTATGTATTATTCTGTGACAATAAAATGAACCTCAGACCTTAATTATGTGACATACATTTGAGAGGAGCGCAAAACAAATGATAATAAATTGGGATCTATTAGTAAACCCTGTTCAATTTTTTTTCCCCATCAGGCAGGATCTTCAAGGCTGCTGACCTGTTATATAGTTCTGCACAATTGCCAAAATGGAGTTTCAACCTCTGATTTAGACTTGATCTCATTTAATGGTGAAACTGGTTCAAATGCATGGCTTACAAATGTTTCTGTCGTCAATTGAGCCACATATTCTCTCATGATGTTAGAAATAAGCCAGTTTTTTATTACTTACAAATGAATTGCACTGTATGCTCAGGAAATAACTACAGCTCCATATTAAAATCAGATTAGAAGCTGCTATGCTTTCAAATATACAAAGGATAGGTGGTAAGAGAGCAAAGAAGTGATCTGCACATCTATTGTATGCTAAATGGGTTTGGCTGCATTCAAAATTGAAATAACTCCCTCAATGAAATATGAAGAGTAAAAAATACAACTAATTTTGTGGTCCATATGAAGAAAATCATACAATCCTGTCAGTGTTTTAAATTTCAATATTAACCATCTTGCATTCTTAATTACAGAGAGTGGATATTATGATAATTAAGGCATGTTATGAAATATAATGCTAATTTTGCTTTGAAAATTATACCATCTTTGTTTTTTCCTCCTTAATTCTTTTAATATTTTTGATATTTTAACTACAACAAGTTTGTATCAGGTTTACAAATAAACCAAAATGTTCAGCATCCAAAAGGGAGGACTGCGTTCAAAGGTTGGAGATAAACCCATGGAACACGAATCAATCCTTCCCCTAACTTAGATTCCTGTGACTTGTCACGTCTACAGGTGAGATTGGCCATTGGTGGAAACATAAATTGAATTGGCAGCTTATTTACACCAAACAAGGCTGAAAATATCCATTACAATGGGCAGCATCTGTGAAGCAGGAGAAAGCATAACTGATCTTTCAAAGCCTTCAGATAAAGAGATGTTAAACAAAAACTTTAACACCGGTTCGCTTTCCACAAATGCTTCCCAATCAGCTGAGCATTTCTCAGTTGTTTACACCAATTCAGACTTTCTGCACCCATTCGTTTTCCTTTTGCATTTGTGTAAAAATATGACTGATCTGCTTTCGCCCATTGTGCGTTACTGGTAAAGGGCAGCTTCACTCCCTTTCTCTCCCTCTCTCATGACTTTTCTTGTTTGTATTCAAATAAAGGACAGAAAGTGAATCCACTGTAAAAGAAAGTCAGCTAAGATGAGAAGCAGAATGCTGAATCACAGCAGCTTGTTTTGTTTCCACCATTGAACACTTTCACCTCCACTTAATCCTAACCCAGTTATTTTGTCCTTTTCATGCTTTCATTTAAAATTTCATGCAAGATTTTTATTACAAAAATGCTGTCTTTCACAACTAGATGTAATTGTAGTTCAGTACCTTAGCTTTCAGTGCCTTAGAAATATAAGATACTGTCAACAACGACATCAATGTACATGATGTAAATATTGCTAAAAATACAGAGGCCAAATATTTTCTGTACTTGGTTCTCATTGCTTTTAAATAGAATTTTTTGCTCCTGTTGCTATCTAATTTTCCTCAGTTTGGAAATTTGTGTTTAATCAGTTCATGAACTGTTTTGATCAATCGTTGATGTAAATGCTTCATTAAAAAAGATAATCAATTCTTTCTGGTGAGTGTTCTATGTCTGCAGAGTTGTCGGTCCCTTTAGAAGTGAAGCTCCATGCATTCAATAAATGTGCAAAAAAAACACCACACAAATGCTGGAGAAACTCAGCAGGCCAAACAGTGCCTTTATGTAGCAAAGGTGAAGAATCATCGGGCTTGAGCCCCTGAAACATTGGTGATGTATCTTCACCTTTGCTGCATAAAGGCACTGTTTGGCCTGCTGAGTTTCTCCAGCATTTGTGTGTTTTTTCACTTAACCACGGTGTCAACAGAATCCTGTGTTTTACCCCTTCTGTAATTGTGCTGTTCGTTGAGGTTGTATTTCAAACATGACAACTATGCAGAAAATCCTATTTTACTGTTGGTCTTAACTCCAAATCTAAAATAGTGGAAATTTAAAATTAATCCAAAAAAATCATAAGATATTTTTAATAATTCTAAAAACAATGAGGTAGTCAGCAAATGCAAAAAAGGTTATTTAAAAGCCTCATGTTATGATAATAAACAAACAGGTGTAGGATATTTGGATTCCACCATCAAATACTATCATGCCAGATCTACTCAACACCTAATGGATCTGCTGCTTCACAATGCCAAGAGACCAGAGTTTAATCCTCACCTTGGATGTTGTCAATGGAGAGTTTGCACATCCTTCATACGGCCACATGGATTTCTACCCACATCCCAAACTCTGTAAATTGGCCGCAATGAATTGTTCCTAGTGGATGGTAAGTGGTTGAATTAAATCTGGAGGGTTGTAGGGGATGGGGAAAACTTAATAGGAATGTGCAAAGAACAAGAGAATGTGATTAATAGAGGATTGGTGGAAATTAAGTCTTAATGTAGGGTCTCAATCCAAAACTCTAACCTGTTGCCTCCATAGATGCTTTCACCTACTGCATCGCACCAGAAGTTTAATTTTTGCTTTAAGTGTAATGGATTATGTTGCAAATAAGCAATGGCTGATAATAATGTGGAATCTCACTCAGTTGGAATGCATATCAGGAATTCATGGATATATTTACTTGTTTATATTTGATTCATTATTTAATTTATACCAATATGAGCATTTTCCAAGTGAAAATCTGGCATTTCACAGCAGTCACAGAAAAAAAGTCAGTAATATTCATTCCATTTTTGGGTTTCTACAACAAAGTTTGATCCCGAACCTAGTATACAGTCAATCCTTAATCCATTTTACTGGATTGAAGCTCATTGCAAATGATTTGACAAACTTCCAAGCTAAATATCCATGCAAGTAAATAAACAGCATAAATGCACCAGTAGTCTCAGACAGGTGGCACAAAATGAGTTAAATCACCTCAAAAGGTATGTGAACTTGGACTTGATATGTTGTAGGCCAGTGCTTCTCAACATTTTTTGCCCTGGGCCCTATTTGAATTTTTTTTTAATGTACACCCCACCATTAATGGAAAAATGTTATACATTCAAAAGAAGTTTTAACTAAATCATTTACTGGAAGTGTATTTCAATGCAAATAAAGCTGGGAATACATATTTCAACTACTACTTCAATATGTCAACCATCTCAAACATACATTCAACATTTGTTGTCACTTCAGTGGGAACCTCGCCCCTGCAGATTTTTATGACTCGAGGGACTAATTGTGTTAGTTTCAACCTTAAAACTCCAGTTGGTTTCTTTTAGCTTGTAGCAAATCACAAACAGCACTGAAGCCACATTCTACTAAATAAGATATTGGAAAATGTATCAATAGTTCCCTTGCTAAAGTAATCGAGTTTGGGTATTTCTTTTTGATCTTGTTAGACTGCTACATCATGGTTCTTTTCACTATGAACAGAGTTTTAACAAATTCATCATATTGCAACTCAGATAACTCCTCTTGGTATTGCATTGGAACTTCAGACAAGTAAACCTGCAATGGCTGAGTTAACCAAGAGGAAAAATTCATTGCCTTTAAATCACAAAATCTATCATTGAAGTCAGAAACCAACATTTTCAAATGATCAACAATAACATTTGTAGCAGCATTAGTTACCTCACACTTATTCAACCAATGAAATTGACTGAAATTTCTTGTACAAATATTCCTTTGGCATCATTCTAAAAGTGTCATGAATCCAAATATCTGTTTTTGCATCAATGAGAATCATATTTACTACTTGGAGTTGCTTGTTCAATGTACTTAGTTTCTCAAAAATGTCCATCACATAAGCTTTGCCATCTGTTGTTAGCAAGAGCTTCATTTCAGGTTTGTCCTTCAAAAACTCACTGAGGAGATCAAACAGTTCCATAAACCTTTTGAAGCAGTTTCCCTTTGACAACCACCTTACTTCAGTGTGAAGCAATAATTTCGCGTTCTGCATTTTCATTGACATAAAATGGTTAAACAGATGTTCACATTTGGCATTAGCTTTGATGGTACTGACACACTTGATCGCAGGATGCAGTATCTCGTGTACAACAGGGGTAACTTCCTTTTTTTGAAAATTTTATTTATAATCAATAATAAATCATACATACAAAATACAATGCAGTACATATTTTATCCCATAAAAACCCCCACCCCTCATTCCTCCCAGCCCACTGCTAAACTACCCCCCCACAAAAAAAAAGAGAAAGAAAGAAGAAAGAATGCAGAGAAAAACAATTAAAGCAATACATTGAGGTATGTGTCATAGTTTGGGACCACACCACCAATGGATGGGAAATAAATTTTAATAATTTGATCACATCCAATTCATGTATGGGCTCCAAGTTTTAACAAAAAAAAAAGAATTATTTTATAATTTATATATTATCTTCTCTAAAGGAATACATGATCTCATCTTCACAAGCCATAGTTGAATATTCAATTTAATCTCATTCTTCCATGTAAACTGCAAGACATTTCCTAGCTACTGCTAAAGCCAACCTCACATGGTGGATTCTTTTCTTAATCTGAATCAGGCTTATGATAAAATTATGGCAGAAGATGACTTTAACTGTTGTTTTGATCCATTATTGGATAAATCTCCAAAAAATGACAATTAGAACTAAGGTGGCTAAGCAGTTGATGGTATTAATGAAGGAGTTGAATTTAGTAGATATATGGAGGAAATTGAATCCTAAGGAAGAAGATTTTTCATTTTATTCATTTCATCATGATTCCTTCTCTAGGAGAGATTTGATTTTAGTATCAGCACAATTGGAAGGTCAAACTTCTGAAGCTGTAAACAAACCTAGGATTTTGTCTGATCATTTCTTGTTGTTGATTACTTGAAGTGCTTCAGAGAGGATGGAGAATGTGTATCTGTGGCATTTTATTTCTTCATTACTTAAAGATCTGGAATTTTGTAAATGTATATGATCATATTCAAGGTTTTTTGAAAATAAATGTAGGTTCAGTTGATTCTAAATTTGTTTTTTGGGATGCTTTGAAAGCTTATTTACGGGGACAAATCATTAATTATACGGTTAAAGTTAAGAAATGACAAATGGCTGAGACTGATAATTTGGAGAAGGAGATAGAGATTTTGGAGAAAGATTTACAACGTGGTTTGACGAAAGATTTTTTTTAAAAAAGACGATCAGTTAATTTTAAATTACAGTATAATTTGATACAAACCTAGAAATTTGAAAGGCTTTTACAGAGGACTAAGCAACGGTATTATGATTCAGGGGAAACTTTCTTGGCAACGAAGTTTTCTCAATGGATAAAACAATGCACAATCAACATGTTTTGATTTTCATCCTTCATTAATTTTAAACATCTTGTTTCTTTTATTCATCATAGCCGGTGCACCATCTGCAGCACAAGATTCAATGCTTCCTTTTGATATTTCGTTTTCATCTAAATAATTTTTGAGCTTGCTGTAGATATCAACTGCAGTAGTGCTTGTTTCTAATGATTCTCAAAACAACATCTCTTCTTGAAACTCTTCCTGATCATCTCATGTATGTCAAGGACAGAGCCTCACTGTCCCACATGGCAGATTCATCCAGTTCTAGTTGTATTGAGAACTTTCATGATTTCAACTTCTCAATAAGCCATTTTCAAAATCTTGACCTATGTTATCTATTCTGTTGCAGACAGATATTCTGTTGCTATTACTCAATAGCATTGCTCGGACATCTTTGTCATCCTTTTGCAGAACTGTTTTGAGAAACAATGATATTGACAGATTTAATCAGTTCCTCCCCAATCGTATAATTCTCCCCATGCTTTTCTATCAGCTGAGAAATTTCATAGATAGCTTCAAGGGTACGATTCATGGCTATAGTTTGCACAGAGAATAATGAAGTTATTTTTGATCTATTTTCAAACTTCTTTCAATTTCAAATTGACATGGTTAGGATGCTTTACCCTCAAATGAGCTTCAAGACAGCCTGCTTTTATTGATTCACTTATCAAAGTCTGTTATCATAATAGGCAAAAAGATGCATGTTCATTGTGTACACCAGGTATAAACCCAAACTTCAAGAACTCCACTGAATATTGACAAACTGACAAACCATTTGCTTGCTTGGTCTGCTCATTTTGAATATACAACAGTGCAACCTCCCTGAAACAGATTAATCAATATTTTATTATGACTTAGAATGTAATAAAAGTAATGATCGAATCAAAGGAAGAATACTGACCCTAAAAAAAAACTAGCATGGTTTCAGACATTGTTTTTACAGAGAGTGCATCAAAACTGCACTAGCCTTGTGCTTTACTTTCTGGGGTCCCTATTTTTTTTTCTGATTTTAGCATACCCCCCCCAACCCCGACCATCAATATGCTAATGCACAAAGATTCCTACAGATACAGGTCTCACTCACAACTGAACTGAAAAACTAAAGGTGTATGGACAGACATAATTGTCGAGATAATATGGAATCCTCATCAACCAATTAGATAATTTGGAATGGATGATAGTAAGACCGGTCAGAAAAAAATATAACTACAATGTTAACCAAGGATAACAACAGTTAAAATAAGAGAAACAATGGAGAAACATCAGAGAAACATCGGAAGAGCAAAAGCACATGTTATGAAAATAAAAAGAACAAAATTATTTTACTTGGAAGTTACCACAATTGTGTTCTATTGACAGTGTTGCCAAGTTGCATCTTTCACACCAGCATAACTAGTTTATTTTTTCAAACAAACTTTTTAATTATTTTTCAAAATATTCCTACACTCCACTAAAATTCTTACCCCACCAAAATATTACCATATACCACCAGTGGGGTGTATGCCCCACCTTGTGTAGGCCATAATCCTTACCACTGTCCCTTTTCTTCAACAAGTTTCATCCTCCCCAGTTCAAATTGTCCCAGTTCATTTTACTATTCACTTCAGGACTATTTCATAAATAATATGCTTGGCTGAGGAAAAATTACCAAAAATAAATTAAAATTGTCAACTCACTTGCTGAAACACAGCCATCTTGTTTACTGAAACTCAACCAATGAGTTACACGATTATCATTTGGCCAATGAGAGGTCAGTAGTATTCAACATGGGCACAGGAGTTTTCACAACACCTGCTAGTACCTTTGGTTTGTAAAATAAATCCTGTCTCTCAAGAGTAGAAATTAAAATAGAAGCCTAATTGTAAAATTGTCACCAATGACCAACATGTGTCCCCTTGATATAAGCCAGAACTGAGAGAAGGATTCCTCAAATAATTCTATAAGCTGCTCATTAAACTGGTTATTGTTGCAAGACCAATGAGAATGCAGTAACGTGTGCCACCAAAGGAGGAGGGACCCAGCGCCCAACCCCAACCAACCAATTTTCCCCTGCAACCGCTGCAACCGTGTCTGCCTGTCCCGCATCGGACTTGTCAGCCACAAACGAGCCTGCAGCTGACGTGGACTTTTTACCCCCTCCATAAATCTTCGTCCGCGAAGCCAAGCCAAAGAAAGAAGAATATACAGAACAGGTTTGGTGCAGGGTACACTATTGTAGTACCATACTATCTGGAGAAGGCTCCATTTTGTAATAATGTGGGTAATAGATCAAAAGTGTAGAAAATTACCATCACTAAAGCACAGGAATTTTACAAAGATGTAAAAGATAAAGAAACTATTTTCTGAGCGTCCAGAACCTCAGTGCATTTTTTTTTTGTTTTTATTTTTGTTATTTTGCTGCAGAAAGAAGGAAGAGACAAAGGAGGAGGTTAAAAAGAATCACAATCTTGGCCATTTTCCCAAAGCATGAGCCACAGCCCAGTTCATTCTCAGCCCTCACTAGCTGTTGCTTCATTTCTTACAGATACTTTGATGTGTTCATACAAGTTTACATACTTGGTATTGTCTCATAGTACTTTCATTGTTTAAAAAATAATGCAAGACCCAATGTTTATTCTTAATGAACTGTAAGCTCACAGGCAGAAAAAAAACACATCTCCATATACCTATAGCTGATTCACTCATGTTTGGGCATACATTCCTTATCCAAAATGAGGCACATCCCATGTCAATGTAAAGAGGACAGGAGAGCAGTTAAAATGCAACAATGCCATTGCCCACCATGCTCCATTAATTTCCTATTTTAATGGAAAATCATTCATCAGACTCAGCTCCACAAGATGCTGTGAGGCCAGTTGGGTTCCTCCTGCATTTCTGTGTTTTCACGACAATCTTGGTGTCTGCAGACTTTTGTCTTTCACCGCAGCTCCACAAGATGCTGGACAAGCTGCAGAACCAGGAATCTTGAGCAAACAAAAAACTTTTAGAGACAAAAAAAATGGCAAAAAGCACTCTGGGTACCATAGTCCAGGTCAGCCATTCTCAACCCTTTTTTTTGGTGATGGCCCCCTTAGGACTCTGCCTAAAGTTTATGGGCTCCCTTCCCTATGAAGCAGTCAAGTTTTGGTGTATTTCATACTCTCTCCTACTAGCTGCACACACAAAAAATCAATATTTAGGTTATGTGGGGTGAAAAGAAAACAAAGTTTTACTTAAATATGCTGTGGCCCCCATTGAGAATGGCTTGTCTAGGTGATAGCAACCTTAAGGTCTGCATTATGGATTTATCAAAATTGGAAAGGGGAGATTTAAGCAATATATTTAAGGTATTAAGAGGGCAAATGGAACAAGGAGATAAAACCTCCATTGGTCAGGGCATAATGCAAAATAAAATAGCACTAACTTTTTTTGGCACAATTAAAATGGTAAAAAACGGTAGAAACGGAACTATCTTGCTCACAGAATAATTAATCCTTGGCGAATTGTTGATGTTTAACCCAATGTGGATAGGTTTTGTTAACCAAAGTCATTAAGGAAAATTCAATAAAAGTTTAGGAACATAGGAAGTAGGAACAGGAGTAGGCCAAAAATGGCCCATCGAGCCTGCTCCACCATTCAATACGATCATGGCTGATCTAATTTATGAAACAGAGCACAAATTAGCTAGCATCTTCTGTAAAACAAAATGTGCTTGAGGGCCTGAATGTTTATTTCAGGCCCTCAAGCACATTTTGTTTTACAGAAGTCTAACAAGACATAGGAGTGGACTTAGGCCATTTAGCCCTTCAAGTTTTCTCCATTCAAATTATGGCTGATGTATTTTTCCTCTCAACCCCATTTTTATGGGTTCTCCTTGTAACCTTTAACACCCTTACTCATCAAGAAACCCATCTGCTTCAAATATACACAATAATTTGGCCTCCACAGCTGTCCATGGAATCAAATTCCACAGATTCACCACCTTCTGGCTGAAGCAATTTCTCATCTGTTTTAAAGTGTAATCCTTTTGTTCTGAGGCTATGCCCTCTGCTGTTTTCCGTTATGGGAAACATTTCCAAGTCCACTCTAGCCCTTCTAATTTTTGGTATGATTTTGATGAGATCCCCACATCATCCTTCTAAATGCCAGGGAGTACAGAAAGAGCCTCTTCTGTTAACCCTTTCAACCCTGGGATCACTCTCATACATGTCCTCCAGACCCTCTCCAACACCAACTAATATGGGGCCCAAAACTGCTCACAATCTAAACTGACGGGGAGTGGAGACAGTAAAAACACAACAAGGCTGGTGGAACTTAGTAGGTCATGCAGTGTCATTAGGAGGTAAAGGTATGTAACCGATGCTTTGGGTCTAAGCCTAAGTCTAACTTTCAAACTAATTCACCATTGTTCATAATATGGTTGCTCAGATTTTACCAAATATCCAAAAATGAAAATGTACAAATATGATTTTTCTAATCCGAACTTTAACAATTTGAAAATGATGTCAAAATTATCTGGTGTGGTGAATTGTAAAATTGTGCAGTATGATTAGTGCAATGGTTGGCACAACAAAGTTACAGTGCCAGCGACCTGGGTTTGAATCCAGTGCTGTCTGTAAGGAGTTTGTACGTTCTCCCCATGTCCATGTGGTTTCCTTCCAAACATACTGGGGTTGTATGTCAATAATTTTACAATCATTACAGAGCTAAACAATAAAATCTGCAGATGCTGGGGTGAAGTGCCATACCCAAATATTTTAAAAAAACTTTATTTATTCATTCAAAGTACAGATATTAAGTAACATATATAACAATAAACAAAGCATGAACGTTATATTTTATATATATAAAAAAAGAAAAAAAAAGGAAAGAACCCCCCCCCCCTTTCAGCCAACTCTCCTAAGGAGAGCCATAAAGAAAAGAGAAAAAAAATAAAGAAAAGTAAAGCATACATATTAAAATCTAGTCAATATAAATCAAAATGTAAATATTCTGAATATAACAACCACCTATTAATTTTTAAAAACTATAGTTATCCATAAACATATGTAATTTTTCCCATTATTAAAACAATATTTCATCTCATTATGCATTCTATTAATATCAATCATATTTGTATCTTTCCGCATACTAGCAATACATTTTTTCGCTACAGATAGCGCTAAATACACAAAAACAAATTTAAGTTTACCTAGTCCCAAACCGCATGAAAAAAAAATTCTAAAGATCTAAAGATATATTAATCTTATACAGGTATTCCAGAAACAATTGTATTTTCTTCCAAAAAGATTGTATATATATATACATGACCAAATCGCATGAAAAAAAAATTCCAACAGCATTACCACATCTAAAACACAAATCTGATTCCTAAAGACCATATTTTTTCAATTTTTCAGGTATTAAATATAATTGATGTAAAAAATTATAATTAATCATTGCATAACATGCATGTATCAGTCTAGTTACACTATCATAACAAATATCTGACCAATCAACCTCGGAAAAAATTAAACAAATATCGACTTCCCATTTACCTTTAGATTTATCCCAATCCTTTTAATCCATACCATCCTGTAATATTTGATACATAACTAAAATATAACCCTTTTCTAATACCCTCATAAGAAAAATCTGAAATTTAGTCATTTCAGGTAAAGTCATATCTCTACCGAACACATGTTTTACCAAAAATCAAACTTGATAAAAATACGCTTACGCTTAATCGGACTGTTTAAACCCCGAATATTAAAAGTAGCAAACTTCAACTTTGACATATCCACTAATATTACTAAAAACTAATAATATCAATATATAAAGACTCAGATCAACATAAATAGGCCCTCCAATAGGAGAAAAAGAAACCACAAATTAAAGTCTAAATAAAATGAAAATTAAAAAAAAAGATAAAAGGAAAAAGAAAAAAAAAACCCAAAAAAATAACTTCCCAAAGGTAGTAATCCCTAAACAAAAATTGGGTGTGGATCACCCACCAGTGGCTGATGACTAGTAGAACATAGAGCAAATCTCTCCCTCCCAAGCCAAACAAATAATAACAACAAGATATCATAATGACATAAAAAGAAAGTAAAAATAAAAAAGTTCTTCTATTCATCCAAGAGATTCCAGACTCGGCGACCCCATTTCAAGGAAACGGACTCTTTCCATTCCCATTTCTCCCATTTCTGCCATTTCTTCCATGTCCAGAACAACCAGATTTTTCTTTAGGAGACAATGGTGGGCTACGTCTTTGTCCTCTTACATCTGGAAACGAGTCAGCAAAATTCATTGCTTCACGCTCATTCTCAAAAATCTGAGATTTAAAGTCTCTACAAAACACCTTCAACACTGCCGGATAGCGAAAAGTCGACTTATAACCTTTACGCCACAAAACTTCTTTAACTGGATTAAATCGACGCCGACGCTGAATAACCTCTTGACTCAAATCAGGATAGAAAAAAACTCTACTATTCTGAATCATTAACAGAGCTTGTCGTTGTCTCGCATTTTGCACTGCTAAACGAAGTATCGTTTCTCTGTCCAAATAATTCAAACATCGAATTATCACGGGTCTCGGTGGTTGACCAGGCAGAGGTCTTCTTCTTAAGGCTCTATGAGCTCTTTCCAATACCAGACCTCCAGAGAAAAATTCCTGCCCCAGTATTTGTGGAATCCATTCGGTAAAAAAACGAAGAGGATCTTGTTCTTCCATACCTTCTGGCAAACCAACAATCTTCACATTATTCCTTCTACTTTGATCCTCCAAATAATCTACTTTCATCTCTAACTCCCTCTCACGTTCTCGCAATTCTTTAATGGATTTTTCCGCCTTCAACACTTTTTCTGTATTAGAAGCCACTTGTTGTTGACATTTCAAAAAAGCAGCCTGAAATTGTTTAAAATCCTCACAAGATGCTTTCACACGTATTTTAAATGTATCCAGTTCCAAACTGAGCCTCTGAGACATTTCATTCAGCATAGGCTGAATGATGGGGCTTAGCTGTTTACATTGTAATTCAGAAAAGCTCAGCCCTCCTTTCTCTAACGCAGTGGCAGAACCAGGTAACTGCAGCTCCTGCTGCATCTCAACAACAGGCAGTTTAACAGTTTTACTGTGGGTCTGGACTCCCAGCGACGGCACCCCGACTTCCTCAGGGGGCCGACGCTGTTCTCCCCCCGCAACCCATTGTTGCTTCAAAAACTCACAAAAAAGACCAAAATATTCAGTTTGGAGTATATCCTGGGGTATTTCAAGCAATGGAGTCGTCTTCTTGCGTGTCCCCTCCGTTAAAGTCGGCAGGCTGCCAGGATCGGGATCCACATCGGGGGCACACGCACCTTCCTCCTGAGAACGGGTAATTCCAGCGATGTCCTTCTCCTGATGAGTAGTAATCATTTTTTCAGCTCCCACAGGCAATCTCTGTGGTTTAGGCTTGAAAGAAAGTAAACCTGAAGTTGTAGCAGACTGTTTAGGCCCTAAATCTTCTACACTCCGAAAATGTAGTTTCTTCTGTACTTGAGGTTTAATCTTTTTACCATTAATAGTCATAACAATTCCTTGATACTTTAAACTAAGTTTTAAAAAATGTAAACCTGAAAACAAAGTTAAAAACGTGTTCTTAAAAGTCCAGCCAGTGAGGTTGAGATTACACGTCTAGACTCTACGTCATCTTGCCACGCCCCCGTGCCATACACAAATATGCTGGAGAAACTAAGCAGGTCCTGCAGAATTCACAGGAAGGGCAACAAAAACAGTCGGTCACACAGCGTCCATTGGAGGTAAAAAATATATTATACATGTTTCGGGCCTCAGCCCTTAAGGTATGAATAAAAAAAAACTGTATTAAAAGCCTGTGGAAAAGAGAAGAATTGGAGGGAAAGGAGTAAAGACCAATAGACAAAAGGTCTATTGCAAAAGAGGGCAAGAGAGAGGAAAGGTGAGAATAGATTGGGGTAGGGGGCTTGTTTGTGGTTCTTTGAAAGGAGAAAGAGAGCGAGAGAGAGAGAGAGGAGAGAGAGAGAGAGACATGGGTGTAATGATATGTGTTTACTGCTGCTGCTCTGTACATAAGAGGCCTGCTTGTCCACTGATGACTCAACTCCATGTAACCCCTCCCCGTGACCTGGCCATAAAGGTTGACCTCCCTGCCCCCTTCCATTCATTCGACTGCATGGAGCTGGGCCAATTGAAATACAAAAGTGTACTCCACAATTGACCTAAAATCGGCGTACCACCAACTCCCCCTTCGCCTGGGGGATTGCAAATACACTGCCTTCGAAGCAGATGGCAGACTTTATCACTTCCTCAGGGTTTCCTTTGGAGTCACAGTGTTCCAAAGGGAGATGGATAGGATGGTAGTCAGGCATGAACTTACAGTGATGTTCCCCTACCTTAACAATGTCACCATCTGCGGCCATGACCAGCTGGACCACACCACAAACCTGGCGAAATTTCTCAGCACACCCAAGTCCCTGAATCTGACTTATAAAAGGAGAAATGTGTGTTTAGTGCCACTCGTCTGGTCTTCCTTGGATGCATTGTGGAGCATGGTGTCATTGCCCCCGACTACATGTGACCACCTCCAATCCCTCCATGATGACCTCTACCACCCCAGAGTCATAAGGTTGTTCCACTTCATAAAAGCCCGGAACCTCCCTTACTCCATTGAGGATGTCAGGTCTCTGACCAGCCACTGTCGGGTATACCCGGAATCTAAACCACAGTTCTTCACGCTCGACAAGGCACACCTCATCAAGACCATGCGCCCCTTCGAATGGCTAAGCGTTGATTTCAAGGGACCCCTGCCCTTGATAAATAGGAACATCTATTTCCTTAACGTCATTGATGAGATCTCCAGATTCCCGTTTGCCATCCCCTGTCCCAACATGACCTCTGCCACAGTTATCAGCGCACTCTGCAGCATATTCACCCTCTTCGGGTACCCGGATTATATTTATAGTGATCGGGGGTCCTTGTTCATGAGCGACGAGCTGCAGCAGTACCTGTTGGCTGGCGGCATAGCCACTAGTAGGACTATGAGCTATAACCCCAGGGGAATCGGCCAGGTGGAGCAAGAAAACGCCACCATTTGAAAGGCCATGCTCCTGGCCCTTAAGTCAAAAGGCCTGATGGTCTCTCACTGGCAAGAAGTCCTGCCGGAGGCACTCCATGCCATCTGATCCCTCCTATGCACTGCAACCTCTCACGAACGCATGTTTTCCTTCCCCAAGTCAGTGACTGGAACCACTCTGCCGCCCCGGTTCTCCTCTCCAGGACCCATCACGCGAGGGGCCATTGGTGGAAGGTGTAGCACCTACACGCAAATCCACAATACGCATACGTCCAGTACCATGACGGCCATGAGGACACAGTCCCTGTCCGGGACCCTGCCAAACACCACAACCATCCTCACAGACAAACAGACCCCACCCCATACAGCGACAGCCTTGCCCCCCCCCCCCCACCTCAAGACACCCGACCAGCATCGGAGCTGACCAGCACACCCCTGGCAGAGCTGCGCAGGTCAGACCAGCTGAATCTCTAGGACTGTGCCTTGTTTTTTAAAGAAGGGGGGAGAATGTAGTGATATATACACAGTTACTGTTCTGTACATAAGTGGCTGGCCTGCCCACTGATGACTCGACCCCATGTAACCTGGCCATAAAGGTTGACCTCCCTGCCCACTTCCTTTCATTCGAGCATATGGAGTTGGTCCAGCCGAAATCTAATGTGTATTAAAGCCTATCGTTCCTCACTCAGTCTTTAGTCATTGATAGTGCAGATCAATGGGGCAAGAAGGGCGGGGGGGGGGGGGGGGGGGGGTTCAATGAAAACCAGAAAAGTTGACGTTATTGACATCTGGTTTGAGGGGCCCAGATGGAAATACGAGGTGTTGTTCCTCCAACTTGCAGGCAACCTCAGTCCGACAGGTCATGAGATCATGGATAGAGATGCCAGCAAGAGAATGGGGCAAGGAATATAAATGGATGGACCTGGGAGATCCACAGTACAGCAGACAGATCCAAGGTGTTCAACTAAGTGATCACCCAATCTGTGATTAGTCTCTTTGTTGTAGAGGAAACCACAACAGGAGCACTGGATGCAGTAGATGACCCCCGCAGACCCACAAGCAGTAACATTTTGGGCATGAGCCTAGTTACCCTAAAATTCCTATGGAATGCCACGTGACATCATGAGTTCATCCAGCACATTTGTGTATTACAAAATCATTATCTACAGTTTTATCAGCTACAAAAATGACGACTCTAAAGATGTCAAGAATGTTGAAAGTCATCTTTAATTTTAAATGGTTGGTAGCCTAATGATAGATATTTTCAGAAGCTGTAAGACAGAGCATATACTCTGTAAAATAATTGTCTAAAACTTCTAGCCAAAAATCAGTCATAACATTTGCTTTGATGGGCTGCTTATTCAGTCAAATTTTCATTTGAGTTACTGTTTAAAACTCATTCTAAAGTTTCACACAGAATCATAAAGATTAGCAATTTTTGTGATTTTTAAATATTGTCTGTAATAATAAAATAAACACCATCAAGGTAAAGCAATTTTGATGCACAAAAAAATTATAAAAGTAAAATATCTCACATTAATTTTCACATCAACTTATTTTAATAGATTCAAGCAGCTTTTAACCACAAAGCAATTTTAACATTACACATACCACCACAACATTTAGGTGGGAAATGACAAGTGATACCACAATCAAGAATCTTGGTAACTGTACATCTTAAAGTCGCAGGATTAAACAAGTAAAACAGCAGACAGAAGAGTCTGACATAGATTGATGTGTTTGCTAACACACAGCACAATTTCAATTACTTTAACACTGAGCATCTTTCTAAGATCCACATCTGCATGTTGGTAAAATAGTTCTACATCATTCAAAACAAAAAATAAAATGAAAGAGCTCGGAGTGGACTCTGCAGTCTTGGAGTCTGTGTACTTTTGCAGTTATTAGCAAAGTTAATGTAGCAGTTGGGAAGCACGATTAGTGCAACACTGTTACAGCGCCAGCAATTGGGACCAAGGTTTGAATCCGAGGGTCAGTAAGGAGTTTGTATGTTCTCCTTCATCTGCATGGGATTTCCCCAAAGGCTCTGGTTTCCTCCCACCCTTCAAAACTTTTAGGGGATGTACCATTTTTGACAGCATATAGGACCCCTTCCCCCCCCCCCCCCCCAAAAATGATCACTCTGGTCTTGTATGTGAAATTTAGAGTAATAATGGTGAGTAACGCTGTCAGTGATAATTGTTAGTGCACCGCTATCTCTCATTGGGGGCTGGTGGTGGGCTGTCAAATGGGGGGAGCAGGGCAGTGAGATTAGTGTAGGGGCTGTTGTAAGACTCTTCCCCATACTGGTTCCACCACCCCACATCCCCTCCCCCCACTCCCGGTAGAGAGCAGGGCAGTGGAACCAGCCTGGGGATCGACAGCAACAGCTTTTTATAAAATGTTTTTTGCTATAGATAAGCTGTTTTTGTTTTCTCTTATAAATTACAGCCATATTATTATTATTAAAGATTTTTCCTGTTGTCCTAGTTGCATTTTTATGTTTCAAATGCTTACCCATAAATACACTAAAACATATTTTCATAATATTCCCTGCTGTAATGGGGGAGTTTTATATACCTGTGGATCTTGTATGCTGTCAAATACAGTAGGTCAAATGGGTGACATGGGGTCGTGGGACCATCACCAAAGTAGTGTTGGGAATATACAATACATTCCCAGCGTGGAATTGAAAAATAGTACTTTAAACTGAAAAAAATCCACAAAATTTTACTTCCAGACTTCTCAGCAATCTTGTTGGTGTATATACCAAAAACAGCTTCATTGCACTGATTCAAGGTTATGAATCATCAAACTTTTGATCAACAGCTTCCAGATTATGATTCAACTTCTCCTGAGGAATGAGATTCTAGTCCGTGTGTCTTTTCAAAGAGAATAATTGGGCCTACTACGGTCAACTGAGGCATTCTGTTACTTCAAAGCAGTTTACATACACACAGTACCTGGTTAACACTGGAAAATGCCCAAAAGTAATATTTTAATACCATAAATTATTTGTTTTTATTTCTGTTACAATGGAGCAGCTTTCCTTCATTTTTGTCAACATGTTCTTGACTTGATTATGTTTTTCTTTGTTGTCTCTTTCTTTAGGTATTGACAACTGAACTGTTCTAAGAGTTTCTATTCTGCTCCTAATCATGTTTTATTACAAATTCTTGGGTGTGAAAGACAATCCAGCAAGAGGTGAAGGCATGCAGTGACATTGAAATTGGAAAAGCAGGTGAAAATGATAAGTAACTTCAATTTGGTATTGTTTTATCTTTATTATCCCTTCCAACAAAATTGTGACTGTCCATGGGACAAGAACTCAGAGGTTTTCTGTACTTGTGTCCAGACAGAGCAACATCTTTATTGGTAGAAAATATAACACAATTGCTACTAAAGTTTCATTTGATGCAACAGCTACAATGCTACTAAATGCATTAACAGTACTTTGTTTGCATACAATATATAAATGATAACATTTTTCACACAGAAAATCACATATTTTAATTGACAACAGCAAACTGCAGTTCTGTATTTGATTATTGCTATTTATGATTTTTTTGTGAAGGATGATACATACATCTATTTATGTAAAGCATACAAATGCTGGGTGTTAGGCAGCAATATGGTTCGAGTGCTTTCAAGTCACAAGCAGCAATACTTATAACACACTAGTATATTACTTAATTGTTGCATTTGTTATATATTTCAGTAAATTCCTTTGGCCTTCAACTCATCCTGGACTCTTTCCAGATAGGTTGGATCTGGATACCCAAATCTATAAATTAAATAACAGAAAAGTCAGATATTATTCCAGCATAAAATCTAAACAACTAAAATGATTATAATCCTTCCTGGATTTTTAAAAGGAATATTTGGTATATTTCTGGTCACTTCCTCACAGGAAGAATGTGGTGATTTTGAAAGAGTACAAATTTACCAGGATGTTGCCCGCACAAGAGACTATGAGCTATAAAGGAAAGCTTGGACAAAGTTGGGTTGTTTTCTCTGGAGCATGAGAGGTTGACATGAGACGTCAAAAAGAAGTTTTTTTGATAAGAAGTTTTTAAATTATAAGCAACATTAACCAAACTTGTAGAGATTTTCCAAGAAGGATACCAGGAAAGTTGATAAAGGAAAGAACGTGGATGTGGTCTGCATGGAGTTTTGTAAGGCTTTTTACAAGGTCCCGCATGAGCTGTTAGTCCAGAAGGTTCACTCGGTGTTCATGGTGAAGTATTAAATTGGATTAGTCGTTGGCTTGCAGGAGAAGCCAGAGGGTGCTGATGGATGAATGCCTCTCTGACTGGAGGCCTGTGACTAGTGGATTGTCTCAAGGATCAGTGCTGGGTCCATTGTTATTTGCCATTCTATATCAATGATTTGGATGATAATGTGGTAAATTGGATCAGCAAGTTTTCAGCGGGGGCGTAGCCAAGTTTTAATGTTAGGTGGAGCGAGAGCACATTAAAAAGGCACCACGGCCACTGTGCCTGTGGGTGTGCAGACAGGTTTTGCAACCAGCTCATAAAGCCTTGACGCCTTTCTCCTTACTTCAACCCCTCCCCGCCACTGAGTGTAGGCTGAGGGGAGGGTCCGGAGTCAGGCGTTGGGACTTCGGGTATAGGGCAAGGGGAGGCTTTGGAGTCAGGATTTGAGAGCTCCAGTGACCATTGGGTCGTGGAAGTAAATAAAATATTGGGATTGCTCTTTGAAAGCTCTGCATGCCCAAACTTAAGAATCAACTTTGCCTTCCAGCATTTGCTGAGTAATGTAGGAGTTGCATATATTTCTCTGCCACTGAAGCAAGAAAAAGGTGTAAAAGCTGTCAAACTATGTCCCAGTTCTGGCCTACTATACATGTATTGCTTTGGTCCTCTCTTTAATATCTGTCATAACATCTGTTAGAACAAACAAAACAGGAGTTAGAAAATCTGGTCCATCAGTTGACTCCTATTCAACAAGTTCCACTTAGACCCACCCTCCACCTCCAATGTTCCACATGACCCACAATTTCTCCAGGATTCAAATTTCTATTCTTTTGTCTTAAATGCATCTAATGCAGCAGCCTCTGAAGCCTCATTCGGCAGAGAATTCCACAGATTCACTTTGAGAGAAGCAATTCCTCCATCTCCATCTTAAATCTGCTCCCCCCTATCTTGAGTCTACGTTCCTAGTTCTAGACTCAACTGCAAACTGGACACAACCTCCCCACTTTTATCATCTATTCCTTTCATAATTTTATATGCTTGTATATGATACTACCATCCCCTCCCATCCTTCGAAACTTTAATGATCGAGGCTACTCAAGTTACCCTCCTCATTTATAAAATCAACCAAATGAACCTCCTCTCCACTAAAGTCAGTTATATGCCATCACAATGAAGGAGACCAGAAATGCACACAGTACTCATGGTGCAGCCTCACATGGACCCTGTACAGTTGCACAGAAGCCACCCTGCTCTTAAAGTCTTCCAGCGATGACAAACAACATTGTATTCGTCTGACACCTGCAAATTAACTTTTTGTGATCGCTGCTGGTTCCCACGTGCATTTATTTTGTCCTTTGGTCATATACTTTTCGGAGATTTTCACTCAATAAGCTTATACTGAACTTTTTTTATCCAGCAAGCTGCTGGAATTTTCAACACTAATAACCAAGTGGCACCCTTTCATTTCTAAGAAATATAGTTACAGTGAAATTGCAGATACAGGAAATCTGCAAAAATTAACAGGTAGCCAGGTCTGTCATAACCTGTCAACACAAAGGGAGTTGATATTTCAGATTAAATGTTTTTCACTGCATCTCAAGTCACATGACAACAATAAAACTTCTGTTCACCTGAAGGGGCTTTTTTAACCTATTGCCAATGCACAAGTTATTTTTGCAATTAATGATGAAAACTGACATAGTTCTACAAAATCAATATTAAGTCACAATTTTACATGGCTTCTCAGTATTCATTGGTAAAATCAAGTAACAATGTGCCCCCAAAAGCTACTTGATTTCCATTTTATCTTTTTGAAAGCAAAATCCAGTTATGGAGAGAGCAAAACCTGTTAACCAAAGATGAAATGTGACCTTATCATGGAACTAACAAATGGAGGTGTCAGGGTGCGATCACACTGAGATGATGCATGCTGAGAAAACTTTAACAAGGCAGATGTAAGCTGGCAGGTAGAAATTGACTAGCTATATTTGATACTAGATATCAAGCAACCAGACTGGTGTCCAGCGCAGCAGCAGGGAAAGAGCGAATATAAAACAAGATAAATGTGCACGAGCATACAGTTGAGTGATCAGCTGTTCAATCAGCTATGATTTTTCTAACTGCTTCACTGATTTAAGCACCAAGAGCATGTAAAAATCAAGTTAGTAATTTAAAATGCAACTATGTACAGTTCCCAATCCTTCAACAGCAAAACTTTGTATTTCACGGTCTTACAAATCATTGTTCACCAACTTTACTCTGCTATAATGATGATTCTTTCAAATTATTTTCACAATGTGTAATCTACATTCTGATAATAAAATAGACAAATGCAAGGGGTGAAAGGCAAGTAATAAACCATGCTTTATATCATAGTTTTCAAACTGCCCCCCTAAGCTTACATACCACTTTAAGTAATCCCTATGCCACTGGTGCTGTGATTAGTAAGGGATTGCTTAAGGTGGTTTGTGAGTGGGAAGGGAAGATTGAGAATCACTGCTCTAGACCCGATGGTTACCAAAATATTTTGCTTGAGAAAAATTGTCATTGACCCATTTCCTTTGGAGTTATGAAACTGTGCACATAACAAGTCAATTAGGTACAATTAAAACAGTGTTTTTCATTTTTTTTCCCACTCACATTCCACCTTAAGCAATCCCTTACTCATCACAGAGCATTTATGGCATAGGTAGTTTAGGGGGCAGTTTGAAAACAACTGCTTTATATTAATCAAATTAAAAATTGCAACTTTTAAATTAAAAAAAAAGGCTACCCAAAGTACTTCAAAGATTTTGTAGTGGTGGAAAACAGACAGTGATTAGCTAGTGTGGCAATTAGTGCAACGCTATTACAGCACCAGAGGTCAGGGTTTGAATCCGCCATTGTCTATAAACACCGGGCAAGTTTGCATGGGTTTCCTCTGTGTGCGTCAGTTTCCTCCCACATTCTAAAGACGTACTGGGTTAGTAGATTAATTGCTCACAGAAGCATATTTGGGCTGTGCAGGCTCATGACCAGAAAGGCCTGTTACCATGCTGTGTCTCTAAATTAAACAAAAATTACTTTGCCCTCAATTTTCTTTAATTTATTGGCAGGTGTTCAGCCATTTTTTGTTTAAGAAGTGAATAGGGCAGCAACAGTTCAGAAATCACCTCCTTAGATCTCCCTAAAACCATTCTTTTTAAACTTTTGGATGCCAAATATTGATGATAAATGGACTTCACTATGAGATCATACTTACCCTGATGGGCCTCCATGAGTATTTGTTTTATGATGAATATCATTCCACGTTACCACATTGCTTTTCCCTGTGGTACTGGACGTTCCAACAGTGAAGATCAGTCTTTGATTGAAAGCCCGTTGCAGGAGTTTGTGCACCTTTCTTCCCTCGTCATTGTTCGGTAAAAAAGCAATACGCGTTGTACCATGAAACTTTAGGCCAGGCTGTGGATGCTCTTTCTAAAAGTTGTACAAAAAATTGTTACCAAATGAATGAAAATAAACAAAGCTTCAGTCCCATTCCTCTAACTTACTCAGTGAACAAAAAGATACGAGAGATCTCTATCACTGATTTCTCATTTGCATCGACTTTGTTAATCTCAACCTGCGTACACGCCAAAAATTAAAAACTTGTTCCAGAATAATCCTTGCTGATTTGTAGAATGAAACAAAACAGTTGACAAGTGGCTTTTGGATGAGCCATTCCCCAAAGCTCTTCAAAAACATTTTTGTCAATTCTGAATCTTTTATTTATGATGTAATGATCGTGCATCCAGATCCAATAACTTCTGTAAATAAAAATGTTTCCTCGTGTTGCTGATTTTTCAAGAGCATCATCTAGCTACTATCCTATGTACCACTGGATACAATCTCTTTTCATTTATTCTCTCACCAAAATTGATTTTGAATATCTCCACCAAATTTCTTGGCTTTCTGCCATCTGAGGAGAGAAATCCCACTTTCTCCAATTATTTCACGCCTGGCAATGTTTCTGTAACACCCACTCCAAAAGCTTGACCTTCCATGAGAGTGGTGCTACCGGGAGTTAAACACATTGCTTACTAGACAACCTTCTTAAGCTTAATACCTGCATCCTTCTTTTCCTCAACTAACAAAACCAGGGTAACCAAATTACTGATCGGTCTTCTCATCTTATCCTGCCATTTTCAAAGTTGTGTCTGTGAACACCCAGGCAATCTGTCCTTTTATTAAACCTTTCAATTAGGGCATAATATTTTCATTGTGTTAATTAATTTTCTTTGGCACTTTGGAGTTTATGAAGACATTATGTTAAATACTTAGCACCTCCCAATTTGTTCCCCTACTTCAAGATACTCAACTTTGCCAAAGCAATTTTCATTTAATAAATCTATGTTGACTTCCAGGTTATAGGCAATATTTTGTAAACTTTTACCCTCCATTTAGTGCTTGGAATAGTTCTTCTGCTTTGGCCATGGAGTTTTCTGGTAGTTTTAGTGCCCGATTGATGGTGACCTAGTAATCGCCGCAAATGCGAATCTCACTGTTTGCTTTCTGTACAGGTAAAATGGGCGCTGCCCAATCGCTGTATTTTATTGGTTCTAATGTGTCTTCATCTTTTAGTCTATTTAACTCAGCTTCTATTTTTTATTTCATTGCAAATGGAACTATTCTGGCTTTGATGAACTTTGGTTCCACATTCTCTTTTAATTGCAGTTTGGCTTGAATCCCTTTGATCTTTCCTAACCCTTGTTAGAAAGCCACTGTGTGGTTGTTGAGGATTTGGTTGAGTTCTGGCTGGGTGTTGCCTTCGTGGTTTACATTTAGTATTGAACAGATTTCCAGTCAGTCTAGGGAAAATGAATTGTAGCCAGTTTCTTCTGAAAAGTGCTGGTCCCTGGGTATCTACAATACAGAGAGATAGTGTTTTTGGTTGTTGTTGCTTGTATTGTACCTTGACTGTTCATTTTCCAAACACTTTGACTTTGTCTCCAATAACAGATATCATTATTACTCCAGTTGTTTTCACCGGAAGGTGTGGTAGCAAGCATTGCTTTAAATGTAATGGAATTAGAGACACTTCAGCACGTGTCAAGCTCCATTTTCAGAGGTTTGTTGTTTATTTTCAGCTGAATATAAATTGCAGTGTTTTTTCCATTTATCTCTTGGATGTGTAAGACAGCTGTTGTTTTGTCATCCTCAGAGCTGTTGCTATCCTTATTACTAGGGCTGCTCTCTCTGCCAGTGCTTTGACCTCCGCTGGGTGTTTATCACGATTTGGAATCCACCTGCATTTTACTGTTTCTTTCTTTCTTTCTTTTCCAATCTTTTTATTATTATTATAATTTATAAACACATACAGTTCAAAGAGATATGAAAAATACATAGTAAATAACGAATTAATACAGAGATATTAAACAATAATATTGCAGAATAAAAATATCATAAAAAATTTTAGATCAGTTTAGAGTATGAACTATCTCTAAAAAAAAGATATAATTAATAAAAATATATAAAAAAGAGAAAAAAAAAACCCAAAAAAGAAAAAACAAATCTGAATTAAAAACTTAAAAAATAAAAAATACCTACCGATATAGCTAAACCACGCCGATCACTCCGATCTCATCTAGCAGCCCAATTATCATACATAATCATAAAAAGAAAACAGAGCCAGATCAACTCACCACAAATGAAAATATTGAATAAATGGTCGCCAGGTTAACTCAAACTTAGAAGGGGATTCATAGACAGAGTTTCTAATTTTCTCTAAATTTAAACATAGTATAGTTTGGGTAAACCATTGGAAAACAGTGGGAGGATTAACCTCTTTCCAATTCAATAGTATAGATCTTCTAGCAATTAGTGTAAGAAAAGCAATCATACGATCCGCAGGAAGAGATAAATAAGTCAAATCTATCATAGGTAATCCAAAAATTGCAGTAATGGGATGTGGTTGTAAATCAATATTCTTCAGATTGGAAATATATAGCAATAAATCATCTGCATATAGTGATACTTTATGATAATCCCTGCAACGAATAATACCAGTAATATTGGGTGCTTCTCTGATAGCAATTGCCAAAGGTTCTAAAGCTAAGTTAAATAATAAAGGGCTAAGGGGGCACCCTTGCCTGGTGCCCCGAAATAATCGAAAATATGGCGATCTTTGGGTATTAGTAAAAACCGAGGCAACTGGGGAATTATAAAGAAGTTTAATCCAAGATATAAATATTGGACTAAAATTAACTTTTTCAAGAACTGTAAATAAATAAGGCCATTCTACTCTATCGAAGGCCTTCTCAGCATCTAATGAAATAACACATTCTGAGGACTTATGTGAAGGGGTGTAAATAATATTCATCAATCTTCTAATATTAAAGGAGGAATAACGATTTTTAATGAATCCAGTGTGGTCTTCAGAGATAATATATGGTAATATCTTCTCTAGCCTTGTCGCTAGAATTTTAGAGAAAATCTTAGAATCAACATTCAACAAAGAAATTGGTCTATAAGAGGAACATTCGGTCGGGTCTTTAGTTTTTTTTCAAGATTAGAGAAATCGTAGCTCTGTAAAATGATTGTGGTAGTTTACCCAATGTGATAGATTCATCAAACATCTTAATAAGCCAGGGAGAGAGAGTAGAAGAAAAAGCTTTATAAAATTCCACAGAATATCCATCGGGACCTGGTGCTTTCCCCGAGTTCAGTGAGGAAATAGTATTATTGATCTCAGAATCTGTAATGGGTTTACTTAATTCTAAGTTATCTTGAGGTAATACTTTTGGGAGTTTCAAATGTTCTAAAAAATTAAACATATTACTAAGGTCTTGAGGGGATTCTGAACTATATAAGGATGTATAAAAATTTTGGGAAGATTGATTTATCTCTTCCTGGTTAACAGTCAGTTCTCCATTTTGTTTGCGAATCTCCACAATTTGGCGTCTAACTGAAATATTCTTCAGTTGATTAGCCAACAGTTTACCCGATTTCTCACTATGCACATAAAAATCAGATTTAGATCTAATTAACTGGTTTTCAATCGAAGATGTAAGTAACAAATTATATTCCATCTGCAGTTCAATTCTATGTTTGTAAAGTTCTTCAGTAGGATCAGTCACATATTTCTTGTCAATGTCTTTAATCTTCTCAACCAATAGATGAGTCTTGTTTTTGATGCATTTATTCAAAGCTACTGAGTAAGAAATAATTTGACCACGAATATAAGCCTTGAATGTATCCCACAATATTCCATAAGAAATTTCCGTAGTGTAATTTGTTAAAAAAAAAGTTAATTTGTTCTTTCATAAATTTAACAAAATCTAAATCTTGCAATAATGTAACATCAAAACGCCAGTGCTTAATAGTAGAAACAGAGTCTTTGAATTTAAGAGAGAGTTGTAATGGAGAGTGATCCGAAATGGCTATAATGTCATACTTACAAGCAGTTACAAGTGAAATAAAACGTGAATCAATAAAAAAGTGATCAATTCTCGAGTATGAGTGGTATACATGAAAAAGGAAAACTCTTTATCTGTCGGGTGAAGAAATCTCCAAATATCAACAGCTCCGGAGTTAGTAAGGAAAGAGTTAATATATGTAGCCGATTTATTCGGTAGGACTGTGAAGGTTTCGACCTATCTAGCAGGAGATTCAAACAACAGTTAAAATCCCCACCCATTATTAAATGATATTCATTTAGATTGGGTAAAATAGTAAACAAAGATCTAAAAAAACTCAGGGTGATCTACATTCGGGGCATAAACATTAACCATGACAACCTTAATATTGAATAATAGCCCAGTAACCAATAAAAATCTGGCATTAGGGTCTACAGTGATGTCATGTTGAACAAATGTAATAGAGGGATCAATAAAAATAGATACACCTCGAGTCTTAGAGCATGAGTTGGCATGAAATTGTGGGCCTTTCCAAGATTTAAAAAAACGCAGATTATCCTCCTTCCTCACATGAGTCTCCTGTAAAAATATAATCTGTGCTTTCAGTCTCTGGAATACTTTAAAGACCTTCCTCCTTTTAAACAGGTGGTTTAGACCATTAGCATTCCAAGAGACAAAATTAATGTTTTGATCCATTACTTAGGTCAACCCTCCAGTATATAAAGGGTTAACCAAAGCAGGGACCCATGCGCCCGGAAGAAGAATTAAGATATAAGGAAGGACCGGAAATGACGACGTGTCAGCCATATTTGTAGTTCTAAAAAAATCAAGAAAAAACAAAAGAAAATGAAACATAAAAACCTCTGAAAGAAAAACAAAACCCACCCCCCACCCACAAAGCCCCCCATCTGACCAGAGAGCGATCAGAGAAAAAAAAGAAATAACACTAAACCTACCCCCATGTCTTCAGACGGCAGCTCCTAATATTAAGGTAAAATCCACCACCTAAACTTATAAGGATAACTTAAGCTAAGACAAAGAGAAAATGGCGAATGTAAAAAAAAAACCACAAAAAGTTTTAATAAACAAAAAATTTAAAAAAAAAATCGCCATTTTCAGTAACTCAGAAATAAAATAGTAAAGAATATAATCATATTATTAGTATAGATTCTTTGGCTTGGCTTCGCGGACGAAGATTTATGGAGGGGGTAAAAAAGTCCACGTCAGCTGCAGGCTCGTTTGTGGCTGACAAGTCCGATGCGGGACTGGCAGACACGGTTGCAGCGGTTGCAGGGGAAAATTGGTTGGTTGGGGTTGGGTGTTGGGTTTTTCCTCCTTTGCCTTTTGTCAGTGAGGTGGGCTCTGCGGTCTTCTTCAAAGGAGGTTGCTGCCCGCCAAACTGTGAGGCGCCAAGATGCACGGTTTGAGGCGTTATCAGCCCACTGGCGGTGGTCAATGTGGCAGGCACCAAGAGATTTCTTTAGGCAGTCCTTTTACCTTTTCTTTGGTGCACCTCTGTCACGGTGGCCAGTGGAGAGCTCACCATATAACACGATCTTGGGAAGGCGATGGTCCTCCATTCTGGAGACGTGACCCATCCAGCGCAGCTGGATCTTCAGCAGCGTGGACTCGATGCTGTCGACCTCTGCCATCTCGAGTACTTAGACGTTAGGGATGAAAGCGCTCCAATGGATGTTGAGGATGGAGCGGAGACAACGCTGGTGGAAGCGTTCTAGGAGCCGTAGGTGGTGCCGGTAGAGGACCCATGATTCGGAGCCGAACAGGAGTGTGGGTATAGATTAATATAAAATTAAACATACACTTATATATTAAAAAAAAAATTCTCACAGAGGAGAAAAAAATATATAAAAATGTGTTAGAGATGAACAGGATAATTAGAGCTACAATGATCTATTACTTTTCGAATGGTCAGAAATCAGAGTCTGACTATTAACCTGAAAAAGACCGATATCTACCGCATTTTTTATCGGTCACTCGGGCTGAGAGGTCGCGCTAGACGGGAAATTAGCTGACAGGTAGTTCCATGCTGCAGACACGGAGTCGAATATTTGACGAGCTTGGTTCTCCGGAGAAATTCTGAGCCTCGCAGGATACAGGAGCGCAGGTTTCAGTTTCTTCTCAAAACATTCGGACATCAGATCTTTAAACAGTCTTCGAGCTCGTACTACCTCCAGACTAAAATCTTCATAGACTCTTAGACTAAAGCCACGAACAGTCACATTTCCAAGTCTTCTGGTTGTACGAATCAATCTATCCTTTGTACTCAGGTAGTGCATACGGACCATCACCACTCTGGGTTTAGAAGCTTCAGCATTTCGGTTCCAGATACGATGTACTCTATCGAGTAGCGGTGGATCAGCAGGGAATTCGGATGGGTATGCTTCTTTTAATAGCTCAGCAAAAAACGTCAGGAGATCTCCTTTCTCAATGCCTTCAGGAATTCCAACCAAACAAATATTTTGTCTTCTGGAATGGTTCTCTGAATCAATGCTTTTCAGCTGGAGCGCTTCTAGCTGTTTAATTGCTTTGGAAAGTTTCTGTTCGACCTCAGCCAGTCTAATCTCTTTTTGTTGTACTTCAGTCTGAAGAGCTGCAATTAAGATATGTTGTTTTTTGGTTTCAGCTTCTGAGGCAATTAAAGCTGTACAAAGTTCAGCTAGGTCTTTTTTGCGACAAACATCTTTGAATTAATCACGAAAAAATTTTAAAAATTCAGTGAAGGTCATCTCACTTAGTTTAATGTCTGGTTGTTTCTTCTCTCGGCCGTCACCTTCTTCTGCCCGGATTTTAGCTCGTGTAGCTTTTCCTTCAGTCATTTCTTCAAAATTTTCAGACTCAAGTATAAATAGAGAAATAATAAAGATCTTTCCGACTTCTGTGAAGTTAGTTCAAAGGTGGATACAGGTTAAAAATAGTATATTTTATGGAGTAAAAACCAAAACGTGTTCACTCCATGAGCGCCACCTGGAGACTCCACTGTTTCTTTAATTGGCGGACATCTAGCTTTGATATGTCCCTTTTTTTTTTGCAAAGGTGGCACTGGGAATTTTTGAAGAAATAGTTTTCTGGGTGATGGCTGTATTTCTCGCAATGAAAGCACTGTTGCAGAGAAACCTCCCGACCAGGTCTTGTTGGCCCACATCCAAATTTTTGTCTGCCATTTTGAGATGCAGGCAGTTCTATAAGCGATCTCTAGAGTTACTTTGTCATCCATTGCCAGTAAGTTCTGCTTTACCTGGTGATCTGCCAAACCCATCACCAATCTGTCTTGTAGTGCTTGGGTTATAAACTGCTCAAAATGACAGTGATTGGACAGTTTATGCAACACTGGCGGGTATTCATTTACTGCCTCCCTGGCTTTTGTTTCCTTTCATAGAATTGTTGCCTTTCTGCCATAACTGGTGGTCTGGGGCTTAAGGTTTTAAGAAGATCGAATGTCTTGCTGCCCATCATACTGAGGAAGAGGGCACGTTTTCAGTTTACCGGGGCTTCATTAATATAATGGGCTACATTGTAGTGGTTGAACCATTCTACGTAATTACCCCAGCTTTCATCTGCTTCATTCAATTCTCCAAACTTTCCCTCCGCCATCTCGGTGCACTTTTGCTTTGATCTTTTGGTGGGAACTTGTGGAGCTCGTTAGGTAGTCACCTTTTACCTTTATCCTTTTGCTTCCTTCCCCTGATTGGTGCATGGAACATGTGTAGGTTTTGTTTAGTTCCTCATCGCCACTGTTGTCTACACACTTACACAATTAGGATTCAGAGACATGGTGCTTTCTCATTCTTTAATACCATCAGACTAACATGGCTACTGCCATACAAGAGATAGATATATATATATGGAAGGGTGACATCATGATGTGGGTGTCATGATGTAGAGCAGGGCAGGCATATGTCCAACACTTGCCCTTCCCAACTAATGCAAAGATGCCAAACACCTACTTCGCCACTTTCATAGAACAACGAACCTGCACCAAAAAGTCTCGCTTCTCTTCATCACTTTCCAGGATCCTACCATTTACTATGCAAATCCTATCATATTTAGACAATCCAAATTCAATATTTCACAGTTTCAGTATAATCTATTTCCCACTGCTTGGTCCACCTTCCCAACTGACCTAGATCCTCCTCGCTACACCACTAATTTTGTGGTCATCTGCAAATTTACTGATCGTGTTAACAACATTGCTAACCAAATTGATGGGTTAACATGATAGATTACAAAGAACAATTGACCTAACATCAACCCCTGTGGCACACTGCTGGTCACAGGCCTCCAATCTGAGAAGCAACCCTCTCTTACTACTCTCTGTCTCCTTCCATTAAACTAATTTTGAATCTATATGGCCAGCTCTCCTTGGGTACCACACGAGCTATTCTTCCAGAATACACAGTGTGCGCCAGCTTGTGATCATCAATCCCCTTGGTGGCCTCTTAAAAAAAAACGTCAAATTTGTGAGACGCAATCTCTCATGCACAAAGTCATCTGACATCGTCTGATCAGTTCCTGCCTATCAAAATGCTGGTAGATCCTGTCCCTCAGAATCTCTTCCAGCATCGTTCCCACATAAACACAAGGCTCACTGGCCTGTAGTTCCCTAGCTTGGTGCACTTTCCAAATCACACCACATTAGCCACCCTCCAGACTTGCAGCACTTCACCCAAGGACAAGGACAATGTAAATATCTCTGCTAGGACCTCTGCAGTTTCTTTCCTACCTCTTCTCAATGTGCAAGGATGCACTTCATTCAGGCCTGGAGATTTGTCCTCCTTAATCCAATCCAAAGCTGCAACAATTCCTTCATAGTATTTCATACATGGTCCAGGACTTTGCAATTTATTTACCTCAATTCCTTTGCTTCCATGATCTTCTCCTCAGTAAACACTGATGAGAAATGTTCATTTAAAATCACACCCATCTTCAGTGGCTCAGCATTTCTCTCCTTAGCTAATCTTTTACTCCTAATATACCCAGTTGATGCTTTGGATCAAAGCCTTGCTTCTGAATAATTCGAAGACAGTGTTTTGACCCAAACATCAACATTTTCCTCTATTGATGTTCACTGGATTACTAAACTCCTCCAGCAGTTATTTTATTTGCTTTAAATTCCAGTTTCTTGTGACTCCATAAAATGGAGGAATTGTATCGCAATAAAGCAATTAATACATTAATTATTCATTTTAAATATGCAATAGTTTTTCATTAGATGAGAGGATTACTTGTTTGAAAATTTTTGACCAAACATAATTCTAATAGATGGTGAAATCTCTTCAAACTAATTTGTCTTTGCTGGAATTCAAATGTAAAAATTCTGAGCTGTATCCCTAAGAAGCACAGAGTGCTAAAACAAGAAAATTAGCTTAAACAAAGTACTCTCTCCAATTTCAAGAACTGTACTTTAGCAATGACAAGATTTTAAGAGGAAATTGAGGGATTTTAATATACTAGAGAGGTTACAGAGAGAACCAGAAAAGTTTTTTCTTAGTGTTGTTAAGACCAACAAAAGATTTAATTCAGAATCCTTAGATATTTAAACTTCTATTCATACAGTACTTTTAATATGCCCAGAAACAATAAAATGGAAACATTATTTTAAAAAAGTCAAAAAGATGATATATTGCAAGTTCAAAAGATATAAATTTTATGGATAACTTTTATGTATGAAAGAGAGAGAGAGAGAGAGAGAGAGAGAGAGAGAGAGAGAGAGAGAGAGAGATGAGAGGTTTAAGCCATGGCAGCTGAAGACAGAGCCACTAATGGTGCAGCATGGAAATCAAGGATGTGCAATAGTTTACAATTGGTTGGCACAAATATCCCAGAGCAATAAAAGATTGAAGAAAATACCAGTGAAAGAGAGAAGTTGTAATGATAGTGATCATGGTTGCAAAGCAACTAGCAATGCCTTACGCTTTGATTGTATTTGGCTGCCATCAGGGGCTGACACAGAGCAGCAGACTACAGTATGCAGATCTGTAATGGAGACTTGCAGCCTCATGTGCTGTTCACAATAACTTTAAAGTAAAGAACCTTTTCCTTCATCCATGTGTTGTCTAAGAACTCACACATACAAATACAAGATGAAACAGAAGTGGCATCAGAGAGAAATCTAAATGCAGTCATGTGAATATTCAATTAGGAATGCATTGGGATAGAGAAATCTGGAATTTACAAAGGTATACATGATGATTTCAGTGGATGAGCTGACGAGGCATCAATAGATGAATATACACAGTGGAAAGCAGACGAATGTGAGATGATGTGGATAATGGGATTGAAATTGAATTCAAAGTCAAGTGTGACAACTAGGTTAAAAACAGCCCAATTCATTTTCAGAAGGTTATTGGAGACAAAGATGGTGTCAAAGGAACTGGTTTCAGTCTTTCCAATATTTAATTGAGAAGAAAATTGTGTGCAGCATTCCTGGACATTGGACAACTTGTAGTGGGAGTACACCATTTAAGGTACTGATGTAAGGAGGGTATCACAGACGATATGTAGAAACTAATGCCATTTTGTGATGATCCTACACACAGTAATGTATGGAGTAATCTGTAATGTAACATATGGATGGGTGGGTCTAAATGGTTGGCTTTTTGATATTGTCAAAGGATGTTTGATAAGTCAAATTATCTTCTGTCATGTACCATTCTATAATTCTGCTATTGCATATTTAGCTATAGCAGAATAGCTACTCACCCCCTGAATGCCATCCGGTATAATGTAGCTTATCTCAATGACGTCAAACTTCTCATAACCAGGAAGGTGCAATGCCACATTCCTATGGGTCATACGGCCACCTTCAGGTTGGTTCCCCTTTAACTCACCATACACTTCTCCACACACAGGACAGGCAGATTTTGTTTTAAAGGCCATTTCAATGCATTTCTTACAAAAGAAATGTGTGCACTTTAAGACTTCTTGGTCTTCAATTTCTTCCAAGCAAATTGGACAAGTTTTGTCATCATCTTTTGGCATGGCATCTGAATTTGAAGGAGGCTTACATTCTGGTTGTAATGGCTGCCTCCTGTTTGAATCTCCTGCACTGTTATCAAATGAACTTGATAAAAAATTGTCTTGCCTTTTATTGTGATCCAGGGCAGCTTCTGCTTTTTTAACATCAATGGGATTTCCAACCAGAACAAGTTCTGTATCATTTTTAGTAACCCAGATTTTTGGAAATCTATTTTGGAGAAATTCTTCAAAGTTTTTAAATCGTTTTCCTCTTCCGAAACAATTAGGATCGACTACTTTCATAAGAAGATTTGTAGCAATATTTTGATACAGATTGATAAATTTTTCGCTTGCGTTTTGGCATGGTAACTTAGTCTTATTTTGTAGAAATAGTACGGCTGTGGATTTTCCATTTGGGTACGTTTGTTTGGTGACATCAAAATCTCTCTGTATCTTTTGCAGTTGGCAGCTATAAATTTTTTCAATATAATTCAGAATCATTCTATCCACGTTTATTAATGAATTATGATTAGCAAGGCTCTGAGATGCATAAGACATTGGAGTATCTGCTTCAGGAAGCCTTGCAGATCCTATGCTAGAAGTCTTTGCAACAGAGGACTTTGTAAATTCTGCTCCAGAAGATCTGGTAGATTCTACATGCATAGAGGTTAAAGATTTTGCGCCAGAGAGCTTTGTAGATTTTACACCAGAAGATCTAGCAGACTCTGCTCCAGATGATCTGAAAGATTCTGAGTGAGAAGAACTTGGAAACTTGACACCAGGCCGCCTTGTAGATTTCAATTCAAAAGACACTGCGGACTCTGATTCTGAAGATGCACCAGAGGACTTTGAAATGCCTGTTCCAGCGTTCCCAATTTTAAGCCTCATTAATTCAGAGTGAATTTTGTCAATATTTTCAAATGAATCAACAACTTCATATTTTTTTACACCACCATGAAATTTTTCAGATAGTTTGCTTAATTTAAGGATGTCCAGTGCCTCATTTTCTTTGTCCTTAAAGATGCTCAAATCGATGATTGCTTTGACTTCAAGAAACACCTGCAAGAAGTAAAATGGAATAATGAGTGTACAGTTTTAACTATTACACTATTTCTACAAGGTTACCTTAAGCAGATGCAAGTACAAAATATGGTACAGGCAGTCCCCGACTTATGACCATAATGGGGATCAAGATTGGTTGTAACTTGAGTTTGGTCATGTCGGAGAACAGGGACCACTGTAATACAGTACTTTTAATACAAAATATGAACTTGTACAGTAGTTTTAATAAAGAATTTTTTTAAAAATTGGTCGCATGTGCAGGTGGATGTCACTCCCGTAGGTCAGGTATCGCGGACTATCTAGATCAAGCTTTTCTCTTCACTTCTTTCTCCTTCAGAATGTAAACAGATTCAATTTCAGTCAATAATTAAAATTTTACTAAACCATCTTATTCACCAATACGTTAATAATCACGAATATTGGAAGCAAACTATAATACAACACCTACTCTCTGTGTACTTACAGTGGGGATTATTAAGAAGCATTTCATTCTAGTGTGAGACTTTAAGGGCTAGTACAAGCTGTGACCATTCACAACTGTGGAGAGAACTGAGGTGGCGTGCATTAACTTTGCTACTTTTGAAGAGGAGAGAGGAACTATGTTGCTTTACTCGGGACAAAGGTAAGAAGAGTCATGTGAGAAAAACACTAGGCACTTTCAGGTGGCCAAAATACCTCGATATAAAGCCACATATTCTACAGCTATGCAGCTGTCGGGAGGCCACCTGAAAGAGCAGGAGGCACACTTTCCAACCCTCCTCCGAGAGAGATGATTGCCGGAGCACTGAAGTCCTCCTAGGCACCTGAATACAGCCGCCTGAAAGCGGCTGTTAAGGGGATGACAATCAGTTGGCGAGCGCCTGACAGCCCCACTCCCTGCGGCGCGGGACATCAGGGCAGGGGCAGCCGGCGCAGGACATCAGCGCTGAGGTGAGCTGCCCCAGCACTGACAGTCTGAAGGGACAGGAGCCGGAGTGCGCTTCGAGGTGCCTCTCATGCAGCTGTCCCTTTCAGGCAGCCAGCGCTGCATTTTAGCGCTGCCACCTGAACGACCATTCCACAGGTCTGAATCCGCTTCTGCAGGCACATTCTTGGTGGAGAATGCACCTGAAAGTGGCTACTGTGTGATCAGCAGCCTTTTTTAAGGAAAAGCATTTTGAGTAGCAGCCATCTGAAGGAACACTGTGCAGGAGTGTAGTATGGACAATTTGTTTGTTTCTTCATGTCAGGAGAATTTTTGATCCCCACCATAGCCAAAGGAAAGGTCATTTTGAAGGGAAATTAGTGAACAACACCATGACCAAAGGAAGGGTAATTTTGAAGGAGAATTAGTGTACCATACTGTAACCAAAAGAAGGGGAACTTTGAAGGGGAATTATTAAATCTCACTGTGACTAAAGGAAAGGTCACTTTGACTGACCCGCATTTGCGTCAGGAGAAAAACTGCATTTAGATCGTGACCATTGTGATGGTCATTTTGAACTAACCCACATCTGGCTTCTGGAAGTATTTTGTAAGTCACTCATTCTGTTTCCCCCAATGAAAGGAAAAGGGGGGTTGGGACAACCACTCATTTGAAAGGACATTAGCTCTGGAAGCAATGTGACAAGGATTCATGAGTTTTCAATAGTGTGATCTCTCCACCCACATTCGTAATCACTTCTTTGCCTCAGTTTAAAAGTATCACACACACACACTTGTCTATTGATGCATAGTTGGGGTATAAGTTTTGATAAGGTGTTATATTGTTAGTGATTAATAATAAAATATTTTTTTAAATAACACTGTTTTGGTGAGTTTCTATTGCTGCTGGTCTGTGACATAACAGGATGATGCAGGAAGGAAGGAAATGAAAGAGAAGCAAAATAAAGAAGTTGAGGCCTTATACTTCTAATCATTTCAGTGAATTATTTTGAAAATAGGCATTACATTTCAGGTAAATGCATGATAGGATCCATTGCTGTGACTTCCAGTATCAAAATGTTAGGTCTAACAATATTCCTTTAGTATTTGTTCTTTAATTTGGCATTCCATAACTTCTTTGGCTTCCTGCATTGTTCTAATGATACTTTAAATTCAAGGTCTTCCAATTTGGCACATGTCAAGTCCACAGGACTTGACATCACTTACGATTCCAATAGTCCAGCGTCACAGCTCACAATTTCCACAGACAGATTTTTTTGAAAATTCTCTCTGCTTTGATGGCATTTCAGATTTGATTCATGTTTTACCATCCTCTTTCTCCAAGCACCACCATGTGTCACTGAAGCTCTTTTCATCTTCACAATAACACAAGGAAATTCCTTTCTGTAATCTTCACCTTTTCTCGACAACTTGAAGCTTGTTTTACTTTCAACTTTTTAAGTTCTGATTAAGTGTCATTGTCTGCCGTGCTCTGTTCTGTTGAGTTTATGTTGTAATACAAAATGACATTTGGATGAAACTATAATTTCCCCATGAAATCCTTTCATTGATATGTCACTTCCTGCATTCCAACAGTTGACAAAAAAAGATATGTACCATTACAAAATTTGAACCAATGACCAGTACAAATTGCCACTGAAATTCCCTTCAGCATATTCACACCGAGATATTACAAATTGTGGTATAATCATTTATAAATTTATTTTGGCAAATCTAGTTTTTACTGTCCATTGCTAATAGCCTTTGGTGCTATGGTGAATTGAGTTAAACCACTGCAGTATAAGTAATAAAAGAACTCAGAGAGTCTTAAAACTTAAGACCCAACAAGAATAAAGGAACCACAATACATTTCCAAGTCTGTTGTGCAACTTAGAGGAAGACCTGCAAATGGTGGAGCTTCCATATACCGGATAATGATAGGTATGTATCAAGAATGATATCATTAAAGATCATGGTTGTAAATTTAATTCCAGTTTAAGTTCAGTTATCGGTAACTTTACATTCCAAGATGGTCAGAAAGAAACAATCTAGGTCAACAATGACACTGAAGGAATCTGGCCTCCATGTGACTCCAAATCCAAAGCAATTAAAAAAAAATTCCCACTGCCCCCTTCAGAAAGGTCTGCTGAGTTATCCTATTCTATCCAACCTGCGCAACTTTCTGTGGGGTATCGTGGTTTCGACTGCTTCGTCCTTCCCAGGTGCTCAAGAATAGAAATTTAAAATTATACACGACTTTGCCAGCTACACCCACATCCTGAAGGAGAAGCAAAAACAAAAGTGTTGGTGTTTATCTAAAAGCAACTTTGTTCCACCATTGAATAAGCAACCTGCTTCACCAGAATGATTCATCTTCAAGATAAGCAGGACCTGGGCCAAAGAACAACAGTGCAAACAGACCATTATATAAAAAAAATACAACTGGTTAGAACTGCTTCTGTAAACCATGGGTGATTGCAGAAAAACGGACCTTGAGCAAGAATATCATATTTTTTTTTAAATGTTACCCAATTCCTGAACCCCTTAAGCACATACAGGACTAAACCCTTATTTAGTGAATAAGTCTTGTTGAATGTTCCTGCGTGTTCAAAAAGATGCCTTTTCACTCATTTTCTTCACTCACTTGAAACATTAAATCAAACTATGTACAAAAAGGGACAAAAGAAAGAAGAAACCACCGTTGCTCCCAGATACGATGCAATGAGCTCGAAGTAAAGGGAGGAATAATGTCAGCAGCGAATTCAGGTGCAATAATGGACAGGACGTGGGGCCGGTGTCGGAGTTCTCAGGGGGACTCGTTCGGCCACTGGACCGGGGTTCACGAGGAGACAGGGCCCCAAGAGGCTCGCTCAATGGCGACAAGGCCACGAACGCAGCAGGGCCACGTCAAACAAATGGCCCAAGTAAGAACCCCTTCAATCAAATTATTGGCGCATCATCACAATTCCTACCAGCTCATGAGACTCGCGGCCGCCAAAACAAGGCACGTCGACATGAATGGCTTAGTTACGGCGACCCCCGCCAACATAAAGAGTGACCAAAACCCACCACACCTCCATTTGAAGACCAGCGAACGAACAGGACTTCATTCCCAAACGCGCCGGCCACGTCCGCCTCCCCCACTGCCGATTGGGCCACACTGCCTCTACCTTCTGGCTTCTGATTGGTCGAGCCGCCCGTCGATCACTCAAACTTGTTGGGGGTGGGCGCTTCAGGGCCAGAGAAGCAGATGCGCGGTTCAAAGTGCGCAACTTTTGGTATCGATTCTGGAGTGAGTCAACGAAAGTGAAATCATTTTTTAAACGAACGACGGAAAGTTGGGAAACCATATATTTTAAATGCAAATTAATGAAACGGTTCTAATGCAAATGTGGTCCTTCAATGGTTAGAGAGAAATGCGTGGCATAACCAAGAGCTCAATGGTTAAAGAGAAATGCATGGCATAACCAAGAGCTCAGTGGTTAAAGAGAAATGCATGGCATAACCAAGAGCTCAATGGTTAAAGAGAAATGCATGGCATAACCAAGAGCTCAATGGTTAAAGAGAAATGCATGGCATAACCAAGAGCTCAGTGGTTAAAGAGAAATGCATGGCATAACCAAGAGCTCAATGGTTAAAGAGAAATGCATGGCATAACCAAGAGCTCAGTGGTTAAAGAGAAATGCATGGCATAACCAAGAGCTCAGTGGTTAAAGAGAAATGCATGGCATAACCAAGAGCTCAATGGTTAAAGAGAAATGCATGGCACAACCAAGAGTTCAATGTGCACATTTCACTCCAAGTGGAAGATCAGGATGTGGTCATCTCTTGGACAGAGAAAACATTCATGAACTGTCCCTTACACCCTGCCTCTTTTTGTCCATTTGAATGCAGATGAACTAAAACATCGGAAGTTGATCTCGGTGAATCTCTGCTCCTCCACGAGATGTAACATTCTTTGTGGACTGATACAATATTAAAATATTACAAATTTATTGTCAGAAGACATACATGACATCACACAGATCCTGCAATACTGCCGTAATGAAGACCAGTCATGAAGCCAGGTTTGCTCGTTTACACTGAACCAATCAGCGGGGTAGCGTAATACTAGGCCAGTGTGTCATTTTACACAGCAAGCTGGCATTCTGGGAGCAAAAGAAACAGGATGTGTTCCACAACAGTGTCGGCATTTAGTGTGATGTATAGCATTCACGTCGGACATTGCTTTCTGTGGTGATACACCACTAGCCTACTGAAGAGGGTAGTCTGTGTACCTGCAGGAAGAGCACTGGAGGACAAGGCAACACCTGGCCAGCTGTCAATCAGCCAACCTGAATGGACAAGCCCCACCTGGTCAGCTGCTAATCACTCTCAGGGATATAAGCTAGATCCAGCCCCTCAAGGTTAATCTCAGAGCCAGCACAGCTACTCTCACAGCCAGCTCTGAGGGTTTGTATGGAATAAAGCCTGTTGAACAGACTTTATGTTTTGTGTCTGCTTTTCTGCTCGATAGCACAATACACTTTCTACACAAAAATGATGGTTGAACTTGATGTACTTATGTTAGACGTGCACATTTATGCCACTCTTTGAACCCAAGCAAATTTGCAGCACAACATATACAACTTAATGGTGTGTAGATGGGTGGATTTGTGAAGGGATCGGATGGAGTCAACATGGATTTACAAAAGGTAAATCGTGCTTGACAAATCTATTGGAATTCTTTGAGATGGTGACAGGTAAAATAGATGGGGGAGAGCCAGTGGATGTAGTGTACCTGGAGTTCCAAAAGGCCTTTGATAAGGTCCCGCATAAACGACTGGCTTCCAAAATCAAGGCTCATGGGATTGGGGGCAAAGTATTGATGTGGATTGAGAACTGGCTGGCAGGTAGAAGACAGAGAGTTGGGATAAATGGCTCGTTTTCTGAGTGGCAGGCGGTGACCAGTGGGGTACCACAGGGCTCTGTACTGGGACCCCAGCTGTTCACAATTTACATTAATGATCTGGATGAGGGGATTGGATGTAATATCTCCAAATTTGCAGATGGCACTAAGCTAGGAGGGGTTGTGTGCACGGAAGAGGGGGTCAGGAAGCTCCAGTGTGATTTGGATAAATTGAAGGACTGGGCAGATACATGGCAAATGCACTACAATGTGGATAAATGTGAGATAATTCACTTTGGTAATACAAACCGGAGGGCAGATTACTATTTGAATGTCAATAAATTAAGAGATGGGGAAGTGCAGAGAGACCTAGGGGTACTTGTACACCAGTCTCTGAAGGCGAGCATGCAGGTACAGCAGGCGGTTAAAAAGGAAAATGGTATGTTGGCCTTCATATCAAGAGGATTTGAGTATAGGAACAAGGATACCTTACTGCAGCTGTACAGGGCCTTGGTGAGACCACACCTGGAGTATTATGTGCAGTTTTGGTCACCTTATCTAAGGAAGGATGTTCTTGCAATGGAGGGAGTGCAGAGGCGATTCACCAGGCTGATACCTGGAATGGCAGGAATGACTTATGAGGAAAGATTGCGCAAATTGGGATTGTACTCCCTCGAGTTTAGAAGATTGAGAGGGGATCTCATAGAGACCTATAAAATTCTGGCAGGACTGGACAGAATGGATGCAGATGGGATGTTTCCAATGATGGGAAAATCCAGAACCCGGGGCCATGGTTTGAGGATAATAGGGAAACCATTTAGGACCGAGATGAGGAGGAATTTCTTTACCCAGAGGGTGGTGAATCTGTGGAATTCATTGCCACAGAGGGCAGTAGAGGCAGGTTCATTAAATATATTTAAGAGGGAATTAGATCTATTTCTTCAGTATAAGGGTATTAAAGGTTATGGAGAGAAGGCGGGGAATGGGTACTGAACTTTAAGATCAGCCATGATCTCGTTGAATGGCGGAGCAGGCTCGAAGGGTCAAATGACCTACTCTTGCTCCTATCTTCTGTTTCTATGTTTTGTGTGATCAGAAACACATTAAAAGAGAAATTGAAGAGAAGCAGAGAGCTGTTTGAGGCAGAAACGCGCACAGACCTTACATGCCGTAGACAGAGACATTTTGTTCTTGTGTGTCAATTCATGCTGGTTGCAGATCGGAAAATGTGGAGGAGAGAGAGACCACATGGGCCCATGCTCCGGACTCATGTCCTCAAAAATTTTGATGAAGATGAATGGCGGGGTCATTTCTGTATGTCTCCAAACACTTTTGACTTTGTATTGGACCTTGTTGAACCACACCTGAGGATCAAGACAACAAACTGGTGACAGCTTTTGGAACCTTGGCTTAGACTTGCCGTTACTTTGTGGTGGTATGCTACCCCATGTGAATATCAATCCATTAGTTGTATTTTTGGTGTCGGTGTCGTCTCTGTATGTGTGTAAATACACCAAATTACTGGAGCATTGAAGAGGGCCCTTTTTAAACATTTTGTTGACATGCCGAGTGGTTCACATCTTCAGGAGACAATAGATGGGTTTGTAGAATGGGTTCACATATTTCCATCATCAGCACCCCCCCCCACCCACCCACCATGGTGACCCACGAGCCTACTACAATCGGAAAGGGTGGCACTCCTTTGTTCTTCAAGCTGTTATTGACCACGTGCTGGTAAGGATCACAGCCTGAGTTACAATTATTTGTCTTTAACAATTAATGTGTTTTATATGTCAATCTTTATACAGTCTTTTTGTTGTTCCAGCTTCACAGATGTCGCACGCATGATGTGTGAGTTTTAGCCAACTCGCCCACCTACAGAAAGGCCGAGGATAAAGTTGGGTATCTCTTCCCACGTGAAGTAAGTTTATATACCCAATTGTACAGTAATATATGTGTGGATCAGTCGATCATTCAATCGTGTTTATTTATCACATGTAACTATATAGGATATAATCACAGTAAAATATGTTTAAACTGAAGGAATGGCTGATTGAGGCTATTTCAAGTAAAACGTGACAAGTCCAAGGGTCAGGTTTAATCCTTTTATTGTAAAACGGCCACTAGAAAACATTAGTGAACTGATTTTGATCTCAGAGGTTGCATAAAGTACTTATACATCTACATTGCTCTGCCCACAGAAACCCAGAACTATTAACAGAGTGGAAATCCCCATGCATCTAATCAGAGACCCAGCTTACACCCTCAGGAAGTGGCTAATGAGGGGGTTCACTAATCACCACAGCAGTGGAGCTTTAATTACCGTTTTAGCTCAGCAAGGATGGTGGTCGAAAATGCTTTCAGACATCTCAAAGGATGCTGGAGGTGCCTGACCAAGCGACTTGATATTTGTACCACTTTTGTATCAGACTTGTTGTTGCCTATTGTGTTCGACACAATATATGTGAAATTAACGAGGAACATTTCTTGTCTGAGTGGAACACTGACTACCCAATCTCCCTGAGCCTGATCGAGTTGCTTATCAAGGAGAACAAGCACACAGTCACCCGATTATCCATGAATCAATCATGTCCATTGTGTAAGCTTTTTAAGCAAACAAATAACAACTTTTTAGAAATATATATTGAACATGTCAGAGAATTGTAGTGTACAGGAAATATGTAAATAAAAAAGGTGAATTCAAGGCGTATAACTATTTACATCTGTGCAAATAAACAAATTAAACAAACCATGTGCAAAAGTAACAAGTCACAACACAGTGTGGTTGAAATGACTCATATGTCTCATTCCTGTGGTGGATGTTGTCATTCTGCTGTAGTGGCAGAGGATAAGACTGCCTCTGGGATGCAGGAGCGTGGTACTGCTGTGTGGGAGTTTGGTGCTATGGACTGGGAGCAGGGTGCTGTGGTATAGGAGATGCCATGAGTGCAATCAGATTCCGCATAAGTGGGGCCTGATTCTGCAGCTGGCGCTGAGTATCTGTAAACACATTGCCAAACCCATTCACTTCATCTGCCTGCTCCCGTCTATCAGCCTCCAGTGTTGCCATCTCTGCGTCCTGTGCCTCTTTTCTCAACTGCTCTTCAGAGATGTGGTGCAGTCACTAACAGACAGGTGCAGAGCCGACACCCTGTATCTGAACATTAATAAAACAGAAAAGATTATAATTGACTTCAGGAGGGCCTGAGGGAGACCACATTCTGCTGACCATTGATGGCTCGACTGTTGGGTTTGTCACGAGTACCTTGGAGTGCACTTGGCAGAAAATTTCTCCTGGTCTCTTAACACCAGCTCCACAGCCAAGAAAACCCAGCAGCACATCTACTTCTTGTGAATGCTGAGGAAAGTTCATCTCCCACCCTCACTACATTCTACAGATGAAGTATTGAGAGGAATTATGTTAACAGCGATGAAGTGTTTTGAAAGGCTGGCGTTGAAGCATATCAGCTCCTGTCTGAGCAGTGACATGGATACATTCCAGTTCACCTATCGTAGAAACAGGTCTACAGTGAATGCCATCTCACTGGATCTACACAAAGCCCTGGAAAACCTGGACAGCAAAGATGTATATACATCAGGATGCTCTTTGTCAATTACAGTTCGGTATTTAACACCATCATCCACTCAAAACTGCTCAGCAAACTCCAAGACCTGGGAGTTAACACCCACTGTATAATTGGATCATGAATTTAATCATCCCCAGACCACAATCAGTGAATACTAGTAAAAACTTCTCTTCCACAATCTTCATCAGTACCAGAGCACTGCAGGGCTATGTTCTTAACACCCTGCTCTACTCACTTTACACCTACGACTGTGTAGCTTGATACGACAATAACACCATCTACAGATTTGGTAACAATACCACGGTAGTGGGCTGTATAAAGGATGGGGATTAGTCAGCGTATAGGATGGAAATTGAAAACTTGGCTGAATTATGCACCAAACAGCAACCTTGTACTCAATGTCACTAAAAGTAAGGTGCTGATTGATCATTGAGAGATCAGAGGTGGAGAGGGTGAGCAAATTTAGGTTCCTAGGAGTCACTATCTTAGAGGTTCTTTCCTGGATTCAACACGCCAATGGCATTGTGAAGAAAGCAGGACAACAGTCTCTACTTCCTCGGGAGTTTGTGAAGGTTTTGTATGACACCAGAAACTGGCAAATTTCTAGAGCTGTGGTGGAAAGTGTGCTGACCGGCTGCTTGGGAACACAAATACCCTCAGCGTAAAGCCCTCCAAGAGGTAGTGGCACAGCTCAGGACTCTTCCCACTATTGAGTACATCTAAAGAGAATGCTGCCATTGAAGGGCAGCAACAATCATCAAAGACCCACACCACCCAGCACACGCTCTGTTCTCAATGCTGCCATCAGGAAAGAGGTATAGGTACCACAAGACTCGTACCACCAGATTCAGGGACAGGTGCTACTCCTCTACCAATAAACTCCTCAACAGCAAACTCAATCAGAGGCTCTTTTAAGGGCTCTTACTCGTGCACTTTATTGATTTTTTTGTTTTCTCTGTATTGCACAGTCAGTTTGTTTGCATTCATTATCTGTTTACATTTCTTTCTTTACATGTTTATGCTGTGCACAGTTTTTTTTTGCACTAACAATAAGTGGTTGTTCTGCTGTGCCCACAGGAAAAAGGAATCTCAGGGTTGTATGTGATCTCATTCATGTATTCTGACAATAAATCTGAAATCTTTAAAGGCACATGGAGCTGTAATTATTATTGATCGGGCCTAAACATGCCATACAATTTCATTTACTTATTATAAATTATATCAAAATCCCACATAAATATTTCAAGATTAAAAACTTGATAATTTTAGACTGATAATCTGGGAATATATCCCAACATTTATTTCACTTGCTATACAATATTTAAAACATTTACTTAAATTTAATGCTATTTACTTTGTTGTGAAAATTCTTCAATGAGATTGGCTCTTCAGCCACACAAAACATATATTTCTCACACTAAAAAAAGCATTTCAGAAGTTCCATTCTTTGTCAGATATTCATCTGTGGCAGGCACATCACTCAAACACTTTGTCGCAATGCCAGTAACACACCACCTTCTCTTATTGCTCTCAGTGGCACACAATTTCAGATAATTGCAGCAAACTAGCAGTGAGGGGCGCATCTTCATTAGCTCAGTATGCAGCAGGGACGGGAAAAGTACACAATTTTTCTATGTACTGTGACTAACTACAGAAGGAGCCAAGACCATAAAAGGTGATAGTATGACTAATTTTCCTTTACACATTCTGCTTTTGTGTTCACCCCAAATTTCTCTGCATACAGTGTATGTGTGTTGTTCAGGTTCGTGTGGGTCCCACCAGACCAAAGTTGAGGTACAAAGTACACGTTTATTTCGGGGATGCAAATGGGACAACAGGGGTCAATAGGCAAACCTCTAAACATTCATACACACAATACGCAGGGGGTAAATATACACTTTGGATAATGAGGGAGAAACCAACAGAGACGGGGAAATTACATGAACATACACATTCAACAATCAAGATCAAGGTGATACTAGGTGCTTCCACCCCTTGACCAGTACGGACATGGCTCTTGCTACCTGGCCTTGAGACTCACCCCAACCCAGCGTCAAAGATGCTACTTACATGCCATGAGGAGTCCAAAGAGATAGAACAAAGGGGCACTTGGTCCTTTATAGTTCTGCAGGCAGTACTGGGGGTCCAATCACTCGGGGCAGTCTGAGCCCCGTTGACTGCTGTGGCCAATGGCTTGAAGCCAAGTGCAAGGACTCAGCAGGGGTCAGCTGAAGTGATTCACCTGGGCCAGTTGGGTGGTCAGGGCTGAGTCTAGGCAGCCTGCCTGGACTGCAGCACCAGATGATTTAGGTGGGCCAATTGTAAGGGTCATGTTAATGGTTTGGGGTGTGTCTTTGACCTTGATTGTCAGGTAGTGTGTCCTCCGAACAGGAGCGCAGCAGCGCCACCAGGTGATGGATACTACCTCCATTACAATGTGTACACCTCTTATTTCTCTTTTCCCAGCCCAGGATCATCTTTGCTTTGAGATTCTCATTTCATTTGACCAACATATTCGACCTAGTGAACAGGACTCAGCCAGTCTACCATTTGGCATGGTAGAAGAAAGCATCCTTTTGCCTGGTTTCACACTGACTGTGTCCATCTCAGGCACAATACTGGTTTCTGGTAATTCCTCAGATGAGGATGTTATAATTACCAGGAACTAGTGAATAGCAACCAAGGAGAAAGGTAACTCCGGGACTCACAAGTGTGAGCCTGCATGTGATTGTACCTAAGAGGACTCAGATGAAAACCAGAATGGGACATGTTTACAAAAGACGGCTGATGGAATACACGTTGAGATGCTTAATGTATTAGCATTTCATGGTATTCTGATGGAGGTCAGACAGCTATTTTTTTTGTAATTATAAAATACTTATTTAACATGAATGTTTTTAATTATAAAATCCTATGAAATATTTACTCTTTTGAGAAATAGGCACAATTAATTATTTATTTAGATGATATGTGTGAATTACTATTATATAATCACATCATTTAGTTATGCATATGTCACATTTGTGGCCCGAAATGTGAAGTTAATAAAACATCGAACACAAGTTTTATCAGGTAAACTTCTCAGTGTCTTTATTTTCCAGTTTCCTTTGTTCTCCTGCTTGTGCTCTTATCTCCCTCCCATACCATGTGATTTCTGGTACATCTCATACATATTCATTATCATGACATCCCTCCTTTAATCAGAAATAAACTTTACCTTCACTTACCAATATCCCTCGGAAACCTACAAACATCGTAACTAATGGTAATACTATAAGTCAACTACATAAAATTTACTTCCCACAGCACTCATACATGCACTTTATGATATAAGATTAAACATTGTCCCAAAGTTCTGGATCACGTTCGGATTCTCTCTCGACCTCCTTCGTAGTCACAGCTTTCGGTGTCGACTGAATAGCTACGAAGCGTACAAAGCTCTCTGTTTCTGTTCCCAATTCTGACTTGGATTGTGGACCACCATCCTTCACCAATCTGGACAGCGGATCTGCAATGTTTGTTTTCCCTGCAATGTGGATTACTTTATATTTGTAGGGTTGTAGTCTGAGTACCCATCTCTCTATTCTGGCACATGGTTTGGATCTAGGTGCATAGATCACCTCTAATGGCTTATGATCTGTGATGAGTTCAAATTCAATGCCGTATAAATATGCATGGAACCTCTCACAGGCCCATACAAGTCTGAGGGCTTCTTTCTCTGTCTGAGAGTATCTTCTTTCCACATCTGATAACGATCTGCTGGCATAGGCAATGATTCTTGGTCCTCCATCATGCATCTGGACCAACACGGCTCCTAAACCAACCGGGCTGGCATCCGCTATGACTTTGGTTGATGCCGCCGGATCGTAATATCCAAGAGTTTTTGCATTTGTCAGGCTTTGCTTCAGCGCTGTGAATGCTTTCTTCTGCTCAGATCCAAAATGAAATGGTACACCTTTCCTGGTTAGTTTCCTTAGTGGTCTGCCACTGTAGCAAAATTAGGAATGAACTTTGCACAAAAATTAACCAATCCCAGGAAACTCCTCACCTCTGTTGCGTTCTGAGGTGCACGTGCCTCTGCAATAGCTTTCACCTTGGCCTCTGCAGGGTTTAGTCCTTCCCGTGTAAGTCTGTGTCCCATGAAGTCCATTACTGACACACCGAACTGGCACTTGTTTCCATTCATGGTAAGGCCTGCCTCCGTAATCTAGATAGTACATGCCTCAACCGTTTGTCATGCTCTTCCTTCATTGGTGCATGGACTATGATGTCGTCAGAAATGTTGGCAACTCCAGGAATGCCTTGAATCACTCAATGGATTTCATACTGGTAGATCTCCGAAGCTGCATTAATTCCAAATGATAGTCTCTTGTAACGATACAATCCACAGTGAGTCACAAATGTTGTTACATCTCGGGAACCTGGATCCAGCTCTAATTGATGATAGCCCCATTTCAGATCAATTTTTGAGGATACCTTGCTGGTAGTTAGTTCTTGAAGTATTTCCTCCACTGTTGGTATAGGGTGTCATTCTCTAATTATAGCTTCATTGGCCATTCTCATGTCAACACATAGTCTTATGTCACCCTTTGGTTTGGGCACAATCACTACGGGACTGACCCATTGTGTCGAATGTTCCACCGGTTCAATAATGTCTTGTTCGATCAATTCTTTAATTTTGGCTTCGACTTTCCCACGAAGTCCAAACGGAGTTCGGCTCATTGGTTGTGCCTTGGGTTTGACCGTTTCATCTACCGCTAGCTTCAATTGTCGACCTTTCAGCTTTCCTACTCCTTGGAAGACTGCGGGGAATTCTTGCTTCATATCCTCGTATGACTGAATTGAATTGACACAAGCTCCAATATGAAATATTGCCAGATCTTGTGCTGTGCTTCTACTCAGCAATGGTTCTCCCCTCTCTTCTATGACCATAAACTCTGCTTCGGTGTACTTATCTCCAGCTTCAACAGTTCCAGTAAAACATCCAATGGTCTGCAATGGCTTGGTTGCTGTGTATGGATATAGTTTATTGGAACACTTCTTTGAGGTACAGATGATCTTTTTCCTTTTCAACTTCTCCCATAAATGTCGATCAATCACATTACTGTCACTGCCTGAGTCTACAATGACCTGCACTGTCACTCCACCAATGATAACTGGGACCTTCTCATGATGTACTTCATTCAACGTAAATTGGTAACAACTCTGTCCCTCCTGGGTATCATCATCATCACCGTCTATCTGGCGAATGGTATCTTTTTTTCCAGGATACTTTCCTTTCCCCCAGGCTTTGCCTTTGGAAGTTGTATTCTTCCTCTTCTGGTCTGCATTGGACTTGCTTTTGCACTTCTTTGCAAAGTGGTCCTTACCTCCACACTTTCTGCAAACTTTGCCTTTGGCAACCTCAGTTTCCACATCAATAACACTCCACGTCCTGTGTCGATGTATATCTTGGCTGGTTATGCGATAGCCTCTTAACTTGCTGGCTTGAGTTGTCCTTCAGGGTCATGGTATGAAATTGCCCTTCAACAGCCTCTAATGCAGCAGCAATGGCTAAAGCATCGGTGAGTTCCAACTCACTCCCTCTTTCCAGTAGACGTCTTCTGAGTTTATCTGATCTGCAGTTCTGTACGACTTGATCCAATAATTGGTTGTCCAAATCAGCTGGCATGTAATTGCATCCAACAGCTAGCTGGCGTAGTCTCGTCACGTACTGAGCAATTGTCTGGCCATCTTCTTGTCTCGTTCTCCGAAACAAATGGCGTTGAAATGTAGCATTCGGTGTCACTACATAGTGTGCATTTAATGCATCTACCGCTTTCCGGTACTCATCCTTTCTTCCAGTATTCAAAAGTTTCTTAAATGTTTCCCGAACTGCGGGTCCTGCAGTGAAAAGAAGTAACGCCCTTCTCTGCGCTTTTTGTTCAACTGTACCGGTATCTAGAAATAGGCCACGACTGTCGGCGTAGGATTCAAATTCTTCCAGCCATGCCTTCCACTCCACACTTACAGTGCTTGCATCACCAGTCGGGTCAAAATGAGCAATTCCACTATGCATTGGAAAGTCACCGTCTGCCCCAGCCATGAGGAAATATTCCAGCCCCAAAAGTACTGAGCCAAAGAGAAAATTCTTATCACCTTGAAGTTCTCTTTAATCCTCTGTAATCTTGTTTAGTCTTTAATTTTCTTCAAGCTTCTTTCATCCTCGTCGCCAATGTCACATTTGTGGCCCGAAATGTGAAGTTAATAAAAATCGAACACAAGTTTTATCAGGTAAACTTCTCAGTGTCTTTATTTTCCAGTTTCCTTTGTTCTCCTGCTTGTGCTCTTATCTCTCTCCCATACCACGTGACTTCCGGTACATCTCATACATATTCATTATCATGACAGCATAGATTTCAACTATGGTGGAATAGTTTAAATCCAGTGTGAATAAATTTACAGTGCCCTCCATAATGTTCGGGACAAAGACACTTTTTAAACATTTATTTGCTTGTGTGTTCCACAGTTTTTAATCTTGAAATCAAATTATTCATATATGATTAAGGTGAACATTCCAGATTTTATTCAATGTTATTTGTATACATTGTGGTTTGACCACATAGAAATTACAGGACTTTTTATACATTGTTCTCCCTTTCTGAGGCATCATAATGTTTGGAACATTTAGCTTCACAGATTTTGTAATTGTTCAGGCATGTTTAATTGCTTAATTGATGCAGGTAATTAAGCCTCTGAAGTCTATAGTTGTCATTTTTTTCAACATGAGGACAAGAGTCATGCTAATCAAAGTCAAAGAAACCATTATGAGGCTGAAAAACAAGAATAAAACAGTAGGCGACTTCACTCAAACCTTAGCATTACCAACAATCCACTCTTTGGAACATAATTATGAAGAAAAATGTATACTAATAACCTTGAATAAAATCTGGAATGTTCACTTTAATCACATATGGATTGTTTAATTACAATTTTAAAACTGTGGAGCACAGGGGAAAATAAAGGGGGAAAAAAGTGTCTTTGTCCCAAACTTTATTCAGCCAACTGTAATTCATTTAGTTTCTTTAGCAGATTACTGTTCAAAACATTATGAGGACGATGCTCTAATTAGTCTGTTTCAACCTCTCTAGACTAGTGCTAGCATCAGCTGACAGCAAGTAAAGCATTGTCGTCATTGGCAAAATTTGAGACCAGTCTTACTGTCCTCACTTCATCTCAGGCTGTTGTCCTGTCACGATTTCATCCTTTGATTTCTGATGATGCATTGAAAACTAAAATGTGAAAGATTGCCTGATAATAAACTGGCGATGAAAGCCTATTTTTCCACAATATGGATGACTACAATGTAACCTCAAAGAATAGGAGCTTGATGAGTTGAACAGAATTACTCAGTGATTGACCAGCATGCCTTGAACATTATCTGATGCAGTAGAATGTTCCATTTTGAAAGACAAAATTCTGTTGTTGTTGGTTAATGTATGCTTTTACTCGAACACAAAATCCTGCAGGTGGGGTCATAAATCATCCTTTCACACATCATTATATCAATCAGGACAGATGGGAAAACTGCACATTTAAAGTTGATCATCAAATGAGAGAATCTGAGAAATTAAGGAATATTGACCAAGGGCAAATGTTTACGAGATAAAACTAATTTTCTTAGTTTCTCAAATACATTTTGAGTGAATATTGCCTTCCTTGTTTGAAGTAAGTTGATGAGTATGTGCATTATTTTGCTGAAAAAGTATTTTCTAAAATCAGGATTCTGCAACAAAGAAGGTGCAAAATTAGGTTAGTTTGGGATAGAACAATTGTTCCGCACACAGGTACTTACCACGGTCAAAAGAGGTATCCAAGCAAAAGTCAAACCCCGCCCTCCCCAAAAAAAATTACCTGAAAAATTGACCCCAACTCAACTATTACTCGAGTATATATATGGTACAAAGGGACCTGCCTGCTGGAGCAACAGCAAAAGTTATCACTGGGATCTTTACTGATTCCTCCCAGTGGTAAAGAATTGCCTCCTGAATCATAAGGTGACAATTCCAAGAGAAATTCCACTATTCCTTTACTTAACTAAAGCCTTTGATTCCATCAATTGGAAGGGACTTGGTGGAACATCCTCCTAAAATATGTTGCCTTTGAAACCAAGATATAAACTATGATATGAACTGAGTAAAGATGAGTTTCAAACAAGACTGTCTCATTACTCCAACACTTTATTAAATTCTCCTTGCTGTAATATTGCATCATATCTCCATATCTCCACTGAGCTGAACTAATCTTTGGAACTAATGGAAACCTGGAAAACTGAGGTGATTCTATTCCAAAATAAGAATCACCCAGACTCAGCTGAAATCTGCTGATGATGCTTGGACCTGAAGAATTGCCCCAAAAATTATGGTTTACTGGGCTGCAATGATCCCTGCTCTCCTGAAAACTATCTCAATGCATTGGAAACATGCTATCAATACTATCTCCACAAAATCTTCTTGGATCTTCTGAAAAACATTAAGATTAACCCCTGGGGCTGGACATGATATACCCCAGCCTGTTGTGAGAAGTGAGAGAAGAGGTAGCTGGGGCAGTAGTTATGATCTTTGAATCTTCTTTGGTCGAAGGGAAGATGTCAGAGGATTGGAGAATGGCAAATGTAGTCCCTTTGTTTAAAAAAGGTAAGAGGGAGAATCCTGGGAATTATAGACCGGTGAGTCTTACGTCAGTGGTGTGCAAACTAATGCAGAGGATTCTTAAGGATAGCATCTATGAGCATTGGGAGAAGTACAGTTTACTCAAGAATAGTCAGCATGGCTTTGTGAAGGGAAGTTCATGCCTCACAAGTCTAATTGAATATTTTGAGGAGATAACAAACAATATTGATGAGGATAGGGTGATAGATGTGGTCTACATAGATTTTAGCAAGGCATTTGACAAAGTCCCCCACAAGAGACTCATTCAGAAAGTCAAGAGGCATGGGATCAGTGGAAAATCAGCTGTGTGGATAAAAATTGGTTTGTAGGAAGAAGGCAGAGTTGGCCAGAAAAGTGGCAAATGGATTTCAATCTGGATGAGTGTAATGTGATGCAATTTGGAAGGACTAACCAGAATGGTGAGTACAGGGTTAATGGTTGGTGACTTAAGAGTGTGGATAAACAAACAGAGAGACTTAGGGGTTCAAGTTGCAACCCTACAAATCTCTGGTGAGACCACACTTAAGAGTATTGTGTTCAGTTTTTGTCACCTCATTATAGGATGGATGTGGAAGCTATGGAGAGGGTGTAGAGGAAATTCACTAGGATGTTGCCTGGATTGGGAAACAAGTCTTATGAGGCAAGATTAGCAGAGCTGGGACTTTTCACTTTGGAGCATAGAAGGATGAAAGGAGACTTAATAGAGGTCTACAAAATTTTGAGAGTCATAGATAGGGTGGGCAGCCAGCATCTGTTTCCCAGGGCAGGATCAGCAAATACCAGAGGACACATGTACAAAGTTAAGGGAGGGAAGTTTAGGGGAGACATCAGGGGTAAGATTTTTACACAGAAAGTTGTGGGTGCAACACTGGGGACATTTAAGAGACTGTTAGATAGGCACATGGATGAAGGCAAATTAGAGGGTTATGGGGTAGGGAGGGTTTAGTACATCTTTTTAAAGGAAGAGATGTATGGGTTGGCACAACATGGAGGACTGAAGGGCCTGTACTGTGCTGTATTTTTCTATGTTCTAAAAGCCTCCAAGTTCACAGGATGGATAAGTAAGCCAATATCAGTGTCCTTTCCCAGGCCATTATCCCCAGTATTTAACTCCAAATTAAACATGCCCAACTCTGGCTTCCAAAAAAGGTACTATGTTATGAGTTTTGACAGGGTAAGATATTATCAGGTGGACAGAGAAAAATATGGAAGAAAATGCAGACAAAAACTTCTGAAAACCTCTGACCCACAGAAGGTCAGAATGCTGAAGATATCAGGATGATATTGATGCCTTAAAGCTGTGAATTGGAAAGCTCAGTGTGAGTGGCTGAAGTAGATCGCCTTAGAAGCTTTCCACCCATTCACCCTGTCAGCTCCCGTGTGTCCGATCCGTGGAAGAGGATGCTGTTTCCATAATGGCCCTACGTGAGAATCCTCAAATCCAGCACTGAAACAAGTTATCATCAATCTGGAGAAAGAAACCAGATCAGTGAGGAAGGGTTTACTTGAAAACACTATCACTAAAACCTTCTAGCCATTTGCTGATGAGTGACAGCAGACTAATGAGGTGATTCTTACCTGGATTGGATTTAATTTTCACGAACAGGACCTACCACATCATTACCTATATCTTAGCAACAGAACTCAATCTAAACTGCTTGGATTGTATGCACAGCTAGTTCTGGAGCAACATTGTTCTGTACTCCACCTTGGTCCCACTGTTTTTGCTGTATCCAGTGTGGTCAATCATTTCTTGATGACAACTAGAGTGAATCAAAGTGGCTAAAGTTTGACGTCTGTGATGGTGGCGATTATCTACTTGATACTTGGACACATCAGGTCACTGAAAATGCTTCATGCTTGTCTTTGGCATTCACATGGTGGAGGATGGTGATGTTCTTGGACATTGCTCCTAATAGAACATTGAACACTACCAAACTACCCTTAACTTTGTATATGTGCCCTTGATGTTATGCTGATCCATATATCCCCCAAAAATTACTAATCTCAACCTACCATGTAACCCTCTATTTTCCCTGACAAAGTGCATCTGAAATGCCCATAATGTTTCAACCTCCACCATCACCATCATCCCAGGCAAGGCACTCCAGACAGCCACAACTCTCTGTGTAAAATACTTACCCCTGATATCTCCCATAAACTTCCCTCCCTTAACTTTGTACATGCATCCTCTGGTATTTGCTGATCCTGCCCTGGGAAACAGGTGCTGTGTGCACCCTATCTATACCTCTCAAAATCTTATAGACCTATCAACTTTCCTTTCATCCTTCTATGCTCCAAAGTGAAATGTCCCAGCTCTGCTAACCTTGCCTCATAAGACATGTTTCCCAAACCAGGCAACATCCTGGTAACCTCCTCTGCACCCTCTTCATAGGTTCCACAACATCCTATAATGAGGTGACCAGAACTGAATGTATTTGTGATCTTTCCAGAGATTTGAAGAGTTACAACATGACCTCTCTACTCCTGAACTCAATCCCCCTATTAATGAAGCCCTGTATCCAATAGGCCTTCTTAACTATCCTATCAACTTGTGTGGCAACCTTGAGGATGTATGGATTTGAACCTCAAGGTGCCTCTGTCTATCCACACACTTTAGTAACCACCTAACCTTCTGATTGAACTCCATCTGCCACTTTTCTGCCTAACTCTGCATCCTGTCAATATACCCTTGTAATCTTCAACAAATTTCAGCTTCATCAACAACCCCTCCAACCTTCGTGTCATCTGCAAACTTACTGAACCATTCTTCTGCCTCTTCATCAGATCATTTATAAAAATCACAACTGTTCTGGGACCTCTGCTCTTTGTGATTTTTATAAATGATCTGGCACTCCTGTGGCACTCCACTAGTTACTGACCTCCAGGCAGAATAATTTCCTTCTACTACTACTCTTTGCTTTCTTCCTACAAGTCAATTTTTTAAATCAATGTTCCACTGATCCCAGGCCTCATGTGTGTCTGGTTGAGTTTTTCATGGGAGACCTTTCTAAAAACTATTTAGATCACATCCTACCTTCATCAATTTCCTTTATTACCTCCTCAAAAAACTCAATTAGGCTCATGAGGCATGGCCTTCCCTTCAGAAAGCCATGCTGACTATCCTTGAGTACACTATACTTCTCCAGATGCTCATAGATCCTATCCTTAAGAATCCTCTCCAATAGTATGGACACCACTGATGTTAGACTCACCAGTCTACAATTCCCAGGATTCTCTCTATTACCTTTTTTAAACAAATGGACTACATTTGCCATTCTCCAATCCTCTGACATCTTCTCTTTGACCAAAGAAGATTCAAAGATCATAACCACTGCCCCAGCTACCTCTTCTCTCAGTTCCTCAACAGCCTGGGATATATTGCGTTTGGACCCGTAGACTTATCGATCTTGAGTTTCAAAGATGATCCAACACTTCCTCTTCCTTAATCTCCACATTGTCCAGCACGCAGGCCTGTTCCAGTCTGACTTCACCCTGATCAAGGTCCTTTTCTCTTGTGAATACTGAAGCAAAGTATTCATTTAGGACCTTCCCAATCTTCTCTGCTCCGGGCACATTTTTCCTCCTTTATCCTTTAGCGGGCCCACCCTCATTCTTGTCATCTTCTGTTCTTCGCATACATATAGAACATCTTGGGGTTCTCCTTAATCCTACATGCCAAAGAATTTTCATGCTCCCTTCGAGCTTTCCTAAGTCCTTTCTTTGCTACCATGTATTTCTCATGAGCCCTTCTTGTTCCCTGCTTCCTATATCTAACATATGCTTCCTTCTTCCTCTTGACTAGTTTCCTTACCTATTTTGTCAGGAATGGTTCCCTTTTCCTACCATCTTTTTCTTTTCTGAGTGGGAGAAATCTATTCTGAACCCAGCACAAGTGGTCCCTAAACTTCCTCCACATTACTTCTATGCTTTCACCATTAAACATCTTTTTCCAATTTACTCTCACTAGTTCCTGCCTCATCCCTTCATAATTAACCCTTTCCCAATTTAGCACTTTCCATTTTGTCTGTTTTTATCCTTTTTCATAGCTATGCTGAAGCTAAGGGAGTTGCTCCAACACCTAAAGGTCCACCATCTGACCAGGTTCATTAACCAGAGCTATATCTAATATAGCCTTTCCTCTCATTGCTGGTTCACATACTGTGTCAGGAATCCTTCTTGAACACTCCTGACAAATTCATCCCCATCTATCCCTTTTGCAGCCAGGGATGTTGAAATCACTCATAACAACAATCCTGTATTTCCTGCATCATTCCAAGATCTGACTGCTTATCTGATTCTCAGTGTCCCAAGGGCTCTTTGGACTACTCCCAGAACAGTGATAGCTCCCTTCCTATTTCTGACTTCTACCCACACTGACTCAGAGGACAATGCCTGTAATGACATAGACCAGCAGCAATATAAATTCACCAAGACAATGGTATCTTCAAATCAATACATTTTCTTAATAACTATTACTAATATAAAATTTTATTTAACTCTGAACATAACCCCACTATGCACAAATGTGTGTGTGTGTGTGTGTGTGTGTGTGTGTGTGTGTGTGTGTGTGTGTGTGTGTGTGTGTGTGTGTGTGTGTGTGTGTGTGTGAGGAACCCAAAACCCAGCAGCAATAGATATTCACCAGCAATAGATGGTTACTTCAACAAAAGTTGCTTTTATAATCTTTAAACATGAAAGCAGAATCACACTAACTTATCACTATTGACTTAACTAACCTAACTTAGCCTTAACTAACCTAACTTAGCCCCCTTCTAATTCTAAGCGTAATGTGTGTGTGCGTTCAGAAAAGTTTTTTGGTTCACAGTCTAATCTCACTTCTCATTCTGCCAAGTTCACTGGTTGCAGGCAATTCTTATACAGTGCACAGATTTGAACATTTATAAAGTTCACCAGGCTTTGGTGCTTGAAAGGGAAATTGCTACCGCTCAGGAAGGTTCTTTGGAGGTTTGCAGAGAGAGATTCATTGTATGCTGACACACACAACTGATTTATTTCCATCAGACACTTCAGTGTCTTGCTGCAGAAACTTGCCCCCTCAGGGTTCTCCAGATGATAACCTCTTTTTTTTCAGATTACCACAGAGTGCCTTTTTGTTTCTCTTATTCCAAGTGAGACATTAGACAGCCAGTCCTCTCATCTTGCATGAACTTTTGGTTGACCAGGCTGAACTAAGCACTCACAACCCATCTTTCAAATGTGGTTTTCCACAAGCTTGCCAGCTTGTCCTCTTCCAGTTCCAGTTGTTGCTGCTGACAATAAAACTGTAGAACTGATCTCTGTGTATGTGTCTCTCTCTCTTTCTCTCTCTCTCTCTCTCTCACTCACTCACACACACACACACACACACACACACACACACACACACACACACACACACACACAGAAAACCTCTTTGACTCTCTCTGCTTGCAAAACCACATGACCCTCTTAGAATACCAAGTTCCACTTGAGACAATCTGTGGCTCCAACAAGCTCTTTCATCTGTTGCCTTTTTGTAAACAACAATCCATTAATTAAGTCTCTTGGGCACTCTTGAAAGCTTTTGTATGTTGGCCCCAACATGTCTAGCATGGGGCAGAGTTCCAGTATTTTAAATAAGCTGTTTTAAAGTGTTTGTATGTGACCTACACTAAAAATTCTTCCCCAATTTATTTCCCAGAAACATATCTAGATTCTGTCACAGTGTGTGTGTGTGTGTGTGTGTGTGTGTGTGTGTGTGTGTGTGTGTGTGTGTGTGTGTGTGTGTGTGTGTGTGTGTGTTGTGTTTGTGTGTGAAATCCCAAACTATTACAGTTCAGGCACAATTCTGAAGAGATGATTTTAAAGTTCAGGTTTAAAATCTTTTGTGTTGAAACTCGGAGTCTTTAAACTGCTGTTCAAATGTTCTCAAGCTCACAAATTCTTGTAGATTTGCTTTCAGAGAAATATTTCTTCATATGAATGACTTTTTAACAAATGCCCCTCTCTTGTGTAGAAGTCTTGGAACTTGTGTTTCACACAATGACAATGAAGTGACCATTACATTATGTGACAAGTGACAAAGAGACAGTTGAGGTGGCCCTTCCATCGAAGCCACAAATTTTTGTGCTCATTCCCTGTCAAGGGGAGAATGCACAATAGTACTGTCACATTTGTGGCCCGAAATGTGAAGTTAATAAAACATCAAACACAAGTTTTATCAGGTAAACTTCTCAGGGTCTTTATTCTCCAGTTTCCTTTGTTCTCCTGCTTGTGCTCTTATCTCTCTCTCATACCACGTGACTTCCGGTACATCTCATACATATTCATTATCATGACAAGTACCTCTCTCATTGAAGGTTACTGCACATCTTACTTCAGATGAAGCATGGTTCAATATTAATGATGGCTTCTTTAAGTGTCCAAATCACATGATATGACATCACCACCAGTTTTGTTTGATGCTAATCTCTTCAAAATGTTAACAAGAACATGTTTCTGTGCTGTCTGCTCAGATCAACAAGCAAAATGGCTGTATGTGTACACAGATGCTTATGAATAAACATCCATTGTCTCTGGACTTTCAATAGCAAAATCCAAAATTCTTTTTTAAAAATATTTTATTTTAAAATTTTAAAACCACAATTAGATTTCAATTAATAATGGATCATATATATATATATATATATATATATATATATATATATATATATATATATATATGCATGTGGTATATAAACCTAATCCCTCTCTCCCTCCCCACCACCCTCCCAACTACCCCTAAAAGAAGGAAGAAAAAAGAGATGATCAAAATAGAAAAATAAATTCATATCAACCATTGTGAAACCAAGAACCATCACCAGGATGAGCCATTCGAGAGCTTAAATGTTCAAACCAACATTTTGTAAATATGGGCTCCATATCTTCAGCAAGACCCTGAAGTGTCTGATGGAAGTAAATCAGTTGTGGGTGTCAAAAAAAGACTGATATTTATCACGTAAACTCCAAGTTATTTTTTCAAGAGGAATACAAGATTTCATTTCAATATGCCATCTCTGCATTTCCAAATCCATATCAGGCTTCCAAGAAATAGCTACACATTTCCTTGAAGCAGCCAAAGCTAATTGTAAAAATTCAATTTGATACATCATTAATCAATTTTGAACTGAACATCTTAACATAAATAACTGGGTCCAGTGGAAGTTTTACCTTTAATATTTTCTCCAAAAATACTTTAATTTGTATCCAGAAAAGCTTAGCCTTAGTGCATTGCCAAGTTGAATGAAAAATAAAGAACCTATCTCTTTACCACATCTAAAACATAACCCTGATATTAAATTAAATCTTTGAGGAATTAGATATAATTGATGCAAAAAAACATGCATATATCTTACTTTAATAATTTTCATCATATTGTGGCGATGCACATCTCTGTGAATGAACCGGCCATGTTTGTATCGCCGCACTGGCAGGGCAGCTGCAGAAGATGGTGCCATCAGGGCTTACTCATTGCCTCGTGGCTTAGGCCACAGCTTACACCCTGAACAGAAGGTCACAAACCCTGCCTGATGTTTGAGCAAGCCTTCTTCGAACAAATGCCAGAGGACTTCCAGCTCCTGCTAGCAGACAAGGACTTCTCAGAGCCCCAGGAAGGTTGCAGTCCGCACCGATGTGCTGTGGTGGATGAAAAGAGAGAACAAGGCCACCATGAACCAGGTCACCTGCCCTGCACCCAGCCGACTGCAGCCTGCCCCCAGACAGAAAATGGAAGAACACCAGTCAACCTGGTGCTTCTATCACCAACGCTGGGGAGCACAAGCCCACAAATGCCACCAACCTTGCTCATAGCAGGGAAATGATCAGACTAGCCGCCACTGATGGCTGCGATGGCTGGCCACAAGAACAGCCTCTTACATATGGTGGGCAAAACCAATAGACGCCGTTTCCTGGTGGAGCAGAGTTGTGTGTGCTGCCCCCAACCACCCTTAAGACCTGTTTGAGAGCATGAGGCCCGACCCTTCAGGCAGCAAACGGGACCAATATTAAGACCTTTGGCACATGGACTGTTCAGGATAAATACTGTTGGAAGTTCCTACTGGCCACCGTGAGAACTGCATTGTTAGGGACCGACTTCCATCAGGCGCACAGACTGCTGGTCGACTTGAAAGGCAAGAGGTTTGTGCATGTCCGTACTTTCCAGACCCTCCGTCTTGAGCCGTCCAATGCGTACAGGCCAAGGATAGCAACCATCTGCACACCCAAGGACGAGTACTCCCGCATCCTCGATGAGTTCCCTGCCATCTATGGCTGCAGTTCACTGCCACCATGCCGCAACACAGCATCCGCCACCAGATTACCACACAGGGCCCTCCTCCCCATAAGGTTGGATGACTACCACCAGAGAAGCTGCAGTTGGTGAAAGAGGAATTCTCCTGCCTCCAGGAGCTTGGCATAGTCTGCAGGTCAGACAACCCCTGGGCCTCTCCCCTGCACATGGTCCCCAAGACCTCTGGGGGCTGGCGCCCATGCGGGGACTACTGCCAACTCAGTGACGCGACTATGCCCGATCGCTACCCCATCTTCCACATCCAGGACTTCACGGCCAACTTGCACAGCACCAATGTTTTCTCCAAGGTCGATTTAGTCAAGGGCTACCACCAGATCCCTGTACAGCCTAATGACATTGGCAAGACTGCTATCATCACCCCATTCGGCTTTTTCAAATTCCTTCAGATGCCTTTTGGCCTGAAGACCACAGCTCAAACCTTCCAGTGGCTCAAGGATGCAGTAGGCAGAGATTTGGACTTTGTGTTCATCTATCTCGATGGCATCTTCATCGCCAGTCGAGATCACGACGAGCACAAGTCCCATTCCACACACTGTTCGCCCACTTGGCTGAATTCAGCCTCACCATCAACGTGGCCAAATGTCAGTTCGGGAAGGAGTTGCTACAGTTTTTGGGCCATACCATCACTGCGGATGGGGCAGCACCATCGTAGGACAAAATCAGGATCATACAACAGTTCCCCAGGATGGACACCCTCAAAATCCTGGAGAAGTTCACCAGGATGGTCAACTTTTACCACCTTTTCATCCCGGGTGCCGCACGCATAATGTACCCACTCTTCTCCCTGATCTCCTCTGAACAAAAGACACTCGAGTGGTCTAAAGAGGCTGAGACAGCCTTTGCCCAGACCAAGGCTGCCCTCGCGAGCGCCACCCTACTGGCCCGTCCTCGACCCAATGTGCACACAGCACTCTCTGTGGCCGTGTCCACCATGGCCATCGAGGGCGTCCTGGAACAAGAGGTCAACGGGCAGTAGCGCCCCCTGGCATTCCTCAGCTGGCACCTCCGACCTCCCAAGTTGAAGTACAGCACGTTCAACCGAGAACTTCTGGCCTTGTACATCGCGATCAGGCACTTCTGCTACTTCCTGGAGGGCAGACCATTCACCACCTTCATGGACCACAAGCTGCTCGATCAGGCCCTCACCATGGCTAAAGACCTCTGGTGGGCGTAGCAGCAATGACACCTTTCCTATATCTCGGAGTTCACCACCGACATCCGTCACCAGGTGGGTAAGGACAATGTCGTTGCTGACGCACTTTCCAGACCAACCATCCACAACTAGTCCCCTGGCCTGAACTATGCCCAATTATCTCAGGCCCAGAGGGATGATGAAGAGATGCAGGCCCTTCAAACCACCATCTCTGGCCTGCGCCTTGAGGACCTGGACCCAGGCAGCCATGACACGATCCTGTATGATGTCTTGACAGGCTTGCTGTGACCGACAGTCCCCCCATGGAGGCATTCTGGACGATCCACGACCTGGCTCACCCCTCAGTCAAAACAACAGTGCGCATGGTGGTGGAATGCTTCGTCTGGCACTGGTTAAAGAAACAAGTGGCCCAGATGGCGAGGAACTGCACACATTGCCAAGCATCCAAAGTTCAGCGCCATGTCAGAGCCCGTTATTGCACTTCGACCCACTGGCCAGGAGGTTTGACCATATCCATGTTGACATAGTGGGTCCCCTACGGGTATCCAGGGATGCCTGCTACCTCCTGACTGCGGTCGATAGGATGACAAGGTGGCCGGAAACCGTCCCCCTCAAGGACACTTCTGCCAAGTTCTGCTCCAGAGCCCAGCACACGAACTGGGTTACACGTTTCGGTGTCCCAATCCACATGACCCGTGACAGGGGCACTCAGTTCACCTCCGCCCTGTGGGAGCATCAAGCTCCATCACACAACGGCCTATAATCCCCAAGAGAATGGACTTGTAGATCATTTCCACCGACACCTCATGGCATGGCTGAGAAGACCCAACTGGACAGACAAGCTGCCGTGGGTCCTGCTTGGCATTTGAACAGCTCCGAAGGAAGACCTCCAAATTTCATCCGCAGAACTTGTCTACAGTGCACCGCTTTCACTACCAGGGGAGTTTCTCAGAGCAGATGCCAAGTCTGGAGGTGAAATCTCGACTCTACTCACAGACCTCTGCAACAAGCTCGCCTCATTAACACCACCACAGCAAGCACCCGGCAAATGTCCCCAAAGAGCTGAACTCAGCGGAGTTCATGTTCGTCTAGCGTGGCACGCATTCGCCCCCCCAGCAGCGCCCGTATGAGGGCCCATACAAAGTCCTCCAGCGATCAGGAAAAGTCTTTACTCTGGACTTTGGGGGCAAGGAGGAACTTTTTACAGTCAACTGGCTAAAGCCACCACACATGGACTTAAACCATCCTGTGCAGACGGCACAACCTAAAAGGAGGAGCTGGCTGTCCAAGCGGCGGGATGCGTAAACTGGTTCTGTGGCGGTGCACATCTCTGTGAGCGAACCGGCCCCATTTGTACCAGCCCCATTTGTACCACCGCACTGCTCATTGCCTTGTGGCTTAGGCCACAGCTCGCGCCACGGGCCACGTGATGATGTCACCACTTAAAGGGGCGTGCGTGAAATTCAAATAAACAGTTTTACTGGAAACCCCACTGAGTCGAGTGGTTTTTTAAAAAAAAAAATTTGATTCGGGTTTTCTGTGTGTAGCAGCCACTACAATATTATCGTTACATAAAATTCTCCAATCATTTTGATCTATTTTTCCATTTAAATCAATTTCCCATCTTAATCTTGATTTATGAATATCTGATTTGGATATTTTATTTTGAAGTAACTTATATTTTTATGAAATAAATTTATTTGTACCTCCTTTAGTAACTAACATTTCTATTTCAAAATGTTTAGGTAATCTTAAACTTTGACCTAATTTATCAATTAAAAAAGCTTTAACTTGATAATAACAAAAAAAGGTATTATTTGGGACATTATATTTTCTTTCATTCATTAAAAAGAAATAAAATGACCTGCTTCAGAATGGCCTTCTATTGTTTTAATCCCATTTGATTCCATATCTTTAAAAATTGATTATTAATAGTAAAAGGAAAGAATTTGTTTTGATATTAAGTTGTTTTACATGAGATCATACGTTTATCACCTATCTCATAATCTATTTTATTCCATAATCAATTAAATGTTTCAATATAGGTGGGTCTTTATTACCAATGAATAATTTCATATTCCATTATAAATAAATTCTTGAATAAATGTTTCATATTTTAGTTAATTCTATCTTAGCCCATGTTAAAGATTTATCTAAATCAAACATTCCATTAATAAATTTCAACTGAGCAGCTTTATAATAATTTTGAAATGTGGAAGTTGTACATCTCCTAGTTGAAATTTCCAAGTTAATTTCTCCAAACATACTCTTAACATTTTCCATTTCCTCAAAATTTATATCCTTGAAATTTATATCCTTGAATTTATATCCTTGAAATTTTTTTGAGGTATATTAGAAGGAATAGATTGAAAAAGATATTGAATCCTTGGAAAAATATTCATTTTTATACAATTTACTTATTAAAGTTATAGCCAAATCAATTCAATCTCTTCAAATCCTCTTTAATTGTTCTGAAATTGTAGAAAATTGAGTTAGAGAATCTACAGATTAAGATATACTCCAGTACCATCTTCATCGGCTCCCCAAGGAAGTGGCGCTGGTATAACATTCACCTCCAGTGTTGCCTGTTGGGTGAGGAAGAGGAAAAAGAAGCAAGTCGGCAGGATCAATCAATGAGGTAGGCCCTGTTTCTTCAATCTTTAATACTCGTTTTTCACAATTTGAGCTTTTGATTTCTTCATAGCCATTGTAAGTAAGTTTTAAAACAATTCTTGGTATCTATTTAAAAAAAATAATTTCCATTCGGGTTTTAATTAATTCTGCCAGAGAGTAGTTTCACATCTCCAACATGTCCCCAATCCAAAATTTTTACTGCTTTGAATTAAGAGACACTTTGTCTCCAGAAGACCTCTCTTATTTGATAACACAAATGTGTGATGCATCTTTGTGTGTGTAGTTGTCCTTCCCTGTTTTCGAACCCAGAAAGGCTTCACTAAAAATAATTTATTTTATAACTTAAAGATTACTAATAACATAATTTTGTAACGCCTTCTGCAGCATTGTCCCTTTCTATAGCTGTGAAGCTATCCCTGACCAGTAATGTTACTTCCCACCCCCCCCCCTTTTCTACCTCCCATCCTATTTCTTTTAAAACACCAAAACCCCAGTATCTCCATCAGACAATCCTGCCCTTCCCTCAGCCAAGTTTCTGTAATGGCCACAACATCATAGTTCCACATTCTGATCCATGCTCTCGGTTCATCCTCTTTATTCCTAATTCTCTTAGCATTGAAATAGACATAATTCAACCCCCCTAACTGGTTACATTTATGTTTTGTCACCTGCCGACCTTCCTCACCAACTCATAACACATAGCATCACGCTTTTGTCCTTCTATACTGACCCTGCCCTCACATTCTGATTCCCACCCCCCTGCCAAATTAGTTAAACCCTCCCCAACAGCTCAAGAAAACATACCCGTCAGAATAATGGTTCCCCCTCCAGTTCAGGTCCAGCCCATCTTTTTTGTATAGGTCAGACCTTCCCCACAAGAAATCCCAATGATCCAGAAATATGAACCACTGACACCTGCACCAACTCTTCACCCTTGCATTAATCTGCCACAGCTTCCTGGTCCTACTCTCTCTGACGTGTGGTACAGGCAGCAATCCTGAGATTACCACCCTTGAGATCCTGCTTTTTATCTTTTTCATAACTCCCTCTTCAGGACCTCATTCTTACTCCTATCTATGTCTTTGGTCCCCAACATTTGGCTGCTCAACCTCCCCCTCCAGAATGCTATGAACTCGATCAGAGACTTCCCTGACCCAGCACCTGGTCAAGTCTCATTCTTGCCCAGCAAACCTCCTATCTGGTCTCTTAACATATTAGTGGTTGGCAGTTTAATTGTCCATTATTCACAGCTTGGATCTAATTTGGTGGTTATGAACTTCAATCTTGTGTAACCTACACTGTCATTTAATGGCAAAATAAATTAAGATCCAGCTACGCTGGGTGGGTCACGTCTCCAGAATGGAGGACCATTGCCTTCCCAAGATCGTGTTATATGGCGAGCTCTCCACTGGCCACCGTGACAGAGGTGCACCAAAGAAAAGGTAAAAGGACTGCCTAAAGAAATCTCTTGGTGCCTGCCACATTGACCACCGCCAGTGGGCTGATATCGCCTCAAACCGTGCATCTTGGCTCCTCACAGTTTGGCGGGCAGCAACCTCCTTTGAAGAAGACCGCAGAGCCCACCTCACTGACAAAAGGCAAAGGAGGAAAAACCCAACACCCAACCCCAACCAACCAATTTTCCCCTGCAACCGCTGCAACCGTGTCTGCCTGTCCCGCATCGGACTTGCCAGCCATAAACGTGCCTGCAGCTGACGTGGACATTTTACCCCCTCCATAAATCTTCGTCCGTGAAGCCAAGCCAAAGAAATTGGTGTAATTCAGCATCTAGTCCAGATATTAGTCCGAGTTGTGTTTTTTTTAAACTTTATTTATTCGTTCAAAAAACAAATATTATATTACATATACAACAATTAACCATAAACATGAATGTTATTTTTTATATATAGAAAAAAAAAAGAAAAGAAAAGAACCCCCCCACCTCTTCAGCCAACTCTCCTAAGGAGAGCCATAAAGAAAGAAAAAAGAAAAAATATTGAATAAAAATTAAACATATATATTAAGATCTAATCAACATAAATTGAAATGTAAATATTCTGAGTATAACAACCACTTATTAATAAAAAAAACTATAGTTATCACGTGAAACATATGTAATTTTTGCCCGAGTTGTGTTGAACAAAATAATTTAGACTTAATTTTGGAAGAACATCTGACTTTTGGAAAGAAACAACACCATGCCTATAACACTGGACACAATTGTTTTTGAAAGATTTGCTTCCTGAAAAAAAATGGGATTATGATAGACAACTTCAATCTCAACACGAAGATAATTTCAGATTTGCTTCATCACATAGGATGTTGCAGAAACATTAAATTAACTGTTATTGAATGTAGTATTTTTAATCGCTTAATGATGCTGACCAATTGCATTTTTTCAACTAACTTAAAAATGTTTTGCTGTTAATTTTCATTTGTACTCAACATCTGATGCTCCTCGTGTCAGTGTCCAACAATAGTTGGCCAGTAGTGATGGATTCCAGTTGTCCTGATTCCGCTTTTCCATGACTGTAATGACCTGGTGAAACTTTTCACCATGTTTGTCATAGACTGCACCAAGATTAGTGGGGAAGAAGTTCAAGTTTGAATGTCGAAAATATCACAGGAGAGGGTTGTATAAAGGAAGGTGATGAGTCAGCATACAGGTTGGAGATTGAAAACTTGGCTGAATGGTGCACCAACAACAACCTTGCTCTCAAAGTCACCAAAACTTAGGAGCTGATTGCTGACTTCAGGAAAGGAAAACCAGAGGTATACAATCCAGTGATCATTGGGGGATCAGATGTCGAGAGGGTGAGCAAATTCAGGTATTTGGCAGTCACTATCTCGGAGGATCTTTCCTGGACCCAACACATCTAAGGTCAGTGCCTCTATTCCCTCAAGAGTTTGAGGAGGTTTGGTATGACTTCACAAACCCTGACAAATTTCTGGTTTAGTACAATGGAAGTCATGTCAGCTCACTGCTGAATCACTGCTGCTGCTAAGATTGCCACCCAGGAAATCGTAAAGATCACATGCAGTGGAGTTGGAAGTGAAGCTGGAAGTGACGTCCCTCCATGTCGTCATGCCCTCGGCCTGAAAGTTCGGTTCTCAGTAACTGGAAATGACGGAAGTGGGTTGGCCCAAGTTGGCGATGTGGGTCATGGTCTGCACGCGGCACTGATGGAGAGGGGCTTAGAATGACATACCCTGGCAGAGTGTCCTTTCCTCTGGAAGTTTGAGCAGGTCATGCTACAGGCCAGGCAGTACTTTTATGGGTGTTTGCTTTGGTCACAGTAGTTGCATCTCATGTGCTCGGCAATGGCAGTGGAAGTCAGGGGCCTTGAGTCCCAAGATGGCACCACCCATTCTTCCCACCTGAGTAGGCCTCCGCATTCTTTTTGGCAGTCTCCCATCGCACGGACCATCTATACCACTTTCTGTAAGGACTGATCGCCTTTTTCCCGGGGTATTTTCCATATTTGATAGGAGCAGAATTCAGCGACTAGCCGGTTGCAGATGAGCTCTTCCTGATAGGTCGCTGCTGTCAAATCCCAACACCCGCAGTCTTGTCCCAGGTCCCCCATGGCCCTCACGACATCATTGACCATTTCAACTGGACCCTGGCGATCGGTAGCCAAACTGGAAGCGTGGGTACATCGCATTCCTTGGGTCTCCTTACTGCTGTCGGAGTAAGGCCATTGCCTTTTCTTTTGGATCGATCTCCAACTTCTCCAGTCAGATCGCCTTGTCCATGGCACTTGAAAATTTCTTGTCAATAAATTGTGGCACGATCAATGAAGACATGAAGAAAGAGTCAAGGGCTTTATTGATCAGAAGATCCAGACATGTCTCTACATGCTACTGGGTCAAGTCCAAGGCAGGTATAAGGGGGGAGATTAGGGCACTCGGTCTTTATTAGGGGATCTTATGGGGAGGGGCTACAGGTACAGAAGGCGGGCCAGCCTGCCCACCCCAGTGAAGACATGCCTGGATATGCCCGCAGTGCTGTGTTCCACCACACAGTTCTTTTGATTGTTTACATGTTCACACTGTGTGCAGTTTATTTTTTGCTCTACCAGTTATTGGTAATTCTTCCACGCCCACAGAAAAATAGAATCTCATCATTGTATATGATGTCATGTTTGTACAATAAATCTGAAATCTGAGAAAATTATTTTTCAATGACATGCTGCACTTCATTGTTTTGTCTGGTTGAAGCATGTTAAAAATATGACAAGAAATCACAAAAATAGGTTATTTCTAAAACAAAATGGTATGTGATAGGAAACCTTTAAGGTGTTTTTCATGATCAGCAACTCAAAATCTTTGTTGACCAGTGTCATTGATTTGAAATCTTCCTTTTGAGTAGTTGATTGATAGAGTAATTTGTAATTCTCTTTGGTTATTCCAATATACATAATATTTTAATTATAAAAAAAATTAGTAAAATTATGTTGATGGAAGCAAATCAAAATTATGTCAGAAAAATACAGTAAAACTCTGATAAGCCAATCTCTGACTGAAAGGAACCCATAATAGTTTAATGTCTAGCTCGTTAGGTGATATTTCTTGCTTTCCCCTGAAAAACACTAGGATTCTGGTTCTCTCATCCTGAGACTCTCTGGTGCCCCAGCCACTGCTCATACTTAATTCCTTTGCATCTCACAACTCACCATTTAGATAAAATGCCTCTTTTAAAAAGAAAATTCCTCCCAAGATGTGCCCCAAGTAAGAAATAAATCATGTAAATCTGTGGTTGAAGTAAAAACACAATTCTGGAGTAACTTGGCAGGTCAAACAGTTTCCTTTATGTAGCAAAGGTAAAAATATGTAACTGATGTTTTGGGCTTGAGTCCTTCATCAAGTTAAGGAAGAAGGTCCAAACAAAAGTGTGTGTGTGTGTGTGTGTGTGTGTGTGTGTGTGTGTGTGTGTGTGTGTGTGTGTGTGTGTGTGTGTGTGTGTGTGTGTGTGTGTGTGTGTGTGTGTGTGTGTGTGTGTGTGTGTGGGGGGTGGGGAGGGAGGCAGGGCAAAGGTAGAAGGGGATTGGTGGAGATGGGAGGCAGGGAACAGCAGCGATCAGGGAGAGGAGGGATAGCTGGGTGAGTGGAAGGAGAAGAACTGGAAAAATTGGAAAGGAGAGGGGAAAAAAACAAGCAGGTTAGCAGAAAACAGAGAAGTCTATGTTAATGCCATCTGGCTAGAGAGTGCCTAGACAGAAAATAAAGTGTTGGTCCTCCAATCTGTGGGTAGTCTGGGTTGGATAGTACATAAGGCCATGGACAGACATGTGGATCTCGGAGTGTGACTCAGAATGGAAATAGTTGGCTACTGGGAGGTCTCTGTTACTGTAGTGGAGGGAGCAGAGTTGCTCAGCAATGCAAACTTCCAATTTGTGACCGGTCTCTCTGATGTAAAGAAGGCCACAAAGTGAGCACCCAATGCAGTAAATCAATCCTGTGGATATACAAGTGAAATTTTGCTTCACTTGAAAGGCCTGTTTGGAGTGGGTATTGCCACAAGTGTTGGGCCTTCTGCAGCCACAGGGGAAGGAGCCAGTGGGGGAGCAGGGGGTGCACGATAGGTGGGGAGGGATGAATGCAAGAAAACTAAAAGTGGCATTACAATAGTGTGGATAGTCCTTTTGTAATGTCAGAGCCTCCTATGATTAGTGTAACAAGGGAAGATTCAAGAGCCTGATAGCCATTGTAAACCTAGAGGTGCGGGTCTTCAGGCTTTGAGTCTTCTATCTGAAGGTGGTAAAAGAGGTTATTTTCTTATCATAGACCACCTATAACAAACCACTGTCAACCAGTGGGCAGAATAGAAGTCGAATTGGCAAGTTAAAGTACCTTTCTAGACCACCGATGGGAATTTTGTTTTGATGAGAACATTTTTAGAGAATGGGTTTTCTTGTCATTAAATTTACAACCTGCATATCATTTATTTATTATAGCAGTAATGCTTTTCTTTGCTGCCTGCTGCAAATCATATATTAACAAATCCATGGACCAGTCCTGGAGCACAGGTTGAGAAACAGTGCTCTGTGCACATTAAGATGTTACAGTTTACACACTGTGCTTTAATTTTTAGCAATTCGGTTTGATATGGCCTCTTATTGATGATTGGAAATCTGTTTGGTATATCTACTAGTTCAGGATGATTAAAAATGATAGAAGTGGATAGAAAGATGTGCTTGATGGTGGCATTTTATTAGAGATACCTGTTATAGAAATTGCAAAGGATGCTTCCTCTAGTAGAAAGGCCACAGATTTGAGGAGGACAAGAGCAAAGATAAAGGTGCCGAAGATGAATGCGGAACATAGAATAGATACAATCTCTTGGTGGAAGTAAATCCATAAATAATGATGAGGCAAACAAATCAGAAAGACCCAATTATAGTTTGGGGAAGCAGGGTTTTCTTTTATGCTGATGTGGAAATCAGTTTGCCTAGGAAATTAATTGGATTAAGTTCTTTATTTTAAAAATATTTGTATTAATTTGATAGAAATATTACATGTATATATTGTTTAGATATTAATTAATTATATAGCTTTTATATAATGCAATACAGAATATTAGTCATATTTTAATTGTCTTAAAGAATTCTCAAAAGTGAAATATCCTTATGAGAATTTCATCTCATATTTTAATATTGAAATATACATTGTGATTACCTGTATAGACCAGGGTTCTCAACCTTTTTCTTTCCACTCACATACCATTTTAAGTATTCCCTATCCCATAGGTGCTCTGTGATTAGTAAGGGATTTCTTAAGGTGGTGAGTGAGTGGAAAGAAAAAGTTTGAAAAACTGTTTTAATTATACCTAATTGATTTGTTATGTGCACGGTTTCATAACTCCAAAGGAAATGGGCGAATGAGTATTTTTATCAGCAAAATATTTCAGTAACAATTGGGTCTAGAGCAGTGATTCTCAACCTTCTCTTCCCACTCACATACTACCTTAAGCAATCCCTTACTAATCACAGAGCACCGAAGGCATAGGGATTACTTAAAGTGGTATGTGAGTGGAAAGAAAGAGGTTGAGAATCACTGAAATAGATCAATATCTTCTAGTTATAAAAAAACAAGAACAAAATTTAAAAAAAATTAAAAAACCCATACTAACCTAATTCCTCGTACTAAACACGGTCACCGGCAAATAAATTGCAAAGAATCAAGTATAAGCTCTTGGACATTAGATAGAAAACCCCCAGAACACCCCTGCCCAAGTTATCAAATTATGATAATTGTCCATGAATGAGCCCCATATCTTGTCAAATTCAACCTTGATTTCTTTAACATTATATCTAATTTTCTCCAAACTCAAACAAGACATAAAACTACTGCTTATGAGTTGGTGCTGAGTGTCTTTCCATCTTATCAAAATTGTTCTTTTGACCACCAATGAAGTAAAAGCTACTATTCTTTTTTTGAATTGAATTCCAGGAAATCCTTTCTTCTAGAAAGTAACCAAAGAAAGCAATAGCAGGACACAGTTGTAATTTAATCTTAAAAATTTGTGATAGAGTTTTAAAGAATTGTTCCCAATTGGATTAAGTTCTTCAGCAATATCTCACATCAGAGAGCTGAAAACAAAACAATTTTGGACTTACACCTGTCCAATACCTCAAACTTCCTTTCTTTTTAATTTTTTTTAGACCCCCCATCCTTTATTTGTTACTTTGCTGATGTATTGCATTTTAGAGCATTTTTGGGCCTTTTTCAATTTTTCAATTGTTTGCCCCATTGTGGTCATACAGCCTAGTTGAGAGAAATGAGATTGATCTACGAGATTAATTTTTGTGATTAAACATTTATGAATGCCAAATCTAATTTTAGGTAAAAAAAACATAAAACATAAAAAAAATTGACAATCTTTCAAAATTATACATTAATACAGCTTGGTTACACATATATAATAAATTAAATAGTGCTATTAATATACTCCTCCAATCATTTGTAAGCATTTTTCAGTATATTGCTAAAACTGTACTTCCGAGACATCTATGGAACAAGAAGGGGAAACATTTTTTCACTCTTAATTTATAAGCTTGAAACAAATAACATGAGACCAACTGTACCTGGAAACACTCTCATTTGTACATAGCTTTAAAATCTCATTTTATCGAGCAAGTTTAAAGTGTTTTTATAGCTGGCAATTACAGCAAGTCCACTCACATACATCATGAGGGAATATTGTAGTCAGCACACTGGAAAAGCTCCATGACATTGTGGCATTTTTTACAGCCACAAGAACTGGCAGGTGGGTCTTAGTTTATCACAAGGATGTGTGACCAAAAGTGTTCCACACCGATCAGTGCTGGGCTCCTTGATGTTTGTCTTCAAGTTTATACTAAACTATTAATCTCCCTAGTCCCACTGACCTGCATCCAGTCCATATCCCTCATACTCCTCCCATCCATATACCTGTTCAAACTTTTCTTAAATGTTAAGATCAACCCTGCATTTCACCACTTCACCTGACAGCTTGTTCCATACCCCCACTACCCTCTAAGTGAAGAAATTCCCCCTAATGTTCCATCTAAACTTCTCCCTTAACTTATGTCCTCTAGTTTGTATCTCACCTAAGCTCAATGAAAAATGCCTACTTGCATCTACTCTATCTTTTCCAGCGGTTTTCAACCTTTTTCTTTCCACTCACATACCACTTTAAGTAATCCTTATGCCATAAGTGCTCTGTGATTAGTAAGGGATTTCTTAAGGTGGTATGTGACTGGGAAGGGAAGGTTGAGAGTCACTGCTCTAGATCCAAATATTACTGAATTATTTTGCTTGAGCAAAATTGTCTCTGGCCCATTTCCTTTGGAGTTATGAAATGGTGCACATAACGAGTCAATTAGGTACAATTAAAACAGTGTTTTCAAACTTTTTCTTCCCACTCACATACTACCTTAAGCAATCCCTTACTAATCACAGAGCACTTATGGAATAAGGATTACTTAAAATGGCATGTGAGTGGAAAGAAAAAGTTTGAGAACCACTAGAAAAGATAGGTTAGATGCAAGTGCTGGATCGGTTCTGTGCTGTGGGTGGACCCGCTCCACGTCACGCTGACGAGGTTGGCCCGATGTGGACTGGGGTCCAAACACACAGCAGGGCAGCCAGAGAAAAGGTAATGGTGCCAGAAGAGGAGGAAGAAGAGCACATTGAATACCTGGATGAAGATGATAAGGAACTATTAATGATGGCAGCAGAAGCATTTGAAGGTTGACCCAGAACTACAAAAATGGTATTCCCATTTAAATCTGTTACTTCACCTGCTCAAACAAATCCTCCACCTGGACCTGATGTGGTTACAATGTTTGAAGAGTTAATTAAGCAAAATGAAAATATTATGGCTTTTATGACAACTGGTTTTCATAAAATAGATGAACAATTTGTTGAAGTAAAAGGAAAAATGTCTGATATGTGTGGAGAAATTGCTGACATGAAAGGTAATCTCAATTCATGTCTAATTGCAGTGGATGAAGTACAAGAGAGATGTGAAAAGGTTGAAGATAGAATGGACCAGATAGAAGAATCTGTAATGGGATGGGACCTGCAAAAGAATATATTTTTGCAAAAAATAGATTAATTGGAAAATCAAAGCTGACAAAATAATGTAAAAATAGTTGGACTTCCTTGAAGATATTGAAGGACAAGACCTTACAAAATTTTTCCGTAAATGGATTCCGGAAATGTTGGGGGAGGAATCATTTCCAGAAGGATTGGAACTAGATAGAGCTCACCGAGAGTTAAGAAGGAAGCCTTTCCCAGGGCAGTCTTCTCAAGTAGTTTTAAATAGATGGTTAAGATATCAGGACCGGGAGACAATTTTGCATCTTGTGGTACAGAAAGCCCATATTGAACAGAACCAAATTATAGTTTGGGGAAGCAGGGTTTTCTTTTATGCTGATTTAAGTCAGGAGGTTATAAAGAGATGTAAGGAGTTTAATCAGGCTAAGAAAGTATTGTGGAAGAAGGGGTATAAATCAGCATTTAGATATCTGGCAGTATTGAAGGTGTTTTATGGGCAATATCAGGATCAGTTTTTTCAGAAAGCTCAAGATGCATTAACTTTTGCTAATTCATTGCCAGACAATGAGTTGAGTCACGATCTTTCCAGGAAGCCATTGGTCAACATTGCCAAGGTTAAGAATGGAAATGGTAATGGGCTGCAGAAGATGGAAATGATGCAATTGGTGGAAGTGACGGAAGATTCTCAAATTCAACCTGGACAATAAAATGATGAATTTTTTAAAAAGTCTGGCCGGGGAGGGGTAGGTGACCCTACTGAATTTGAAGTCATCTGCCACTAGTGGTATTGACCACACCTGGTCAATGAGGGGGGTACTGTTTAGCATTTTTTTTTGAGGGAGGAGGGTTTTTTCCTTTTATTTGTTATTGTTTTTGTTTATTTATATATTATTTAAATTTTTGTTTTGGGGGTTTATTTTTCCTCTTATTTTTTTCAATTAGTTTTAGGAAGACGATTTATTTTTTTTAATAAAGGAGCTGTATTTAGCGTAGGGGCTGACTGTGTTGGGTGCCACTCTATAGGGTGTAATAAATAACCTGAATTTTGCAACTTTTAATGTTAAGGGGTTAAATCATCCAATAAAACAGAAATGTGTTTTGGATTATATTAAGAAGCTAAAGGTGGACATTGCCTTTTTGCAAGAAACTCATCTGAAAGAAAGAACATTTGAAATTGAAAAGGGATTGGGTAGGACATGTGATTGCATTTTCTTTTAATTTAAATCTAGAGGGGTTGCAATTTTGGTAAATAACAATGTACCTTTTTATCATTTATTTGTCTGCTAATGCGGGTAGAGTACTGACGGTTAATTGTAAAATATTTTCTGAAACTTGGATGTTGATGAATGTTTATGCACCAAATGTAGATGATAAAGTATTTGTTACTGATGCTTTTTTAAATTTAAATTTGATTGGAATGAAAATGTTTTGATAGGAGGGGATTTCAATTGCTGTTTAGATCCATTGTTGGACAAATCTCCAAAAACTGTAAAGAGAACTAAAATGGCAAAAAAAAAAATTGAGATGATGAGAGATTTGAATTTGGTTGAAGTGTGGAGGAAATTTTTATTCTGCTCAACATATTTTTTTTTCTATAATTGATTTATTGTTAGCTTTAGCACAGCTACAGGTTTATTCATATTGAATATAAAAGTAGAACATTGTCTGATCATTCTCTATTTTTAGTTTCTTGCATGGGTAATGAGGTGGTAGAGACTGCCTATCATTGGAAATTTAATGAAATGTTGTTAAAAAGGCCTGATTTTGTTAAGTACATAAGAGATCAAATTGTTTTTTATTTACAAATGAATGAAGGTTCAGTACAGAGTAAATTTGTTGTATAGGATGCTTTGAAAGCATATTTAAAAGGTTAGATTATCAGTTAAACAGCTAAAGCTAAAAAACAATATTTACAAGAGAGTCAAAACTTTGAAAAAGAAATTGATATGTTAGAGAAAGAGTTTCAGAAAAATTCTACTGAAGATAATAAGATACAATTATCTAAATTAAAATTATGTTATAATATTTGCAAACTTATAAGTATGAGAAAATGATTCAGCGATCGAAACAACTTTATTATGAATTGGGTGAAAGAGCGGATAAAGTTTTAGCTTGGCAATTGAAAACTGAACAAGCATCGAGAATGATTAATGCAATTAGGAAGAATTCAGAGACTACATGTAAACCAAAGGAAATTAATGAAGAATTTTTAAAATTTTACCAAGATTTGTATACATCAGAGGGTACTTAAGATAAACATAGAAACATAGAAACATAGAAGATAGGAGCAGGAGTAGGTCATTCGACCCTTCGAGCCTGCTCCGTCATTCAACGAGATCATGGCTGATCTTAAAGTTCAGTAGCCCATCCCCGCCTTCTCTCTGTAACCTTTAATACCCTTATACTGAAGAAATATATCTAATTCCCTCTTAAATATATTTAATGAACCTGCCTCTATTGCCCTCTGTAGTAATGAATTCCACAGATTCACCACCCTCTGGGTAAAGAAATTCCTCCTCATCTCGGTCCTAAATGGTTTGCCTATTATCCTCAAACCATGGCCCCGGGTTCTGGATTTTCCCATCATTGGAAACATCCCATCTGCATCCATTCTGTCCAGTCCTGCCAGAATTTTATAGGTCTCTATGAGATCCCCTCTCAATCTTCTAAACTCCAGGCAGTACAATCCCAATTTGCGCAATCTTTCCTCATAAGTCATTCCTGCCATTCCAGGTATCAGCCTGGTGAATCGCCTCTGCACTCCCTCCATTGCAAGAACATCCTTCCTTAGATAAGGTGACCAAAACTGCACACAATACTCCAGGTGTGGTCTCACCAAGGCCCTGTACAGCTGCAGTAAGGTATCCTTGTTCCTATACTCAAACCCTCTTGATATGAAGACCAACATACCATTTGCCTTTTTAACCGCCTGCTGTACCTGCATGCTCGCTTTCAGAGACTGATGTACAAGTACCCCAAGGTCTCTCTGCACTTCCCCATCTCTTAATCTATTGCCATTCAAATAGTAATCTGCCCTCTGGTTTGTATTACCAAAGTGGATAACCTCACATTTATCCACATTGTAGTGCATTTGCCATGTATCTGCCCAGTCCCTCAATTTATCCAAATCACACTGGAGCTTCCTGACCCCCTCTTCCGTGCACACAACCCCTCCTAGCTTAGTGTCATCTGCAAATTTGGAGATATTACATCCAATCCCCTGATCCAGATCATTAATGTAAATTGTGAACAGCTGGGGTCCCAGTACAGATCCCTGTGGCACCCCACTGGTCACCGCCTGCCACTCAGGAAACGAGCCATTTATCCCAACTCTCTGACTTCTACCTGCCAGCCAGTTCTCAATCCACATCAATACTTTGCCCCCAATCCCATGAGCCTTGATTTTGGAAGCCAGTCATTTATGCGGGACCTTATCGAAGGCCTTTTGGAAGTCCAGGTACACCACATCCACTGGCTCTCCCCCATCTATTTTACCTGTCACCATCTCAAAGAATTCCAATAGATTTGTCAAGCACGATTTACCTTTTGTAAATCCATGTTGAATCCATCCGATTCCTTCTCTGCTAGTCATATGCTCCGCTATTACATCCTTAATAATGGATTCCATCATTTTGCCCACTACTGATGTAAGGCTCACCGGCCGATAATTCCCCGCTTTTTCTCTATCCCCCTTTTTAAATAGTGGGGTAACATTAGCTACCCTCCAATCCATGGGTACTGATCCTGAGTCTATCGAGTTCTGGAAAATAATTCTTAAAGCATCTGCTATCTGAATGGCCACTTCCTTGAGTACCCTAGGATGTAGATTATCAGGCCCTTGGGATTTATCTGTCTTCAATCCTATCAATTTCCCCAAGACCATGTCAGATTGATCTTTTTTTATCCAATTTAAATTTACCATCATTAAGTGAAACAGATATTAAAGATCTAGATAGTACATTTACAGATTTAGAGCTTAAGGAAGCATTACAATCAATGCCTGGAGGGAAGTCCCCTGGAGAAGATGGGTTTACAATGGAGTTTTATAAAGAATTTAATGATTTATTGTTTCCAATATATATAGAATTTTTGAAACAAGCACTGAAGCTGGTTCATTTCCATAATCCTTTTCAAGGGCATTGATAACTGTTATTCCAAAGAAAGAAAGAAATCCTTTAAATGTGGCTTCATATAGACCAATATCTTTATTAAATGTGGATTATAAGAATGTGGCAAAAGTTTTAGCTAATAATTAGAACTTTTTTTTACCAAAATTAGTGCATGTTGATTAAGCAGGTTTTATTAAAGGTAGATACTCTGCAGATAATATTGTTAAATTGATTGCAATAATAAATGCTGCAAGACAACCAATGATAGTAGTATTAGATGCAGAAAAAGCATTTGACTGAGTTGAATAGAATTTCTTGTTTAAAGTGTTAGAAAGGTTTAATTTTAGTCTGTTTTTTATTGGTTGGATTAAAGCCTTATCAGCAAGAGTGATGACAAATCAAGGGCATTTAATTTGTCTCATTCGACTAGACAGGGTTGTCCTCTTTCTCCAACTTTATTTGCTTTGGAAATAGAACCTCTGGATCAAGCTATAAAGCAAGATCCTGGTATTAAAGGAATTGCAATAGGAGAACAAGAGTATAAAATTAACTTGTTTGCAGATGATGTGTTGATATATTTGATATATCCAAAAGATTCATTTGAATCTTTGTAAAACTTGTTAAATTGATGTGGTATGTTTTCAGGTTATAAAGTTAATTGAGAAAAAAGTGAGATATTATCTATATCAGATGAAGATTATACAGAGTGTAGAGAAATTACTAAGCTTAGATGTTCTAATAAAGTTAAATATTTAGGAATTGTTGAATCTGAGAATATCAAGATTTATATAGTTTAAATTATATACTGTTGTTAAAATCAAAGCTAATTTATGTTGATGGAAAGATTTACCATTGACTTTAATTGGCAGAGTGAATTATATAAAAATGAATATTTATCCCCGAATACAATATCTTTTTCAATCTGTGCCAAGTGTAATACCAAAGACATTTTTTAAGGATTTAAATAAAGTAATTTGATTATTTTTGTGGAAAGGTAAATTGTCAAGAGTTTCTTTGCAAAAATTAACATGGTGGTATGAATTGGGTGGTCTTCAATAACCACATTTTCAAAATTATTATGAGGTGGCACAATTGAAATTTATTTCAGTGTGGACTAGAAGGGCCAAATTGGCCTGTTTCCATGCTGTAATTGTTATATGGTTATATGTTATATGGTTAATAGGTCATTTGATACTGAATAATCACCTATGTGGACAAAAGTTAAATTGGATCAGATTTCTGAAAATAACCGGTCATTTTATTTATAAATAGTGCCCTCAATTGTTACAAAAATATAAATTACCTGTATTGTGGCATATCATGAATATTTGGCATAAGCGAAATCAACTTATAGGTTCTAAAGGAAAAATTTCTATAAAATCAGCAATATATCAAAATAAATTAATTCTTTTTTCTTTAAATAACCCTTATTTGAAAAATTGGAAAAGGAAAGAAATTAGTATGATACAAGATTGTTTTGAGGCAGGTAGATTTTCTACATTTAATAATTATGAGAGAAATTTGGGATTTCATCAAATTCTTTTTTTTTGCTTATTATCAAGTTAGGGATTTTTAAAAAATAAATTTTAGACGGGATTTGGTTTTGCCAGGTCAAACGAAATTTGAGATGTTATTTGCAGATAAAGGAAATAAGGGGCTTATTTTAGATATGTATAGATTGTTGAAGGAAAAAAGTGGATAAAGTTGATATATATAAAATAAAGGAGAAATGGGAGAAGGATTTAGATATTGTTTTGTCCTGGGAAGAATGGTCAAATATGTGTTACAAAATTACTTAATGTGAGGTACATTGTGGCCAATTATAATTTTATGCATCAATTGTATTTAACTCTTGAAAAGTTGAAGAAATATGGATTTAGTTTGTCAGATTTGTGTTTTAGACGTGCGGAACAGACAGGTACTTTTATGCATTCTGTTCGGTTGTGTGGAAAATTTAAACCTTTTTGGGAGAAAGTTATAAACTTTTTTAAGAGATTTTTTAAAAATTGGTTTGCAATTGGATCCAATGATGTGTTTATTAGGTTATATGAATGTATTAAATGCAAGGTTATAGATGGACGAATCGTATTTGGCTTTTGTACCATTAGGATTAGCAGTAGCAAGAAAATTATAGCTGTTACATGGAAAAATTGATGTAGAATTGAATATGCAAAGATGGCATAGTGAATTACAATCATGTTTATATATTGAAAAAATAACTTATAGTTTGAAAAATAATTATTCCTTTTTTGTTAAAATGTGGAGTTTATATTTAGAATATATGATCATAGATCTTAAGTAAATGATTTGTACATAGTTAGCATACCAAACAGTTAGTATTTAATACCCGGATTTCTTTTGTGTGTGTTTAAGGCTCCGGTGGCAGGGTGGGGAGGGGGTTGGAGGAGTGGGGAGGGGATAGTTTAGATGAGGGGAGGGGGAAAGGGGAATTTTGTGTATTTTTTGTGTATTTCATTTTACATATTTGTTATGTTTATAACTTTATAAAAGTCTTAAATAAAATTTTCAAAAAAAAACTAATCACAGAGCACCTATGGCATAGGAAATACGTAAGATGGTACGTGGGTGAAAAGAAAGAGGATGAGAACCATTGATCTATATGCATCGTAATTTTGTATACCTCTATCAAATCTTCCCTCATTCAACTATATTCCAGGGAATAAAGTCCTAACCTGTTTAAACTTTCTCTGTAACTCAGTGCCTCAAGTCCTGGAAACATCCTAGAAAATCTTTTCCACACTTCTAATTTTATTGATATCTTTCCTGTAGTTAGGTGATCTAAACTGCATACAATATTCCAAATTTGGCAAAACCAGGGACTTACACAGCATTACCATAACATCCCAACCCCAATAGTTAATATTTTGATTTATGAAGGCCAATGTGCCAAAAGCTCTCTTTAGGACCCTAACTATCTGTGATGCCACTTTCAGGAAAATATGTATCAGTATTCTAAGATCCCACTGTTCTACCACAGTCCTCAGTGCCCTAGCATTTACTGTCTATGTCATACCTTAGCCTGGCCTTCCAAAATGCAACATCTCATATTTGTCAGCATTAAATCCATCTGTGAACTTGAGGCCCATTTTTCCAGCTGGTCAAGATCCCTCTGCAAGCTTTGAAAGCTTTCCTCACTGTCCACAACACCTCCAAATTTGCTGACCTGATATCTTCACAATTTGAATTACATTGAAGAGTTTTAATTTGTAAGTTTGTAGATAGCACAAAAATTGGTGGCATTATTGATGGTAAGGAAAAGAGTCATAGGCTACAGAATCAGCTAGTTCAATGGGCAGAGCAATGGCAGGTTGATGCATTTTGGTACAGCTAAGAGGGATAGGAGATATAAATGGTAGGACTCTAGGGAGTATGTACAATATACTGTGTATTGAAGCTAGCAGGCAATACACAAATCTGCTGGAGAAACTCAGGAGGTCAGGCATCATCCACAAGTAGTAAAGAATATACCAGATGAAAGACACGGACCCAAATTATTGGTTACCATTTTCCATGGATGCTCCCTAACCTGCTGAATTTCTCCAGCATGTTTGTGTATTATACTTGGCCCCAGCATCAGCAGGCTTTCTCTGGAAGGTCACAGAACAGTCAGAGAAGGTGGTGAAGAAGACACACGGAATATTTGGTTTCATTAGCCTCGGCTTAGAACGTTAAGTGCATGGAGGTATGGTGAAACATTGATTAGGCAAGAGTTAATGCATAGGGTGCAGTTATGGTTGCCACCCAACTGGAAGAACATGATTGCATATGCAAGGGTATAGAGGAGATTCACCTTAGGTAGGATGGAATGTTTCAGTTATGAGAGATGAGGTGGACTGGGTTTGTTTTTCTTTGAGTAATGGAGGCTGTGAGGGTACCTGAGAGAAGTACAAAAAATTATTAGAGACATAGGATAGATAATAGAAAGGATCATCTAAGCATAGGTATCTTAACCCAGAAGTATTGTTCAGTATGAGGGCTTATGAAGTTCAGAGGTGATATGATGAAGAATTTTTCATCCAGAGAGTGGTTGAACTTTGGAATGCACTACTTGAGAGAATGGCAGAAGTGAGTCCTCTCATAGCACTTAAAAAAAATGTATCTGGAAAAGCATTTGAATTGCTAAGGCATGCAAGGCTACAAACTATCTGCTGGTAAATAGGATTATGACATTGGCAAGGAAATGGTGGTCCAAAGGACTAATTTCTGTGCTGTATGACTCTGTAATGTTGAATGGTGTCAGGACTGCACTCAACTGTTAGCACAAGATTGTAAATCCATGCCTTGCAATATAGTTTTATTTAGATTTTTTTTTACAAAGAGAGTGGTGGATGCCTGATGCACAATAAATAACTTGAGAGGCTGAGACTTAGTAACTGACCTACAGACTTTTATTCACAATGGACACGGATCTCATCCTATGCCATGACCTGGGATTTCTGGGGTAGGATTAGGGTGCAGGAGGCTTTATACAAGGTCAAAAGAGGGAGGGGCCAAAGGTATAGTCATAGGAGCCAGGTAATCAGGAATACAGCAGTTCACCACATTCACCCCTGTTTTTTATTATTGTCCAGTGGGGTGATGTGGGGCACAAAGTCTTACAGGTTAAGTCAGTCCATTGGCTTGATCTTCTGTACTGACTGGTGGAGCGCTGGTTGTGGGGTTGCAGCTGGGACTGCTGTCTCATCCCGGACATCCAGCGCTGTGTAGACCTGCTGTGGGCATGACGGTTTGGCCAGAGTGACTGGGGTAGGGGGAAGGTGCAACAGTACATATTGCATGTCCAAGGATGGAGGGGATGCTGCCTGGTGGGCGTGCTCCTCGGGGGGGGGGGGGGGGTGGGGGATGGGCATGTGTGCAAGGTCCCGGATGGAGACTGTTTCCTCATGCCCATCTGAGTAGGCTACATACTACATACGCATATTGGGGGAATTGCGTGGAGGAGCTGAACCCCTTCAACCAAGGGGTCAGTTTTATGACCCCTCAAGTGCTTTTGTAGCAGGACCAGCCCTGGAGACATCAGCCAAGGGGGTAGGGTGGTCCCCAGTGCAGATTTCCTGGGGAAGAATAAAATTCTTTTGTGAGGGGTAGTGTTAGTGGCAGTACATAGCAGAGATCAAGTGGCATGGAGTGTCAATGAGAGACAGACAGTGCCCTGGATTTTACATTTAGGAGGATGGCCTTCCACACTGAGCCATTCTCTCTCTCTCTCTGCCTGACTGTTCCCCCGGGGGTTATAACTCGTGGTCCTGCTAGTGGTGATATCCCTGGCCAGCAGGAATTGGTGTATCACTCATAAATGAGGACCCTCCCTCCATTGCTGTGGATGTACAATGGGTACCCAAACAGGTTAAGCAGGTTGAACAGGTTAAACAGGGCCCCAATGACTGTGATGGTCGTCATGTCTGGGCAGGGGATGACGAAGTGGAACTGCAAACATTCGTCAATAGCAGTGAGGAAGTAAGTATTGTGCTTGGTGGATGGAAGGGGGCCTTTGGAGTATGTGATCAGGCACTCAAAGGGGCATGTGGCTTTTATCAGGTGCACCTTGTCCGGTTGGTAAAAATTAGACTTTCACTTTGCATAGACTCTGCAGTCTCTGGTCATGTCTCTGACATCCCTATGGACTATGGAAGATTCCAAGATTTGATAAAGTGGACACCAGGGTGGCAGAGATCATTGTAGAGGACTTTGAGCCAATCCACCTGTGTGCTGGCACATGTCCCTCATGACAGGGTATCTGAGGGCTTGTTGAGCTTCCCCGGATGTTGTAATTGTATGTGGAGAGCTTGATCCTCCACCTCAAAATGTTATCGTTATTTATCATACCCTGCTGTTTATTGTTGAACCTGAATGCCATGGCCTGTTGGCCTGTGAGTAGGGAAAAACATCTGCTGGCCAGGTAGTGCCTCCAGTGCCAAACTGCCAGAACTATCGCCTGAGCCTTCTTCTCTTTAGAGAAGTGTCAGACATCATGGCCCTGGAGGGTGCGGGAGAAAAAGGCAACAGGGCGGCCTGCCTAATTGAGGGTGGCGGCCAGGGTGAAATCGGATACATTGCTCTCCACCTGGAAGGGGGAAGATTCATCCACCGCATGCTTTGTGGCTTTTGCAATCTCCTCCTTTAGGTGCCAGAAGGCAGACCGTGCTTCATTTGTAAGGGAGAAGGAGGTGGACCTGATTGGGGGAGGGCTTTATCTGAACACACTTGGCCTAATAGGAAAAGAACCCAAGGCACCTTTTCAGGGCCTTGAGGCTGTGGGGATGGGGGAGGTCTAGCAGAGGCCGCATGCAGTTGGGATTAGGGCCAATGACCACATTCTCTACAACGCAGCCAAGGATCACCAGTTAGGTAGTGTGGAAAACTACCTTCAGGCGTTTGGCAGTGTTGAAGATTTTCTGGAAGTTCGTGCCATGATCGTAACGTTATCCAGATATGGGAAAGTGATGTGCTGGTTGTTTTGGTCTACCATCTGTTCCATCTCCCGATGGAAGACAGAAACGCCTGTGGGTGACACCAAAGGGAACCTTGAGGAGGTGGTAAAGGTGACCGTCCACCTCGAAAGCTGTGTACTGACAGTCCTCAGGGCTGATGGGGAGTTGGTGGTAGGTGGATTTCAGGTCTATTGCGGAGAACACATGATACTGGGCGATTTGGTTAACCACATCCACAATACAAGGGTACACATCCAGCTGTGTGTAATGATTAATGGTTTGACTATAGTCGATCACCATTCTGTATTTACTCCTGCCCTTGACCACCACCACCTGAGCTCTCCAGGGCTGGAGCTGGCCTCGATAATCCCCTTGTCCAGTAGTAGTTGTATCTCTGCCTTCATAAACACCCTGTCCTCTTCGCTCTATCGCTTACTTTTTGTAGTGACTAGTTTACAGTTGGGGGTGTGGTGGGACAGAGCGGCTGGTTACGGATCAAAGGATTGCCAACTGTGAGGGGTGGGAAAGGGCCGTCATATTGCATAGTGACGTTCTTTAAGTGGCACTGGAAGTCCAGCCCCAATAATATAGGTGCACAGAGCTGCGGCATAATGAGGAGCTTAAAATCTCTATATGTCATGCCCTGCATGTTCAGCATCACCTTAGGATAGCTGTGGATTTCTGCGGAGTGAGACTTTGAGGCTAGTGTGACTTTGTAGGTGACTGGTTTACCCTCATGGGAGTAATGTTGGGCAGTCTCTGGATGAATAAAGCTCTCAGTGCTTCTGCTATCAAAACAGCATTTACCCATGGAACGGGTGAGTTGGTGAGGGCTATTCTGGTCCAGCACCACTGAAGCCAGGGTTTGTCCATGGTCTGACCCATGCTGAGTCTCTATCTGGAGGTATAATGATGGCATCTACGTGGCAGCGTGGGTCTCCTCGGAAGTCAGAGGTGTTCAAGATGGTGGCCCCCATGTGGTGGCGTGGTCATCCCTGGAAGATGCTGGCATCCAAAATGGTGGCTGCCCTGCTGCGCACATGGCGGCATTGGGGCTGGAAGGGTGCGATATAGCATACTCTTGCATAGTGGCCATTCTTCCTGCATTTGGAGCATGTTGCATCTCTCGCCAGGCAGCATTTTCGGGGGTGTTTTGCCTGGCAGAAAAAGTAGCATTTCAGATGTTCCTAGGAGACATTGGTTAAGGTGGGGTCATTAATTGGGCGCAATATTGGACTGGTGGCCTGTAAGCCCATGTCCCAGGATGGTGACCCCCCCATGTGGGCCCATCCACCTTGTGGAGGGCTATCTCCAGCGATTTCACAAGATTGATTCCCCTTTTATATCTAATTTACTCTGCTCGAGTAACTGCTAGCACATAAAGTCAGATCTGATGCCTGCAATATAGGTGTCCCTGATCATGTCCTCTGTACTTCGGGCGGCCAATACTGCCTGGAAGTTGCATGCCTGCATCAGTTCTCACAGGGACTGGAGGATGTCATTGCCCAATTAGCCCTGTTGCTGTCTGCAGGTGGCCAGCATATGTCTAGCATATATTATGCATCAGACAGTGCCCATATTTAATATTTAAGGAAAAGTTGGATAGGTTTATGGACGAGAGAGGGGTGAAGGGTTATGGGCCGGGTATGGATCAATTGGACTAGGTGGGAGAAGGTATTCGGCATGGACTAGAAGGCTGAACTGGTCTGTTTCTGTGCTATAATTATTATAAGGTTATATGGTGTACTCTGACAATAAATCTGAAATCTGAATGAGAATCTAACTTTTACCTGGTGACAAAGAGTCACCATTAAAGTATGAAAAAAAGAAGCAGAAGAGAGTCACTGCAGAGTTATTCAGTGTCCGTGGATTCGCCTCCAGCTCTCCCACTCCCACGGTCTCTGCAGCCAGGCTTCTGTTTGGTTCATCAGGAACCCAAGCTCCAGATCCAACCCTCTGAAACAATCAGAAAGCCTTCATCGCCTGAGGCCCTTCAGGAGCCCTTCTTGCACTCAGCACCATCTCAAATCCTGGCTCTGAGATGTCGTTCCCATGACCCAGAGTCCAGCAGCCCACAGCCCATGTCGGTCCCCCCAACCACAAGTCACCAACAGCCCACAGGCCATGTCGGACCCCCAACAACAAGTCACCAACAGCCCACAGCCCATGTCGGTCCCCCAACAACAAGTCACCAACAGCCCATAGCCCATGTCGGTCTCCCAACAACAAGTCACCAACAGCGCACAGCCCATGTCGGTCCCCCAACAACAAGTCACCAACAGCCCACAGCGTATGTCAGTCCCCCAACCACAAGTCACCAACAGCAGCGCACAGCCCATGTCAGTCCCCCAACCACAAGTCACACACAGCGCACAGCCCATGTCGGTCCCCCAACCACAAGTCACCAACAGCGCACAGCCCATGCGGGTCCCCCAACAACAAGTCTGCTGAGTCCCTCGTTGATCCGTGGCCATGGTCAGCGTCTTGTCGGGTGATCTCCCATGTCGGTCCCACTTCAGTGGACGTGTGTCCTCCCCATTTCTGGTGCCCTGCTATTCCCCAGAGTCTGCACCCCTTGTGACCATTGCTGAGCACAGGTATTCCCATCTGGGCACAGGCCTCGCGGTTGCAGGATTTTACTTACAAAACACCGCCAGCTCCTTTAAAAGGCAGTTTAAAGCCTGTATGGTGCCACCATTATTAGGACCGAGTGATTGAAACCTTCCGTGTCTTTGCTTTCCACATTCCTGGATCCGCACCAGTGACAGGGCTACTGCATCACCGCCATTTTTTATTTCCTATGGTGATCATACAAATTTCAGCTGCTGGCTTCACCGTAGTTTGTTTATATTGGAGAAATGTTGTGTTGTATTTGGTTCAACATGAGTATAAATGAATCATCGCAGTAATTCATCATTCAATGCACCTTAATGGACCCCGTTATGGTTTGGAAGATGTTATCAAAAATGACTCACGGATGAAATCGAGAATAGTAATATTACAGAATTAGGGAAAATAACATTTAAAGTACAATAAAGGGCTTTAGAAATTTAAAGTGGTCATCAATCTTATGTAGGTGAAATGGTGCCATTATTTTCTTACTTCCATTTCCTTCTGAATATATGTAGATCATGGAAGGGGGTGAATAATTTTGAATAGTTAAAGGCTACTCTAAATTTATATTGAACTTCTGATTTCTGAGTAGCTTTGTGTTTAGAAGATTTTTTTTTCAAATGACCAGGTGTCTTGGGTAAACTTATACCTCTCATTTTGTTCATTTTAGATTGGTCACAGTGTTTGAGCTACCGAAAGAAAATAGACACACACACCGAGAGCAGTTCAGTTTATACAAAAGTTTATTACTAATTTAAAAGCTGATTTCACACTACAATATGCAAGCCCTTTCCAACTATACTTATCAACGCTTGGACTGGTCCCAACTGCCAAAGCGAGGCAACGACTGTACACTTGTAGTAGGTTGTCAGGACGCCGGTAGCAGCTTCTCCACCTCCCCCGACCGGGACGTTGCTCGGACTCTGGCTGTTCTTCCTTCTTGACAAGGGGTGTTCCCACCCCTCGGAGAGTCTAAACTTCAGCAGCAGGACCACAGGCTTATATACCCCAAAAACAATTAATCATGCGCCTACTCCTTCTAATATTTGTCAGTCAAAATCAAAACTGAACATTACATTCTACAATTTAGAAGATTAATTATTATGGAACCAGGATGTTATAATTTCCTGGTTTATCTCGTAGATACAAATACTTATTAAAACTTCTTGAGCAAGACAGGTTGTGACCAATACGTCAATATCAGAGTGTTGCATTTGACAACTGCTTTCCCTGGGCCTCACAGTGGAATTCCATTTCAAAGTGTATCTTCAGATAAGTCCCCATGGCTGAGTTTAATTACATCTGCTAGTTCTGAAAGTAAGGTGACCTGCGTGTGGACCCAGTGTCGTCAGTTCCACATAAGCAAAAAGCATCTGGGTACATGGTTTTAATCCTCCATTACATCCCACCCCTTGGTCACAATCTGTCATTTGCGAGGCCTAACCAGTATTTGAGTACAGAGGGAGCGAAAAAAGAGAAATCAAAACAACAATTACAAAGATAAGCAATGACGCGAGCAACCAACGGAGGATAGTGTGGCCCACCCCCCCAAATGTAGCAGTTAGCCATGAGAAAGGATTCCAACCAAGGCTCAAATTATCCTTGTTGGCCACAATACTCAGGTACTGGAGCTCACGAACAGATTTTGAAACATGCTGAACAATAACATATTTATATAAGCTGCACTTGAGGCTGGTGACCGAGGACTTCCTTGGTGTAATGCATCGGACCGTGTTTCCCACGGGGAACTCCCTTGGAACGTCCTCGACATTACAAATCCAATTGCTGGCATCAAAGCAGCTGTTAAGCCAGATCACCAGGAGTGTAAAATGGAGAACCTGGAACAAAGAAGCCTGACACATGTCACTCACGATACCATAAGCGTTCAGTGTTTAAACAGACTAAATCATCCTGTCCCTCAATAGCTACCCACTGAGTGTTACCCTGGGCAGGTGTCACTATTTCCCCTTTTACAGGAGGGCCACTACCTGGTGGTGCCACCCATACCTTTTGTCCAACATTCTCTAGTTCGGGGATGGGGGGCAATAACTGTTATTCCTCTGGAATAGGCTGTAATTCAGGAGCGTGAAGAAGTCGGTGGAAAGGTGTACCTCCTTTTAAAGGGCGATGATTCAAATTGTCGACTGCCTGCTGCAGCACATGGCACCATCCCTTCTGGGTCCCCAGTGATGTTTCCAAACGAATTTGTTCCTTCAGTAAGCCGTTCATTTGTTCAACTAACCCGGCAGCCTGCGGGTAATAAGGAATATGGTGGACCCATAAAATACCGTTGTCATTTGCCCAATCACAGATTGCTTTCCCGGAGAAGTGCGAGCCATTATCAGAGTGAATCTCCTCTGGAACATCATAACGATAAATCAAATGGTTTAGTCCTTGGATAGTGCTAGCTTGGTCAGCCGTCTTGGTGGGAAAAGTAAAAACCAGGCCCGAAAAGGTGTCAACCATTACTAGGATGTAATATTTACCCATACAGTCTAGCATGGGGCCTATGTAATCAATTTGCCAGACCGCAGCTGAGTGAGCACCCCATTTTATTCGGCCATGTGGACCAGGTGGAATGGTATGGAACTTCACAAGCTGACATTCTGGGCATGTACGTACGACCATGCGGACATCATCCTGATGGACGGATAAAGCATGTGTACGGGACCACATAGCTGATCCCTTCTCCCCCAAATGACCACTCTGTTCATGTGCCCATCGAGCCAGGGGGATGGTATCAGCACAGCTGATAGTGGCAAGCTGATCTGCTACTGCATTATGTTGAGCCATGTTAGTCGCCATATTGGTATGGGCATCAACGTGATAAACGGTTATCTCACGATGGTGGGAAGCATCCCACAACAGCTGCCACAACTCTTTGCCCCATACTGGGCGGTCATGTATCATCCAGTTGTTCTTTTGCAAATCAGGCATCCATACCACAAGTCCATTAGCCAAAGCCCAGGAATCAGTAAACAGGCGAAGAGGGTGATCATGGGGATCTAGTGGTAAAGTGACTGCCTTCAACTCAGCATACTGACTGGAGCCACCATCCCCCTCCTCCGATAAGTGAGTTCCTGACCTGGGATGGTAAGCCACCTGTTCGTGTACGCGGCCCACCCCTTCAGGCCCTCTGGTCGCACGACTCTGAATATACCACTTCCATTTAACAATAGAAGACTGCTGAGCCCGCCCGATCTTTAGATTAGCATTATTAGCCAGGACCCAATTCATTATAGGAAGTGCAGGTCGCAATTGAACATCTGCATCACCTGTCATTCTTTCAGTCTCTAGCAGGGCCCAGTAACAGGCTAGTAACTGTTGTTCAAAAACAGAATAACGAGTGGCAGCCTCAGGCATGGTACGTGACCAGAATCCCAGTGGGACTCGGCGACCCTCTTGTTTCTGCCAGAGGCTCCAGGAGGCCACATCATCAATATAATGGTGAATTGAGAGGGAAGGCGATACTGGAAGGTGGGTGAAGGTATACTGGTGCCCCTTCCAGGTAAAGGCGATCTGATCCTGTGAGTCCTCAGCTATAAGAATACTGAAGAAGGCGTTAGCAAGAATAATGACAGCATACCATGTTCCTGAGTTCCCAGTAGCAATGTTTTCAGTAAGGGTGACAATGTCCGGAACTGCTGAAGCAAGTGGTGGGGCATGTTTGTTCAAAAAACGATAATCAACTGTCATTCTCCAGGAGCCGTCCGGCTTCTGGACCGGCCAAACAGGGCTATTAAAGGGCGACGTTGCGGGCCTCACTACCCCTTCTTCTTGCAGAGCATCGATGGTGGCAGTAATCTCTTCCTGACCCCCAGGGAGACGATATTGTGGAATGCACACTGGTTTCATGGGGGCTGGCACCATCACAAGATCCCACTTAACCTGACCCACTACTAGTTTTTTTGTAATAGTTCGAATTCCAAATTCAAATCCCCCTTGGCTAGTATTAAGGGCCATACCGGCCAACATATTAATACCCAGGATACACTCGTCAGTAGCAGCCACCAGGGCATGTAACCAGACAGGGGAAGGGCTATCACCCACCATGGCACAGACTTTTATTTCCTTTGCCAGGGTGACCGCTCCTCCCAACCCCTCTATTCGAAAGGCCGGTCCAGTCCAGAGGTCGGGATTACCAGGAATCACCGAGTGCTCTGCACCGGTGTCGACCAAAGCCAAGTATTGGCGATCATTACCCCCACCCCAGTGGATTGTTAACGGTATGTAGGGCCGCGGATCCCCGTGTGTGCGCCGTGTCTCGATGGAGTAGACACGGGAATCCTGCCCACACCTTCAGGCTTCAGAAGGGTTCGGGGGCTTCCAGGACCACATGCTATTGTTATCTTTAAGAGCCTGTTTAACCCATTGTTTTACCTCATCATGAGTAACTGGAGCAGGAGAAGCCAGCTCGATAGAAGCAGCAGTGGGAGCAGAAAGCACAGCTGGGCCAGGAGGACTTAGCAGCTGGGGATGATGTTCCCCTGCTTTTTGCCTAAATCGATCTCCAATAGCAGCCAGCTCTTTTACAGAGAAATCACGGATCATTGACTCCTTCCGACCCCTGTTCCCACTTTGGCTCACAGGGTCCTCCACCCAGTCTAGGGGAGGAGGTGGAGGCCATCCAACAGAGGGAGTAGGCCATAGAGCATAAGCAGGGGTTTGGGTATTTTCCCCTGGGTCCACATGGGAAACCGGGGTATCTATCCCTTCCATCTCTACCCTTACATCATCCCCCCTTCTGTCTGTTTGGGAAATCTGCTGCCTTATAGGGCGGGCGTGAACAGCAGATGGAGAGGGTAGTATGTTAGACACATGCTGAGGAGTATCTGCATTATTACCATTGTCATTCCAGATATTCCCATCCCAATCCTCAATTACATCAGGATCGTCACCATTCCTTATCATGGCATGAATACGATATGGATCGGGTTCTACTCCATGCCTTTCCTTACCTGCACAGAGCTGCTGCCGGAGTTTAATATTACGGCAAATCATTTGGACATGCTTATCTTCCCATTCTTTGGCTCTGTCCTGACTGGTGCGAACAATCTCGCTCATCATGGAACAGCATTGTCGCAGGACTTCTAGCTCCTCCTCTAATTGCTTTCTTTTGCACTGAGATTCTACTTCTCTTTGAATTAATTCTGCTTCACGCTGAACGGAGTGGCGTAATGCTGTGGCCAGCAACCAAAAACCATTCGTCAGCGTTCCCTTTTTATCAGGAAATTTACTTTCTCGAAGGAGAGTGGCAACCCGCTCTCCCAGAGGTGCACTTGATGAGTCTAACTTCTCATCCCAACTAATGGGTGGTCCCAACAAAGACAGGATATTGGCCAACATGCCAAACCCATCGTCTTTGGAAGTCCATCCAGGAATCAAGAACTGCTCAGGGCTCACCTCTTTCTTTCGGCGAAACATCTTGAGACCAATCCTGCTCGCAGCGCCAATTGTCTTGGGTAAACTTATACCTCTCATTTTGTTCATTTTAGATTGGTCACAGTGTTTGAGCTACCGAAAGAAAATAGACACACACACCGAGAGCAGTTCAGTTTATACAAAAGTTTATTACTAATTTAAAAGCTGATTTCACACTACAATATGCAAGCCCTTTCCAACTATACTTATCAACGCTTGGACTGGTCCCAACTGCCAAAGCGAGGCAACGACTGTACACTTGTAGTAGGTTGTCAGGGCGCCGGTAGCAGCTTCTCCACCTCCCCCGACCGGGACGTTGCTCGGACTCTGGCTGTTCTTCCTTCTTGACAAGGGGTGTTCCCACCCCTCGGAGAGTCTAAACTTCAGCAGCAGGACCACAGGCTTATATACCCCAAAAACAATTAATCATGCGCCTACTCCTTCTAATATTTGTCAGTCAAAATCAAAACTGAACATTACATTCTACAATTTAGAAGATTAATTATTATGGAACCAGGATGTTATAATTTCCTGGTTTATCTCGTAGATACAAATACTTATTAAAACTTCTTGAGCAAGACAGGTTGTGACCAATACGTCAATATCAGAGTGTTGCATTTGACAACTGCTTTCCCTGGGCCTCACAGTGGAATTCCATTTCAAAGTGTATCTTCAGATAAGTCCCCATGGCTGAGTTTAATTACATCTGCTAGTTCTGAAAGTAAGGTGACCTGCGTGTGGACCCAGTGTCGTCAGTTCCACATAAGCAAAAAGCATCTGGGTACATGGTTTTAATCCTCCATTACACCAGGCAATCCAATGAATCACTATATCCGTGCTGCATTAGCCAATGTTGCCATTTTCAATATTGCTTTGAGTTTGGCTGAACTTTCTTGGTCATCTTGAAAAAGTCATAATTATCTAAGCTAAAATATTACTGTGTAAATCTCATTTAGCATCATTAAACTGATCCATAAGAATCATAAGACTGGCATTGTTGGAGGAACAATGATGTCCTGACTGTCTGGACTGCCTACAGCTTATCTTCTGTATGCAATTCAGGATGTATTGGACTTGATTTACTGCTTTGACATGGCTGATTCAATCATTTTTCTCCTTCTTTATCCTAGCCCATTACTGATTACTTGAGGGTATTTAAGTAATAACCATTCTTTTTACTATTGTTAGCTGACTGTGCAGTTACCCCAATGTACTCTATTAATATTATCATTTTAATTATACTTAATTATATCTATTGGCATTTGAAATCTTAAATAATTTCTTGACCAGGATGAATATAACAACATTTATTTCAATCAATCTCATTGACTTCACAATTTTCAGAACAAAGATCTCTTTGTCCTTGGTCTTTCATATTTTGCTTCAGCTATCTTTGTGGATGTAATCCTTTACTCTACAATTTACTCAAAACTGGTTTCTCGGCATTTGTTTCATATCTTTCCAGAGGATGAGCACAGCTCTCTCTCTTTTTCTGTCTTTCTGTCTGTCTGTCTGTCTCTGTATATCTTTCTAATCTCTCACTCTCTATCTATCCATCTATCAATCTATCTACCTATCTATCTCTATATATTACTGTTATGAGCCCAGAGGACCCCAAAACTGAACAGCAATAGAAATTCGCCAAGACAAATGGTCACTTAAACAAAAGTCTCTTTTAATTATCTTGAACTTAACTTAACCCCCTTCTAATTCTAAGTGCACGTGTATGTAATGTCTATACAAGTTCAGAAAAGTTCTTTGATTCACAGTCCAATCTCACTTCTCACTCCTCCAAGTTCACTGGTTGCAGGCAATTCTTATACTGTGCACAGAATTTAACATTTAAGAATTTCACCAGGCTTTGGTGCTTGAAAGGTAAATGATTACCACTCAGGAAGGTTCTTGTTGGTTTTCAGAGAGAGATTTGTTGTTCGTGGAATATCCACAACTGATTCCTTCAGATCAGCCACTTCAGTGTCTTGCCAAAGAAACTTGCCCCATCAGGGTTTTTCAGAAGATAACCTTTTTCTTTCAGGTCACAGAGTTCTTTTTCTGCTTCCCTTATTTCAAGTGAAACATTATACAGCCAGTCATCTCCTCTTATATGGTCCACAAGAGCTTTGACCAGGCTGAACTAACAACTCACAACCCGTCTTCAAAGTGGGGTTTTTCCACAAGTTTGCCAGCTTGTCCTGTTCCAGTCCCACCTGCTGCTGCTGAACTGTAGAACTGAATTCTCTCTCTCTCTCTCTATCTCTCTCTCTCTCTCTCTCTCTCTCTCTCTCTCTCTATCTTTTTCTCTCTATCTCTCTCTCTCTCTCTCTCTCAGAGAAACCCACATGACCCTCTTAGAACAGCCAACTGCATTCAGACTAATCATCCAGACCTAATCATCTAAGTTCGTTCATCTGTTGTTTTCCAAAACAATAATCCATTACTCTACAGCATGTCCAATTAACACCTACTTGTGAAGTCCTTATAGCCATTCTTCAAAGTTTTTGCAAAGGCACTCGGAGTCTGGACTGTCTGGCTTGAGCAGAGCTCTGGCATTTTAAATGAAATCTGTTTTGAAATGTTTGTATGTGACCTACACTAAAAAAAACTGCCACAATTTATCTCCTTTAAAACATATACAATATAAAATATAACATAATCTGTCACATTACTCATGGAATTTGTACATGTCCCATGCTTCCACTCATTTAAAACTCTCAATGGTGCTTTTACTATTTTCTCAAAGTTAGTCTAAGTTACTCCATGGAATTTGTGGCTTTTAACATCTGACCTGAATTTTATCAAAGAACCCAGGCCCGAAACATTGGTAATATATTTATACCTCCTATGGACACTGCGAGACTGGTTGAGTTCCTTCAGCATTTCTGTCTTTTGACCTCTATCACTAAAACTTCTAGCTGAACTTGAGTTGCTCCAATGTGATCTCAAAAGCAATACAGTCTTATCCATTTTTAGCCTGTCAAAATAGTCTTTAACTTTCATTCAAGTCCACAAAACCAAACAGAATTTGGTCTTTGTTCTGTTGTTAGTCACAAACTTTCAGCAAGGTCATGGAGACACAAGAGAATGCAGATGCTGATATCTGGAGCCAAACAAAAATGAGCTGCAAGAGGAACTCAGTGGGTCAGAGAACATCTGGGGAGACAAAGGAATGGTTGGTATTGGGTCAAGATCCTACATCAGGACTAACAGTGTAAAGGGGAGATAGCCAGTATAAACAGGTGAACGGGAAGGGCATAATGTTAGGCAAGTGATAGGTGGATCCGGGTGAGGAGGGGTTATTAGGCAGCTGAAGCCAGATGGAGAAGGATAGGGTGGAGATAGCAACAGAGCCTGGCAGGAGACAACAAAATTTAGGAGATTATGGTATCAGTAAGGAAGAAGAAGAGTGCTACCAGATAAGGGAACAATGGTGGGTAAATGGGAACAGTAGCAAGAGGCAATAAGTGACCCACAGTGATAGACAGATGGAACCATGTGGGGAAGGGAAAATAAACTGGGTAATAGAGGCTGATGGAAAGAAGGGTGCATGTGAAAGGACCTAGGGAGGCATCAGAAGAAAGAATAGAAGAGGTGTGGGTAACCCAAGACTGGAATATTCAATGTCATGCCAAGTTCCTCCAGGATAGCCTACCACCCAGACTCTCTCACATACCAATATTCTTCTAAGCCTCATTCCCCAGCCTCTTGTGACCCAATTTCTTATCCCTCTTGCACCTGGTGCCATCAGCATCAATTTCTCTCCTATCCTCACCTGGATCCACCTATTGCTTACTAGTTCCTGCATCACCCCTCCTACTCACTTCTTTCTGTTTACATCAATCATCCTTTTGTCTCCACTGATGCTGCCTGACCCATAGAAATCCTCGAGCAACTTGTGTTTATTTTTTGTTTCAGCAAGTTGATGCTGTATTCTCTAACATGGCCATGTATTTTTTATAAGTAGCATGTTGTTTCCTGTTGAAATTATAGCTCTTGTCAGCACTGATATAACCCTGTCATTATCATCAATTATGATCTTGTCTATCTGGGTGGAGTTAATTTTACAAGTTTCTTCCCTCTCCACTGTGAGGTGTCAATATCTGAAATCAGTCTGACTGTAGGTTAAGGTGTCTCAAAAGGGAGCTCTTTCGAGACTTACTCAAGCTACCTCCATTTCTTCCTGGGGAGAATTTTGTTAGCTCTTGGTGGTATTGGAACATCTCAATTTGCAATTGGCAATACACTTTGGAGCTTGTGAACTTTAAAATCCATGTCAGCTGCCAGGATGCCCATCAGAATTATGCCAATCATTATGAATTTCATAATTATTTGATGTCTACAAAAATCACCAGCAATCAATTGTGCGAGAAAGTGACAAACGAGATGTGCTCCACACCAGAGTCATGCCCAGCGCGGAATGCCACACTGACCACCGGCTGGTTCGCTGCAAGCTCAACCTTCACTTCAAGCCAAAGCCCAGGAACAGTAAAGCCCCCAGAAAGAGGTTCAATGTTGGAAACCTGCAGTCAGACGAAGTGAGAGGAAACTTCCAGGCAAAACTCAAAGCAAAGCTCGACGATGCAATCTACCTCACGGACTCATCCCCTGAAACCCTCTGGGATCAGCTGAAGACTACCATACTGCAATCCACTGAAGAGGTACTGGGCTTCTCCTCCAGGAAAAACAAGGACTGGTTCGACGAAAACAGCCAAGAAATCCAGGAGCTGCTGGCAAAGAAACGAGCTGCCCACCAGGCTCACCTTACAAAGCCGTCCTGTCCAGAGAAGAAACAAGCCTTCCGTCGCGCATGCAGCCATCTTCAGCGCAAACTCCAGGAGATCCAAAATGAGTGGTGGACTAGCCTCACCAAGCGAACCCAGCTCAGCGCGGACATTGGCGAATTCAGGGGTTTCTACGAGGCTCTAAAGGCTGTGTACGGCCCCTCACCCCAAGTCCAGCTCAGACGGCAAAGTCCTCCTCAGTGACAAGATCTCCATCCTCAACCGATGGTCAGAACACTTCCAATCTCCTTTCAGTGCCAACTGCTCAGTCCAAGATTCCGCCCTGCTCCAGCTCCCTCAACAGCCCCTAAGGCTAGAGCTGGATGAGGTCCTCACCCAGGATGAGACATATAAGGCAATCGAACAACTGAAAAGTGGCAAAGCAGCAGGTATGGATGGAATCCCCCCAGAGGTCTGGAAGGCTAGCGGCAAAACTCTGCATGTCAAACTGCATGAGTTTTTCAAGCTTTGTTGGGACCAAGGAAAACTGCCTCAGGACTTTCGTCATGCCACCATCATCACCCTGTACAAAAACAAAGGTGAGAAATCAGACTGCTCAAACTACAGGGGAATCACGCTGCTCTCCATTGCAGGCAAAATCTTTGCTAGGATTCTCCTAAATAGAATAATACCTAGTGTCGCCGAGAATATTCTCCCAGAATCACAGTGCGGCTTTCGTGCAAACAGAGGAACTACTGACATGGTCTTTGCCCTCAGACAGCTCCAAGAAAAGTGCAGAGAACAAAACAAAGGACTCTACATCACCTTTATTGACCTCACCAAAGCCTTCGACACCGTGAGCAGGAAAGGGCTTTGGCAAATACTAGAGCGCATCGGATGCCCCCCAAAGTTCCTCAACATGGTTATCCAACTGCACGAAACCAACAAGGTCGGGTCAGATACAGCAATGAGCTCTCTGAACCCTTCTCCATTAACAATGGCGTGAAGCAAGGTTGTGTTCTCGCACCAACCCTCTTTTCAATCTTCTTCAGCATGATGCTGAAACAAGCCATGAAAGACCTCAACAATGAAGACGCTGTTTACATCCAGTACCGCACGGATGGCAGTCTCTTCAATCTGAGGCGCCTGCAAGCTCACACCAAGACACAAGAAAAACTTGTCTGCGAACTACTCTTTGCAGACTATGCCGCTTTAGTTGCCCATTCAGAGCCAGCTCTTCAGCGCTTGACGTCCTGTTTTGCGGAAACTGCCAAAATGTTGGGCCTGGAAGTCAGCCTGAAGAAAACTGAGGTCCTCCATCAGCCAGCTCCCCACCATGACTACCAGCCCCCCCACATCTCCATCGGGCACACAAAACTCAAAACGGTCAACCAGTTTACCTATCTCGGCTGCACCATTTCATCAGATGCAAGGATCGACAACGAGATAGACAACAGACTCGCCAAGGCAAATAGCGCCTTTGGAAGACTACACAAAAGAGTCTGGAAAAACAACCAACTGAAACACCTCACAAAGATAAGCATATACAGAGCCGCTGTCATATCCACACTCCTGTTCGGCTCCAAATCATGGGTCCTCTACCGGCATCACCTACGGCTCCTAGAACGCTTCCACCAGCGTTGTCTCCGCTCCATCCTCAACATTCATTGGAGCGCTTTCATCCCTCACGTCGAAGTACTCGAGATGGCAGAGGCCGACAGCATCGAGTCCACGCTGCTGAAGATCCAGCTGTGCTGAGTGGGTCACGTCTCCAGAATGGAGGACCATCGCCTTCCCAAGATCGTGTTATATGGCGAACTCTCCACTGGCCACCGTGACAGAGGTGCACCAAAGAAGAGGTACAAGGACTGCCTAAAGAAATCTCTTGGTTCCTGCCACATTGACCACCGCCAGTGGGCTGATATCGCCTCAAACCGTGCATCTTGGCAACTCACAGTTCGGCGGGCAGCAACCTCCTTTGAAGAAGACCGCAGAGCCCACCTCTCTGACAAAAGGCAAAGGAGGAAAAACCCAACACCCAACCCCAACCAACCAATTTTCCCCTGCAACCGCTGCAACCGTGTCTGCCTGTCCCGCATCGGACTTGTCAGCCACAAACGAGCCTGCAGCTGACGTGGACATTTACCCCTCCATAAATCTTCGTCCACGAAGCCAAGCCAAAGAAGAATTCCAAGGGATTGTTTCAAATGACATTTGGTTACAACCAATGTACATTATTTATCATAATACTGTAAAATCCTCGTTATCAAGAATTCAAGCAACTGGCAGTCTCAAGCAAACAGAAAAAAAAAATGTGGAAAATAAATAGGAAAAACATATGAAAGTTTAAAACTGATTTCCCCGCTGTTATGTTTGGAAAGGTGTCAATTTCGGTGGGTTCACAGAGAGAGGAATCTGGGCACAAGTGTTGCAATCAAAGGTAACTTTATTGAACATATGGAAGACAAACAGAGGAAAGATGTCAAATGATACTTAATTACTCTATTTATAAATGACTACAGTATTCAGTGTATACAATCACTTTGGACCTAGGTTGGTGTGGGGCACTGTGGTGCAGCAAATAACAGAAAACTTGAAAGACTCTACCACAGGCTTTAATCAGCTTAATATAGAAATATGTGTGTAGCCTCCATTTCCACATGCCCGACTGGTTTAGTAAAGGGCCGGCTCGAGCCTTTATATGGGCCTGTGATTGACAGTCAGCAAGGTGGGGCCAGCCTCGCAGGTTACCTACCTGCAGGTACAATGGTTGCCCCAAGTAGGCCAGTAGGAGTGCAGCTATAGTGATCATTATATCACCACATTCACCCCCTTCTTAAAAAGAGTCTCAGGGTGGGGGGGTTCAAGGGTATTTATTTTATAATATTTATGTGGCCACCTTTGTCGCTGGGACTGTAGCAGGGCAGGCAGATCTGGGGTAGTCAGGACAGCCGGTGGTATGAGTGGGGTGGTTCCTGATGGAGTGGGGGTGTAGGTGCGGGGCAGATCCATGAGGAGAGGGGGCCTATGGGAGACAGTAGGTAGATGTCGACCTCGGGTGGTGGGGGGAGTCTTGGATGGGCCAGGGGTGGCCCGGGTAGGGGGGCTGGGATCCTGTAATACCAAATTCCTGGTCGAGACGGTGTCCTCTCGTCCACTGGGGTACCTGATGTAGGCGTAGTTTGGGTTTGCATGGAGAAGGTGCACCTGCTTTACTAGGGGTTCAGACTTGTGGGTCCTCACATGCTTATGGAGGAGTACTGATCCTGGAGACATCAGCCATAGAGACTCCAGTTGCCAGTTTCCTAGGAAAGGAGAAAAGGCATTTGTGAGAGCCTAATTGGTAGCCATGCACAAGAGCGACCATATGGCATGGAGTGCCTCGTGGAGGGCCTCTTGCCAATAGTTGGTGGACCATCCTTTCGACCTCAGGACCAGGAGGACTGCCTGCCAGATTACCCTGTTTTCGCATTCAACCTGCCTGTTGCCCCTGGGGTTGTAGTTAGTTGTGTGACTAGATGCAATGCCTCGCACCGCCAGGTGCTGGTGCAGCTCCTCACTCATGAAACTGGATCCTGGGTTGCTGAGCTTGAATGCTGGGTATCCAAACATTGTGAATATCTGTGCCAGTGCCTTGATAACAAAGAAAGTGGAAGGTGTCAGAGAAACGGATGGTGAAGGAAAAACGGGAGTTTTTATTCGTGGAAGGCAGAGGTCCCTTAAAGTCGATACTGAGTCGCTCGGAAGACTGAGTGGCCTTCACCACATGGGCATGTGGTGGGCAGAAGAAGCATGATTTGCACTCTGTACAGACCCTGCAGGTCCGGATTTCTTGGACGGTGAAGGGGAAGTTCTGGGACTTGATAAAATGGTACAGGCGTGTGACCCCTGGGTGGCAAAGGGTGTTGTGCAATGACTGCATTGTGCTGCAGGTTTGGGACAGGGCATCAGGGGATCCATTGAATTTCCCCAGTCTATACTGGATGTTGTAGCTGAATGTGGCCAGCTCTCCAGCACAAATTCTTGTTGTTTTTGATCTTGACTCTGTGGGTGGTGCTGAACATGAATGCCACCGCATGCTGGTCAGTGAGAAGGGTAAACCTCCTGCCTGCCAGGTAGTGGTGTCAGTGGCGGACCAATTCCACAACCGCCTGGGCCTCCTTTTTGATGGTGGAGTGTTCGAGCTCTGAATCGTGAAGGGTCCTGGAGAAAAAGGCCATGGGTCTGCCCCCTTGGTTAAGGGTGCCAGGGAGGGCAACATCAGAGGCATCGCACTCCACCTGGAATGGGGTGGTCTCGTCCACGACATACATCATGGTGACAGCGATATCTTGTCTGATGCGGGCGAAGGCTGCTTGCACCTCAGCAGGGAGGGGAAAGGTGGTGGCCTGGGCCAGTAGGTGGACCTTATCAGAGAAGCGGGGGACCCACGGAGTAATACAAAAAGAGGCCTAGGCACCTGCAGAGGGCCTTGACCACGTGGGAGAGGGGCAGTTCCATTAGAGGACACATGCATTCTGGGTCAGGACCAATGACACCATGTTCCATGATGCACCCCAGGATGGCAAGCCAGGTGGTGCTGAACACACACTTCTCCCTGTTATATGTAAGGTTCAGGGCCTCTGCTGTCTGGAGAAATCTCTCCAGGTTGGTGCTGCTGGTTGTGGCCACAGATGGTGACATTGTCCAGGTACCGGAAGGTCGCTTTTAGCTTGTGCCAGTCTACCATGTGGTCCATCTCCTGCTGGAACCTGGAGACTCCATTTGTGACTCAAAACAGGACCCAACGGGACTGGTAAAGGCATCTGTCTGCCTCAAAGGCAGTATAAGGTTTATCCCGGGCGTGAACGACAATGATGGTAGGCCGACTTCAGGTCAATAGTAGAAAAGACCTGGTACTGGGCTATCTCATTGACTGTGTCGGCAATGCAGGGCCGAGTGTAGGCATCTAGTTGGTTGATGGTCTAGCTATAATCAATGACCATCCTTGGTTTTCTGCCCCCTTTTACTACTAGGACCTGGGATCTCCAGTGTTCTATAACTCCCTCTGCCAGGAGTATTCCACCTTGACCTTGATAAAAACTCTGTTGGCTGCACAGTAGTGCCTGCTCTTGGCTGCTATATGTTTGCAATCTGGGTTAGGTAATTGAAGAGGGATGGCAGGGATACCCGAAGGGTGGAGAGTCCGCAGGTAGATTTAGAATGGTTGTGGGACATTGCACTGTGGACGGTGAGTGGGGGGAGTGGGACCCCAAAGACAAGAGTGAAACTGTTTAGGTGACACTGAAAGTCTAGTCCCAGGATAACTGGGCACAGAGCTTGGGCATGACCAGTAGCCTGAACGCTTGGTATGTCTACCCTCCCCCCGCCCCCCCCCGCCACCCCCACTGTTAACTTCACTGAGCAGCACCCCTGTGCCGTGATCAAGTAGTCCTGGAATGCAAAAGTGATGGGGAAGTTTGCTGGGAACACCCTGAGTTTCATTGTCCAGACCACCTTCAGGTGCACAAAGCTCTCAATACTACTGCTATCAAACAGGTATTTTGTTACCTTCCTGTTGACAGCGATGTCCATCATTGAGCATCCAAGTCCATGGGGAATGTCGTTCATCAGTGTGGTGGACACTAGGACTGCCTCAGGGTCCAAATTGCTGCTCCCTGATGGTTGTGATGAGCGGTAGCCGGTGAACGGCCAATGGAGTGAGGAGTGCAATGAGTGCGTGGCTCTGTGCACGTAGGTGTTGACCACAATGTCTGGTCAGCGTGCCGGTGCAGTTCGGGCCAATGTGGCTGGGGGTCGGCTGGCCCATAATGGCAGTGCAAAGGGGACACACGTGGCTTCAGTTAGGCTCGGCCGCCCGGCCAAAGGTGACATCACTGTTGGGGGCGGAAGTTTGGCTGGAGGTGATATCACTGATGCGGGCAGATGTTCATCTGGAAGTAACATTGTCAGTGTGGGTGGAAGTTGGGCAGCAAAGGATGGTGGCACCCATGGAGAGCACAAGGCTGTAGCATAGGTTGGCAGCCGGGCAGGAAGTGACATCAGTGCGGGAGGAAGTGACAGGAAGGGTAATGGTTTTTGCCCGGCACTCGCACGTGACAGGGCTCAGAGGGTCAGAAGTCTCTCCCGGTTGTTTGCTGAGAGCCGCAACACTCCCAACGGGTTTGGAGAGGCACAACTTGGCAAAATGACCTTTCTTCCTGCATCGGGAACAGAGCGAGTTCCTCGCGGGGCAGTTCTTACGGGAGCACCTGTCTGACCCACACTGGAGTCTACTATAATTACAGCACAGCTGGCATCAGTTGTGGTGATCATCTGTTCCTTGAGGGGCCTTTCAGTGACTGCTACAGGCCAGTGAGTGGGGTAGGCCAGCATCAAAGGACTCCACGTGGTGGGTTGCAGCTTCTAGGGAACGGACAACTTCCATGGTCCTGACGAGGGAGGCATTGTTCTCCTCCAACAGTCTCTGTCGGGTTGTTCTCAACCGCAGCCCTCACAAGCATGCAACCCGGACGAGTTGCTCCACTTCCCAGTAGTCACACCGGCTTCCAAGGTGCATGGGCGTGCTAGCTCTCTCTGGGCCCCCAGGTCAGCGTCAGCTGTCTCCCTGGCTGCTGTACTCTTGGCGTAGAGTATATTTGTTGGGGGCTCGTTGCCTTCCAGGGTGGCCATTCCAGGCTCAAAGTTTGTGCAGTCTCTGATGCCCTGAAAGGCACAGGGGCCCAGCTTGATGCATAGGACCATGACCTTTTTCTGGTTTGTATTGATGACCTCTGCTTGAGTGTGGATGATCGCCTCGATTGCAAGCTTTCAAATCTCAAAGTATGTTGGAGTGTCCAGGTGCTGAGGGTCGATATCCAGCCTCTCAAGGGTGAGAAATCTCTCCATGGTTCTCAAAATTTAAGCTGATTAAACTGTGATGCGCTGTGTTGCAGCAAACAACACAAAACTCAAAAGACTTCACAATGGGCTTTAATCAGCTTAAAGTCGAAAGCACCGGTAATGTGTATAGTCTTCGGTTCCACGTGCCCGACTGGTTTATGAAAGGGCCAGCTCAAGTCTTTATGTGGGCCGGTGATTGACACTCGGCCAGGTGGGGCCAGTCTTGCAGGTTACCTACCTGCAGGTACAATGGTTGCCCCCTGTAGTAGGCTGGTAGGAGTGGTGGGTATAGTCACCACATTTGGCTGCATATCTTCTATATGCTCCCGCATGTGTACACTTCACAGATAGGGACTTTTAAACACACTCCTGATTCCCTGTACCAATACGGGTGTGGCTCTTTTCAAGCTCTGATCTATCGCAATACTATGGCTCAACTTAAGTGTAGTGCACACCTTACCCATGTCTCCACCAGCAATTTCCACAGTAGTGACCCGGCATGGAGCGATGTCCGGGACTTGGACCAAGAGTCAGAGAGAAAGAAATGTTGTATGCATCGATATTTTATACTGTTCTTTGCTGGGTGTCTGCCTAATGATGGGAATGAATCATTTAAATGAGCCATCAGTAAGGTGTGCACTGATGTGTAGCTGGATTCCAACCTTGATTGGAATGTGAAGATATTTCTGGATAAGTTTCAGACAGGAAGGTCACATGACCACCCACAATCCACAATGTTCCAGATGAAGAGGCCATGTGTTCCTCCACAATCCACATATAACACCCACCCCCCCTCCCCCCAACCCGCCCTCCCCGGCAGTCAGTTTGCCACTCCATGCAGCACTCAATTTCAAGCAACTGGCAAATTCAATATCCCCATAGGTGCCAGATACCAGGCGTTTTACTGGGCGGCACAGTTGACGTAGCGGTTAGCGCAACACCTTTACAGCACCAGTTACCAGGACTGGGATTCGAATCTCTCACTGTCTGTAAGGCGTTTGTACGCTCTCCCCATGTCTGTGTGGGTTTTTCCCAGGGTCTCCAGTTTCCTCCCACCATTCAAAACATACCAGGAGTGTAGGTTACTTGGGCACATATTGGCTGGCATGGCCTCATGGGCCGAAATAGCCTGTTTCTGTGGTGTATGTCTAAATTTAAAACAAAAATAAAATTTAACTATCTCACAAAGCTAAAGGCAAAGAAGTTACAAGTCCTCAAAATCCCACATAAAAACAGAAAATCCTAAAAACACACTCACAGCAAATCAGGCAGTGTATATGGAGGAAGAGATTTTCAGATTGGTGATGTTTCATCAAACCTGGAAAAGTGGGGAAGAAGGAGACTGCAGATGTTGGATCTGAAAGCTAAACACACTCTGCTGGAGGAAATCAATGGGTTAAACAGTATCAGTGGGAGAACAAAGAATGGCAGATGTTTTGAGCCAAAGCCCTTGATTGAAACTGGGAAAATGTAGTAGAGAAGCCAGTGTAAAGAGGGCAGGGTAGAATGGGTAGGACATGGATCCCAAGTGAGATGGGTGAATTAGGTAGGGGTGAAACATGATGGACAGAAGAAGTAGACTGCTAGATGCCAGACAAAAGGAGAGAGGAAGATGAGTCATATAGCGTGGAATAGTGATTGGATAACTGGACATCTCATTCCATTCTATTTCTGCTAATGTTGCCACTTGACTGGTTGGTTCCTCCAGCAGAGGATGTTTAGTTATAGAGGAACCAGGTGCATTTTAAGTTGCAGAGAAAATGAATGGGTGGAGGGAACAGAGCAAAGGTAGGAAGAAAAAGCAGTAGAAGCTGGGATCTAGTACAGTACACAAAAGTGTTGGATAATCTTAGCAGGTCACGGCAGCATCCATAGAAAGAAAAAGGCGGTCGACGTTTCGGGCCTGAGCCCTTCCTCAGGAATATCGAACGTGAGGCAGATGCCTCAATAAAAAGGAGAGGGAGGAGAAGAGGATTGCTAAGGTCAAGAGCTACTCATGGGATATAGGTGGGAGGGAAGAAATGAAAGAAAATGAAGTGATGGGGAGAGCCCAAAGGATAGAACAAATATCTTTTGGAGGGTAGAGCCCAAGAGGGACTGATCGGCATGGAGGGTGTTATCCAAAAGAGGTTGATGAAGAGTTTTAATCATAGCATGCCTCACTAGAGGAAATAGAAGCAGAAATAAATGAAGGAAGTTAGAGGTAAAGGATGCTGGAATTGAGATTTAATCTCAACAGTTGCTGGAAATCAGAAATAAAAGAGAACACCTGAGAAAAGCAAAATGGTGAGTACAAAGGGTAATTGAGCATGAATTTGAGTTATTGATGCATTTTTTTCATGTTTTGGTTTTATTTCTAATATTATTTTTTATTTAAATTGGAACTGTATATATAAATATGCAAATTAGGAGCAGGAATGTGAAATGGATTCTCTAGCTCATTCCACCATTTGATAAGATCAAAGATGATCCCCAGTCTCAACAACACTTTCTAATTTCAGGTCACTTCGAAGTCCATATTTTTAAAGTTCCTTTAGTATGAAGAGAGGAAGTCGTTAAAGGCAGGGCAGTGCAGTTGTGCAGACACAGGGAGTTGCTGCATCACAGCTTGGGCAACCAGAGTTCGATCTTGGCCTCTAGTGCTGTATTTGCAAAGTTTATCTGTTCTCCTTGTGACGCTGGACATCCCCTAGATACTCTGATTTCTACCTATAATCCAAAGAGGAACTGGTTGGAAGGTCAAATGGCCATTGCATATTGCCCTCAGAGTGTAGGCAGGATCCAAAGGTATAGATGGAGATCACCCAGGGGGAAGAAAATATGCTGTGTCAGATGAGTGTAAACGGTTGTTTGATCATCAATGCACATTAGTTGGACTGGGGTTGGTTTCTGTGCTCTCTCTCTCTCAGAACTTTTAATTCTAATGTTCTATTTTAATAACTAAATATTTAGGATATAGAACAAAATGCAGTTGTAATCTTTGCAGTGAACTGGAATTCACTGTCTATGCATCGTTCAGATGGCTGGTTCCTCCCCTGGCTCTACCTTCACCCACTCCAATATAAGCTCTGGTTTTTCCACCTTACCTCAGATTCACCTGAGAACTATTGTGTCTATCGGCCATTGATTTTAAGTTATTAAAAGCATGTTTTTACTCCTCACTTGTTTCTGAGTGCATTCAGTTGTGTTACAATCTTTAAGGGCTTAAAGGTATTTTTGTGGCATTAGCTGCCTTCCCAAAAGCCATCATTTCCTGCTTTTACAAAGCTGTAATACTGAGCTTGTCCAACCGAAGGAACTGAAACAAATGGATGAATCCAACAATAATTCACAAGTTAAACTATTAACTGAGCTCATTTATAAATTGTTGAAGGTTACTGAAGAAAAAAAAACATGGAATTGATATTGCAAAGTGTTTTGAAATTAAAAAAGCAGAATGGTTAATAAATGAAATGTAGGCGAGTCTTATTTAAAATGTTTATATCTAAAATACAAGTAGGTTTTTCCAGAGGATGGGTGAAACAAGAACTAAAGAACATAGGTTAAAGGTGAAATTTTGAGAACAGCGCAGAGTGTGATAGGGGTGCGTAAGGAGCTGCCAGCTGAAGTGGTGAATGCAGGCTCGATTTTAACATTTACAGAAAAACTTGGATAGGTACATGGCTGGGAACGGTATGGAGGACTATGGTCCGGGTTCAGGCCAATGAAACTAGGTAGAATAATAGTTATGTGCAGGCTAACAGGTGCAAGGAGCTGTTTCTACTTCTCTGCTTTTATCAGATGCTAGGTTCATAATAAACACTTTTGAATTGATCAAATCCCACAATGCTATGAAGTGATTTGTTAGGGAGTCATAGTAGAGATCACAGAATGATCCGGGTCAGTAAAATGGGGGGTAAAACACATAGATGTGTGAAAATACACACAAATGCTGGAGAAACTCAGCAGGTCAAACAGTGCCTTTATGTAGCAAAGGAAAAGATACATCACCATCGTTTCGGGCTGGACCACTTCATCAAGGTGTGGGGGAACCACACTGGGTCAGTAATATTTTCAGAAATATCTGGCGTCTGATTTTTTTTATATTTGTGACTAAACAACATTAGGGGGCGTAATTGGACTGCAGAACGTCCACTTCAATGCCACACAAAGGTGCACATTTCATTCGATTCAATAGATGGCGAGTTTGCTCCGGAGGAGAGACCCTTTTCGAGCGTCTTCGAGTACTACAAAGTAAACTCGAAATACAGCAATGTTTTGTGACGAATTGCCTGTTCTAACTCTCGCCCTCTGGCTGAAGGGAAATACAAGGCAAGCTCAAGTGTGGTTTAATATTAAACCATTGGGATATAGTGCTGTAAGCAAACAACAATAGTGTCGATCTAAAGATGAGTGAATGTAGCTCTGACCCTCAAGATTCATTTGAGTTATGAAAGATTCTGCAGTCTGGTTAGTGGAGAACGTGACTGCTTTCCTTTTAGGTGTGGTTTTGGAGGATATGTTTTGCAATTTGAAAAAAAAAACCACACACGTTTGTAGTATTAAATATAGTCTTGCTAGTGTATGTACATTAACCTGAATTTTTATAGTTTGTGATTAAGGTTATATATACTCTGCGACAACAAAAGACGAACTGTATGCAAATAATTTCTTTTTGACACTGCTTTTTGATTTTGATCGTAATAACATGGTGCGTAGAGTAACTTAAAATTAATTATATGGTACTTGACTAGAAGGGAGGCCGTGCTACTGAAAATACTCAGTGTTGGTGTTGCCGGCCACCTGCACTGTCTTGCATTAAGCGGAAAGGAACAGAATAAATTGCCGAAGATTTCTTAATAAGGAGAAGGTCGAGTTCCACCCCCCCCCCCCACCCCACCATCATCTCCCGAAAGGTTGGGCCGGAGGACACGTTGAAACTATGATGGGAATGTTGATTTTGCAGAGAAGGTATGCTGTATATCTGAATTAGTAACCGATAGCTTTGCTACAAATGATCTTTATTAATGAGCCGCATACTTTCTTATAACGCAATGAACAGTCGCGCAGGGAGATAACGTAAATAAATCTTTTACTTTGAATAGAATATAAATATTAGAAATGTAAATATATTGTGAGGTTGCATTTTATTTAATTTCACCTTGTTTACTTTGCAGTATGTGTCAATATCGTAATGAAAAGCAAGTATATAGAGTTGTATTGTTTCATGACATACGTAACCTTCGTGGTTAATAATGAAACATTGGAAATCCATGAGAAAGAACCACGTGTCCTTTATAAATAAGCATACAGGTACTATATTTCCTATCTTACTCTTTTCCCACTATATATTCTAAGAAACGAGCATAAATGTGATTACATTTAAAATCTATTCCTGAAATTATTTGTATTTCTTACTTAATTCTTAATTGTTATCGATGTAAGATTATTACACGATTGGGGACTTCTGTGCTTTCAAATGATTACTGAAACTTTTTTCAGTGTCCTTTAATGGAAAAATCACTGACCAGGGTGACTGCTTCGGCAAAAGAGCACAAGCCTTAACAATACGTGTAATTCCCCTTGTCGAAGTCTTCAGCCATGATTACCCTAGTCTGCTCCTCTGCCCATTTTCACAAAAAATGATTGACAGATGCCATTCTGAACTTGAAAAGCTAAGCAAATGAGTAGGAAATAAAAGCAGGAGATAGAAAAAAAAACAGCGGAGGGAAAGGATGGAACCTCGATCGCTTTGGCAGCAGTCAAAAACACCTCGGAACGACATCGAATTCCAACGCTTTATTTAAATGATATTGGAAGTTTAACATTTCTAATTTTGAAAGGACCACATGTCCTTTGGAATTTAATTTTACGAAATGGTTAGTTTCAGATATTTTTCCAATTTCGAAAAAAAATAGTATTGTGATATCTATTTATCTATCTATCTATATCTATCTATCTATCTATCTACACGGTAACTTCAAAGTCCTCTCCAACGTCAGATTGTGTGGTTGATCTAAATTCTTTAGTCGAGGATTACATCATTCGGTAATAATAACCACCGTTTAAGATAGTTGTTATGTAAAATGGAATAAGATATAGGAGTTACATTTTCTGTGATTTATACCTAGACATATCAGTGATTAATGGCACGTAATTGGCTAACCTCAAAGCTATTTTTCAAGACGCAGCTATGAGTTTTAAGGGAATTCCGAATGAAAGGCAATGTTAGCTTTCAATCTGGACGGTTTTGAAGGAGCGGCCTGCTAATAGTAAGGGAATAGGGTACCTTGCCTGACGTTTATTTTACTTTTCCTTTTATGCAAATGAAAAACAATGTCAGTCACATATGAAAGTCATCATTTTGTAGAGCTTATTAATTTATTTCAGCATTATTATCTAGCGCAGGCAAACGTGCTCTCATTATTAAACGAATTTTATAAATCCGAGAATTCGCGTTTTATGTTTGTTCTTTATAATTCATGATGAGTCTGCGAGGTTCTACGGCTCTGTTACTTGTCCGTTCATTCGAGCGAGTTTCCCGCCTTCAAGTAGTTTATTTCTAAATTGTATGGAAGTCTGATAATGCAAGAAACAAACAGCAACTTGTAGTGGCTAAAGTAGGAACGTTAACACTAAATGTGACATTATTCTTTAAATAAGCCGAGCCGTTATTCCTTTTTGTTGTTTACTCGTTGTTTACGAGTCGGCGAGTTCTCTATTAAAACACAAAAGCTCAGCCGCACACTGAGTTATTTTGACAATTACAATTAATTTTAAGATGAATACTGCAACAAAACAAATGACCATGTAAAGTAATTCCTCTTGAATGAGTTCGTGCATCAGAATTTCATTTTGTGTGTGTGTGTGTGTGTGTGTGTGTGGAGAGGATTCCGAGCCAAACTGCTTTGTCCACATTATTTGACCGCCGCCAGTTCTGCTCCTTACCAATTATTAATGAACATCGGATTTTTGATTAGCTAATAATAAAAACGTGTATAAGATTTATTACTGGGCTTGAATTTCAGTTCTGGTGTCTTGTAAACGTCGCGTTATGGCAGGTGGGTCCAAGGTTCGCCCCCTCCCTTCCAGAAAAAAAAACCCTAAACTTGCTGGAGTCACTTCTACTTTCTGACAATGTTCTAGGCAATAAATAACGCGCAATATAAATATATAAGAAGCCGATGGACCTGGATCATGTTTACAATATAATAAAGATTAATACAAATACACCGAGCTTTGTCTGGAACTATTTAAAAGCACGAAGACCGTTACATTTAATGACATTTTTGTTAACAGATGAACTCAAAGAACTGTCACGAAACTGATATTTATCTGAAACTGCACTGCAGAAGATATTTCGTCATGAAATTGCATCAGAGGTCAACGCTGATCATAGTTAAGGATCATGGGGAAGGCTCATGTTCAGATTGTTAGCAGTCATCTGCATCAGAACTATCCCTCTCACGCGTACACATGGAACAAATAAACCTAGATTCACACACCCATTTACACAGAACCATACATTTACACAAACACTTTCACATACAGACATACTCAATTCACACTCGTTACAAAATACATTTGCGAATACGGGTTATATTCTGTATTGACCTTCTCCTTTGCTAACATCTGCCAGTTCTCCACAACAAATACGCCAGATCCACGATGAGTCGTCTACGAAGATTACAATGTCACGTTAATACTCCATAATGTGGACATAATATCCCGCAGATTACGGCGAGGACTAATAGATTTTCTAGGCACAAAAATAACCCACCCTGACCTCGGAAAGATTCCTCAGATGGTTCCACGGTGCAAATGGAAATAAACGCTTCTGTTTGAAATAACGCTGGGCGTATTTTCTGTGGAAATCCGAACAGAAAGAAAATGGTTTAATATTAAAAATATATTTAAATGATTGACAGTAGACTGCTGCAATGCCTGTCATTTTATGAAATTGTGATATTTATAATTCTAACAGGTCATTGGGCGTAATTTGTTTTAGGTTGCAATTGTTATACGGGAATGAACGCGTAAAAATCCCAGTCGGTTACAATGTGTTTGTCATATTTTCTGTTGTTTGGAAATAGTTTATTGATTGTAATAACAGACGTGATATTTTGATCTGTGCTGACATAATGGGTGATTTATGGATTCGTTTGATATTGATTTCGCCGCGTTAACTATTCACATAGAAATGGCAGATGAAACCTTAATAACTTCTGGTTAGAAAAAGATGTAAAGAAACAAAATCCCCGCTGGTTTACCAGGTCTCCCATTCCTTGCATCAATTATTTGTCTGAATTCTTAATGCGATGCACGTTAAAAAAAAAGCTCATTGCTTGTGAAATGTAGTCGATTGAGATTAAAACAGGAAAAAACCCATGACTTTATTGTTAGTGCATTTTAATCGAACATATTTGCAGCACAAGTGAAAATGAGATTTTTCTGGTCCGAATGGATCACGCGTTAAATGACAGCATCTTCTCCTTTGGTCCCACTTTCGTGAATACAGCAGGAGACCCGGTCAAGTAACGTGTGCGGTTTGAGAAAAACATTACACAAAGAACCACTGTGCACCATGGAATCGCACTGTGCACCATGGAATCGCACTGTGCACCATGGAATCGCACTGTGCACCATGGAATCGCATTGTGCACCATGGAATCGCACTGTGCACCATGGAATCGCACTGTGCACCATGGAATCGCACTGTGCACCATGGAATCGCATTGTGCACCATGGAATCGCACTGTGCACCATGGAATCGCACTGTGAGCCGTCTGGCATTATTCACTTCATTCTCACATTTATATAATCCGAACTCGGAACAAAATAGTACTGGAAAAGGCGAGCAGATAAGGAAAACCGACGTTTGAATTAATTTTAAAACAACAACAACAACAAAAAATCCGTTCAGCATTAGCTGAATAAAATCGAACCTTCCGTGTTTGGCATACAGCATTTTGAAAAGAGCATATATTATATTTGTTTTATGCAAGCATAATCGATATTTCCTTAACATTGGGTTAAATGTGGCTGAATATAACAATTTGTTTAGATAACAAACTTTACATATGATACTTAATGGCTGATCATTGCAAGCGAAAGTATGCTCTGTAGAGTGTGCGGAGATTAAAGAGGAAAATAAAACAGACTGTAATGTTAAACGATAATGTTGCCAACGATCAACAACGGTTAACAAGTTCTGAGATGGGTGGCAATTGGTGTGAATGCTCATCTGCGAAACTGTGCAGTAAGTGTGTGGAAATGGTCACCGAGCTTGAATAAACGAACCTGCAGGTTGGGGGGGGGGGGGGGGGTGGGGTAAAAAACAAAATGAGAGGTTTTCAATTAATACGAGTGAAAGTATTACTCGCAATCCGATTTCAGGGAAGACATCTGTCTAATGCAGCCAATAAGAGTTGTGCATTAGTGTTATTGGACCCGAGAAGCGAACACAGCAGATCACGGTGAGATTAAAGAATTCACAATCGGATCAGAGGTTGGTAGCTCAAACTCATACATTCGGGGCAGCAGAATGGCAGACAGGCTGCTCCAGCTCCACTCCCGGTGTAATCCGATTAAAGTAAAACCAAGCAAGCTACTCTGGTTCGAGTCCACGTGCAATCAAATCAATAATATTTCAGGTCGACTGCTGTAGTCAGACTTCCTGTGCAAACATGTCAGTGGAAAAATCCATGGATTAATTCAGAATGTTCCTGCCTCTATATTCATCACTCCAATAGTGGGGTTAGGTGGATTCTGCTGGTCGTCATCCCGCAGCAAAAATCAGTTTCCCTTAAGGCTCGGGGGGGGGGGGGGGGGGCGGGGGAAAGAAGGAACTGTGCAGAACACTGATGCCGGAATAATGAAGTGCAATTTTTGTCCCTACAATTAGCCGCCACTGAGTCCGGCAGCTTGGACCAATCTACCCTGTGTATAATGGTTTCCAAATCCAACGGATTGCTATGAGCAACGCACAAGGGTGACGGTCCGAGTCCCGTGTGGTTAAAAACTGGAGCGGCGTCCTTCAGTGCATTCCTCAATAAGGAAGCAAGCGCAATGTTTCAGTCCAACTATTTTCTTTGAAAGTCAGGGCAGAACAGTTATGAACCAGCACGAAACTCTGTTTCGGCCTGAGAGCGGAAAACACGCAACAAAAACGTCTTAATTGAAGAGCTCCTTCCACATCCCGACTGAAAAGCAACATTTTGAAAAATTGTAGTCACTGGGGAAAGTCCGGTAGATAATCCGTTCATTAAAGCAAAAGACCCACTTCTCCATGGCAGCACCCAGATAATGCGCGCTGCTTAAGAGGAATGAGTGAATATTGGCAGAGACTGCAGGAATAACTCTGATCATCCTTCAGATTGTGCCTGGGGAATTCCTTCCATTTCAAAGATTTCTTTAAATGTTTTATTTTTAACCATCCCTACTTGTTCGAAATACTAAGCTAAATCAATTATTTTTCCCCACTTGTAACACTTTCTGTATGCATGCTTTCAACGCCTATTGATCTTTCAACCCTACCATGCCCCGTGGTTTTAGGGGGCGTTAAATTTGGAGGGGTTGATGGGGAACTCCGTTGTATGGACAACTTTCAGATTCAATTCGAGACCATTTTTTTTTCATCTGGATTTATTTTGCAATCCACGACCACGCAGATCCTGCTCCCCCTCCCTTTAATCGTAATTATTCCGATTGTGAGCACATTTCAAAGCGAGTTTTTGTTTTTAACTAATAATCCACAATAGTTTAATTTGGGCGCAGATGGATAACTTAATCATGGTGTAACCTCCAATAGTGCGTTTTTATAATTATGATATTTGGAAATGCTATTGATTTGCTCAAAAAAATCTAAAAATGTTGACACACAGCGCAGTAACACACCCCACCCCCCTCCACAATCCCCACACATTTTTTGAGGGTGGGAGGACACCCCCGGAGGTCACGGGGAGAACGCACAGACTCCACACAGACAGCGCCGGATTCCATTCGACGACGCTGGTCGGATAACAGCGTTGCACGAACCGCTAGGCTCACCGTCCTCATAATTCAGCTAAACTGAGCATTTGTGGTCTGAAATTGATGCTCTGTCGATGCCACTCGGTTATTAGAAAAGATCACTGGATTCTTTTTTGTGTGTAAATTAAAACGGCGAATTTGCTTTGAGATTGGATGTTCTCATTGCGATTCTTTCCTTACAGGAGGAACGGCCCCTAAGGTCTAAAATGCGGATTATCCGTCCCAGCTCTGCAACAGGACGTCCCGTGAGGAACCTCCACCTCCTCATCGTTTAACGTTACTCGGTCGTCTCTCCAAACCACTCAGACGTTAATTATAAGACCAATGATCGCCTTACTGCTTTCTCCTGAGTGCAGTTATATTTCTTCCCTTTAAACATTCTTCCTGTTGAAAAGAAACTTTGTTCACCCAATTTCCGGCCACACACTACAGTGCTGCTCTCCAGGAAATGCCCCAATTTGAACGCTGGATTTACTCAAATCATACTCAGATCGCATTATATGGCGAGCTCTCCACTGGCCACCGTGACAGAGGTGCACCAAAGAAAAGGTACAAGGACTGCCTAAAGAAATCTCTTGGTGCCTGCCACATTGACCACCGCCAGTGGGCTGATAACGCCTCAAACCGTGCATCTTGGCGCCTCACAGTTTGGCGGGCAGCAGCCTCCTTTGAAGAAGACCGCAGAGCCCACCTCACTGACAAAAGGCAAAGGAGGAAAAACCCAACACCCAACCCCAACCAACCAATTTTCCCTTGCAACCGCTGCAATCGTGTCTGCCTGTCCCGCATCGGACTGGTCAGCCACAAACGAGCCTGCAGCTGACGTGGACTTTTTACCCCCTCCATAAATCTTCGTCCGCGAAGCCAAGCCAAAGAAAGAAAGAATTTACACTCTAAGGGCACTCTGCGTGCACCAGGCAGTTCCCCTCCGTGTTAGGCATGGCGGACTTTACGGACCCAGTTGCGATAACTGGACGAATGAATGAAAATAAGGTAAAAGGAGAGAGATAGTAAGAAGCAGGAAAGGGTATGTGGAATACAGCGATCGACTGAAACAGAGGGCGGTGGAGCAATGACGATATGAACATACAGATGTGGAGATGTGAAGCCATTGCACGGTGAGGGCAACGGGGTGTCAATGGAGCTAGAAAGGACTGGAGTTGATTTACTGGCGAGATAGGGATGGGAAGTTGATGCACAAAGTATGGGGAGTCAGAAGAGATGCTACCCTGAACAGGTGTCATTAGACATCCAGCACAGGCCTACTCGTCTGTGGCACCCAAATACTCCAATTAAACTACAACCCTCATACGTTTTGAGGTGTGGGAGGAAACTGAAGCACCTGGAGGAAACCATAGGCTTTAATAAACACAAAATGTTGGTTGGTCCGGATCCAGGTACAGGAATGCCTGAAGGGGGGAAGGAGGTCGACCTTTATGGCCATATCATAAGGGGAGGAGACCTTGGAGATGAGTCACTAGTGGGTGGGCCAGCCTCATACATACAACAGCACACAGGTAAGGAATAATGTACAAAGACAAAACATTCACCCCTTCTTTAAAACAGGACCCTCCCCTTGTCTTTGAATCATCTCATTCCTAGACGTTCAGCCGCACTGACGTTTTCCTCCATCTGTGGGACTGGCATGGAGTGGGAGTGGAGTTTACTTGCTCTGTTGCCAGTTGAGTGTCTGGAGGTGGGGCCGCTGGCTGTATGTTTCAGAGCAGGACTGTCTGTGCAGGGGTGTAAAGGAAAATATGTGTCTGGGGGCCTGTGTCGATACCATGATGGGGGTCGGTGCTGCTGGAGTGTGTTTCTGAAGGTGTGTCCTGGACGTCTCGGTCCCTGGCGACGAATCCCATCGGGGGGGGGGGGGGGGAGGGGAGTGATATTAAAATATTAAAGGTGGGGTGGTCAGAGGTGGATGGGATGGTTTCGGGTTCTCTGGCCCATGCCAAATCCCGGACAGGGACTGTATCCTTGTGGACATCAGGTAACAGCACGTAAGCATACTGGGGGGTTGGCATGTATGAGTTGCACCTCTTCGACCAGCGGGTCTGTCTTATGAAACCTCACATGCTTTCGGAGAAGGACTGGGCCTGGAGTTGGCAGTGAGGGCCCGTTTGCTAGGGAAGGAAAACATGTATTCGTGTGGGTTGTGTTTGTTGCGGTGTACAGGCGTGATTGGATGGCGCAGCAGTTTTTCCATTATCAGAGAGATGTTTGTGGGAATAATGTACAAGGAAAAAACATATCTCTACAACTACTTACACTCTATCGTCATATCCATTGTACAATTCTTATCTGAATTCTTTCTTGCTGCAGGTGAACAGGTACTTCATGAACAAAAACAGCGATAATAGTATGCAATTTTAAAAGATAGATAGGTAACAAACATTCACAGTTATATAGAGTCATAGCACACTGCAGAGAAACAGGCCATTTACTGTGAATCCACTGATTCCCACCCTGCCTCCTGTAAGAATGCCATCCCTTTCTCCATGTTTCTCCACCTGCATTTCATCTGCTCTCAATATGAGCCCTTGCATTCCAGGCCATCTGCATTTTCCTCCCTTTTTTCAAGGAACATGGCTTCCCTTCTACTGCAGTCAACAATTTCATCCATTTCCCAGTTTCATTCTCATTTTCAAAGTGAAGAGATAAGGGTTCCCCCATCCTCACAATTCATAATGGTTTTTGCATTCAGCACATCATCTGTCATAATTTACGGCAGTTGTAACCTGGCCCCACTCCCTGCCACATTCCCCCTTTACCCCTTCACAGGGACAAAGTGCAGATTTCACTTAGGGAGTTAAACAGGAAAGTCTGCAGATGCTGTGATTGTGGTTCAATACACAAAAATTCTGGAAGAAATGTTCAGCATTATGGCATGTGCAGAATTTATTGAGGAGTGGGCAAAGGGGGTCGAAGGTGAGGCCATTACTGAGAACAATCCAGCCCCGTCTCTGAGAGGGGAAGGTTGGAGTGGATAGCAAAGATGCAGCAGGGATTACTGTAGAGTGGGTATCAGTGTGGTGGAGGGTGCCGGGGTGATGAGGGTGGGGGGGGGGGTGGTGGCAGGGGCCAGGTGAAAATTGGGGAGTTCAGAGGGAGGAGGCAGAGGGGTTCTCTCTCTCTCTCTCTCTCTCTCTCTCTCTCTCTTTCCCTTTCCATATCCTTATCCCTCTATTTCCTTTCCTCCAGCTCCCCACCCTCTTCTACATTCAGAGACCCCCTCTCCCTTTCACCTCAGCTTTTGTTTTCTCTTCTGCCCTTCCACCTATGACCTCTTACTTGTTGGCCTGTGCTGCTCCTCCCCATGCCCCTTCTCCTAACCTCTCCCCACCTTTTTATTCAGGTGCCAGCCTGCATTTTGCTCATACCTAGATGAACGGCTCAGGCCTGAAATGATGGTTATATCCCTTTGCTTCCTTTCAATGTTGCTTGACCTGCTGAGTTTTTCCTGCTCATATGCATTTCATTCTGCCAGCGACTGGGGTCAGGGATGAACTCAGGACTCTGATGCTCTCAGGCTGTAGCTTGACCAGCCATGCCACTGTACTGCATGGGGTGGAAAATGAACACAAGGAGGTGTTGATTAGAGATACTTCTCCCTCACCATAATGATGAGCCACTGAGAGTGAAGTTGTGGTAAGAGGGTCCACTGAGAGTGAGGGTGCTAAAATGAGGGTGAGAGATGCTGAACTAGAGATGGAGGGCAAAGATGCAGTGGTAAGTGGAGAACAGATCCTCTGGACGTGAGGGAGGCATGGAATGATGGTTGCCAATGGACTGTTTAGAGATGCTGCACTTATGGCAGGAGAAGGAGATCACAGAAGGTGCTGCACAGGGAATATGTGGTGTAGTGAATCCATACAGGGGTTATGGGGTGCAGTTATGAAGTTGTATGGAATGTCATGATGAGTCTGCACTGGGAGTTGTGGCAGTGCTGTACTGGGTTGGTGTTTAAAGTGATAGCCCTGCATTGGAGAGCTGTGTGTAACATTGTTGATACATTGAGTTGGAATATATGGTGATCACGTGTCAGTGAGGAGCAAGTTTTAGATGTGGAATGAAGACACTGGGTGTGAGGTGAGGTATGTCGATGATACACTTGGGTTGGTTAAGTGGAGATACTTTACTGGGATAAGTTGTGGAGAGATGTTACCCCAGATTAGGTGCAGAGAGATGTTATACTGGGGTAGGTGTGGAGAGATATTGCACCAGAGCAGGTGTCGAGCAGTGGTTCTTAACCTTTTTCTTTCGAGTCACATACCACTCTGTGATTAGTAAGGGATGTGGGTGGAAAGAAAAAGTTTGAAAACCACTGTTTTAATAGTACCTAATTGATTCATTATATCCACGGTTTCATAATCCCAAAAGAAATGGGCCAATGACAAGTTTTCTCAAGCAAAGTATTTCAATAACAAATGGGCTTAGAGCAGTGATTCTCAATCTTCCCTTCCCACTCACATACCACCTTTAGCAATCCCTTACTAATCTCAGAACACCAATAGCATAGGGATTACTTAAAGTGGTATGTGAGTGAAATGAAAAAGGTTGAGAACCACTGGTGTAGAGAGATGTTACACTGGGGTAGGTGTGGGGAGAAGTTGCACCAGGGTAGATGTGGAGAAATGTTACACTAAGGCAGGTTGTGGAGAAATGTTCCACTGGCATAGGTGTGGAGAGAAGTTGCATCAGGGTAAATGTGGAGAAATGTTACACTAAGGCAGGTTGTGGAGAAATGTTACACTGGGGTAGGTGTGGAGAGAAGTTGCACTAGGGTAAATGTGGAGAAATGTTACACTAAGGCAGGTTGTGGAGAAATGTTACACTGGGGTAGGTGTGGAGAAATGTTACACTATGGTAGGTGTGGAGAGAAGTTGCACCAGGGTAGATATGGAGAAATGTTACACTAAGGCAGGTTGTGGAGAAATGTTACACTGGGGTAGGTGTGGAGAGAAGTTGCACTGGGGCAGATGTGGAGAAATGTTACACTAAGGTAAGTTGTGGAGAAATGTTACATTGAGTTAAGTTGTGGAGAGATGTTATGTCTGGGCAAGGATGCAGAGAGCCTTCATTTGGGATGGTGGATGGAGAACTTATGTTAGTATTGGAATTTAGAAAGATAGTGTGCTATTGTTTTTGATGAGGGGAAATTCAGCTGCCCTGAGTTGTGAAAGGGGAATAGAGAATGACACTGTAGTGGTGTGGAGTGAAGATATGCAGCTGGTGGATGTGGGACATTTCTCCATGAGCATAGAGCAATGCTCACACCCTGTGAGTGGTGGATCCAGAGTAATGTTTGGATGCAAAATGATGGAGATAATGAGGGATGTGGGATTGGTTTGGGGCATTGAGTGATGCTGCATTGATGTTGTGGGAGGTGGGTGAAAGAGGAATCACGATTGCGTAGTGGAGGAGGATAGATGTTCACTTTTCGTTGAGAGTCCCACCATGTGGTAGGTACTCTTAACTAGAGGAAAAATCTTTATGCAAAAAAGCACACTATCCAAAATGAAATCTAGACAGATTGTTTCTCATATTAACCTTTTGTCTCTTGCACTTTGGCACCTTATTCAAAGGCAGTGTATTAACATTCATATTTGTCTTGTTTTGCTTTAGTGGGCTCGAGCTACTAGTTTGAATTTGCTTTATGATGAATAATGCATCATTCACAGACCCACTTTATACAAACAGCTGCACATTATTGTCATGTCAGTAATCAGAACTATTGCTGGCATTGGAGAATAAGAAAAAAAATGTTTCTCTCGTTATATGTAAGCTTAAACTGAGATCTTATGAAGGATTTTTGTAGATTTCCGTTACCACCAGTTACAAAGAGTAAAGTCAAAACAAACTACATTGGACAAAATTACACTAGAGAAGTGAAAAATCTGTTGGAGGATGATTTTGCACTATAGCAAAGTGGTAGAGTTTAAACCTACATACATGTTATTAAATAAATGACAATGTCTGAGGAGGGGATCTTTTCTGTTATTTCAAAGGATCTGCCATTGCTGTCGAAAATGGTATTGTTTATGGTTTCCAGATGCAGAGAAAGCTTTGTTAACTGCTGTGGCATGGCTGGTGAAGATACACCCACAGAGCTGTTCAGAACAAAACTCCATAATAATGTTCAAGCATCAAATAAGAAATATAGATGTACTTCCAAGCCATGATGTGTTGGAGATGGTGTTCTATCACACACTGCTTTCTTTGTCCCTCCAGCTGGTAGATATCCTGGGTTGGAGGTTGGAGGACATTAAAAAAGCCTGGGCAGGGTGTTGCAGGGAACATTATGGATGCTGTGCATTGCAACCAAATGCACTCTCAGTGGAGGGAGTCGATGAGGTGCCAATCAGCTGGATGTCTTTGTTCTTGATGTTATAAAGTGCTGGGTCTGCACACATAAAGGCAAGTGGAGTCATTTCCATCATGTTCATGATTTTTATGTCAGGCAATCTTTTAGAAATTTTCATTGCCTTGAATTTGTGGAACAAATGCCTTTTTTGACCCATGCAGCAGAAACTCGCCATGGCAGCTGTGTCTTTCAGAATTTGGCCAACTTGGTCAATATTACTGATACAATGCTGCTTCTGGTGAAGTCAAAAGGAAAAAAAAAGAGTAACCGACTGACGTAGATAATTTTGTCCTCATTTCTATTCCAAGACTCTGGCCAGATATCCAGGGATGAAATTCACAAGTGCTAGACTGCACAGCTTGACAAGACATATTCATGGTCAATCTCTTAATGAGATCAACTTTCAGTTTTCTAACAAAGGTCAAGCTCAGCCAATCTGTTATTTAAGCAAATCCCAAGAATGCCTCCAGGGAAGTGTATCCTTTGCAAGGTATGAAGAGGGTCCTCCTGTTGTGATCTTAGCACAACCATGCCCAATTACAGTAAGATTGATTTCTGATCCACTAGCAATATTCACTAAAACACCATTTCCCTTCAGCACATTTCATTTCAGATGTTCACAAATCTCTGTAGCACACAAATCTCTGTATCTCTGTACCATGGTCATCACAGCTTGTCAACTGGATAAAGGCAGTGGGTGATCATCCACATAATTTCTTTGCTAATTTTGATCTGACACCAAATAAATTTTGATGTTGCAGAACTCCAGGGCCCCTCCTTCACAACTGGGCTCCATTATGCCACTGTCTTTGATTTGGTTTATTGCTGGGATAAGGATGGACATGGTGAAGTCTGGGTATATTGGCTTGACTGGTGTGCAGGGTAGCTCTTGCAATTTGGGCACTTCCTGAGGTGTAGGTGAGGGATCTTTACAGAATTGGATGCATTAATTATTTTTGTCTAGTCTTGCATTTAGAAGGATGATTCCTTTGATTTAATGGTTGTTTTACCAAAAGCAAAGGAGGTTGGTCCCTATCCATTGGAGGTGACAAGATTGAGAGAAGATCTTATTGAAACATATATGTTTCTGTGAGAGGTGGATAGGGTAGATCTTGTGGGGGTGTTTCTCGTTGGGGGACTTCAAGCAATGAGGCATAGTTTTATAATAGATGTTTGCCAATTTATGTTAGAGCTGAGGAAGAATTCATGAATTGTGAATCTTTGGAATGTTCTACTTCACAGAGTTGTCGTGGCTATGCCATTGAATTGTAAAATACATTGGTGGATTCTCACACTGTAAAGGGGCAAGCTTTTTGAGGAAGAGACAGGAAGGTGTTGAGGCGAAATTAGATCAGCAATGATCTTATAGTGGGGAAAGCTCAGGGGTCAGGTGGTCTACCTCTACTCCTATTAGGTTCTTGCCTGGGTCTCAGGTTGCATATGTGACAGAGAAAGCACATTGCTTTCCTAGTGAATTAAATTAGCTTTATCAAAATCCTTTTGTTTTTCTATTGTAGTTCCTCTATTGAAGTTATTACCTTTTTAAAATGAATAAATGGCAAAAGTGCACTGCAACGGGAACCTACATTTTAAATCACAGGTTCTATTTGTATGTCATTTATTTCAATTATTGATGCCTTAATGCTGCACAACAATTCTGGAAGTTTGAGTTTGGAATAAAAATAGGTGGTCTTTTGAATCAATGCAAGCCCATCATTTGTTACACTGAAGTTGATCCCATTTTCAGAAATATCTCAGATGTGCAAGAAAAACTAAATGCCATTGTTTTAAGGCGAAGAGACATCAGTGTGATAAATGTTCCGTCCTTCTGACATTCAAAAATAAATCAAGGAGAGTTGTGAAGAAATTATTTGGGACGTTTCCATAGACTTGTTAGATTGGATTGAGTTGGGTTTATAAATTAAACATGGTGACAGTTTTGAAAACTCTGAACAGATAACTACCATAGCAACCAAAAGTTTAACTGTATACCTACAAAAATAGCACATCAATATCAAATTGTTCAACGTGACAAGGCTGGACAAATTATCTTTTTTTAATATAAAAAAGGCAATACAGTAGATATTTCGAATTGAGTCATGTTATTATATTCAAAGGCCAATGTGAGGAAAGAGTAGCCCACCAAGAAAGAGTTAATCTTTGACTGATTGTGAGTTTCTGGACACTGTGAGTTTCACCTGCACCTGCCAGACATTAACTGATAAATTCACACTGGCTCAGGCACACAGCAGTGGGCCAGGAGGTTAGATAAATAGTACATGACGTCCTAAACACTGAAGGTTATTTGATTCCCAGCCTCAGCCTTGCCTTCTGACACCTTTTCACTGTCTCTGTATAAGAGCAAATCAATGATATAACACCTTCCCCCTCCCTTTTTCAATATCCATTTAAAATAAATCAATCCAGTATTTGCAATATAGAGTAGGAATGCAACAATTACAATTTCTGTGTTTGATGGTGAATAGGTTCATTCAAGAAAAGGCCTTTGAAGTTTAAATTCTAAATTTCTAAATTGATTTTCTAAATTTAATTGTAGATTGTGACCATAGTTCTGAAAAATATTGCTTCAAGTACATAAATAAATTATTCAGCTTTACTTTGGATTGTGCACACATATGCAAATACTTTACTCTTACGATTCTTCAGATGTAAACAGACTAAAAATGACAGACATTACAACCGGACTCTTTCGCCTATTACACTGGAATATTGCAAATAAAATGGCTTTATTTTTTGGTTTGCTCTTCTCACGGTACTGCATCAAATGTTGGGAGATATGCTTGTTAAAATGTTGCACATAATGTGTCATTTGGTAATTTCATCTGGAGAGTTATACCCCTGTTACTTGAAATTCAAGCAACCAGCAAACTCAAGTAAATGGCAAAAAAAGAGGAAAACAAATAATTAAAACTTTACAATAAATAAGAATAAATAAAAATTTAAAATTGCAATAGTAAATGCTTTCTGAAGTAACACATAAACCTTTGGTGAAGATAGGTGGAGTGCCTTGGTCGTGCTTTGCTCATAACAGGTTTGAATAAAGTTGTGTTTGAATAAAATGGCATCGCCCAGGATAAAGAGCTGGTTGATGCTGCTCACCACTGGGGTGACTCTCTTAATTCTCTCCTTATCCCTGTTTTGTAAGAGTCTTTATCTTCATTAGTATATTATTAAGTATATTAGTAAGGATTTATATGTAAACTTGGGGGTGGGAGGATTAATTATCTACAGTGTTTTTGTTTGTCTTTCGGGTAGTTCAGTGGAGGGGGAGGAACCTGCAGATGCAGTGACTGTTAAATGTTTTCAAAGAATGTGACTGAAAATGAAGTAAAATGCTTTAGCTGTGCCCTCCATAATGCTTAGGATAAAAACAATTGTATCCTTTATTTTCCCTGGTGCTCCACAGTTTTAAATTTGTGATTAAACAATTCACATGGAATTAAATTGCACATTCCAGATTTTATTCAAGGTAATTTGTATACATTGTGTTTGACCATGTAGAAATTACAATACTTTTTATATATACTTCCCTCATTTCAGGACATCATAATGTTTAGGACATTTGGTTTCACAGGAGTTTGTTAGTACTCAGGTTTGTTTAATTGCTTCATTGGTGCAGTTATAAGCGATCTAGGCTTGCTTCTAAGCTGTTGATCACCTTTGTTGCCACTTTTCAACATGAGGACAAGAGTTGTGCCAATGAAAGTCAAAGAAGCCATTATGAGTCTGAAAGACAAGAATAAAGCAGAAAGAATCTGGTCCACATGTTGAAAAATGACAATTACAGACTCCAAAGGTTATCAAAAGCTTGGAAGCAAGCCTAGCTTTCTTATATCTGCACCAACAAAGCAATTAAATGTAGCTGATTAATCATAAACACGTGTGAAGCCAAATGTCCCAAATTTTATGGTGCCCTGAAATGAGGGGACTATATAAAAGGTGCTGTAATTTCTACATAATCAAACCAAAATGTATACAAATAACCTTGAATAAAACCTGGAATGTTTACTTTAATAACATATGAATTGTTTGATTACACATTTAAAACTGTGGAGCAAAGGGACAAATAAAGGAAAGAAAGTGTTTTTGTCCCAGCCATTAAGGAGAGCACTGTCTATTCATCCAAGCGATGTTTGTTCAGTGTAAGTTCAGCACAGTACTTCTGTTTTTAAACTGTTTATTAGTTAGGCACTATAAAAGTGAGTCTCAAGCAACCAGAAATCTCACTTATCTGGCATCTACCAATAGCGTAGTTTCAGGATACCAGGGGTTTTACTATATAACAATAGCAATAACAAAACATAAATTCTCAAGATATGGTCTTAAATAAGATAATTAAGATAATAGATAAATAAGATAATAGTATGTTCAAGTATTACAAATTATATATATACTTATATTATAAGGCTGCTTCTGTTTTGTCGTGGTTTTTGCTCTGCCGAGTTTTTTTTCTCTTTTTTTTCAGATTCTTAGCACCATGTATGTATGATCATCTGGCCAAAGAGATGTCCAGAGCTTTCTTCAGTCTTCTGCTAAATTTGTTTGTGGACCAGCTATTAAGATGTGAAGGAGTGAGAGTTAGAAACTTGTCCTCAGTCACATGTACTAAATGAATGTGGTTCCAATGGAGCAGAAGTCACTATATTTTAAGTTTAACGCTGGTGTTGAAGTACAAATTATTATCTTTCCAGTTATTTCCAGTATTCCTTGATTTGGCAGAATAGGAATTTTCTTTAATCATCAGAAATCTCTTTTCTTCCCTGTCTCCGATTCATTGCTGCAAACAAGAGGAGGAGCTGCAAGTGTGCCAGATTTGACTGATGGTGAGTGAACGGGAACATTTATATTGTGTTCCTGGGTTGAATTGCAACATAACTGATTGAGGCAAAAAGGCACTCTGAGGTGACCTGAAAGAAAGAGATTATCATCTGGAGAACCCTGAAGGGGGCAAGTTTCGTCAGCAAGATACTGAAGTGGCTGGATGTCAATTGTATAACTAATCTCTATGAAAACCGACAAGAACCTTCCTGAGGGGTAACCATTTAGCTTTCAAGCACCAAATCTTGGTGAACTTTATAGATGTCAAATTCTGTGCAGTGTGGAAGAATTGCCTGCAACCTAAGAACTTGGAGGAGTGAGAAGTGAGATTGGACTGTGAGCCAAAGAACTTTTCTGAACTGACACACACATTACAGACACATTCGCTTAAAATTAGAAGGGGGTTAAGTTAGGTTCAGTAAGTCAATAGTGATAAGTTAAAGTTTGATTCTATTTTCATGTTTAAAGATAATTAAAAGCAACTTCTGTTTAAGGAACCATTTGTCTTGGTGAATATTTATTGTTGCTGGGTTTTGGGGTCCTCTGGGCTCATAACAACAGAAATAAATAAGAAAAAAAAACAAAAATCTGCAGACACTATGGTTGAAGTAAAAACACAATGCTGGAGAAACTCAGCAGTCAAGCAGTGTCCTTTATAAAGCAAAGGTAAAAATGCATAAAGGACACTGTTTGACCTGCTGAGTTTCTCCAGCATTTTATGTTTTTACAGAAATAAATAATATTGACTGGCCTATTTGTCTGCCAGCATTTGATCCAGTACATCATAAACTCACCCACCCTCTCATAGGAAGAGTCTTGTGGAAACTTGATTAATGAAAAGGTTTTAAAAAATGTGTAAGTTCTCTTTCTAAAGAGGCTGCCTGACCTGCTGACTGCTTCTACCATTTCCTGGGTAAACTCGAAAATCTGTGGATGCTGGGGACGAGTGCAGTACACAAAAGTGACTGAATTTTTATGCTCTTCTCTGCCTGACTCTCAGCATTCCTGAAACAGGACTCAGGTCTGAAATATCAACTGCCTTTTCATTCCTATGAATGCTGTGTGACGTGCTAAGATTCCCCAGCACTTTAGTGTCTGTCATTTCCTGTTTTCATTGCAGTTTTATTACATTAGGTTTGTGTGTATCTCAGCTTTGTTTATCTTATTGTTTCCATATAATTTGCTATCTAACAAAATTCCATTATAATAAAAACTCACTGAATCTTATGGAAAGAATTTCCAGAATTTTGTTTATGTGAAGACCTACTGGACAGCCTAATTGTAAGATAATGAAAATTCGTCTTCAATTTCTCCAGTAAAGCAAATATTTTTTCTGTATCTACCCGATTCAATCCATTAATCATTTTAATACAGTAGGTATAGCAAAATTCTGATCATCACTCTACTATATAAACATTGGCATACTGTACAAGTCACATTTATGTAACTTGACAGCTATATTTAAGTCTTGATATAATTCTGGTAAATCTGCACACCTACTGGAATTCAACACCATACATTGCATGCTCAGTCCATGCCATTGAAGACAAAATTTGTTTCAACATGCCTCTTAAATTAAAGCAATTGGAATTTTTGGATGTACAAAACCATACAATTTTCTTGTCACCTCATGCTGTAAAGGTTAGTGAGCCATGTGGTGCATATAAGTAACTTTGGACCTTTTGCCTCTCTTCCACTCCTCCCCCCATCCCATTCTACCATTAGGGTTAAACAGGACACCTTACCTATTAGTCTGTGTATCTACCCTGCTGCTTCCTCCCTTCTCCTCACCCTCCCACTTCCCTCCACTACCTTTGTATTCAGGCACCTGCCTGCTGTTTGCTCATACCTTGATGAAGGGCTGGCCTGAAACATACGTTACTATTTTCTTCCTACAGATACTGTGTGACATGTTGAATTTCCCGAGCCCTTTTGTGAGTTGAGTAACATTGGTAATGGTGTTTTGAAACTGCATTTGAAACTTTTAAATCATTGTTTCAGTTTAGGTGGTTCAGAAGTTTAATTTGAAGAATCAAGATTTTGCTATGATACTGGAGATCCAAACTGGATCTTCTGCTTTTAGATATTTTCGAATCCAATGAATGAGGAGCAATGGTGGGTTACTGGGCAGGACAGTATGGAACTTAGGCAGATTATATCCGATCATTTGGTATAAAGGACATTGAAGCGAGTGACACTGAGCCTGACAGCATCTTGAATTAATGACATTCCCATTCAAATAGCAAATTTGACATTCCCATTGGAAGTAATGATAGTTAAGTCCTGGAATCCACTTCTTTCTTGCTCGTTAAGTGAGTAACATAGCTACTTTTCTTACCGTCATGTCATTCTGTGTCATCTTCACTTGATCAGCTAACAAAGAGGTCATTTGGAAGGCAAATATCTTTGAGTCTATATCTAAATCCCGACTTCAGAAAAGGTCAGCTTTTATTCCTTTTTTATAGTGTTTTCCAAAATTTACCCAAGCTGATTAAAAAAAAAGTAGGTTACCTGCTATTTGTAAAATGAATGGAGCAAAAAATAATCTGCTGGCAGAACTCAGCAGGTTGAGTAGCATCAGTGGGAAAAATAGAATTGTCAATATTTTGGGTTGGAACCCTCACCATTCTTTTTTCTTTCACTGATATAGAGTTGAACAGTGAGTTCCTCTAGCTCATTGCTTTTGCTCCAGGCGCCAGCAACTACAGTTCCTTGTGTCTTAATTAAAATTTTTTTAAAGACATACAGGCCTTTTCAGCCCAGGAGCCTGTGGTACCCAATTTAATCCCAATTAACCTATACCTCCAGTACATTTTGAACAGTGGGAGGATTCCGGAGCCCCTGGGGAAAGCCCACACAGACACGGAGAGAATGTACAAACTCCTTACAGACAGTGTGGGTTCTGAACCCAAATCCCACTTGCTGGTGCTATAAAGGTATGGTGATATCCACTATGTCAGCCATGCCATCCCATTTAAATTTAAACAGCAAGGAAGGAATGGTAAATAGCACAGAAACAAGATGCACACAAGGCATCAGCTATCCAATCAGAACTCACAATTCGAAATGTGACATGAAGTGTCATTTAAATTCAGCCCCAAACCATACAGGCAGTGATTAGGGGAGAGGATAGCATGACTCACCTGAGGGACTTGTTTAAGAAACAACTTAAGAGTGAGTGAGATGGAGTGCTCAGCTCAGGTCTCATGCTACTGAAAGAACAGCTGCCCCTGGCAGAAAGTTTATACTTAAAGAATTTGGGGATCTGAAAAATGGGGCAATGCCAGAGAAGGGGCAAAAAAAAAAATTTAAAAAATTATTTACAGCACGGTAGAAGTCAATTTCTGGCCATTTCAATCCGTGCCACCAAATTTCAACTAAATTAATGGACAGCACCCATATATTTTGGAGGTGGGAGGCAACTAGAGCACCCTGGGAAAACCCATGGAGGTCAGGGGGAGGCAGCACCAGATTCGAACCCGAGCACTTGCTCTGTAATACCCATCCAAAGCTGTGAAGGGATTAGACCATAGAATATGCATGATCAAGGAAAAGATAGGTTATAAACAAGTACATAACGTAATCATGCAGAAGTGGTCAATATTGTGCACTAGATCATATTTATTTAATATAGACACAGCTCATTAACAGGACTATCCAGCCCATTGGCCTAAGCTGCCCAAATACACCCATGTGTCTAATTAACATACTACCTCATATGCCTTTGGAACATGGGAGAAGACCAAAACACCCAGAGGGAACCCTCGGGGAGGACATACAAACTTGCACACAGACACAGGGAGAACGTACAAACTCATTACAGACAGAGCCAGATTCAAACCTTGCTTGCTGGCACCATAAATAGGCTCCCGTGCTACCCTCAACTAACACTGCAAAATTTTGGAACCAAACTTAATCGAAGAGCAATTCAAATCCAAATTTGCCAGCGAGTCGCATGAGCAATACAGTTTTTCGTAAGGCTGGTGAAAAGTACAAGTTTCATGTAGTGTCAGGGAAGAAATAGATGGCCAGGTGTATGGAGGGAATTCTGGAACTCAGCATGAAATAAATATAACCAAGAATAGAACTGGATGGGATGTAATCACTGGTTACAGAGACAAGAGCAGGAGAGGGCATCCAGACACTGGAACACAAGGGTAGAATTTAAAAATGGAAGGCATAGCCAGATCAAGACCTCACATAGGTTCATAAGTAAACTGTTAATTTGCCTGTAGTATTGCAAGATGTCTATGATGCAAATGTACAGCATAAGGGATTCCCCTTTGGAGTTCTGAGCTAGAATAACCCCCATTCTGAATGTGAACACATTAAGTTGATGTTTACAATCCCCATATTAATATGGCTTATCCTGAGGCACTGATGCTGGGCTAGACTGAAGGAAGAATAGTCTGAATAAACTTTTCATAAGGAGCAATTTGCTATTTGAAGATTTTGATATTAATCTTATAATAAACCTGGTCACATTTCAAAAGTGATGTATTGAGCATGAAGTTGATTTGTATGTCCTAAAATTGTGGTAATCTGTTACAGTAATAGCAAATGTTCTTTTATTTCTGTGGGAAGATATTAGGAAATGTTATTGGAGTTTCTCAAAATGTATTTTGCACCCTGATGGCTGTGTGTGAAATGAGGATTGTTGGAATAAGGTTTTAGAAAGTTTTTGGCTGACTGTAATGATCAGAGAGCCAAGATGAGAAACCCATAGGAATAAACAACTATGGGCTTTATTAAATATCAATCTATCTCAGAACATGAAGCCATATTTGTTTTATTTCTCTGAACTTCAATTTGTGGACAGAATGTATCTCTCATTTTAGTTACATATGTTGAAATACTCAATGAGTGAATTCCTGAATATCCATAAATTTGTAAACAAAATTGTTGACAGAGGCTCTTCTCCCCTCGATAGTAAAGTTGCTTTCTATGAGAATATATGACATCCAAACATTTTTCTGAAGATTTTATCATCTATTATAAGCATAACCATATGCCCTTTAAAGTTTTGCCGTAATTGCCGATTACCACAAGTAAGTGCAGAAGACAAGAAATTAAGTTATTTCAGGTCATGCACCCTAGAGGATTCCCACAAGTGCCAGCCCGCCAAGTCTGTTGACTATCCTATACCCATCCACATCAATCTTATTTTATTATCCCCACATTCATATCATCACTCCCACTCACCTGCACATCAGGGGCAATATACAATTAATCTACCAAATTTTGGGATGTGGGAGAAAGCCATGGAGAATGTGCAAACTCATACAGACAGCACCAGATGTCAGGATTGAACCTGGTCACTGAGGTTGTGCGTCAGTAGTCCACAAGCTGCACCACGAATCAGCCCCAAGAGTATTGCTGACTTCTTCAGATTCTGTCGAGTGCAACTTCTCTGTTGTGAGTTTAAAATCTCTCCATTTGCTCATTTCATCTTCTATATAACATCTGAACATAATTACTGGCTTGCTTCCAAACATCTTCATCTTTCCCTTTTAATTGTGGCCTAGTGCCAATTGGACAGGATGAAACAGAGGTTAAAAAAAGGAATCTTGAATAATGCTGATATAATTGTTGGGAAATGCTATGTAGACATTTGCTTGATGACTTACAACTTGAACACCACTTCCAGATATCAATGTTGTAGATTTGACATAGTCATGTGTTCTGGAGTTAACTGAATTTTGAATTGTTTGTTTAATCTTCTAGTTATCTTCTAAATTACATGACAATTGTCTACAACTGAGTGCCTGTCAGACCAATTTTGGATGTTACTTAGAGTCCACCATTATAATATGTGATCGGCAGCAAGTGTCAGGCACAATGAAGCAAGGTGATTGGTTGCTTTCAATTAGATATTAATAAGGAAGTGCAATTTTCAGAACAAAATTGTCCTTTCTGTTCAGTTGACTGCAGTGGCATTGGTCCTTTATTATGTGGGCTGCTTTCTTGAAGCATTGGGAAGTGTAGATAGTCAGTAGAGGGGAGGTTGGTTAGTGTGATGGCCTGAGTGAATAGCATTGATTTCGACTCTTAGCTGTGTAACTGGAGTGCAATGGAAATGGTCTGGTATTACACTGTCAGGTTAGGTCCAGATGGTATGTGATACTACCAATGGTGCTAAGCACAAAATGAAAAATTATTTTCTCCATCCATCATAGAGAGGTTCAATAGGCCACTTTTTCTTATCTGCAAAGCCCTGACATTTTTACTGAACCTTACATAGAATAACACAAGCACTCACTTGGATTATCTCAATGTGGAGTTCCTTCTTGACCTGTATGAACTGCTCTGTAAGTCTCTCTCTCTCTCTCTCTTCCCTTTTCCCTCTGTCTCCTTTTACAGAGTCAAAAGAGAGAGAGAGAGGTATCAGATAAAATGGTCAATGACCTGAAAAATTAATTTTGTTTTTTTTTTCACCGATAATTCCTGACAGAATTTATTGTTTGTATTTCAATTTTCCATTATATTTATGTTGGGATGGAATGGTTGGATCCTACAATTCTAAATCTTTGTTGATTACTTGTCTAATTGGAGGTAAAGACTTAGCATCACAAAACTCCATAGAATACTTAAAATTTCATGGTTTATTACTTGACATTGTGAGATGAGGCTATCCTGAGTTTCAATTTAATTTTACTTTACATTTAGATATACAGCACAGTAATAGGCCCTTCCAGTTTATGAGACTTTGCTGCCCAAGATCTACAATACCAAGATCTTTTGAAGGGTGGGAGGAAATCAGAACATCCGAGTGGAAACCCACTCAGACACAGAGAAAACATACAAACTCCTTACAGACAGTGGCAGATTTGAATACAGGTCACTGGCGCTGTAACAGTGTTGCTTTTACAGCATTGCACTAACCACTACGGTTAGGATACTTTCAAGTTCATAATGTCTAATTATTGTTCTGTTAATATAAGTTAAATTTATATAAAATCTACTCTGTTCTTTGGTTTGACAACTTTGTAGATTGCAATGTTAACAAGTATCAGGTTCAGGCTGAAGTTTTGAAGTGCAAGTCAGATGCATTTTGCATCTTGAGATGATTTGGCATCCATAATGAATTGTCCATTTAAAATTTACTACCTGTGTATTTTCCTTGGCATTGATCAGAGTTTCCATCCTTGCTTGTTATTTGCTGTTCTGTATGTTTCCTTCCTGTTCAGTTTTAATTTTGAAGTCTTTTATGAATATGAAATTTGAGCCAAGCAGGTGCAAATGTGACTCAGAAATGTCAAGTATAACAATCTATTGCTGAAGTCTGACAGAGGAAATACACCCTTGACACAACATACCAATATTATTTCATTACCGGGGGAAAACTATTTTGGTTACCTTTCCAAATGTTCTTATTATTAAAGATAAGACTAACAGGTATTGGGAACCTTGGTTTTTGAGAGATAATTGAAGCACGGTTCAGAAGTAAGAGGAGGTGGACAGTAGCTATAAGCAGCAAGGACAAATGAGGTACTTGAGGGGGGAAAAGAATTGAAAGAAAACACTTTAGAAGGACATCAGGAAGGCAAAAAAGTTACAAAATGAGATGGCTCTGGCAGACAAGATGCTTTGATAAATATATTAGGAGCAAAAGAATAGCAAGGGGAAAATTTGGTCGTCTTGAAGACCAGCGTGATCATCTATGCATGGAGCCAAAAGAGATGGGAGGAGATCATAAATGAATTTTTCACTGGGCAGATGGATACTGACTCAATATAAGTGAGGCAAAACAGCAATAAGGACATGGAACCAATACAGATAACAGAGGAGGAGGCAAATAAAGGTGGATAAATGCTCAGGACCTGACAAGATATTCCCTTGAACGTTGAAATAGAGACTAATACCATGGCAGAGCTGTTTAAATCATCCTTAGCCAAGGGTGAGATTGGAAAAAAGCTAATGTTCCATTGTCTCAGAAAGGCTCCAAGAATAATCTGGGTAATTATAGGCCAGTGAGCCTGACATCAATGGTTGGTTTGTTTATTGGAAGTGTGGTGGTACACCACTGGCCTACTGCAGGGGCCACCTCTGTACCTGCAGGAGTGTAAGGGGACAGGACAACACCTGGCCGGCTGTCAATCAGTCGGCCTGAATGGATCAAGCCCCACCTGGTCGGGTGTCAATCACCCTCTGGGATATAAGCCTGTGCCGGCCTCCCGAGGCCTCACACAGAGTTGCTGCAGTGGCTCTGTGGAAGACTTTTTGAATTAAAACCTGTTGTACAGTCTTTACCTTGTTTGTGTCTGATTCTGTCTAACAGCAAACCACAATTTAATCCACAAAATTTTCCCACGGCTGCCATGGAAAAACTCCTGTGCGCAGGGAGCCTTCAAGTTGACCCACGCCACCCGGAAGCCCAGACACGCTTCGAGATCTGGCAGCATGCGGTCGAGGCAATCATTGAGGCACATGAGGGTGACATCCTGGAATCCGATCGGAAGAGGCTGGTCCTACTCCATTCAAAGCTGGGTACCCGTGCCTTCCAGGTACCCAAAGGCTGCTTCATGTACAAGAGCACAATGGACACTTTCAAGAACTTGTACAAGATCCCCATGAATGTAGTCTGTGCAAGGTACCTCCTCAACACCCGAGCCTAGCAACCCAGGGAGACGGCTGAGTCTTACCTGAGACACTTGCGAGAGTTGGCCCGACCATGTCTGGCTGAACCCGGGGTAGGTGTAGAGGAGGTCGAGAGGCTGATCCGGGAAGTCTACATCCGAGGGCTATGCTCGAGGGCTATCCGGCAGAAGCTGCTGGAAGAAAACATCTATGCCCTAACTAGGACTGTGGAAGAGGTCCAAACCCTGGAAGCAGCAGCCTTGCACATCGAAGCTTTTAATTCCAGGTTCCCCCATGCTCCCTCATGGCCCTCTCACACTGCAGCTGCAGCCCCAGGCCAAGATGGGGAGGAGAACGTTGCTGTGGCAGACACCCGGTGCCCCTGTAAGTACTGTGGGTCCTGGTGTGGGCCAGATTGACGATCGTGCCAAAACTGTCCATTTACGAACCAGTATTGTTCCTGATGTGGCAAGAAAGGCCACTTTGCAAAAGTGTGCCTCTCTAAACCTGCCGGCAGCTCAACGGCCCTCTATGACTTCCCTACCTCCCCCACAGAGCCCCCCCCCCACGTGCGCATGCAGGGTGGCGCCATTGTCCCCGTGACAATTTTCCCCTTCCCCGACTTCGACTGCGCAACATCCAGCCCTGCCAGTGACCATCACAACATGTGCAACGAGCATCTGCACCAGTCCCCGCCCTTGCCGGCGCCACTCGCCGAGAACTACGGTGATGTCACTTCCAGCTCATGGCGTGACATCAATTCTGGCTGACGTAATGACATCACTGCCGCCGGCCGTGATGACGTCACTTCCCCCAGTGCAGCGGACACGGCCATACAGCATCTCCCCACGTGCCGCCACCATCTTGGGCCAGTCAGCGCCCATCACGGAGGGCCCACGACAATGTTGAGAATGACATGGTCAACACGGGCAATGACCAGGCTGTCCTACTGATGCTCTCCACGCCTCCGGATGCCATCAGCTGCTGCACGCCGCACCCAGCAACCGACAGCAATGTGGTCAACACAGGCAATGACCAGGCCATCCTATTGACGCTCCACATCCCTCCAGATAGCTACGACTCTGACTCCGAGATAGTCCTGGCTGCCATCACACTGACCAGGGACATCCTCCATGATCTTGGGCGTTCGATGATGGGAGTCAATGGGCAGGTAACAAAGTGCCTGTTGGACAGTGGCACCTGAGCGTGGTCCACTCCCTAAGGTTAAAGGTCCACCCCACCACCTGCTCGATCACCCTCGCCTCTGAGGATAAGACTGTTGGTGCCCTTTGGTGCTGCTCGGTCGATATAATGATGGGAGGGGAGACTTACACAGGATTCAAGCTCCTGGTCATGCCCAAACTCTGCGCACCACTCTTCCTGGGCCTGCAGTTCCAGTGCCATCTGCAGAGTGTCACCCTTGACTTCGGGGGCCCCAACCTCCACTCACATTGCACAGTACGCCAACCTACCAGCCCCGGCGAACCTGTGGTCTCTCCACATTGTGCATCACCCCAGCGGCGCTCTTTCCACATCTGGCGCTAGGCTGCAAGCCGATCACCACCAGAAGTAGGCACTATTGCGCTGCAGACAGGGACTTCATCAAGGCGGAGGTGCGGCAACTCCTGGCAGAAGGCGTTATAGAGCCCAGTTGGAGAGCCCAAGTCCTGGTGGTCAAAGGGGGAAGTAAGCCGAGGATGGTCGTAGATTACAGCCAGACCATTAATCGGTACACCCAGCTGGATGTCTACCCCTGCCGAGGATCGCCAATATGGTCAATGAGATAGCCCACTATCGGGTTTTCTCCACGATTGACCTGAAGTTGGCATATTACCAAATCCCTATCCACCCAAAGGACAAGTCCTACACTGCCTTTGAGGTAGACAGGCACCTGTACCAGTTCTGCTGGGTTCCTTTCGGGGTCACGAACGGGGTCTTTGTCTTCCAGCGGAAGATGGATCACATGGTAGACCGACACAAGCTGAAGGCGACATTCCCATATTTGGATAACATCACTATCTGTGGCCGTGACCACCATGACCACGATGCTAACCACGAAAAATTCCTCCAGACGGCCGCGGAGCAAAACCTCACTTACAACAAGGAGAAGTGTGTGTTCAGCACCACCTGCCTTGCCATGCTGGGGTACACTGTGGCCCATAAAGTCGTCGGCCCAGATCCGGAAAGAATGCACCCATTAATGGAGTTACCCCTCCCCACCATGCTAAAGGTCCTCTGCAGGTGCCTGGGCCTGTTCTCTTATTACTCGCAGTGGGTCCCTCGCTTCTCAGACAAGGTCCGCACATTGCCCCAAGCCACAACTTTTCCCCTCCCACCTGAGGCATAGGCAGCCTTCACCCGCATCAGGCAAGACATCACGGATGCCACGATGCAGACTGTGGATGAGGTCTCCCCCTTCCAGGTGGAGAGCGATGCCTCCAAGGTGGTCCTTGCTGCTACCCTCAACCAAGGGGGGGGGGGCGCCCCATTGCCTTCTTCTCCAGGACCCTCCACGGCTCCGAGCTATGGCACTCCACCATTGAAAAGGAGGCTCAGGTGATTGTGGAAGTGGTCCACCACTGGCGCCACTACCTGGACAGCAGGAGATTCACACTCCTCACGGACCAGTGGGCCATGGCATTCATGTTTAACACAACCCACAAGAGCGTGATCAAGAACGACAAGATCCTGCTCTGGAGAGTCGAGCTGGCAACCTACAGCAATGACATCCAGTACCGCCCCGGGACATTTAACGACTACCCTGATGCCCTCTTTTGCACCTCCGCATTTATGCACGATGACAGGTTGCAGGCATTGCATGTGTCTCTCTGCCATCCAGGCGTCACCCGGTTGTACCATTTTGTTAAGTCCCGAAAACTGCTGTACACCATTAGGGATGTCAGGGTCATGACCGAGGCCTCTCGGGTCTGTGCGGAGTGTAAACCCCACTTCCACACCCCCAGGCCCACATTGTACAGGCTACTCAGCCTTTCGAGCATCTCGGCATGGACTTCAAAGGGCCCCTGCCTTCCACGAACTGAAACGTCTACTTTCTCATGCTAGTGGATGAGTACTCACTGTCATTCGGTCACTGCTGTGCTCAGCTACCAACGAGACCCCTCACGAACGTCTGTTCTCATTCCCCAGGAGGTCGGCGACTGGAATGTCACTCCCAGCATGGCTCATGTCCCCGGGACCGGTGCTTCTGCGTAAGCATGTATGGACACACAAGGCTGAAGCCCTGGTCGAGCAGGTTTTCCTCCTTCATGCAAACCATAACTACGCTTACGCTAGGTTTTGCAGTGGTAGGGAGGACACCGTCTCAACCAGGGACCTGGCACCAGTAGAAGCACCCACCACACCACACCCCCCTCCAACCCAGGATGACGATGACCAGGCATACATCCCCGTCCATGGGTAGCTATGGGGCACGCAGGACCTCCTTGAACTCCAAGGGCCTACTTCAGCCTTGGGAGATGAAACCGCCCCCCACCCATCCAATACAACCCGCATACATTGACCCCGGCTCCCCTGGCCACCCCTCCATGTGGCACCACACCAGTCACACTCCCCCTTGCCACCAGCCCCCCCACTTCCCCTCTGACCAGTGACCAGGAGCTAGTCCTACGACGGTCACAGAGACCCCAGCGGCCGCTGAATCATCTCAACCTGTAAATATTGTATGTACATAGTGGGTGCGATTTCTTGTTATTGCCCCCCTCCTCCGTGACAATTTTAAAGAAGGGGTGAATGTGGTGGTACATCACTGGCCTACTGCAGGGGACAGAACAACACCTGGCCAGCTGTCAAACAGTCGGCCTGAATGGATCAAGCCCCACCTGGTCGGGTGTCAATCACCCTCCGGGTTATAAGCCTGTGCCGTCCTCCCGAGGCCTCACACAGAGTTGCTGCAGCCACAGCCAGCCTGGCTCTGTGGAAGTCTTTATGGATTAAAGCTTGTTGTACAGTCTTTACCTTGTGTGTGTCTGATTCTGTCTAACAGCGCACCACAGGATGGCATTTCAATAATTCATATAGCAACTGATTAGTGATAGACAGCATTGTCTTGTGTGTGGTATGCCATATTTAACCAATCTTACTGAGACTTTTGAGGAGGTTACCAGGAAAGTGTGTGGATGTTATCTACATGGACCTTTGGTAGGGTCCTGCATGGGAGATTGGTTAAGAATATCTAGTCATTTAGTATTTATGTTGAGGTATTAAATTAGATTAGACATTTGCTGTGTGGGAGAAGCCAGAGATTAGTAAAAGGTAACTCAATCCCTGACTGCTGGCCTGTGACTAGTGTGCATCAAGGATTGATGCTGGCACAATTGTTTGCCATCTATATCAATGATCTGGATGATCATGTGGTAAATTGGATCAGCAAGTTTGTAGATGTCACTAAAATTGGGGGTGTAGTGGACAGTGGGATCTGGACCAGCTGGGAGAATGGGCGATGAAAAGGCCGATAGAATTAATGCAGACAAGTGTAAGGTGTTGCATTTTGAAAGGACTAACTTTGTAAATGGTTGCGCACTATGGAGTGCAAATCAATAGAGGGATATGGGAATACAGATACACAATTGCCTGAAATTGGCATCACATGTAGATAGGACCATAAAAAAAGTGCTTTTGGCATGTTGTCATTCATAAATCAAAGTATTGAGTCCATGATGGTAAAGTTGTGCAAGACATTGGTGAGGCTAAATTTGGAATATTGTGTGCAGTTTGCATCACATAACTACTAGAAAGACATCAATGAAGTAGAAAGAGGGCAGAGAAGATTTACCAAGGTGTTGCCTGGACTTCAGGAACTGAGTTACAGGGGAATGTTAAACAGGTTATATGATTCTATCACCTTGGACACAACCTCTTCTAGTTACAAAGCCTGAAGACCAGTGCCTACATGTTCATGAACAATTTATTTACAAAGGTTATCAGGCTCTTGAACCTCCTCCATTGTTACATGAATCAATGTCTGCTCTGAGATCAGTGTCCCAACTATTGCAACACCATTTTTGTTTTACTCATTATAGTAACTGTCAATGTTTTTCATGTGTTATCTCTTCAATGTAATTTAATATAAACCATTACAGTTTTTTCAAAAAATGAAGTACCTGTTCGATTGCAGCAAGTAAGAGTTTCAGTACATTTGTGCAGAGTACAATGCATATGAAAATAAACTCATTGGCACGAAAACAAACAGTTCAGAACTTGAACTGTTTGTAAGACATAAATGGGCAAATCAGTATGTGGGAGGGTTCACATGAGTAGCTGTGATGTGAGACTGAGCAGGGGATGGAACGATGGCTGCCAGCCTGCCTCACTGACTCAGTGGGTGAGTAAGTGTCTCTGCTCACTGGTCCCAGAGTCAGGCCTGCTTGTCTCAGCTCCTGACTGTTGCAAGTCATGTTGGGGAGGGAAGGCACAAGCAAGTGTATCATTTTTTCCTAGACAATGGAAAATCCAGTCTCATTCCTCCCCTCTATCTCCCAAATGCCCATTCATGGGTATGGGGTAACAAATGGTCTGGCTGGAAGAACTCAGCTTGTTGAACAGCATAATTGGGAGAAAAATAATGATTGGCCTTTCTCGATGACAGATTTTAACCTGAAACATTAACAATTACACAAATTCTCCTCGAACCCACTGAGATCCTCCAGAAGCCTATTTTCAAGTTCAAATTTATTATTCGATTGTACAAGTACAACCCGACAAAATAGCGTTCTCTGGTCCTCCTTTGCAAAAACATGCAAACACACCCCACACACACACACACACATAGTACAGTAGGGTCTCTGAGGGTTTGTATGAGCAGTCCATTCAGTCACTCGGCTGTCTCACTGCCCATGGCAAGAAGCTGTTTCTCAGCCTGGTAGTTCTGGCTCTGATAGTCTTGAACTTTTTTCTCAATGGGTATATCTGAAAGATTCTGTCTTGGGGTGGTAGGAGTCCTCAATGATTTGGTGCTCACTCTTCAAACAATTATCCCTGTAGATCATGTTGATTGGAGGAGGGAAAGGGATATCCCAGTGATCTTCTCTGCCATCTATGATCCTGTGATGACCTCCGATCCAATGCTCTACAGCAACCATACCACACTGTGCTGCAGCCGGCCAGGATGTCTCGGTAGGAATTTTACTCCCGGGAGCCTTGCCCACCCCAGTCTTCTCATGAAATGCAGATGCTGCTGCACCTTCCTGACAAGTGAGGAGATGTGTTTCCAAGATAGATCACTTGTTAAGTCGACTCCAAGGAACTTGGTGCTCTCTACTCTCTCCACTACCAAGTTATTCATATGCAATAGAGGGTGGTCATTCCTTGCACTCTTGAAGACTGCAATCATCTCCTTTATCTTGTCCATGTTGGGATTAATTTTCCACCTCTTCTCTGTATGACTAATCATTGTTATTGACGAGGCCAACTACTGTCATGTCATCTGCAAACTTGAAGACTCTTGGAGATGAATCTGGTGTTTCCACCAGTAATAGGCTGAGCACAAGTCCTGAGGTGCTCCACTGTTCAGCATGACAGTACCCAATGTTCTGCTGCTGACCTGAATAGACTGGTCTTTCAGTTGGAGAGCCCAGAATCCAGATACAGCGAGGGATGCTGAATCCCCATGAGGACAGCTTCACCACCAGCTTCTGTGGAATGATGTATTAAATGCCAAGATGAAGATGATGAACAGCAGCCTGCCATATGTGGTGTCATTCTCCAGAGCATCAGGTCATGATGAAAGGACAAGGCATCAGTGGATTGATTTCTTCTATTGGTGGATTGAAATAGTTCCAGTGTCTCTAGAAGGTGCACTTTGATGTTTTCCATCACCAGATGTTCTAAACATTTCCTATTGGTGGAGATCAGTGCCACAGGGTAATACTCATTGAGGCCTGTTACTGTGGCCTTCTTTAGTATTGTGATGATGGTGGCTGTCTTGAAAGTTGTGAGCGATGGACTGCTGCTGTGACATGTTGAAGATGTCTGTAAGGACCTCTATCAGTTAGTCTGCCTCGTCCTTCAGTATTCATACCAGGTATTTGTTTTCACTGCCTCGTGTAGGTTCACCTTGGATGGGGTTCTCCTTACCTTGGCTGCTGCTATGCCTTTTATGAGGGGGACACAGAACTTGCTTCAGTGTCAGCCTGTTCTTCTCATTGAACCATGCATAGAAGACGTTCAGTCTGTCCAGAAGGGAGGTGTCTTTAACTCAGGTTTGTCTTGTGATCTGATAGTTTCTTGTTCTCTTGCCACATTCGCCTTGTGTCGCCGATGTTGCACAGTTGCTGTGGATCTTCTGTGCATACTCATGCTTCGCCTTCGAGATTGCGTGGGAGAGTTCAGCCCTGGCTATTCTTAGCGCCACCCTATCCCCTGTCCTGAAGGCTGCATCATGAGCACTGAGAGGATGCTCCAGATTACTGCATCTGCAGTTTCTATGTGTATGGGATGTCTACAAATCTGGTGTTCATAACCTGAGAAGGATGCATTTTTGTGGCTCAAAGCAATATCAAATACATCAAAAAATCTGTAATTTGAATATATGTTCATAGCATTAGCATTCAGACAGCCTATTCCTTCTTCTCTTGTGAATCAAAAACATGTCTAGGCAAGGATTGTTTTCTGTTCCAACCCTTTTTCTGATCTAACCTCTCACCACTGACTGATCATCTGCCAACCTTTATGAGGTATCCAGTGTGCAGTCTTTTAGCCATCACTTGCTACAGCTTTTAAGAGAGCCATAGAATCTCATAAATTTGTGGCCCGTTGAAATGACCCCTTGGCTGATTTCACCACCATTTTCACCAAAAAAAAATAAGATCACCTCACTTCTCAGATCTTAGAGACTGTGATACAGACTATAATCTTTTATCAATATTTATGTACTGTGTTTTACTTGTACTATGTATGAGATGCCTACTGGTCTGTTCATAAAATAACCTCTTTAACTCTGTCTTGGTAGATGTGAAAATAAATTTGCACTTGAACTTGAATTAAACGTGAAGATGGCTTATTCCTTCCATCACTCTTTTAGGATAATTTTTCTTTTGGATATGTGTTTGCTCAACTCCCTACTTATCCCTTTAGATGAATTTAAATCAATTTCCCCTCAGCATTGACAAAGGAAAATGCCCTCTAGTTCACCCTGTCACCGTCTGTCATAAATTCATATATCTCAATTAAGACTCAGTAGCAAATGGTAAACTGCAGCCGAGGCCATCTTGTCTCAATCCACTAACAGGTACCAAAAACATGCTACTGGCTGCCGTGGATGTCCATCTGTAGTGCACAGGCCAGCTGCTTTTTAAATCCAATATCAAATTTATTCACTCCTGAACCTTATGTCATTTACCATAAACCACAGGCATAATTACAACCATGATTATCTGGACATATTTCAGAATTTTTACTTATGGGAATGTTACGGATACATGCTCCTTTTTACCACCATACTATGTTTACCTGAAAAATCCCATGGTAACTTATATATGTCAATTAGAATCAATGAATCAGTCTGTAGTAACTTTTTTTTTGTCTGGAATTTAATGAAAAGCAAAAGCTATTCAAAAAAGAGATAAACTATTAAACTGGCCCATCAAAGATAGAACAGATTGTTCTTTGACAGAACAATAAATTTGCTGTCTGTTATTTTATTGTATTCACATCCTGTATAGTATCTTGATCTTTTTTAAATACATTATTTTAAATTTTTGAATATACAATTCAAAAGAAACCCCCCCCCACCACCCGCATCCCCCTTAACCCAACCTCCTCCCACCCCAAAAGAAAACCCAAAAGAAGGAAAGAAGAAGCAAGAGATTTAAACCATCAAAAGCACAACAAACAGCCATGAATCAAAGCCACACCACCATGCCAAACTCCAGGGAATTCAACATTTTAAACCCATAAAGTTCAAATAAGGGCTCCACACTTCCAAAAAAAAAGATAATTATCACATAAATTATACATTTTTTTCCAAAGGAATACATGCTCTCAATTCCGAATGCCATCTCTGTAATCTCAAATCAATCTAATTTTTCCAAGTTATGGCTATACATTTTTTTTGCCACAGCCATTTCCAACCTTAAAAGTGCAATTTGATGCTTAGTCACTCAAAGTCAAACTGAGCATTTTCACATCACCTAATGTTGGATCTATTGGTAATTGCATCTTTAAAACTTTCTCACAAAATTCCTTAAGTTGTATCCAAAAAAATTGAACCTTATCACATAGCCAAATCAAATGTAAAAAAGAACCTACTTCTTTAGAACATCTAAAACATAAATCTGAAGAAATTAAATTATATTTCATTAGTTTTGGATGAGTTAAATACAATTGTTGCATAAAATTATAATGAACTTATCTATATCAAATATTAATTATCTTAGTCATACTATCCATACATATAGATCTCCAATCATCTTGATCAATGATTATTCCCAAATCATTTTCCCATTTTAGACTTGATTTATGAATATCTAATTTAGGCATCTTACTTTGTAATAATTTATACATTTCAGAAATAAACTTTTTTGTATCACCTTCCGTAGGCAAAAAAGTATCCATAATTTCTTGATCTAACTAATCTAAGCTTGTGAACAATACTGAAAGTTCAAGAACGAAAATTACATAAATATTTTCTTTGTTATTTTTGAGATATTATTATTTTTTTTTGTACTGATATTAAAGTAGATGAGCGGGAGAACTTTTCAGCACCCATATAATTTCCTTTCTCTGTAGCTAGAACAGTGTTGTCTATATAGTCAATGCCCATTTTTTATGTAACCCTTTTTATTCAGTGCTATTGCCATGTTGTACTGCATGTTGTAATTCACGAGTACCAATGCATGTTCTCATGTAGAACAATGATGTTCATAATGAAACTAACATTGCAGCAAAATGGAATGATTTTAAGCATCGATGTACATGTGTATAGGGATGTATATGAGTTTATGTATGTATATGTGCATGTACTGATATGTGTCATGAGTAAGGTTAGTATGTACTTTCATTATAAAAATCGGCGCAGAGACTTATGGTGTGAAATTGAAATGTGTTGGAAAGTGTGCCAAAAGTCTATCTTATTATTTATTTATTTATTTTATTTATTTTATTAGCAGAGTCTTTATTTGGACGGTAGCACTGGCTGATTAGCTGAATGAAGCAGTATCTATATCTCTTCCAGATCAGTATGTTGAGGAACTAACTTGGATGAGGTCTTCTTACATCTGAGAATGAGAATGAGCAAGGTTTGCCATGAGAAAGGTTAAAATGACAATATTATGGTAAAGAATGAGCATAAAATGATACAATTTTACAGTGTGAAAATAATGTAATTCCATCAAAAAAGAAGGGTCTTAAATTTTGAAATAAAGGAGACTATTAGGTACGAAGGGAGAGTCGGATGTTCTAGAAATGCAATGATTAGGACTGAAAGAAATAACGTAGTCCATTTATGGTTGTCAGAAAAAAAAAGGAACAAATGGGCTGCAGGCCTGAGGATTTGGTCCATTGTAGAACTCATAAAATCTGGTCCAAAAATTGAAAGAGAACATTCAGATGGAATGTAGGAATTAACTAGCAAGAAGCATAAAAAATAGTCCATAAGAGCTTCCAAGATATGTAAAAAGGAAAAGAATAGGTGAAAGTAAGTTTCTTAAATTTAGACAGGAAAATCTATAATGCAGGATAAGGAAACCGAGGAATTAAATAACTGCCTTGAATAGGTCTTCAAGGAAGGAGACACAAGAAATCTGCCAGAAATACCAGAACAACCATAGGTCTGGTAAGAATGAAGATCGGAGAGATATGAAAATGAGAGTTTATTGTCATATGTTACATGTCATATTGTTACATGTTTATGCTCTCCTCCAACCCCTTGCTCATGTTGCAAATGGACCTTTCCCCCCTTTCCCACTATTTGTGTCAGATGTTTATTTTAAATTAATTTTTGGGATGCAGGCCTAACTTACAAGGCCAGCAAGTATTGCCCATTTCCAATTACCCTCATGAAAATGGCAGTCAGCTGTCCTCCGTAACTGAATGTTGTCAGGCATTTTGGAAAACATATTGCTGGGCCTCTACATTACATTTAGACAATTTACATTCAGATTTGGGAGGGTTGGAATGGAAATGATACATGTGCTGGCATTGCTACATACTGAGGGAAATGGTTCATTTTCAGTATGAAGGATATTAAGATGAGAAAGAGGGATAGTATAGTCAGGAGAAATAAGAAATGTAATACATAATAATGCTGGAGAAACTTAGCATGTCACACAACATCCATGGGAAATAAAAAAAATAGCAAATGTTTTGGGCCTAAGCCCTTCATTAAGAATCAGGAAGAATAGGTAGACACTTTAATAAAAAGGTTCGGGGAGGGGGAAAAGAGTGGAGAGGAGGTATGAAGGGGAAGGGAGAGAAGCACAGGCTATCAGGTAAGATACAGATGAGAGGGTGGAAGAGAAAGAAGTCAATATTAATGCTGCATGTTTGGGGACAGATGAGACATAATGTGAGGTATTGTATGTATAATTTGCAGGTGGTCTCAATCTGGCAGAATGAAGCCATGGACAGACATGTTAGTGTGGGAATGGTGAGTGGAATTAACATGGTTGGTGTTGTGTAGAGGACCCGTGGCCTCTCTTCCTGTCTGGAATGTGTGTATTGTGAATGGTCACGGGTCCTCCCTGTTTGAAACTTATTCAGAAGTCATATCACTTGCCAATCAAGGCTGGACTCTGGCCACCCATTAGGGCACACCTTGTCATTGGCTAAATCAAATCACCTTGAGCCATTATTGGCTAGAAGCACAGATTAGCACTGTATATAGTACCAACACGCAGCACATTGTCACTCTCTGCCTTGTGTTCCAAGCCCAGGTCACTGCTCCATGCCAGGTTGCTACTGTGGACATCGCTGGAAGGGTTACAGGTAAAGTGTGCATTGCACTGAAGCTGAGTCATAGTATTGCAATAGATCAATACTTGTAGTAGAGCCACACTCCTGTTGATCAGGGAAACAGGACCGTTTGTAAAAGTCCCTGTTTATAGTGTGTGAGTGGGGTCGAATATAGGTACCGTTGTCGGAGTCTAACAGATGTTCAAGGTCAACGTCTATATTGTGGCTTAAGTGAAACAGTATGTGTAGTGTGCGAATGGGGTTGAATATAGATTTACCATTGTCGGGGTCTAACTGATGTCTGAGGTGAATGTCTGTATCGTGGCTTACGTGAATAGGTCATTGTGAACCATTTAAATTTCTCCCCTGTTTGTTGCCCATATGTTAATCAAAGTCATGTGTGGTTGTAACACTTGTGTCCAGACTCATCTCTCTGTGAACACATCGAACCTGGTACTCTTCCCAACACAACAGTTAGCGCTATGAGCCGGGTTCAAAAAGTTACAACTGGACACACATGGAGTCTTAACCATGTGAGAGATCATAAACTATGTGTGATGTGATGTGATGGGTGCCTGTGTGATTGTGTACCTACTCACTGACAGGGACCACATCACTGATTTCAGGGGGGAGCAGGAGGCGATCCTTAGGGATCCCAGGATCATATTGTAAAATCCATGGGTGTGTAATACGCGTCGAAAGAACCAAAGACTTGTTGATCCAAACCAAGGCTTTTATTAACTAAAAGACTGGAGCATATCACAAGTAGGTCGACCAGTCCAGAATGACCTGGTCTGGCTAGAAGCATCCTTTAAGACCTGTCAGTAGGTGTGGCTACACTCTCAGCCAATCACAGTCATCTTACACTACCATCTGTACATATGTACATATACATATTGGTGATAAAATCTGTACTATCACAGGGTAGACTGATGACTGTCAGGGGTTCCGCCGTTTTGCAGCATGGCTGGCCAGCCATGCCATGCCAGTTGATTGGGTCGACAGGTTGGACCCACATGGAGAGAAGATAGGGCACCATGTGGTCTCTGACCTGGAGTTACTGGGGTTTCCCAAGGCTGGGGGGTTGTGGGCAGCCCTACATTTACTGTTAGCTTTACTTAGGCACCAATTAAGTAGTCAGGGTGCCCAGAATGATAGGGAGATAGAACCCCTGCAACATGAATGTGGGAACTTCAGGAGGCACTGCAGATTGCCTAATGGCAAGTGACCAACTTAGAATTTAAAATTATGGAGCAGCTTACAAGCTGATTGAAACACAGCAGCTGCAAGCAGATCGCTGGTCTGGCTCACAGCTTGACCTAGGAAAGGTCTGAGCCGTTGCCCAGCAGAGGAATAGGTATGTGTGGATGGATGGTGATAACCTTGAGGAAATTGTTCCATCACATACTTCCTCCTCCTTGCATGCACAAGCCATTTCAAGCCCGACCAGTAACCAAGCGGTCGCGGGTCTGCCATGAGGGCACCCGAATGACTCTCCAAAATTTATTTATTTTAAAAATTTAGAGATACAGCACAGTAATAGATCATTTCGGCTCATAGTTCCATGCTAGCTGATATACATCCAATCAACCTAAACCCTGGTACATTTTGAACAATGGGAGGAAACTGGAGCCCCCAGAGAAAACCCATGTAGGCACAGGAATAACATACAAACTCCTTATAGACAGCATGAGATTCAAACCCTGGTTCAATCCCAATGTTAACCACCATGCCAACTGGGGAGGCAGCTGAAAATGGGCGGACCTCAGGTGGGCATGTAGGTGGTCACTGTGAGATTATTGAGTCCCGGGTCTACTCTGCTAGATATCACTAGTGGCTAGATGAACACAGCCATGCTGCTGTTTTAGTTGGAAGATGAGGGGACTCCCAATTCACTTCTCTCTCATCAGGAAGTGAGCAATGTGGTCAGTCTGTCTGACCAACAGATGGATTGCCAATGCCTTACAGGGCTGCCAGAAGGGGCCAATAATGCCCCCCTCTCTAGTTGGTTCTTGTATTGGTTTAGAAAACTTTCTTGAACACATTTTACAAACTCCAACCCATCCAGCCCTTTTACAGTATGGACATAAGAGCCAATGTGTGGAAAGTTAAAATCTCCTACAATCTCCACCTAATTTTTATTGCACATATATGCTATCTCCTTACAAATTTCTTCCTCTAATTCCCTCAGACCATTAGGTGGTCTATAATACACTCCCATTACTTTTTTCATGCCTTTCCCATTCCTCAATTTCACCCAAATAGCCTCACTGGATGTGCTCTCCAATCTATCCTGCCATAGCACCACTGAAATGTTTTCTCTAACAAGCAATGTGACTCCTCCACCTTTTATCCCTCCTGTTCTATCATGCCTAAAGCAACAGAATCCTGGAACATTTATCTGTCAACCATGTCCCTCCTGCAATCAAGTTTCACTGATGGCTATAATATTATATTTCCATGTGTCAATCTATGCTCTAAGCTCATCCACCTTTCTTATAATGCACCTTGCACTGAATTAAATACACTTGAGAGAATGTTCCCCTCATTCACTCCTTAGATTACCATCTACTTTTACCAATGGGAGCATTGGATCCAGTAAATAACCTCTAAAGATTCGCATGTGATGTGCTGCTTCACATGGAAGGACTGTTTGAGGCTCAAATAATGGTGAGGGAGGAGGTGCAAGTGCAGGTGTAGCATTGCTTGTGGTCACAGGGGTGACGTTCAGAACTTGGATCAATATTTATCCATTTGGGCATTGATAGCTTAGTATAAAAACTTCCTTTAATGCAGTGGACATTAGGTTAATGGGGTTCTTAGCATGAAAAATCCCAAATCTGGTTCTAAAGTAAAAGAAGTGCCAAAGAGCACTACAGGAAAACTATAACAGTTAGTGTAGTGTTTGGGACACATCTATTACAGTGACAGGGGTTTGAATCTGGTGCTATCTGTAAGGAGTTTGTACATACACCCTGTGTCTGCATGGGTTTCCTCCGGATGCTCCGGTTTCCTCCCACTTGGAAACGTACTTGGGGAGGTATAGGTAATCTGGGTGTGATTGGTGACATGAGCATGTGGGCCAAAAGGTCCTGATATTATGCATATTGTATGTCTAAATTTAAAAAAAAAATTGGTCTTCATTGTGTAAAATTCCTCCCTGTTTCTCATCACTAACAGAGAATACAATTCAATCTAAAACCTTAGCAGACAACTTGCAACTCATTATTATGTTATTTTAAACCATTGACCATGGCTAACAGTAGAAAAACAGCACAGCTGCATCACCAACACTAAATTTAGATTATTTTTGAGGCCTATACATCAAAATTAGCAAATATGTTCCATCATTTATGAGAGCCAGCTTCTATAAACATCTAAATTGCATTGTCATTTTAGTGGTTAACAATATTAACTCATCAGAGTTAAAAGTAATAATACTTGCAGACAGTCACATAACTAACCTCCAAACCTACAACAGGTTTGAAATAAGTGTATATTGATATGAAGTTCATCAATGGGCCAGAGTTGGTCAGAAAAAAAAACTGCTCATATGTAAGCTTGTCATTTCACACCTCTCACTCAGATATTTAAACCATGGTGACAATTGTAAAACCTACAGGGAAGGGAATTACGGCAATTATCAGAGTGAGCACATGTGTGTTGAACAAGAAACAGCTGTGTTTATACCACACATGCTGTATAGAGCAGCAGCAGTTTATTTTCAGGTTTATCAGTAGGTCAGAACTATTTTTAAACAATTGATAACGTCATATTCATAGAATTTCATCACATAATTCTCAGATGTGGAAGTGAGAAAACAATACTTAAAAATGTATTAATTATATTGTCTCTATGTTTATAGATATCGTAACTAAAATTCTTTGGCATCAACTTCAAATTCATAATATAGATGGCATGACCTCCCAAGAAATAAGTGCTCACCTCCCAGATTCCCTAGATGGCCTTGTCATGTCGAATAAAATGTATCCTAAACTTGAATAAAATATCCTTATAGTGGTCCAAATATATCATAGTTCTTGAAATAGTTGCAAATCATTTTTCCAAATACAATTTTTTTTCTGATCCATTTCTGGATACTAGAGGTGAAACTGAAATTGCTCTCCATTCTGAATTATAAATTATTAGGTATTATAAACAAAGTTGGCATTACATTACACGGCCATGGCTGATTAAATTTGCTACTCCTTCATATGCAAAAAGAGGTAGTTTGCTCCATGCATTTCTTCATATGGATTCTTAAATTGTAGCAAAAATTATACATTCTCGGTGTTTAAGAAATAGTTTTTTGAAAATTGTACAAATATGTTTGGCTACTAGATAGAGGGATTTAATGGGATAGAAAGAGATAAATAATTACTACCGGTGAGGATAGGGCAGGCTCAGCATCATTGGGGGGGGCATTTGTGGGCCACGGCATCCCCCTCCCCCCTCCCCCCCATGACCTACAGTGCTCTCCGTGTGGGCTATATATTCTCCTTTGGACTGAATGAATTCCCCCATGGGCAGTCTTCATTCTTTCCACATTAGGAAGATATGGAGTTGAAGGGGGAGATATTGGTAATGTTGGGAAAATAGTTTGGATGAAAAATGGGCAGGCAGTGGGATTGCTCTCAGAGCCAGCAGGGGTTTGGTGGCCTGAATAACATCCTTCTATGTCATATGAAACTACATAAAGTAAGATATATTGTGACTACTTATACCAACTGTACTGTCAAGTATGGGACAACTTGATTTGTTATCCATTTATTTCTGATTATTAGTTTCACTGGTTGTTTACAAATTGTGCTCATATTAAGCATTACTAACCTTGGTAGACATTAGCATTTGAAGCTTGCAGTTTTCTGTTTTATTCAATTTTATAAAGGCATTTTAAAATCTTTATTATCTAATATTTTTACCATCAATCAAAACTCTAAATAGTAAACTGTCATTCTGTCTATTGTGAACTTTCAAATATGATGGGCGCAGATGACCCCAAAACCTAGCAGCAATAGGAATTCATCAAGACAAATTGTTACTTAAACAAAGGTTGCTTTTAATTTTCTGTAAACATATAAACAGGATCAAACTTTAACTTATTACTATTAACTTCTTATCCTAACTTAACCTCCTCCTAATTCTAAGTGGGCATATATGTAATGTGTGTGTAAGTTCAGAAAAGTTCTTTGATTCACAGTCCAATCTCACTTCTCCCTCCTCCAAGTTCACCAGTATCAGGTAATTCTTATACTGTACACAGAATTTAACATTTATGAATCTTCACCAGGCTTTGGTGCTTGAAAGGCAAATGGTTACTGCTCAGGATGGTTCTTGTCAGTTTTATGAGAGAGGTTTGTTGCTCGTTGGACATCCACAAACAGATTCCTTCTGATCAGCCACTTTATTTGTGTCTTGCTGAAGAAACTTATCCCCTCAGGGTTTTCCAGATGATAACCTCTTTCTTTCAGGTCACCACAGAGTTCTTTTTCTGTTTCCATTATCTCAGGTGAAACATTATACAGCAGCCATCTCCTCTTGTATGAACCACAAGTGATTTGAACAGGCTGAACTCAGAACTCATAACCCATCTTCAAAATGGAAAACCAGCACTCTCTCTCTCTCTCTCTCTCTCTCTCTCTCTCTCTCTCTCTCTCTCTCTCTCTCTGTCTCTCTCTCTGTCACACTTAGAGAAAAGAAAGCTGTTTAACTCTCTCTGCTTGCAAAACCATATGACCCTCCTAAAACAGCACCCTCCACCAAAACAGCTTGCTGACTCCCAAAATCAATTTATGAGAGAACTTATCAATTTCCTGAGATGGGCCTTTCCATTTGCACCTCGTTGTGAAAATCTCCAGCACAGGAGTCTATGTCTTTGCAGACTTGTAGGCACCATCTTATGCATAACTCTTGCTTTTTAAAAACTGAGATCTGTTTTGATGTGTTTGTATCTGTTTGTGACCTGTCTAAAACCACACAATCTATCTTCCAAAAACATATCTATACATTATACTTCTTCAAGAATATATGAAATGCCACTAGAAAGAGATTGGTGAAACAGGAATACACAAAGTAGATAGGAAGTAAAGAAACTATATTAAATTCAGGCAATGCACAATCTGCTGAATTATCTCAGGAGGTCACACAACATCCATAGAAAGTAAAAGACAGTCAATTTTTGGAGCCTGAGTCTTTTTTTGAAACAGTAAAAAGTGTCGTGGAACAAAAGGAGGAAGGGAAAGAGGAGGAATAACATCTAACAGAAAAGAGCTAATAGGTGGATACCAGCAGGAGGGTAAAAGAGAAAAGAAGCTGAGAAATAATAGGGGGAAAAAGGGCAGAGGACTAAGAACAGTAGTTCTTTAATAGGAGAAGGAAGGATAGGGGACAGGAAGCTGCAGGAAAGAGGATAGGGGTAAAGAAAGAGAGAACAGAGATAGCCCTTGTATAAAGGAAATTGGAAAAAGAGCAAATGAAAAAATAATAAAGAATGGGAGGGCATTGACAAAATCAGAGCAGATGGAGTTATAGAATAAGAGTATCAAAATCGACAACTATAAAGTGAGAGCTCTTTATATATTTTTGGCTCTCCTTAAGAGAGCTGGCTGATGGGGTGGGAGGGTGGGTGGGATTTTCTTTCTTTCTGATTTTTTATTGTTTTTTAATATATATATATATGTGTGTGTGTGTGTGTGTGTGTGTGTGTGTGTGTGTGTGTGTGTGTGTGTGTGTGTGTGTGTGTGTGTGTGTGTGTGTGTGTGTGTGTGTATATATATATATATATATATTTAAAATTGTCTTTATGGAATGTATGCTATATTATTACTAATGATCTTTCAAATAAATAAAGTTTAAAAAAAAACTATAAAGTGAGAGGAAATCCCATCAAAATGAGTTAAACAGTCTATACAACTATCCAAAGAGTATCACAATAAATCTCAGAACTGGAGGTAATCCTGTGATAGGAAGAAACCATATCATATTGATAGACAAATCTATAGAGAAAAAAAGGACTGGAGTCAAAATATTTAGAAAAGACATAAAAAGGAGGTGGAGTGGAGATACTTATTCAGTGTGACAAATTAACTACAACAAATAATTTTTGCTCACAGAAAACCAAAAATAGAATCCATGTTGAAAGAGATAAAATATCAGAAAGGAACAATCACAATAATTGGTGGAATCAAAAAGTCACCTCTTAATGGAAGTGAGGTGATTGATGAAATGTGCAAACAAATTAGGGATATGATTCAAAAGGATGGAATAATAATCATGGGATATATGACTACCCCTGTAACATTTGGACAGTGAATATTTAAGAAAATCAAGCTCCTCCAACGTCCAGAAAGATCCATTCTAACCAAACAAGGTTGCATTTGTGATTGGATGAAAGGTTTCATATAAGAAAACTAAAGATAGGGGAACAAAAGGGAAATAATGACCTTTAACATCCTGCAATTGGCTTTTCATGTTGGCCTATAATTTTTGTGAAAACTTGGTTTGTGTGGAACCTAATGTGTACATCAAATTTCATTAGCCTTTTGAATTGATTTCAGTGTTGTTAAATGAACTAAATCAGAGAGGAGCTGCACAATCTAGCAAAGGTCCTTGTCTGTTTGCCAGCTATGATACATTTCACTCGAACTGGAATCAATCCAAATTTATTTTGATGATTTGATAATGAGTTACTTGATGTGAAGAATGCACTCTAATGCCTCTGTTTTCTAACTTCCAAAGGTGCGCTGTGGAAAATATACTGACTGGTTGCATTGGAGCTTCATTTGTCTGCTTGACTGCCCAAGAATGCAGAAGGCACCAGAAGGTGACAAACAGCGAGGTCAATCACAGGCACTGACCTCCCAGCCATTGAATACATCTGTCTATGCAACCAACATCATAAAGGTCCCCAAATATACTGGTCACAACCTCGTCTCACAGTTACCAGGCAAAAGGTCTGAAAACCGGCACCTCTAGGTTCAAGAACAGTTTCTTTCCGACAGCTCTTGTTATACTAATCAGGGATTGCTCTGATTCCACGTTAGGATTATCTGCACTATTGCAAAGTTACTTTTTTTTTTGCACTAGGATGACTGAATATTTATTATCCATCCATTTTTTTGTATTTCCTGTCTCTTTTTAATTCAATTATGTATACTTTGGCAATTGTTTTGTTGTTACTATATTTATTAAGTTCCTGTTCAGTTGTAGCAAGTAAGAATTTCAGTGCATTTTTACATTGTACAATGTATATGACAATAAACTCATTATCATGCATATACATTGAAATTTTTACTTGCTGCAGCCAAACAAGCATTTTGTGAAATACCACATTTGATTGAATTATAATGGGACAATAAATACTAAGGGGTTGTTTGGCACAGATAAGCTGGGGCTGTGGGCCTATTTCTGTACTGCACAACACTATGACTCTATGAATCCATGTGCTCACATAGATAAAAACCTTATCCAAGTGCTCTATATCTGGATGGGTCAAGTCTCCAGAATGGAGGACCATCGCCTTCCCAAGATCGTGTTATATGGCGAGCTCTCCACTGGCCACCGTGACAGAGGTGCACCAAAGAAAAGGTACAAGGACTGCCTAAAGAAATCTCTTGGTGCCTGCCACATTGACCACCGCCAGTGGGCTGATAACGCCTCAAACCGTGCATCTTGGCGCCTCACAGTTTGGCGGGCAGCAACCTCCTTTGAAGAAGACCGCAGAGCCCACCTCACTGACAAAAGACAAAGGAGGAAAAACCCAACACCCAACCCCAACCAACCAATTTTCCCCTGCAACCGCTGCAACCGTGTCTGCCTGTCCCGCATCGGACTTGTCAGCCACAAACGAGCCTGCAGCTGACGTGGAATTTTTACCCCCTCCATAAATCTTCGTCCGCGAAGCCAAGCCAAAGAAGAAAGAAGAAAGAATATCTGCAATAACAACTTAACATATATGCAGTAGATGTGGGTCCTTGCATCTACTCTGCCATTCGATAAGATCATGGTTGATCCTTTCCCTCAGAACCACTTATCTCAAAATCAAAAGAAATTATTAATCTCTATTTTGAATATATGTAATAACTAAGCCTGCTTAAGACTTTTTGAGTCAAGAATTCATTACAATCTGGGTGATAACATTTCTTCTTAACTCATGCTTGAAGGGCAAACCTCATTTTGAGAACTAGATCAGCCAAAGGAAACATCATCCCTCCCTCTGTCCTACAATAACATGAATGCACTTCAATGAGATCACAACTCAGTGTTTTAAACTGTGGAGAGTCTAGACCCTGTCTGCTTCATCTCTTTTTAATGTCATTCCCCCACCCTGGGAATCATCTTTGGTGAACCTTTGCTGAACTTCCTCTGTCAGAAGTATGTCCTTCCTTTTCTAGGAGGCCAGACAACTGAACAATATTCCAGATGCAGTGTCACCAGGGCCTTATATAATTATAGAAAAACTTCCTTACACTTGTACTCAAATTCTCTGACAATAAAGACTGACACCCATTTTCTGTAGTGTATTTTCATGTTAATGTTCAGTGATTCATGCACTGTGGCTCTCAGGTCCATCTGAACTCTAACCCCTTTCAATCTTGCATTCTTTAATGAATATTTAGCTTTCCTTCTTTTTCTACCAGACTGGGTTATATCACATTATTTTTCTCATTGTATTCCATCTGTCATGTCCTTTGACATTCACTTAGCTTCATTATATCCCATGATGCCTGTCTACGATTTTGTCACAATCTCCCTGCCAAACCAGCTTCATGTTATCAACCAACCTGGACATTTTTATTTGGTATTTCAGTAATGTGCATTAACTTAGAGCTCTGAGCAGCAACCCAAACCTTCCATTAGGCTGTGCAATGGCTCAGTATGAAAGAATAACAATACAATTGTTCATGGCATTTAAAATGGATAAAACATCTTCTTAGTCACTTAGCATCATGACCAGTGGTCTCAGAATCTGAGAGAGTGTCCAATTGGGCACAGGTCTTCTGTCAGTGGAGCTACATGCATAGGTTGCAGGATAAAGTCCATGCAGTTCTGTGGGACTGATGAACAATATCCTGTAAAAGTGAAAATCATCCCAAATAGAGTAAAACCCCTAGTATCCGGCACCTATGGGGATTGGCAGATTCTGAATGTGTACTTTCTAGTTGTTTGAGATTTTCTCTCATAATGCCTAACTAATATATCTGGATTAAGAATAAACATTAAAAATGAAAAATACTGCACTGTACTTATACTGAACAAATTTCACTTGCATGTACAGGTACACAATCCTTTATCCGAACATCTAATATTCAGAAAGCTCCAAAATTCAGCAAGTGGGGAGAGAGACAGCAGCACGAGTCGGGCGGACGAGGGGGAAGAGACTGGGAGTGTGAGTCAGGCAGGTAAGGGGGAGAGATGTCAGCGTGAGTCGGGTGGGTGTGAGACCTGCAGCCAGTCAGGCGGGCGAGAGACCGGCAGTGTGAGTCGGGCAGGCAAGGGGCAGAGATAGGAAGTGTGAGTTGGGCGGGCAAGGGGGAGAGACTGGCAGCATGACTGGAAGGGGGTTGGGGTGGATACAGCAGCACAATTCAGAGCACACTGTCCCCCAAGGGTTCCGAATAAACGATTGTGTACCTGTATATATAAACCTTAAAAAAATTACTTTATTTTCAATCACATTCTTTGCAAACATTTAACCTTCAATGCATTTGTAGGTGCCTCCTCTTCACCAGCCACCCAAAAGAGAAAAAATAACATTATAGTTAATTAACCCCCACCCTAAGTTTACAGATAAAGCCTCTGATCGGGGTGACTCTTAATAAGCAGGGATAAGCAGACACCTTAACAGAGTCAGCTCAACAGTGAATGGCATCAACCACCTCTTCATCCTGGGTGAAGCCATTGCTGTTTCACACAACTTTATTCAAACAGCTACGATGAGCAAAGAATGACCAAGGCACTCCACCAACTGAATATTTGCTCCCATCTTCACCAAAGATTTATGTGTTACTTCAGAGAAGATTTACTTTTACAATTTTAAACTAAGGTATTTTTATACCTATTTATTATTATTTCTTTTAAGTCTTTTTATTTATTCTCATTTTTACTTGCCAGTTGCTTGAATTCCAGATACCAGGGGTTTTACTGTATTTCTATATATTTATTTAGATTATTTATATGATCATTATGTACTGTGTATTGCGTATTTTTGTACGTGCACCATCTGCTGTTTTATTGGTTGTGAATAAATACACACACACACTTTTAATACACACATGTTACACTTTTAAATATCTAGGAAAGCATTAATGCTTAGTAATGTTTTTATTTTAAATATAGGCTCCAAAAGATTTAAATCTCAGAGGTTTTCCTCATTCTTTACCTGTATTCTTTAATTTACTGTTTCACCTGCTCCATTTTGGTCATGCTTTGTTTACCATCTCTTGAAGATGATTAACTGAATCACTAAAGGTGGACACAACCTCTGCTGAAGGAAATGATGTGGAACTGTGGTAAACTGCAGATTTCTGAAATGGAGATTGGTAGCATTCACAATGTAATAGAAATGGAAAAATGCCAGAAAGCCTGTTTGAATCATGATATGACAATATTACGTTGAATAGAAAATCATGTGAATTGGAAACAAGTGCAACATTTTCTCCAATATGTCAAAGAGTATACGATGTTGCCCATTCACTGCAACTGAAGGCTTGACGTTATTTATTATACCCTTGATTCTGGATATCCTTATTGTTTAGTGTTCTCAGCATGGTGTCCAAAACAAACACAATACTCCAAATGGGACTTCACCAGCATCTATACAATTGCATCATGAGCTCCTAACTTCTATACTCAATACTATGACTGAGGAAGGCCAATGTGCTGAAAGCCTTTTTGACCTTCCAATCTCACTGTGATGACATTTTCAAGGTACTATGTACCAGTACTCATAGATCACTCTGTTCTTTCACACTCTCCAGATACGTACTATTCCTTGTCTAAGACCCATCTATGTCATAGCTCCCAAAATATAACACTTCAGATTTCTCGGCATTAAATTTCATCAACCATTTCTACACCCATCTGTGCAAGATCCTGCTTCTGCCTTTGGCAATTGCCTTCACTATCAACAATATTAGACTCTTTAGTATCATCTGCAAAGTTGCTAATTTCCCTTTATACATTTTCATCAAAATCTTTCCACACTCCTGAAGAAGGCCTCAGGCCCGAAACGCCAATTGCCTTTTACTTCCGATGGATGTTGCATAACCTGCTGAGTTTGTTCATCACTTGCATGTACTGCATCTGCAGATTTTCTTGTTTACCTACATTTAATTCTATGCCACCAATAATAAAAAAGGGCCTTGAGAGACATATTGCTCTACTTCATGCATGCTGTGGTATTTTAATTGTTGAGTTTAACTGCTTCTCAACTAGATTAATTTTCAATTTATGATGCAAATGAAGGCTTTTAGTTGCCAAATAACACAAACAGTGACAAATTTGGCAGGTTCACAAATCAATTGAAAATGCCAAAGAGATTCATTCTGTATATACAATCTGACAATGTACATAGCAAAGAAAGAAACAAACAAACGGTAATATATGTGAACATTGAAAGCTCTAACCTTAAGCCTAATTGCACCTTGGAATAATCCTGTCCGTATCTGAGGATGATATGCATGCTGTCTTCAGGAGAGTGAATCTGAGTAAACATCTGACCTAGATGGAGTAGTATTACAAATCTGTGCTGATCAACTTACCAATGTATCCACTGGCACCTTCAATATCTCACTCCAGCAAGGCATGGTACCCACCTGATTCAAACAAGAGACAATCAAACCAGTGCTCGAGAAGAGCGTAATGACTTGTCTTTATGATTATCAACCAGTAGCATTTACATCAACAGTGATAGTGTTTTGGAAGACTAGTATTGAAGCATATCAGCTCCTGTCTGAGCAGCGACATGGATACATTCCAGTTTGCCTATTGTGGCAACAGGTCTATGGCAGATGCCATCTCACCGGCTCTACACAAACCCCTGGAACACCTGCTCAGTAAAGATGCATTCGTCAGGATGCTCTTTATGGCATTTAACATCATCATCCCTTCAAAATTGATCAGCAAAATCCAACACCTGTGACTCAACACCTCACTGTGAAATTGAATCATGGACTCCTTCATCTCCAGATCACAATCAGTGATCTTTCCTGGACCCAACACTCTAATGTCATCATGAAGAAAGCACATCAGTGCCTCTATTTCCTCTGGAGTTTGCGGAGGTCTTGTATGACACCAGACACCCCGCCAAATTTCTACAGATGTGTGGCAGAAAGTCTGCTGACCATCTGCATCATGGTCTGTTATGGGGACATCAATTCCCCTGAGGAAATGCCCTCCAAAAGATAGTGAATACAGCCCTGGACATCACAGGTAAAACCCTCCCCACTGTTGAGAACATCTACAGGGAACGTTGCTGTCAGAGCAGCAATCATCAAGGATCCAGCCCATTCTGTTCTCGCTGCTGCCATTAGGACAGAAATACAGGCGCCACAAGACTCGCACCACCTGGTTCAGAACAGCTGCTACTACTCCACCATCAGACTCCTCAACAACAAACTCAGTTAAGGACTCTCACTTGTTCAGTTTTTTTATTAAAATAAATCTCTCCGTATGGCACAGTCAGTTTGTTTACATTCATTATCTACAGTTCTTTATTTGTTTACATGTATACAATGTATACGATGTGTAGAGTTTTTTTTGCACTGCTATTAAATGGTCCTTCTGCCGTGCCCGCGGAAATAAGAATCTCAGGGATGTCATGTATGTATTTTGACAATAATCTGAAATCTGTATTATAAATGAAAAATGTAAGCCCTGATTAAAAGAAGAGGAAAACATCAAGTGTTTATAATAGGTGAAGTGAAATTGCAGATGCTGGAGTCTGGAGCAAAAAAAGTGAATGGTTGAAGGATCAGTGTGGGTCAGAAAGCATCTGTGGAGAGAAATGGAGAGTTGACATTTCAGGTTGAAACATTGATCCACCATTTTCCTCCACATATTCTGTCTGACCTGTTGAGTTTCTCAGGCATCTTGCTTTATTTTTGCCAGCACTTATAAAAGACTAAAAGGATATCTATTTCAAACTGTTGTCCACAGCTCAGCATTCAATGACATCATACCTGCAAAACTCATGACAGACTGGAGGAACTGGGACTCTGTTCATCCCTCTGCAACTGGCTTCCTGAGTTCCTGATCGGCAGACCCCAATCAGTGCAGGTCACCACCTTGTTGACCATCAATACATCGACACCCCAAGGTTGTGTATTTAATCATGACTATGTTGCTACGTTTGACTTCAATGCATTCCATAAATTGGCTGACTTGTTGTTTGAATAAATGGAAATGTATGAGTCAGATACAGGAGGGAGATCAAGAGTCTGTTTGGGAGGTGCCAGAACAACAGTTTTCTTTTCAATGCCACCAAGACCAAGGAACTTATTGTTGATTATAGGAATGGGAGGCAGATTGACCATGCACTAGTACGCATTGATGTGGCAGAGGAGGAGAGGGTTAATATTTTCAAATTCCTGAGAATTCACTTTTCCAAAGACCTCTACTGGAGCTAGCCCATTAAGGCAAATGTAAACAAAACATACCAATCCATCTACTTTCTGAGGAGATTTGGCATGACATCAAATACACTACCTAACACGTACAGGAGCACCCTAGAAATTATACTGAATGACTACATCAGAGCTGGCTTAGATTGGGTATACAGGGACCAGGAATGCTGCTAAAAGTAGCAAACATAGCCAGGTCTATCGCAGGCTCTGACCTCCCACCTATTACACACATATCTGTGAGGAGCTACCTTTAGAAGGCACCAACCTCGTAAAGGACTCCTCCACTCTGGTAACAATCTTTTCTCATTGCTGCCATCAGAAAAAAGGTACAGAAACCTGCTATCCAGTGCCTCTAGGTTTAATCAAAGCTTCTTTTCAGCTCCTTATCAGGCTCTTGAACCTCCCCTTACTACACTACTCCAACACCACAAAAGGAGTGTTTACACTACTTTTTCCTTGCACAATGGTATCAGTGATTTTTTTTATCTTGCTGTCTTTTTTATTTATTATCTCTTTTTAATGTAATTTAATGTGTATTTGCTTTTTTTTACAAAGTACCTGTTCAGTACCAGGAAAAAATAATTTTGGTACATATGTACATTGTACACTGTATATGACAATGAACTGAATATTATTTTTACAAATGTCAATTCTATTTCCCTTGCCTTCCACAGTTTTCCATGTCATCGAGACCCTATTCAGTATTGATATGCTGAGTAAACCATGCCAAGACAATCTGGACAAAAATTCTGATGACCAAATATCACTTAACACTTCATGCACAGGATCATGAAGAATGCCACGAACTCAGTGAACAGAGTTCTAAAATTATGTGAAAGAACAATTCTGATTTCCTTTCTGCAGCTGATAGGCTGCTCAAAACTATGAATAAGAACAAAGGAACATAAGAAGTAGGAGCAGGAGTAGGCCAAAAATGGCCCATCGAGCCTGCTCCGCCATTCAATAAGATCATGGCTGATCTAATTTATGACCTAACTCCACCTACCTGCCTTCTCCCCATATCCCCTAATTCCTCTATCATGTAAAAATTTATCTAACCAAATTTTAAATATGTTTAATGAAGGAGCCTCAACCACTTCCCTGGATAGAGAATTCCAAACATTCACTACTCTCTGGGAAAAACTATTTTTCCTCATCTCTGTCCTAAATCTACTCCCCTGAATCTTGAGACTGTGTCCTCTCATTTTAGTTTCCCCGGCCAGCTCAAAAAACCTTCCTATATCTACCCTATCCATACCCTTCATAATTCTATATGTTTCTATAAGATCTCCTCTCATTCTTCTGAACTCGAGTGAATACAATCCTAGACGATTTAATCTTTCATCATAAGTCAACCCCTTCATCCCAGGGATCAACCTAGTAAACCTCCTCTGGACTGTCTCAAATATGGAGACCACAACTGGACACAGTACTCCAGGTGCAGTCTCACCAGTACCTTGTGCAGTTGCAACATTACCTCCCTACTCCTGAATTCAATTCCTCTAGTGATGAAGGCCAACATTCCATTTGCCTTCTTAATAACCTGCTGCACCTGCAACCTAACTTTCTGTGATTCATGCACAAGCACTCCCAAGTCCCCCTGCACAACAGCATGCTGTAGTTTTTGACCCTTTAAATAATATTCATCTCTTTTATTTTTCTTGCCAAGTGGATAGCCTCACACTTACTAACATTGTACTCCATCTGCCAGACCTTTGCCCACTCATCCAGCTTAACTATATCCCTCTGCAGACTCTCCACATCCTCATTACAATTTGCTCTTCCACTCAATTTGGTGTCACCCGCAAACTTGGCTACACCATATTTTGTCCCCTCCTCCAAGTCATTAATGTAAATGATGAACAGTTGTGGGCCTAACACCGACCCCTGCGTCACCCCACTTACCACTCTCTGCCAACCTGAAAAACTCCCACTTATCCCACTTAAAAACTACATAAGGCATAGATTTTATCTCACAGGTCAGTCATTCTTAATCCTAAGGGAATTCCTAAAAAAAGTCAAATTATAGAATTGCAGAATTGTTAGAGCATTGCAGTCAGCATTGGCTCTGTGTAGGACAGCCCTTTTCACCCACCAACTCCAAAACAGACATTAAATACCCATTTTAACTAATCTAATTTTATTCACCCATCAAAATCCTCAGATTCTATAATTTAAGTCAATTACATATGAAGGTGATTGACAGTAGAAATAAACCTACTATCTCACACATCTTTAGGTCATGGGAGGAAATGAGAGCACCCAGAGGAAACTCATGTCATTACAGGAAGAACTTTCAAACTCCACACAGACAACAGCAGAGGTGAGGATTGAACCCAAGTCACAGGAGCTATGATGCACAACACTGTGCCAATCCTATTAGTTATATTCCCAAATTTTTACCACAGCTCTTCAAGTATGCAGCAATTCCCTTTGCTTGTCACAATTAAGTTGACATCCAGCCCATTGTAGAAGAACCACGGAACTGTAGAACATTAAAGCACAGAAACAGGCCCTTTGGCCCTTCTAATCTGTGCTGAACCATTATTCAGCCTAATCCACTGACCTGCACCCAGTCCATATTCCTCCTTCCCTCCTCCATGCCCATTTATGTGCGTGTCCAAATTTTTCTTAAATGTTACAATTGAGCCCACATTCACCTGGCACCTTGTTCCACACTTCCATGGAAGAAGTTCCCCCTAATGTTCCACCTAAACGTTTCTGCTTTCACGCTTAACCCATGTCCTCTGTTTTATATCTCGCACAACCTCAATGGAAAAAGCATGCTTGCATTTATTCTATCATTAGATTTCAGATTTTTCAGATTTCAGATTTATTGTTAAAGTAGATACATAACATTACATACAATCCTGGATTCTTTATTTCTGTGAAAGAGGCAGAATACTATTTATTGGTAGTCAAAAAAAAAAACTATACACAGTGTATACATGTAAACAGATAACAAATATAAATAGACAATAAAAAAATTAATAAAGTGCACAAGCAAGAGTCCCTGATTGAGTTTGTTGTTGAGAAGTCTAATGGTAGATGGGTAGCAGCTTTTCCTGAACCTGGTGGTGTGAGTCTTGTAGCACCTATACCTCTTTACTGATGGCAGCAGTGAGAACAGAGCATGTGCTGGGTGGTGTGGATCCTTATTGATTGCTACTTGTCTCTGATAGAAGCGTTGCCTATAAGTGTTCTTGATAATGGGGAGAGTTTTGCTTGTGATGTCCTAGGCTGTGTTCACTACCTTTTGGAGGGATTTATGCTCAGAAGTTTTGGTGTCCCAATACCAGACCATGATGCAGTCAGTCAGCACATTTTCCACCTCACATCTGTAGAAATTTGCCAGGGTTTCTAGTGTCATACCAAACTTCTGCAAACTCCTGAGGAAGTAGAGGCGCTGATGTGCTTTCTTCATGATCCCATTGTGTTTTGGGTCCAGGAGAGTTCCTCTGTGATAGTGACTCCCAAGAACTTAAACCTCTCATCCTCTCCACCTCTGATCCCCCAATGATCACTGGATTTTATACCACTGGTTTTCCCTTCCTGGTCAACAATCAGCTCTTTAATTTTGGTGGCAATGAGTGTAATATTGTTGTTTGTGCACCATTTGGCCAAGGTTTCAATCTCCCTCTTGTATGTTGACTCATCACCTTTCTTTGTGCAACCTACTATCATGAAATTATCAGCAAATGTGTAGATGCTGTTATTGTCATACTGACCCATACAGTTGTAGGTGTAAAGTGAGTAGAGCAGAGGGCTAAGAACACAGCCCTGTGGTGCTCCAGTACTGATGGAGATTATGGAGATGTTCTTGCCAATCCTCACTCGCCCCTTTCACACCGCCAACTCTGTGTGGGTTAACCGGCTAATTTAGTGGGACTGTTCCTGGTCATCGAGCGGTATGGAACATCCCAACCTGGCAGGATGAGTTAAATTCAACTGTGCTCTGACACTTGGTGGGTACAAATATCAGAGGCTGGCCAAGTTAACTCACTAATCGCTTTCAGGTGGTGTGAAAGCACAAACTGCTCTCGCATAGTCACCGCTGGAGGCGGGACCCACCCTTAAAATGCCGGGTTGCCAATTAACCAAGTAAATCATGGTGCAGTGGGAAAGGCTTCCAGGTGCAGCATGTCTGATAAGTTTTCCTGCTTCCTAGGAGCGTTGGCAGTGTGAAAGGTGCTAATGTTTACACCTCATAATTTAGTATATCTCTATCAAATCTTGCCTCATTCTTCTACAGCCAGGGAATAAAGTCCTAATCTGTTTCAGCTTTATGCTCAGGAGTATTGGTGTCCCCATACCAGACCATGGTCACCACACATTGCACCACACATCTATAGATGACAAACAACAATGGGCCTAGCACTGATCCCTGAGGCACACCACTAGTCACAGGCCTCCACTCTGAGAGGCAAACCTCCACTTTAGATACTCTCATAAAGCTACCTCGCCATGAATACTGAATGAATGAACTTTCCAGACCATCCTCCCAGATGGGACCAGGTCGAAGGCCTTACCAAAATTCACATTCACAATATCCATAGCCTTTTGTTCTTCAACTTTCCTGATAACCTCCTCAGAAAACTATAAAATAGGTTAAACATGACTTAGCATGCTGACAATCCATGATTAGTCTCTGACTCTCCAAATATGTGTAGAATCTTTTAGAATACTTTCTAGTAACTTACTGATGTCAGGCTCACCGGCCTATCATTTCCTGACATTTTAGAAGCCTTTTTTTAAGCAATGGAACAAATTGAGCTATCCTCTAATCTTTCGGCACCTCACCTGTAACTGGGAACATTTTAAATACATCTGCCAGGGACCCTACAATTTCTAAACTAGCTTCCCTCAAGGTGCCAGAGAATACCTTGTCAGGCCCTGGAGATTGATCCACCTTTATCAACATTAGACAAAAAGAACCTCCTCCTCTTTAATCGGTATAGGTTCAATGACCTCACTGCCTATTCACCTTAATTCTCTAGACACTGTGCCAGTTTCCTGAGTAAATACTGATGCAAAAAACTAATGTAAGATCTCCCCGTCTCTTCTGGCTCCATTTATAGATGATCACTCGGATCTTTGAGGACCAATTTTGTTCTTTACTATCCTTTTGTTCTGAATATTCTCACAGAAACCCATGAAACTCTCCTTTACATTGTCTGCCAAAGCAACCTCATGTCTTTTTTTTAGCCCTCCTGATTTCCTTCTTAAGTTTTTTTTAAAATCTTGCATTACTCCTTGTAGCTTAAACCTGCTAACACTTCTCTCTTCTTCTTAACCAGATCCCCAACATCCCTTGGAAACCAAAGTACCTCTGCCTGTTAACTTTGCCTTTAATCTGATAGGAACATACAAATTCTGTACTCTCAAAATTTCGCCTTTGAAGGGGAAAGCAATCTATCACAATCCAGGCTTTTTAGATTCTTTCTCACTTCCTCAAAACTAGTTTTTTGCCAATTTTGAATCTCTATCCGAGGACCAGATGCCTGGTGAAACTAATGAAATTATAATCACTGGACCCAAAATGTTACCTGTCCTGTCTCATTCCCTAATAGGAGATCCAGTATTGTTCTCTCACTCTAGTTGATACCTCAAAATATTGATTTAGAAAACTTTCTTGAGCATATTTGGAAACTCTAAGCCATTCAGGCCTTTCATGCTATGGAATCCCAGTCAATATGTGGAAAGCAATAATCACCTACTATCTCAATTTTGTTTCCTGCAGCTGTCAACTATCTCTGCAATATATTTTTAATTTAAAAAAAAAATTTTCACACTATGAACCATATTGACCAAAATATACATAAACATTTCCCTCTTGTCATTTTCTCCCCTTTTTCCTCCCTCCCTTCCCTTCCTCCTTCCCATCCCCTCCCCACCTCCTCCCCACCCACTAAACATTCAATATATACGATACATTAAACCCATTAAACAATGTCATCACACAATGAAAATAAACAAGAAATTTGTGTCATCTACTTTTACACACTGGGTCAGTTCATTTCGTTTTCTTCTCATTCTGTCATTTTAGGTGGTGGAGGTCTGTGGTAGGACTTCTCTGTTGTGTTCTATGTACGGTTCGCAAATTTGTTTGAATACTGTGATGTTATTTCTTAAATTATATATTATTTTTTCCAATGGAATACATTTATTCATTTCCATGTACCATTGCTGTATTCTCAGGCTATCTTCTAATTTCCAGGTTGACATTTTACATTTTTTTGCTACAGCTAAGGCTATCATAATAAATCTTTTTTGTGCTCCATCCAAATCGAGGCCAAGTTCTTTACTTCTTAAATTATTTAGAAGAAAGATCTCTGGATTTTTTGGTATGTTGCTTTTTGTGATTTTATTTAAATGAAATCACAAAAAGCAAATTAAATAAAATTATTTAAATAAAATACATTTTTTTTAATGCCACTCTTCTCATTCAAAGCCCTGCTCTCACAGCTTCCAATGAGAGATATGAGCTGTGAGGAATATATCATAACCATTTGGAGGATAAAAAAAGTTTCCCATATCTTTTCTGCCAAAGCCTCCAGTCTGCAATCCTTGATCTCTCTGCCATTGGCTGCAGTTTTGATCTGATTACCATTTCCAAATCCATCATGATCTCATAAACTACTGAATCAAAATTCTCTCAATCTTCTCAACTCCAAAGAAAACTATTCAGAATTGTCTCATCTATCCTCAGAACTAAAACTTACAATTTCAGGAACTATTCTAGAAAGTCTTTTCTGCTCCTTCTCTGGGACCTTATCATCTTTCTGGTAGGGCAGTGACCAGAAATGCATTGGAGGTAGCCTAGCCAGTTCAGGTGAAATGGATTTGTGTTAATATTAATCTTTAACATTTAGTTGTAAGATATATACATGAAAGACTCAACAATGAAGAGGCTGTTTACATCCGGTACTGCACGGATGGCAGTCTCTTCAATCTGAGGCGCCTGCAAGCTCACACCAAGACACAAGAGCAACTTGTCCATGAACTACTCTTTGCAGACGATGCCGCTTTAGTTGCCCATTCAGAGCCAGCTCTTCAGCGCTTGACGTCCTGTTTTGCGGAAACTGCCAAAATGTTTGGCCTGTAAGTCAGCCTGAAGAAAACTGAGGTCCTCCATCAGCCAACTCCCCACCATGATTACCAGCCACCCACATCTCCATCGGGCACACAAAACTCAAAACGGTCAACCAGTTTACCTATCACCATTTCATCGGATGCAAGGATCGACAAAGAGATAGACAACAGACTCGCCAAGGCAAATAGCGCCTTTGGAAGACTATACAAAAGAGTCTGGAAAAACAACCAACTGAAAAACCTCACAAAGATAAGCGTATACAGAGCCGTTGTCATACCCACACTCCTGTTCGGCTCCGAATCATGGGTCCTCTACCAGCATCACCTACGGCTCCTAGAACGCTTACACCTGCGTTGTCTCCACTCCATCCTCAACATTCATTGGAGCGACTTCATCCCTAACATTCAAAGTACTCGAGATGGCAGAGGCCGACAGCATCGAATCCATGCTGCTGAAGATCCAACTGCGCTGGATAGGTCACGTCTCCAGAATGGAGGACCATCGCCTTCCCAAGATCGTGTTCTATGGCGAGCTCTCCACTGGCCACCGTGACAGAGGTGCACCAAAGTTCGGCGGGCAGCAACCTCCTTTGAAGAAGACCGCAGAGCCCACCTCACTGACAAAAGACAAAGGAGGAAAAACCCAACACCCAACCCCAACCAACCAATTTTCCCTTGCAACCTCTGCAACCGTGTCTGCCTGTCCTGCATCGGACTTGTCAGCCACAAACGAGCCTGCAGCTGACGTGGACATTACCCCTCCATAAATCTTCGTCCATGAAGCCAAGCCAAAGAAAGATATACTTCTTTGTAAAGTTAGCTTGTATGCTGCATTCAAGGTCACACAGAGACACATAGTTGCACTCAGTGAGAGAGGCCATTTTTGGAGTCAAAGTGTCTGGGGAAAACAGAGCTACAAAGCTGAAATTATTTCTTAATTGAAATTTAAGAACAATGAGTGTTGACTGAAAAGCATTTGTATTTACACACAGAATTCTGTTGGCAGTTGTTCAAATAAGCAAGACTTTTAATTCAATGGTTGCAGACAGGCCAGAATCTGTGGGCTCATAATTCATACTTTTGAAGTGGCTCTAAGTGAACAGAGATGCTTTTATCATATAAATGTGAATTAACTTTGGAAATTCTTCAAGAGGCCATCTGGCATGATTCAAGCTTTTAGAGAAATGAAACAGAAACAGAAATGATGTCATGTGTCATGTGATGTGACATTTCAGAGAAAAATATATTATTGGAATCAGAGACATTTTGAAACCAGAAGGAAGTTGACCATCCTGTGAATAAGGCAGGATTGGGATAAAGTAACCAGGAAAGGTACTGTTGTGTGTTACTCATGGAAAAATAGGAATACAGAATAAGTGGCTTTTGAATGAGGAAGACCACTTCTGATTGTCTCTTTAAGATAAAGAGGGCAGGTCAACCATATCCATTTTCATATGGCCACTTTGTTTAGCCCTTGTATGGGTTTGTGAAATCATCAAGGAAGAAAATAGCCGCTTCACTATCACCTTGGAAAAGAAGATAGATTTATTGTGTGGAACATAGATTCCAAAATCTCTAAGCAAGAGAAAAACAATTGTTCGTATGAAGAAACATTGCTCTGAGAACAGCTCTACAAATGAAAATTGTGAGTTTTAAAGAGGTGTAATAACTTGATGTTTCAATATACTTCATTATTGTTTTTGAGCAACAATTTAAAGAAACCTGATGCTTAACACTTACTCCATAATTTTTTTTGAATGGCAGTAAAGGCTCTGAGGTTCAACACAAAATCTTTCTGAGACTGAACTTTAAAATCATTTCTTCAGAATTATACTTTAACTGTAATGGTTTGGATTTTCACACACATGCATAAATACATTTGTGCATAATGGGGTTTAAGATAGAGTTAAGTAATTAATAATTAATAACTAAATAATTTGTTTTGAATGAACCATTTTCCATTGCTACTGATTTAGTTCATTACACAGGTCAAAGATCAACTGGTCTGTTTCCTTTTGTATGAACTTCAAGATCCCTCAACCTTCCCAACCATCATCAGAGATTTGTGCATGTGTACATCAAGGTAAATCTCTTCTTGCATTTCCGTCCTGCTACACTCTACAGGCCAATAATAAACAGTAAATAAAAAAGTAAGTACTAACATGTTTTGTTTATACAAAACTGAAAATTGATTCGAAAATATTGTTTTAAGATTAAAAATATTTTTTTCTTTCTTAAAAGGAGCCAGTATACAGCTCCAGGAAGAACTGGTAAACAATTCCCTTGCCAAGTCATCCATTATGTAACCTCCTTCCATTATGAATGTTGATGTGAAAGCAAGCTGGTAAAGTGGTGGACTGAAACCTTTGAAGTATTGTGTTAATTTGTTTAATATGCAGTCACATCCTGCTATGATGCATGATGCCTTTTGCATTTTAAGTGACAATTTGCAAAGTAGTTCACTGCTTGTGATGTGTGATATCTGAACCCTGTATTCTGAAAACAATAAAAGAAATTAAAGAGATAGGAGCAACAAAGAGACCAATTGATTGTTTTAAATATTGTTTTATGCTTCATGTTATTTCATTGTCAAGTTAAGTGGCAAACCATAAGACAAATGTTAAAGTGAAGGTTATGTTTTGGGCAAGTATCAACACTTAACCTCGTACTTGACACATTTCTCTATTTACATTCTTTGTTTTATATTTTTGGATAAATGGTTCTTCGTCTGAAGAATTTTAATTTGTAAGACAGCAGGCTTTTCATTTTTTGCCTTGCCATTTTCAAATCAAACAAAGCACAGACATATGTAAAATATGCAGTAATTTGTTTTAACCAGTGTCATGCAAAATCCCATTTTGTTATTTTTTTGAATTCCAACATCTGTGCTTTCCTTTTGAAACCATTCTAGGATTTACATTTAAGAGTTAATTGACCAAGTACAAATGAATGGACCAGAGCTATATGTAACATTATATGGAAATGGCTAATTTAAGGATTAAAACAAAGGCACAATCTGGTAGTCAATAGCCAAGTGTACAATGTTTGAACATCAATTGACAGGTGTCCATTTGGAATGGGCACGTACAAATCCAAGTTGTCATAATAGTGTTAACTAATATTTAGAGTAGCTTCTATGAATATTCAAGGTGAGATTTTTTTCAAATTTTTGTTGCCCATGAAAATATTTATTTTAAGATAACTCTCAATCAACTTTAACACAAATTGTTGGCTTTGGAAGCAGCTGAACTTTGTTATTGAGCCCAGCTTGTCCCCACTGATCAATGTGCATTCTTGCTTAGCCCACTTTCCTGCAATTGCCCCACAGAATCCCCAGTCCCCTACGATCCATGTACTTATCCAAGTGTTTTTGTAAAGAAAGTTGGTGTATCTGCCTGACTACTTTGTTGGCAGCTTTTCCTATATACCGACTACTCACAAAGTGAAGAACAGTCCCCTCACATCCTTCTAAATCCTTCCCTACCACCCTTTTAAATACCATTCAACTCACCTTATATTTATGTTCTTTCATCTTAGATTCTCTCAATCATTATCCACCTTATCTATGCCTATCATGACCTCAGTATGATTCTCATCAACCTCCTAACCTCTATGGAAAACAGGCCCAGACAATAACTCAAATAATGGCACCAACCTTGTAAACCTTCTCTATACATGTTACAAATTTATAATGTCCTTTCTGTAGCAAAGTAACCAAAACTGCATACAATATTTCTTTCTATTTTTTTACCATTTTTTAAAATATTTTTTTTATTTTTCACACTGTGAACCATATCAACCAAAATACATACAAACATTTCCCTCTTGAATATACACAGTGGCATTTTCTCCCCTTCCCCCCCCCCTACCTTCCCTCCTCCCTTCCCATCCCCCTCCAAAACCAATAAACATTCAACATATACAATAAAGCCATTAAACATGTCATCGCACAATGAAAAACAAGAAAAATGTCATCTATTTTTACATACTGGATCAAGTCATTTTTTCTTCTTATCATTTTAGGGAGTGGAGGTCCGAGGCAAGCCCTCTCTGTTATGTTCCATGTACGGTTCCCCAATTTGTTCAAATAATGTGACTTTATTTTTTTAATTATGTTATTTTTTCCAATGGAGTATATTATTAATTTCCATGTACCATTGCTGTATTCTCAGGCTCTCTTCTGATTTCCAAGTTGACATTACACATTTTTTTGCTACTGCTAAGGCTATCATAATAAATCTTTTTTGCGCTTCATCCAATTTGAGGCTTAGTTCTTTACTTCTTATATTACTTAGAAGAAAGATCTCTGGATTTTTTGGTATGTTGCTTTTTGTGATTTTATTTAATACCTGATTTAGATCTTCCCAAAACTTTTTCACTTTCTCACATGCCCAAATTGCATGTAATGTTGTTCCCATTTCATTCTTACAGCGAAAACATCTATCTGATAATGTTGGATTCCATTTTTTTTAACTTTTGGGGTGTGATATATAACCTGTATAACCAATTATACTGTATCATGCATAACCTTGTGTTTATTATATTCTTAGTTCCAGAACATAACTTTTCCCATGTTTCATTTTTTATCTTTATGTTTAAATCCTTTTCCCATTTTTGTTTGGGTTTATAGCTTATTTCATCATTTTCCTTATCTTGTAGCTTGATGTACATGTTCTTTATAAATCTTTTAATAATCATTGTGTCTGTAATCACATATTTAAAGCTGCTTCCTTCTGGTAATCTCAGTCTGTTTTGCAATTTATCCTTTAAGTAGGCTTTCAGTTAATGGTATGCAAACATTGAACCATGAGTTATTCCATATTTGTACTTCATTTGTTCAAATGTTAATAAATTATTTTCCAAAAAAACAATTTTTCTTTCTTTTAATTTCTTTTCTCTCCCTTTCTCTAAAGGAAAGGTTATCTATTGTAAAAGGCATTAGCTGATTTTGCATCAATAATAAATTTGGTATTTGGTAATTTGTTTTTTTCCCCTCTAAGTGAATCTTCTTCCATATATTGAGTAAATGATGCAATACTGGTGACCTTTTATATCGTACCAGCTTTTCATGCCACTTAAAAAGTATATGTTCCGATACTTTCTCCCTTATTTTATCTAGCTCTATCTTAGTCCAATCTGGTTTTTCCCTTGTCTGATAAAAATCTGATAAATACCTTAATTGTGCTGCTCTGTAATAATTTTTAAAGTTTGGTAACTGCAAACCACCTTGGTTGTACCTCTCTGTTAATTTATCTAACGCTAGCCTCTATAAAAATATCCTTATTATTTTCTTTAGTTCATTAAAGAATTTCTCTGTTAAGGGAATTGGTAACAATTGAAATAAGTATTGTATCCTTGGGAAGACATTCATTTTAATGCAATTTACCCTCCCTATCAACGTTAGTGGTAATCCTTTCCAATGTTCTAAGTCTTCCTGCAATTTCTTTATTCGTAGCTGATAATTTAATTTATACAAGTGGCTTAAATTATTATCTAACTTAATACCTAGGTTTTTTAGAATTCTATTGGGAATCCATCCTCTCCAGGCATTTTATTGTTTGGCAACTTTTTTTTTAATATATAGAAACATAGAAACATAGAAACATATCCTGTACTTCCTCTATTTCAAATGGTTTTATCAGTTTGTTTTGTTCCTCTTGCAATTTTTGCAGTTCAATTTTAGCTCAATCTCTTCTATTTGATCATCTTTCCCCTCGTTCTCAGTTTGGTATAATTGTTCATAAAGTTCTCATTAATCTCCGTTGAATTATATGTAATTTGTTTGTCCTTTTTCCTTGATGCCAATACAGTTCTTTTAGCTTGTTCTGTTTTAAGTTCCCAGGCTTATATTTTGTGTGTTTTTGCTCCTAGTTCATAATACTTTTTATCTTATTCAGCATGATGCTGAAACAAGCCATGAAAGACCTCAACAATGAAGACGCTGTTGGTACAGCACGGATGGCAGTCTCTTCAATCTGAGGCGCGTGCAAGCTCACAAGAGACACAAGAGCAACATGTCTGTGAACTACTCTTTGCAAACGATGCCACTTTAGTTGCCCATTCAGAGCCAGCTCTCCAGCGCATAATGTCCTGTTTTGCGGAAACTGCCAAAATGTTTGGCCTGTAAGTCAGCCTGAAGAAAACTGAGGTCCTCCATCAGCCAACTCCCCACCATGATTACCAGCCACCCACATCTCCATCGGGCACACAAAACTCAAAACGGTCAACCAGTTTACCTATCACCATTTCATCGGATGCAAGGATCGACAAAGAGATAGACAACAGACTCGCCAAGGCAAATAGCGCCTTTGGAAGACTACACAAAAGAGTCTGGAAAAACAACCACCTGAAGAAACACACAAAGATCACCGTGTACAGAGCCTTTGTCATATCCACGCTTCTTTTCGTGTCCAAATCATGGGTACTCTACCGGCATCACCTACAGCTCCTAGAACGCTTCCATCAGCGCTGTCTCCGCTCCATCTTCAACATTAATTGGAATGACTTAATCACGAACATCGAAGTACTCGAGCTGGCAGAGTCTACAAGCATCGAATCCATGCTGCTGAAGACCCAACTGCGCTGGGTGGGTCACGTCTCCAGAATGGAGGACCATCGCCTTCCCAAGATCGTGTTATATGGCGAGCTCTCCACTGGCTACTGAGACAGAGGTGCACAAAAGAAGAGGTACAAGGACTGCTTAAAGAAATATTTTGGTGCCTGCCACATTGACCACCGCCAGTGGGCTGATATCGTCTCCAACCGTGCATCTTGACACCTCACAGTTCGGCGGGCAGCAACCTCCTTTGAAGAAGACCGCAGAGCCCACCTCACTGACAAAAGACAAAGGAGGAAAAACCCAACACCCAACCCCAACCAACCAATTTTCCCTTTCAACCGCTGCAACCGTGCCTGCCTGTCCCACATCGGACTTGTCAGTCACCAACGAGCCTGCAGCAGACGTGGACATACCCCTCCATAAATCTTCGTCCGTGAAGCCAAGCCAAAGAAGATAATACCTTTGCTTTATTTTCAATATGTTGTTCTCGATCTTATATGTTTGTAATGTTTTGTATTTTATTTTTTTGTCCGCCAATTCTCTTCTTTTTGTTATAACATCCCTTGTTGCTAATTCCTTTTCTGTACTTACTATCTCCCTTTCCAACTGTTCTAGTTCCTGATTGTAGTCCTTTTTTCATCCTAGTTACATAACTTATTATCTGCCCTTTAATGAAAGCTTTCATTGCATCCCATAATATAAATTTGTCTTTCACTGATTCCGTATTTATTTCAAAGTACATTTTAATTTTGCGTTCTATAAACTCTCTAAATTCCTGCCTTTTAAGTAGCATCTATATGTTCTTGGTGGGATGTCCTCCATTTCTATTGCTTATAACAAGGGTGAATAATCAGATAGCAATCTAGCTTTATATTCAGTTTTCCTTACTCTCCCTTGAATATGGGCTGACAGCAAAAATATTTCAATCCTTGAATTTGTTTTATGCCTACTCGAATAATATGAGTATTCCTTCTCCCTTGGGTGCTGCCTCCTCCATATATCCATAAGTTTCATTTCCTGCATTGATTTAACCATAAATTTGGCCACCTTATTCTTTTTGCTAGTCTTTTGTCCAGTTTTATCCAACATTGGATCTAAATTAAGGTTAAAATCCCCTCCTATCAATATCTACATATCTTGCGTATCTACAATCTTCAAAAAAATATCTTGCATAAACTTTTGATCCTCTTCATTAAGTTCATATATATTGAGCAAATTCCAAAATTCTGAATATATCTGATACTTTATCATTACGTACCTTCATGCTGGATCTATTATTTCCTCCTCTATTTTGATTGGTACATTTTTATTAATTAATATAGCTACACCTCTAGCTTTTGAATTATATGATGCTGCCAATATGTGCCCTACCCAGTCTCTCTTTAATTTATTATGTTCCACTTCATTTAGATGCGTTTCCTGCACAAATACTATATCAATTTTTTTTTCTTTTTTCAGTAAATTTAATAGCCTATTCCTTTTAATTTTCATTAATGTTCCATTAATGTTTATAGTGATATAGTTCAACGTGGCCATCTCATATCCTGTTTACACCTCATTTCCGCTTCCTCACCACCACAATCACCCTTTTCCCCATTTTCATCCCTCAGTTTTCCCTTTTTAAACTTAATGTATGACAACACATTTAAAACATAAAATACTTCAACAACTCCCACATCCAATATTTCCTTAGCCACAAATGTCACCCCCCCCCTCTCTGAGTTGCCCCTTATCCCTTGCTGGGCAACCACAACTCCCCTCTCCATTTGGATTGCAAATGCGCTCGCACTCATTTCACAGTGATGGTTATTCTCTCCCACCCCACCCCTCCAGAAAAGACTTTTTTTTACACATATAACAAAGTTCACCCTCTTTTTTTTGCCGTACTTCCTTTCTTCCCTTCTTTAGTTCTTACATATACATTATTTTTACATCTTTATATATATTTTATCGGCATTCTTCATTCTTTTTACATCTCTTCATCTCTTCTTCTGTCCTGCAGACGTTCTGCAAATTCTTGTGCTTTTTCCGGATCCGAGAACAGTCTGTTTTGCTCCCCAGGGATAAATATTTTAAGCACAGCTGGATGTCTTAACATAAATTTATAACCTTTTCTCCGTAGGATCGATTTTGCTGTATTAAACTCCTTCCTCTTCTTTAAGAGTTCAAAACTTATGTCTGGGTAAAAAATATTTTTTGACCCTTGTATTCCAATGGTTTATTGTCTTCTCTAATTTTATTCCTTGCCTGCTCCAGTATATTTTCTCTTGTATATCTCAAAAATTTTACTAAAACGGATCTTGGTTTTTGATGTGTCTGGTTTCGGAGCTAGTGTTCTGTGTGCCCTTTCTATTTCCATTCCTTCCTGTATTTCTGTCATTCCCAGGACCTTTGGGATCCATTCTTTTATAAATTCCTTCATATCTGTGCCTTCTTCATCTTCCTTTAGGCGCACTATTTTCATGTTGTTTCACCTACTATAATTTTCCAACATATCAATTTTCTGAGCTAACAGCTCTTGTGACTCTTTAACTTTTTTTATCACTTTCTTCCAATTTTCTTCTTAAGTCATTCATTTCCATTTCTACAGTAGTTTCTCATTCTTCCACATTTTCTAATCTTTTCCCTATTTCTGTCATGACCTGCTCTAATCTATTCACTTTTTCTTCTGTACTTTTCATTTTTCTTTTAATTTCACTAAATTCTAATGTCAACCATTCTTTTAATGCTCTCATTTGTTCTTGAAAAAAAAACTTTATCTATATTCTGTCCATCTGTTTTACCTTCTATTTCTCTGTGCATATCTTGGTCTTCTTCTTCCTCTTCTTCTGTGTCTGTACCTGTTTTTGTGCTTTTCTCTTCTCTTCCTTGTATCTGTGTTTCTTCTGACTTTCCTGATGAGTTGCTTGCCTCACTTTGCTGGGCTTCTTGCTTGGCTTCTTGCTGTTGGTCCTCTTCTTCTGGGTTACTCATCTGTTGTGCCTCCTGCTGCTGCTCTTTTTCCTTTCACTCCCTTTCCTGTCACTTTCCTCTTCTCCCAGCTGAGAGCCCTGGTGTTGGGCATCCCTCAGCTGGTCATGTTGTGTTTTCCTGCTCCTCGGCTGAGCCCCCCTCCCATCAGTGTTCTCCTTCTCCTTAGTAAGCACACTTTTGTTTGGCTCTGAGATCCATTTTTGCAGTCCAGCAGTCGGGGGATCGCGACTCTGTGGGTTCTCACCAACCTCAGAAAACAGGCTCTCTTCTCCACAACAGCTCCCTGTTTCTTCATGCAGGTAAGGCCTTCTCCTTTCTCTTCCTGTGTCTATTCTTCTTTTTTTCTGTTGTTTTTACTTTTTCCTTCTTGGGTGCCATTTTCTTTCTTTTCGCTTCAAATTTATCTTTTATTTGTTATGTTTTGTATTTCTTGAATGTTGTATTTTCTTCACTTTATTTCTTCTTTTCTGGAGAGGGCTGGTATTCCCCTACCGGCCACTACTTCATCACGTGACTCCCCCACTGCATACAATAATTCAAGTGTGACCTCACCTACATTGTATAACTTCAATGTGTTTTCCAAAAACTTGGTAATGAAGGTAAGCATCCCCATTGTTCCCTTCATTATTCACCTATCTGTGCTGCCATCTTTAAAGAGCCATATACCTGCCCCCCCCCCCCCCCCAGGATCTTTCTGTTCCATGAAATACTTTAGGGCACTTCCTTGAATGGAGTAAGTTCTAGCCTCATTTAATTTACCCAAATGCAGTACCTCTCACTTTTCTGATTTGAACTGCATCTACCATTCCTTAGCCCAGTTCTCCATCTGGTCTTGAACCTGTCGCAAACATAAGTAACCTTCTTCACTGTTCTGAGTTGAACATGTTTTTTGTGTCAACAGCAAACTTACTTAAACACCCTTTTTCAAATCAATTATGTATATACAGAAATTTTCTACTGAACCCTGAGGCACTCCACTATTCATGGTCTTCCATTCTGAAAAATTGCCCTCTACAATCACTCTCCAACTCCCATCATTAAGGTGATATTTTATTATGTTGGCTAGTTGACCTCCTATCCTGTGTGACCTAACCTTTCATGCCAACTTATACCAAATGGACCTTTTCAAATGCTTTACGAAAAACAATATAAATATCATCAGATGCCTTGCCTCATCTATCCTCTTCATTAACTCTTCAAAATATTCTGTTAAGTTTATGAGTCAAGATTTCCCTTGCACAAATACACATTTGCTCTGCCAAACTTTTGCTGGCCACCTAAATGTTGATCAATGCAACCTCTCAGGATCCTTTCCAGCAGTTTGTCTAAGACGGACTGCAGACTAAGAGGTCTGTAGTTACCTAGATTATTTTTGCAGCCCTTTTTAAATAATGGTATCATATTTTCTTTCTTCTAATCCTCCAGAACTTCTCCTGACCACAATGAGTCAACAATGTCAGTCAAGACCCTAACAATTACCTTCCACAATGTTCTGGGATATAATGAACAGAGCCCACATATCTATTTTATTGAAGGTAGTTAACAAAGTCATAGCAGTAAGATGGCAACAGTGTTCTGTGGTGAGGACTGAGCTGGATTTCTTCAGCATAGGAAAAATCTCCTTCAATGCCACATCATTTTGGGATTGTTGTTGCTACAGGTATTTCTCCATAGCTAAATGAAAAACCAAACAGTTGTGTGTCACCTTATCATTCACAGCAATGTGATAGAAATTGAAGAAGCATTTCTTTACTTTGCAAGACATTTTTAATGGATATTATAACTTACAAAATAAAATTCCCTATATCAATGGTTCTCAACCTTTTTCTTTCCACTCACATCCCACTTTAAGTAATCCATATGCCATTGGTGTTCTGTGTTTAGTAAGGGATTGCTTAAGGCGGGATGTGAGTGGAAAGGGAAGATTGAGAATCACTGCTCTAGACCCAATTGTTACTGAAATATTTTACTTGAGAAAAAATTGTCATTAGCACATTTCCTTAGGAGTTATGAAACCGTGCGCATAATGAGTCAATCAGGTATGATTACTTTTTCTTTCCACCCACATACCACCTTAAGCAATCCCTTACTAATTGCAGAGGACCTATGGCATAGGGATTGCTTAAAGTGGTATGTGAGTGGAAAGAAACAGGTTGAGAACCACTGACCTAAATAATGAAGCCCAATGAGCCATATTAAAACCAATCTTCTCCTGATCCATTCTTTTGTGAAACCAAAAAATCTTCAGACTTGTAGTAAAAGCACAGAAATGCTGAAGGAACAGTACTTCTTCAAGGATAATAAATAATAAGCAGACACCTGAATTAAAAGGCTAGGGAGAAGGAAAGAAAAAGCAGAGGGATGACCACAAACCAAGACAAAGAGTGATAATTGGACATGGATATCAGTTGATTGAGCAATCAAATTCAAGAGCTGAAGACAAAGGGGTTGCAAAAGGAGAGACTCAGTAAACAGCAGTTGTTTGGGCAATCGAGTTCAACAGCTGTAGACAAAGGAGGGAGCGGTCATTGTTGGAGTGGGCTGAGTCAGAGGGGTAAGGCTTTGGCAAGAACAGGTAAGAGGCAAGAAATAGTCGGAATTGAAGTCAGAAAGGGCCACCCTATTCGTGGAACAAAAAGGATTGATTAGGAAGGCACGGGTGAGGGCAGGTTTTTTAGATATTATACATTTTATTCATCTGGTCATAGACATTGGGAATGGCAGCCAAGGAAGGGGAAGGCTCCTCTTGCAAACTGTGGGTTGTCAGGGAAGCCAGCAGTATCCCTGATGACTTCATCTGCGAGAAGTGCATCCATCTGCAGCTCAATGCCAGTTCAAGAATTGGAGCTGGAGTTGGGTGAACAATGGAACATTCAGGAGGCAGAAGGAATAATAGACAGAGGTTACAGGGACTCCATCACACCTAGGAGGCAGGAGGAGGGTAGATAGGTGACAGCCAGGAGAGGGAAAGGGATCAGGCAGTCAGTGCAGGGCACCCCTGTGGCTGTCCCCCACAATAACAAGTATACCATTTTGGATACTGTTGGAGCAAAGTGATCTACCAAGGACAACCCACAGAGATCAGGTCTTGGACATGGAGTCTGGTCCTGTGGCCAAGTAGGGGAGGGAGGAGAAGAGGTGGGCTGTAGTGATAGGGGATTCCATAGTTAGGGGGACAGCTAAGAGGTTCTTTGGAAGAGATCAAGTATTCTGGATGTTATGCTGCCTCCCTGATGGCAGGGTCTGAGATATCTTGGATTGAGTTCACAGCATTCTCAGGAAGGAGGGTGACCAGCCAGATGTTGTGGTCAATGTAGGGACTAATGGTGTAGGTAGGAAGGGTGAGGAGATCTTGCAACGAGAGTTCAGGGAGTTTTGCACTCGGTTGAAGGACAGGAACTCCAGGGTAGTGATCTCAGGATTGCTCCATGTGGTTGAGGTTAGTAATAGGAGGATAATCCAGCTTAACATATAGTTAATGACATGGAGTTGTGGGGGTGGGGGGGGGGGCTTTAGGTTTCTGGAACATTGGACTCTCTTTAAGAGAAGGTTGGACCTCTTCCAACAGGATGGTGTGCATCTGAACTGGAAGGGTACTAATATCCTTGTGGGAAGGTTTGCTAATGCTGCTCCGGTGAGTTTAATCTAGATTTTCAGGGGTATGGGAACCAGAGAGCCAGAACAGATAGAGGAGTAGACATTCTATGAACCGTTAGAAATCAATGAGTTGAATGTGGCAGAAATGTTCTCAGGTGCATCTATTTCAATGCAAGAAACATAGAAACATGGAAAATAGGTGCAGAAGTAGGCAATTTAGCCCTTCAAACCTATACCACCATTCATTATGATCATGGCTGATCAGTACCCGTTTCCTGCTTTCTCCCTAAACCCCCTAATCCCCTTGGCCACAAGGGCCACAAGGGCCAAATCTAACCTACACTTTTTGTAGTTGACAGGGAACCGGCCTCAACTACATCCTGTGGCAAATAATTCCACACATTTACCATTCTCTGAGAGAAGAGATATTTCAACATCTCAGACCTAAAAAACTTCCCCCTTATCCTTAAATTATGGCCCCTGGTTCTGGTTTTTCCCAGCATTGGAAACAACCTTCCTGCAACTTGTCTGTCTAAACCCTTAAGAACTTTATGTTTCTTTAAGGTACCCCCTCAATCTTCTAAATTCCAGAGAATACAAGCTTCGTCTATCCAACCTTTCTTCATATTCAAGTCCTTCCATCCCTGGTATCAGCCTAGTGAACCTTCTCTGCACCCCCTCCAAGGCAAGGATATCCTTCCTCAGATAAGGAGACCAAAACTGCACACAGTACTCCAGGTGTGGTCTCACCAAGGCTCTGTACAGCTGCAGTAGGATCTTTCTACTCCTGTACTTAAATCCTTTCATTATGAACGCAGATGAGCTTAGAGTGTGGATTGGTATGTGCAATTATGACAGTGTGGTCATTAATGAAACTTGGTTGCAGGAGGGGCAGGTCTGGCAGCTCAATATTCCAGGCTTCCATTGCTATAAACACAATAGAACAGGGGTGGAGGAATGAACGTGAGAGGAGTAACATTGATCGGCAGGGAAAATATCACAGCTATGCTCAGGCAGAACAGCCCTGAAAACTCATCTTCTGAGGCTATATGGGTGGAACTGAGGAATGGGAAAGGTATGACCACACTCATAGGTTGTATTATAGACCACCCAATAGTCAGGGAGAATTGGAGGAGAAAATCTGTAGAGAGATGGCAGACAGCTGCAGGAAACATAAGGTTGTGAGAGTAGGAGATTTTAACTTTCCTCGTATTGACTGGGACTCCCATACTGTAAAAGGGCTGGATGGCTGGAATTGGTCAAATGCGTTCATGAAAGTTTTCTCACTCAATATTTAGAGGTACCAACTAGAGAGAGTGCAATACTGGATCTCCTATTAGGGAACAAGACAGAACAGGTAATAGAAGTATGTGTAGGGGAACATTTTGGGTCCAGAGATCATAATTCCATTAGTTTCAAATTAATTATAGAGAAGGAGAAGTCTGATACTCAGGTTGAGATTCTAAATTGGAGAAAGGGCAATTTTGAGGAAATGAGAATGGATCTATACTGCATAGATTGGGATGTTGTTTCTGGCAAGGATGTGCAAGGAACAAGGGGACACATCCTCAAGATTCAGGGGAGTACATTTAAGACGGAGATGAGGAAAACTGTTTTTCCCAGAGAGTAGTGAATCTTTGGAATTCTCTACCCAGGGAAGTGGTGAAAGGTACTTCATTAAAAATATTTAAGGCTCAGTTAGATAGATTTTTTTAACCTAAAAAAGGAATTAAGGGTTATGGGGAAAAGGAAGATGTGTGGAATTGAGTCAATGACCTTACTGAATGGCGGAGCAGGCTTAACAGGTCAGATGGCCAACACCTGCTCATATTTTTTATGTTCACAAGATCACAATATAAAGGAACAGAACCAGGCCACTAAGCCCATCGAGTCTGTTCCGTGAATCTACACTACGCTACTCTACACTAGTTCCAATTTCTGGCTTTTTCCCCATATCCCTTGATGCCCTCACTCATGAGATACTTGATAATTTCTTGTTTAAATACTCCATGATCTGGCTTCCACTGCTGTATGCAGCAGTGATTCCACAGATCCACGACCCTCTGGCTAAAGAAGTTCTTCCTAATCTCTGTTTTATATGGATAACCTCTAATTTTCAGATTATGACCCCTTGTCTTCGATTCACCCACCAAGGGAAACATCTTATATATATATCCACCTATCTAAACCTTTCAAAATACAAATTGCCTTTTTGAGATATCTCATTCTCCTATACTTCAATGAATACAACCCAAGAACTGCCAAACCCTTCTCATAGCTTGCATTCCGGGAACCATCTTTGTAAATCTCCTCTATACCTTCTCCAACAACATCACATCCTTTCTAAGATAGGGGGCCCAAAACTGCACACAGTACTCCAAATGAGGTCTCACCAATGCCCCATAGACCCTCATCAACACCTCTTTACTCTAGTAAACTATTCCTCTTGAAATTAATGCCAACATAGCATTCGCTTTCTTCACGATCAATTTCACCTGGTCATTAACTTTAAGGTTTCCTTGCACGAGGACACCCAGATCCCTTTGCACATCTGAGGTCTGAATTTTCACCCCATCCAAATTGTATTTTGCCTGTTTGCTTTCACTTCCCAAGGTGAATAAGATTCTGTAGATGAGATTTTAGTTTAATGCCTTCTCATATAGGTTTAATATCTATTATTTATGAGAAATTGTTATGTTTGAATCATACTTTGTTAGTTAAATTTAAAAATGCTTTGGAATAGAATTTAAATTTGACTATATTGGATGTGGATTGGGATACAATTAATAAGTTGGTTAATAGCTGTTCATTAAGTGCTCACCATTGTTTACTGCAATTTAAGGTGGTACACAGAGCCTATATGTCTAAGGCTAAATTCTCTCACTTTTGTTTGGATATGAGCCCTTGTTGTTATAGGTCTAAGTGCAGAGAAGCATCATTAATTTGTATGTTCTTAACTTGTCCTAGTCTAGAAAAATACCAGAGAGAGATTTTCCATATATTGTCAAAAGTTTTTAATATAGATTTAATACCAAATCCTTTGGTGGCCTCTTCGGTTCAATTGGAGGGAATGATCCTTTTTGGACTCTGGTTCAGAGCTGTGCTATTTGTTTTGCCTCTCTTTTGGTGAGGTGAGTGATTTTTATTAAATGGAAGGATTTTTCCCCACCTATTCATGATCAGCGATTGCGTGACCTCATCTTGTTTGAATAAGAAAAAGATTCATTATTCAATCAATAATTTAGATATAAGGTTTCAGAAGTTATAGGGTCATTTATGACTCACTATTTTACTTTATAATGTAATGAAATTGTGTGACTTGTGCCTTTTCCATGTTCTTTTTTTTAATACCTTCATTTTTAATATTAATCATATATAGCATCTGGCAACACTGTTTGGCAGGGGATTTGATTTTTTCTCATTTATTATTTTTCTTCTTTTTAGATATAACATTTGGAATATGAACTATGGATATGAATTACAATTTATGAATGTGTTTTTATATACTGAATGTTTTATTAAGTTTGTGTAACTATCCATAGCATTTTATTGAACTGTATTTTTGTACAAGTTCTTTATTAAAATTAAGAAAAATATTTAAAAAAAAAGAGTTTTTGAGGAAGTTACCAGGAAAGTTGACGCAACAAAGGCTGTGGATGTTGTCTTCATGGACCTTGGTTAGGCCTTTGACAAGCTCCAACATGGGTGGTTAGTCAGGAAGCTTCATTCGCTAGGTATTCATGGTGAAGTAGTGAACTGGATTCAACAATAGGTGGACAGGAGAAGCCTGAAAGTAATGGTGGATGATTGCTTCTCAGACTGGAGGCCTATGACTAGTGGTGTACCTCAGGCATCAGTGCTGGGATCATTCTTGTTTATCATCCATTTCATTGATACAGATAACAATGAGGCAAATTGGATCAGTATGTTTGCAGATGACACTAAGATAAAGAGGTGTTGTGGATAGTGAAGAAGGTTTTCAAAGCTTGCAGAGGGATTTTTGAATGAGAAACCATGAAAGGACATATATGATAAATGGTAGGGCACTGAGGAGTGTTGTAGAACAGAGAGGCCTGGGAATACAGATACCTAATTCCCTGAAAGTGGTGTCACAGGTGGATAGGGTAGTAAAGAGAGCTTGTTGGCATATTGGCCTTCATACATCAAAGTAATGAGTATAGGAATTGGGATATTATGACAAAGTAGTATAAGATATTGATGAGGCCAAATTTGAAGAATTGTGTGCAGTTTTGGTCACTTAACTACAGGAAAGATATCAATAAGATAGAAAGAGTGCAGAGAAGATTTGCTAGGATATTGCCCGGATTTCAGGAACTGATTTACAGGGAAAGGTTAAACAATTTAGGACTTTATTCCCAGGAGCATAGAAGAATGAGGGGAAATTTGATGGAGGTATTGAAAATTATGAGGGGGATGGACAGAGTAAATATAGATAGGCTTTTTCCACTGAGGGTAGGTGAGATACAAACCAGTGGACATGGGAGTGAAAGGGAAAAAGTTTAGGGGGAATATGAGGGGGAACTTCACACAGAGAGTGGTGGGAGTGTAGAATGAGCTTCCATCTGAAGTGATGAATGCAGGCTCAATTTTAACATTTAAGAGGAATTTGGACAGGTACATAGATGGGAGAGGTATTGAGGGCTATAGACTGGGTTCAGGTCAGTGGGACTACAGCAAAAAAAAATGTTCGGCACAGACTAGAAGGACTGAAGAGGCCTGTTTCTGTGCTGTATTATTTTATGGTTCTATAGGAAGACAGGAGAGGAAAGGTGAGAATTGATGAGAGGAGGGTGTGGTTCTGTGAATACAGAGCTGGAGGAAAGGGGCAGAGGTAAAAAGGGGGGGGGGTATAGAGAGAGATAGAGAGAGAGGTAGAAAAAGGAGAAATAGGGATACAAAGGTTAACAGAAACCAGAGAATTTGATGTTAATGCCATGCAATTGGAGGGTGCCCAGACAGAATAAGAGATATTGTATCTCCAATTTGTTGGTGGGCTCTGTCTGGCAATGCGATGGAGATTGAGAAAGGAATGGAATACTTACAAGTGAAAGGGTGGGAAGAGGTGTGGTCAAGGTAGCTGTGGGAGTTGGTGGGTTTGTAGAAAATATCTGTTGAGAGTTTGTGTCCTGAGATGGAGACAGAAAGATTGAGAAAGGGGGCGAATATTGCTAGAGATGGACCAAGCAAATTTGAGTTCAGGGTGGAAGTTGACGTTAACATGGATATGTTGGCACAAGAAAGAGCCAGGGAATTACTGATATATCCTCACAGTCCTTGATGTAGAGGAGACCACAATGGGAGCACAGGTTGCAGTGGATGACCCTTGCAGATTCACAAGTGAAGTGTTGCTTCACTTGACAGGACTGCTTGGGGCATGAATGGTGGTTAGGGAGGGTGTGTGTTCTCAAGTGTAGTACTTCCTACGCTCACACTGGTAGGTGCCAAGGGGTGAATGTTGGGAAGGGAGGATTGGACAAGGGACCAGTCACAAAAGGAGCGATCCCTGCGGAAGGTGGAGAGGAGGGAAGAGGGGAAGATGTGCTGAGTGGTGGGATCATATAAATCATGGCCAAAATAACAGAGGATATGCTTGATGCTGGTGGGTTGTAGTTGAGGACAAGGGGAATCCTGTCCTTGCTGTGCCTGTTGGCATAGAGGATCAGGGTAGATGTGCAAGTAATAGAGAATAGGGTAGTGAGGCCTGAGTTAATGATTGTAGAGGGGAAGCTACATTTTTTGAAGGAGGACTTCTCAGATTATCTGGTATGGAAGAGTTCATCCTGGGAACAGATGCAATGGAGATTGAGAAAGGAATGGAATGCCTACAGGGGACAGGGTGTGAAGAGGTGTAGTTGAGGGATGTATTGGAGTTGGTAGATTTGTAGTTTTTCTCCTGAGGTGAAGACAGAGAGATTGAGAAAGGGGTGAGTGTTGCTGGAGATGGACCAAGTGAATTTGAGGTCAGGGTAGATATTGACAGCAAAGTGGATAAAGTCAACGAGCTCAAAGTGGGTGCATGAAGAAGCACCAAAGTAATTGTCAATTAAGCAGAGAAAGAGTTGAGGAGCCTTGCCTGTGTCAGCTTGTAGCATGGATCATTCCATGTAGCCAACAAAAAGTCAAGGTTCCCATGTGTTTCCACATGGTTATGCTTTTGACTTAAGGAAAGTGGATGAGTCAAAGAGGAAGTTATTGAGTGTGAGAACAAGTTCTGCCAACTGGAGGAGGGTGATGGTGGAGGATGGGGACTGGTCAAAGGAACCAGGAGAAAACCCACACAGACATTGGGAGAATTTACAAACTTCTTAAAGATAGGTCCAGATTTGAACCTGGGTCTTTGGTTTTGTAATAGTGTTGTATTAAGCACTACACTAACTATGCCACCACTACACTAACTGTGCCAGTGTCTCTTTTTTTGATGAACTAACATATGCCTAAAACAAGTTGTATGATGAAGGGTCTCAACCCAAGACATCGTCATTCAATTCTCCTCCATATATCTGCCTGGCCTGCTGAGTTTAGCCAGCCTTTCTTTTTTTTGCTCATTTATGGTGCCTTACTGCACAAAAACTAACCGTTTCTTTCAATAGTTGTGATTGTATTTCAAAAGAAAGCAAATGGCTGTGAGAATTTAGGAAATGCAAAGTATATATTCATGACAAAATTATTTCAACTTCTTTCTGAGCATTGGATGTTTGCATTGTGAAGGTTCAAGAATCTTTTAAATTTTGAGAAAATGTGAACAAATTTGTTTTCTCCTTATTTTTTCCACTGTAAGATTGGGAGAAATAATCTAAAAGCAATGATAATGTAGTTTCAAAATTTTTAAAATTTCCTCAATTCTGTCTGCATTGCAGACACACACTTAATATAATGAGACCAATGCACTCAATTCAATGATTATTCTCTGTAGTATTGAGTTTAATCTTGTCTTGGTACCTCAGCCTGAAACCTTAGATTAATTTGTACTTCAAGGCAAAAAGCACTTATTACTTTGGTTGAGAACCTATAACTTCAAAATCATCTACCTTCAAATCTGCATGTTAGATTTTCAAGCAAATTGTTTCTGAAAGACAGTCAAAAGATTAATATCACATTGTGAGCTAAAGTGAATGCATGTAATAGATGACCCATTTCATCCTAACCAACTTCTCTTGAAAGAGATTTGCTTCTGTGATGAACTTAATTTATAAAACAAAATCATGTTAATACTGTTGGTAACAAAGTCTTTTTCTGTAGAAAAAGGACTAAATAAATGAGTGGACCTTGACCCAAAGTGGCAGAAAGACATTTTTCCTTCATTCCAGAATTGCATTTATTGATTTTGTTTTCATTGCGGATAGGAATTTGTATAAACAACATTTGTCAGTTGTGGCCTTTCGCTCCAGAATAATGTTTGCTCATTACAATCGGCCTTTTGGAGTGCATCATAAATAAAGAATTTAGTTGACATTGCATCGTATCCTGTGCAGTGATCTGCACGAAAAAGTCCATCTCCTGGATTATACTTGTCATATCATCCTATCCAACAGGAACAGTGATAATGAAGATACTTTACTGGATGAATTAAACAGCAATCGAACTACTAAAGATGCGGAGATAAAATTTATTTATAGTATTGTTTCACTAAAAGGGTGAAGGAGGGTTAGTCTTTACTTTATCTTCTAAGTTGTGAAATCAATATTTATATATTTTCCCAAGTCACTGCTGCCTTTGCTTCCCTTTGGTTCAGTAAATAGTCAGGCTGTCTACTAGAGTCTATTTGGAATACAGAATTTGCATAGTTTGGGTGGAGAGGCAAAAAATTACAAATCAGTTGCAATCAAGTTATAAAGGCCTTGCATAACTTAAAGTAAATGGGAAGATGTCATTAAAATAGCTTAACAATGCAGCAACTAGTGAAAAATGTCCAAACTTCATTTATATCAAATGGTTGCTTATACTTTCCCAACTGTTACTATGTGAGAATAAACATGGATTGATTTATAGGAAAAACATCAGGAGTGGAACTAGGCCACCAGGAATCTACTGGGAAAGAATTCCTCCTCTGTGAAATGCATACAGTGCACACAACAAGGTGGAGGAGCATAAAGCGCAGTTACAAATTGGCTTGTGAAAGAGGATCACAGATCACAGATAGGAGCTAAACATCCAAGGATTTGCATCTTACTGAAAAAAACAGACAGGGAGGCAGAGAAGGTGGGTTAAAAATGAAATAAAATCATTAATGAGAAGGGACAGGATCAGAGGAAGTAGAATCCTTGTGAGTAGAGTTGAGAAACTGCATTGTTAGAAAGACCCTAATGGAAACAGTCAGATTGTTGGGTACAAATTGCAAAAGAAGTTGGAAAAGGCCTTAAAAAAAGCCATGATAAAGTGGTCATGGGGAAGTTCAATATGCAGGTAGATTTTGAAAATTGGGTTGGTTTTGGATCCAAAAGAAGGAATTTGAGAATGCCTCCGAAATTAATTTTTAGAACAGCTTGTGGTAGCACCCACTAGGGAAAGGGCAATTCTGAATTTGATACTCTGCATTGAACTAAGTTTGATAAGGGAGATGAATATTAAAAAAAAACATGAGGTGGTGTGATCACGGGGGGACGTGGCATGATGGCGTAAGGAACAGACGTGCCTTCCAGTCCTCTCCTGACTCTAACTTATTGTTTTGTCTTTAAGTGCCCGTTAAAACTTTTTTTTAGTTTATATGAGGTATGAGGTGTTGAATTAATACCTAATGGTACATTTGTTAAAAAAAAGTAAAAGGAAACATCAACAGATTGTTAAAAAATTATATTTTCTGAAATTATCTGAGCCTGCTTGTTTACAAAAAGCCACGACTCAGCATGAAATGGATCCAGGAAAGAACCGAAGAATTTGGCCTTGGATCTCCGTTCTGATTCCGTAAGTCTTTCTGAAGGTCGTTTTCAGCTGCCTTTAGAACAAAGGGCTGGCTGGATGCAAGTATTTCAAACAACGTCTACTGAGACTTTGACTGCTGAATTAGCTGGGGCGCCACCAGTTGGAGAGTTAAAGAGTTGTTATTTGACTGCTATGCCACCAGTTATAACAGCTCTTCCAGATACTGACGTAACGAAGCTTTTAAAGGAGGTTTGGATCAAAGATAACCCTGATCATCAGCCTCCTGATACTTCTGGGGGGGTCTGTGGCAGGGGCTCTTACATGGAGTCAAACTGCAAGAAAAGCTACTAAATTAAAAGAAGGGATAGAAGGTCCTCTGATTCCACAAGAACAGCAGGATTCCACCATGTCTGGATCTACTGATGTTGATATACTTTTCAAGAGTCTTGAACATAAGATATTTTCTTCAATGATGCATTTAGATGATTCTATGAATAATCTTACTTCTAAGATTAATGCATTGGTGGATGTCAATACTCAACAGATGGCTGATTATGGAGCTTTTAAAGTCGAAACTATTGAAAGACTTGAGATGTGTGATCAAGGATTATCTGATGTACAAGATCAATTGCAAGATGTGAATAAAACAATTGAAAAGCTACAGATTCAGAATAAAAATTTAGCAAAAAAGGTTAATTATTTGGAGAACCAATCCAGACGGAATAATGTGAAAATTGTCGGCTTGCCAGAAGGCATAGAAGGGCCAGATCCAAGAAAAATTTTCACTGAATTGATTCCACAAGTGTTGGGACAAGATAAGTTTTCTGAAGGTTTAATATTGGAATGGGCTCATAGAGCTTTGAGAAGGAGACCTTTTTCAGGACAGAATCCAAGACCTGTTCTGGTTTGCTGTTTAAATTACTGTGATAGAGAGACTATTTTACGTATGGCTATTAGAAATGCACAGCAAAACAGATCTCCTTTGATGGTTCAGAGTAATCGTGTTTTCTTCTATCCGGATTTGAGTCAGGAAATTATGTTTCAACGACGTGAATTTAATTCTGTGAAAGAATTATTGTGGAAAAAAGGATATATTTAGATACCCTACGGTACTGAAGATTTTTCAGGATGGATATCAACCAAAGTTCTTTGATAATCCTAAAGAAGCTATGGATTTTGCTCAGTCTTTACCAATTACGCAATTCCAGGAACGACATAGTCCTCCACGGTCTCCAAAGAGGGCAGAGCTGCAAGAAGGGAATTTGATTTCTGGAAGAAATGGAAGAAACAATGTTCGCAATGGCAAAGTTGATTAAAAAAAATTAAAAAAAAAAATTTTTTAAATATTTTTGTTGAGAAGATTTTAAATAGTGATGGGAGTTGGGAGAGGGAACTGGGTGGGCACCAATTTCCAGAAGTCATCAGCTGCGTGTGAGTTATCTCACACCCAATATTTTGGGGGAGTTACTGCATTAGGCGGTTTAAACAGGAGGAGGTAATTGTGACCTCCGACCTGTTTTTTTTTTCTTTTTAATTTTTGGGTTAGGGAGTGAAGCTTTTTTAAAAATCTTTTTTAAATAATTAATTTTTTTTTATATATAACTTTTTTTATTTTTTTTAGTTTTTGGTTGTAATTTCAAAGGGGAATTAAGGGCTTTTTTTCTTTTTTTCTTTTTTTGGGGGGTTTCTTTTTTTCTTCTTTTTTTTCTCTCTTTTTTTCCTTTTTTTGTTTGTTTCTTGTTGTTGTGTTTTATTGAGTGTAAGAAATATCTAAATTGAAGTTTGCTTCTCTTAATGTTCAGGGTTTAAATAATCCTATTAAGTGTAAGAAAGTAATTTCTTGTTTAAAAAATTAAAAGTTGATGTTGCTTTTTTACAGAAAACTCATTTAACAGATAAGGAACATTTGAAACTCAAACGTGAATGGGTTGGGCAAGTTTTTTATTCTTCATTTAATTGTAAGGCAAAAGGTGTGGCAATTTTGGTACATAAGAATCTACCATTTCAGTTACAGAATGAAGAGAAAAATGGTGGAAGATTATTAAAATTAAATTGTACAATCTTTAATGAGGCATGGACATTGCTTGATGTTTATGCTCCTAATGTTGAGGATACAGCTTTTGTTGTGGATATGTCTTTATTACTTGGACAATCGAACTCTAATGTGATGATTGGGGGAGATTTGAATGTGGTGTTGGAGCCTTTATTGGATAAGTACCCAAGAGTAATTAAGAAGTCTAAGATGGCAATCCAAGTGATTAATATGATGGCAGATTTGAATTTAATTGATATTTGGCGAAGAGTTAATCCTACAGAGAAAGATTTTTCTTTTTATTCCTCGCGACATAATTCTTTTTCTAGAATTGATTATTTTTTTAATATCAGCACATTTGCAGGATAGGGTTACATCTGTGGAGTATAAGGCTAGATTGGTTTCGGATCATTCATTATTATTATTAGAATATTTGAGTTCACAAGATGTTCAGAAAGCTTCAAGATGGAGATTTAATACTATGCTATTGCAAAAACCAGAATTTATTAGTTTTTTAAAACAACAAATTGAAATTTTTATTGGTATTAACTGTAATTCTGTTTCTAGTCATTTTGTTTTATGGACGCAATGAAAGTTTTTTTGCAAGGCCAAAAAGGAACAATTATCTAGGATTATATCAGCGATTAGAAAGAAATCAGGTATTACTTTTAATCAAAAGGAGATTAATGAGGAATTTTGTAATTTCTATAAACAATTGTATACTTCGGAATGTTAAGATGTAACTGGAGACGCAATAGATTCTTTCTTGGAAAATATTAACTTGCAACAATTGAATCAAGAAGATAGACAAGAGTTAGATAAACCTTTTACAGAAGATGAAATAGAAAGGGCAATAAGAGACATGCCGAATGGAAAGGCACCTGGTGAAGATGGGTTTTCTATAGAGTTTTATAAAGTATTTTATGCTGATGTATCTTCTATTTAAAAGGATGTATTAAAACAAACTTACAATACTTTTCAATTACCTGAGTCTTGTTCTAACGCATTAATTACGGTTATACCAAAAAAAGATAAAGACCCTTTACAGGTTTATTCTTATAGACCAATTTCGTTGTTAAATGTAGATTATAAAATTGTAGCTAAAATTATGGCTAATAGATTAGCTCAATATCTGCCTAAAATTATACATGGTGATCAAACGGGATTTATAAAAAACAGGTATGCGTCAGATAATCTTCTTCTTTCTTCTTTGGCTTGGCTTCACGGACGAAGATTTATGGAGGGGGGTAAATGTCCACGTCAGCTGCAGGCTCGTTTGTGGCTGACAAGTCCGATGCCGGACAGGCAGACACGGTTGCTGCGGTTGCAGGGGAAAATTGGTTGGTTGGGGTTGGGTGTTGGGTTTTTCCTCCTTTGTCTTTTGTCAGTGAGGTGGGCTCTGCGGTCTTCTTCAAAGGAGGTTGCTGCCCGCCGAACTGTGAGGCGCCAAGATGCACGGTTTGAGGCGATATCAGCCCACTGGTGGTGGTCAATGTGGCAGGCACCAAGAGATTTCTTTAGGCAGTCCTTGTACCTCTTCTTTGGTGCACCTCTGTCACGGTGGCCAGTGGAGAGCTCGCCATATAACACGATCTTGGGAAGGCGATGGTTCTCCATTCTGGAGATGTGACCCACCCAGCGCAGCTGGATCTTCAGCAGCGTGGACTCGATGCTGTCGGCCTCTGCAATCTCGAGTACTTCGACGTTAGGGATGAAGGCGCTCCAATGAATGTTGAGGATGGAGCGGAGACAATGCTGGTGGAAGTGTTCTAGGAGCCGTAGGTTACTAACCTTGATAAATAAATCTAAATTTCAGTTGAATTATCCAATAGTAGTTTCATTAGATGCAGAAAAGGTTTTTGATAGAGTGGAATGGAAGTTTCTGTTCAAAGTACTTGAGAAATTTTGTTTTGGTTCTTCATTTATTGGGTTGATAAAGGCTTTATATAATAGCCCGAAAGCTAGAATTGCTGTTAATGGCCAAATTTCAGAATCTTTTAGTTTGACAAGATCTATTAGACAAGGATGTCCATTGTCACCTGATTTATTTGCTATAGTTATTGAACCTTTAGCACAATTAATACGTCAAAATGAAAATGTTAAAGGTATGAGAGTTCTGAATGAGGAATATAAGATTAATTTATTTGCTGATGATGTTTTATTATATTTGGTGGATCCGGATATTTCTTTACCTGCAATTCAAGAATGTTTAGAAATTTATGGCCAATTATTTGGTTACAAAGTAAATTGGGCTAAAAGTGAAATTTTACCAATTTGTAAAGGTGATTATTCAGTATATAAAAATATTACAAATTTGAAGTGGACTACACAAATTAAATATTTAGGAATTAATGTTAATACGGAATTTCAAGAATTATATTCAATTAATTATTTTCCTTTAATAAAAAGGATTAAATTAGATTTGATTAGGTGGAGGGATCTACCTTTGGGTTTACTATGGAGGATTAATACCATAAAAATGAATATTTTTCCTAGAATACAATATTTGTTTCAATCAATTCTTTATTTTTAAAAAAAAAAATTTTTAAGGATTTATATAAAGCGATTAGAGAATTCTTATGGAAGGGAAAATTTCCGAGAGTAGCAATGAGAAAATTGATGTGGGATTTTCAATTTGGAGGTTTAAGTTTACCAAATTTTCAGCATTATTATGAAGCAGCTCAATTCAAATTTCTTAGTGCATTAATGAATATGGACGACCCACCTAGTTGGGTAAAGATAGAAATGGCGGTTATTTTAGAAAAATTTCCTCATGAGTTTTTGTTTCGACGGAATAAAAATTTATTACAATCTTATGATGTGCCAATATGGAAACATTTATTGAATTTATGGACAAGTAAACTTAAAAAATTGGGGCTTAAAAATATAAATTCTGGAAGATTGCCATTATATAATAATCAACTTTTTCCTTTTACGGTCTCCAATGCCACTTTGAAACAATGGGAAAAGAAGGGAATAAAAAATTTATCTGATTGTTTTTCTGAGGGTTGTTTTTGTTCCTTTGATGAATTACAAAGGAAATATGGTATTAGTGCAAATTCTATATTTGTATATTATCAGTTAAGATCTTTTGTAAAACAGTTATGTGGTTGACATATGATTTTATTGCCTGAATCTAGTTTTGAAGAATATGTACTTTCTATACCAAGAAAGGGATATATATCTGATTTGTATTGTATTTTACAAGAAATTGATAGTAAAAAAAGACTGGGATAAAGATAAGTTGAAATGGAAAAAAAGATTTAGGACATAAAATAGCTGAAGAAGCTTGGATGGAAATTTATCAGAATAGTATTCGGAAATTAATTAATGCTAGACTAGTGATGATTAATTATAATTTTATTCATCAGCTATATTTAACGCTGGAGAAATTTAAAAAAAATGTTTTTAGTAAGTTGGATTCTTGTTTTTGATCTGATCAGACGGCCAATACTTTTTTGCATACTGTTTGGCTTTGTGATTGATTGCAACAGTTTTGGAAAGGTATTAAATCTGTTTTTAAGAGTTTATATAATATCCATCTTGTATTAGATCCCGATATATGGTTTAGGTTTAGAGGATTATCAGATTTCATTTATTTATTTAGCTTTAGTTGTGGCTAAGAAATGTATAGCACTTACTTGGAAAGATAGAAATATACTAACTTTAGATAAGTGGTATTTGGAAATGAAATTTTGTTTGACTATGGAAAGGATATCTTTTTCAATTCAGGATAAGATGTCTTTTTATAAGTTAAAGTGGACTCCGTTTGTTAATTATATGCATTAAGTTTGATTTAAATATACGTTTAAGTGTGTTATTTTAGTATTGACAATTTTTTGTTGTTGTTGTTTTTGTTAGAATTTTTTTAGGTTAAGTTTTATCTCTTTTTTTTGTAAGTGGGTATTTTTTTCATATATAATATTGTCAATTTTATTTACTCTTCACTCTTTATTTTGGGGGGAGGGTTGGACTAATTTTAAGTTAGACTATTAATATTGTGTTACAATTAATGGGGGGGGTTATTTTGTGTAGTTTTCTGATGTAATATTGTAATCATACCTTTTTAAATTTTTTTTCTATTTTTCTTTAAATGTAATTCTTTATTGTATTCATGTTATAAAAATTTTAAATAAAGTCACAATATCATAGCTTTCATTCTACAGTTTGAGAGCAAGCTAAAATTGGATGTGTTGATATTACGGTTGAGTAAAGGTAACTAAGAAGGTATGAGAGAGGAGCTGGCCAGAGTAGATTGGAAGGAGATCCCAGCCAAGAAGACAGTAAAGCAGCAATGGCAGGAGTTTCTGAGAATAATTTGAAATAAGTTTCTTTCTGAAGGGAGTGTAAGTTAAGAAGAGAATTAAAAAAAAAACATAAAAGCATACGGCATTGCAGAAATAAACAAAGCTGGATGATTGAGTAGCTTTTAGCTACCAATCAAAGACAATAAAAAAGCAATGTGCTGAAATGTTCAAATATGGAAGTAAGCTAGCCAATAACGTAAAAGAGGACACCAATATTTTCTCTATACAATATGTAAATTGTAAGAGATAGGCAAGAGTGGACATTACTTCTGGAAAATGATGCTGGAGAAGAGGAAATGATGAACAAAGAAATAGCAGGTAAACAGAGTAGTTATGTTCAATCAGTCTTCACTCTTACTTTTGCCTTTTATTGTTTGTTTTCTCCTCTCTGTATTGCATAATCAGTGGTTTATATTTATTTGTTTACATAGGTATATTGGCTACATATTTTTTGCAGTACCAGCGCATGGAAATTCTGCCTGACTCACAGGAAAAAGAATCTCAGGGTTGCATGTGATGCCATGTATGTACTCTGACAAAAATCTGAAATTTGAAATCTTAGAAGCTGTCCTCGCTGGAACTCAACACTCCTGTCTGCAAATGGATTCTGGACTTCCTATCAGAAAGAGCATAGCCTTTCTGGGTTGGCAGCGTAGTGTTGAGCACCGTCATGCTGAGCACAGGTACATCTCAGGGCTGTGTGCTTAGTCTGCTCCTACCCATGGCCACCACACTAGATCCAGCTTCAGCGGAGTCATCGTCTGCCAATGGCATGACAATAGCTCACCTGACCAGCAACGACCGCACTTCAGAGAAGAAGTGGCAAATCTTCTGATATGGTGTGAGAATAACAATGTGAACAAAATAACAGAGATGATTGAGGACTTTAGGAAGAAGGAAGCATATAAAAAGTTCAGGAAGGAAAAGTCAGGAAGAGCTCCAAAAAATTACATGGTATTCTGGAAGGAACTTAAGAAAGGATTTAAGAGAACAAGAAGGGGATATGAGAAGCCTTTGGTAAGTAGGACTGAAGAAAATCATAAGGCTTTCTATGTACACATGGAGAGCTGAAGGATGACTAGAGTGAAGGTAGGGTGCTTAAGGATAAAAGAGACAACATGGAACAACCACCCTCTATTGCACATTAATGTTGGTAGTGGAGAGAGTGGAGAGCACCAAATTCCTTTGAGTCCACTTAAGAAGTGACCTATCCTGGACCTCAAAATCTCTTCAGTTGTCAGCAAGACATATCAGCAACTGCACTTGCTGAGAAGACTGAGGTGGGCAAGTCTACCTGCCACCTTTCTGTTAAGTTTCTATAGGTGCTCTTTCGAGAGTGTGGTACAGTTACTGTAGAGCATTGGATCAGAGGTCAATCCATAGGACTTTAAGAGGAGCAGGGAGGATTACTGAGACCTCCCTCCACACCCCCCCCCCAACCCCATCTACATGATCTATTGGCATCATTGTTTGAAGAGGGTATGCAAAATCTTTCAGAATCCCTACCTCCCCGCACACAGCATCTTTCAGCTACTCCCATCAGGGAAGAGATACAGAAATATCAGAGCCAGCACCACCAGGCTGAGAAAAGCTTCTTCCCAAGGGCAGTGAGAATGCTGAACGACCAAAGGAACTGCTCATATGAACCCTCCAAGACCCTACTCTTCATTAAACAATATTTATTTATTTTTAATATTTGGTGGCACGGTTAGCATCGTAGTTGGCGCAACACTGTTACAGTGCTCATGACCGGGGTTTGAATCCAGTGCTATCTGTAAAGTTTTTGGAGGTGACTGCACGGATTTCCTCTCACTGGGCTTCCTCTGGGGGTTCCGGTTTCTTCCCACCTTCTAAAAGGTACCAGGGCTGTAGGTCAATTGGATGTAATTGAGTGGCAGCAGCTCGTAGGCCTAAATGGCCTGTGCTGAATGTCAAAAAAATGTACACAATATATGTATGTACCGCATGCGTTTAAATGCATGTCCGGTTGTGTGTTTGCATGTTTAGCATCAGCGAAAGTTGTTTTGTTGAGTAGTAATTGTACAATCTGATGGTATGTCATTTGAGCTTGAATTTGTACTTGATCTATATCCTGTTGTAGCCTACAAAAACCTTCAGCACTATCTACCACCCATCTAAACACCGTGTCATCTGCAAACTTACTGGCCCATCCCTCTACTTCTACATCCAGGTCATTTATAAAAATCACAAAGAGCGTGACCCCAGAACAGGTCCCTGCAGAACGCCGTGAGACACTGACCTCCAGGCAGAATATATTCCATCTACTACTATTCTCCACTTTCTGTGGGCAAGCCATATCTGAATTCACACAGGCACAGTTCCATGGATCCCAAGCTTCACGACTTTCATTCTCATGGGGGACCTTGTCAAATGAATTTCTAAAGTACATATATACCACATCTAATGCCCTCCCTTCATCAATTTCTTTTGTTGCTCCTCAGAAAACTCAATTTGGCTCGTGAGGCTTGGCCTACCCCTCATAAAGCCATGCTGACTATCCCTGAGAATACTTTACTTGTAAGACTCACTGGTCTATAATTCTCAGGATTCTGCTGATTACCTCTTTTAAACAAAAGAACAAAATTTACCACTCTCCAGTGCTCCAGTACCTCCCTTGTGGACAGTGAGGATGCAAAGATCATTGCCAAAATCCCAGCAATCTCTTCCCTTGCTTCCTGTAGTAACCTGGCACAATCTTGTCTGGTCATGGGGACTTATCAGTCTTAATGTTTTCAAGAAGATCCAGCACTTCCTACTTCTTAACCTTAACATGCTCCAGCAAATAAGCTTGTTCGATACAGTCCTCACATTGACCAATTTCCCTTTTTCAGGTGAACACTGAAGCAAAGTATTCATTTAGTTCCTCCCCTTAGAATGAAAGTTTTAAAATGTTGACTGGAAGAGAAACTAGCTGCATTCCTTTCTTCCTTGTTATCATCTAGAGATAATAATATCTTCCTTATTTGGTAATGTAGTAAAAGACTATTAACCATTGGGTAAGGGACACAACCCTGATTAGTGAATTCCAAGAGAATTCTAAGAAATATGTACTTACATGGAGCAGTTTGTTTGGATGTTTTAGAATGTCAGAATGTTTTAGGTGTCAGAATGAATATGATTTGTAAGCCATGAGGCAGACTCTCTTGGAGTGAGACTAACTTGTAGCAGTGCTTATTGCTATAACAGAGTTCCCAGGCTTTGCAAAGTGATTAAGGGTTTGTTTTTTCAGCTGTATTAGTGTTTTTTTTCAAGAAATCTTAGATCCACTTTAACAACTCTTTCTCTACCTTCAGGCACATGTTGTCTCCTTTATCCTTAAGCACCCTACCTTCACTCTAATCATCCTTCCCTTATCCTACCATCTTTTCCCACTTTAAGTGGGACTGACCTATTCCACACATGGTCCCTAAACATCCTTCACATTATTTATGTGCTTTTCCCTGAAAACATCTGTTCCCAATTTACTTTCCTTGGCTCCTGTTTAATTCCATTGTAATTATCCTTACTCAATTAAACACTTTAGCATTTAGACTACACCCATCCTTGCTAAAAGTCAGGGAGTTGAGGTCATTTTCACTGACATTCTCCCCCACTGGAAAGGTGTCACCTAACTAGGTTCATTTCCTGGTACTAGATCACATATGGCCTCTTCTCTAGTTGGCTTGTCCACATACAATGTCAGGAATCCTTCTTGGACACAATTGACAAATTCTGCCTCATCTGATCCTGTTTCAGTAAGGAAGTGCCACTTCAAATTTGGGAAATTGAAGTCTCCCATAACAAGAACATTATTTTTTGGCACCATTCCAAAATCTTCACACTTATCTCATCATTAGTGTCCCGCAGATATTTGGGGACCTATAGATTACTCCAAATATGCAATTGCTCCCTTCCTGTTTCTGGCTTCCTCCCAAACTGACTCAGAGGCAATCCCTCCACAATGTCCTCCCTTTCTACATCTGTGATGTTATCTATGATTGGGCAGACTATGCCTATCTCCCCTCTTATCCCTATCCTACCTTTTAAAAACATCTAAGCCCTAGTACCTGCATCAGAGAATTCAGTTCTTGTGTCGCCCAAGTCTCTGTAAAGACTGCAACATCATAAATCCGTATGTAAAATCAGATAGGTTGATAATCACAGGGATCTCAATTGTTTGGGAAACAGATAGGAGATTCTGCAGTCACAAAAGAGATACCAGGATGATGTTTTGCCTCCCAGATACTTGGGTCCAGGATATCTCTGAACAATTGCAGATCTTTCTTGAAGGGAAGGATGAGTGAGTAGAGGCCACGTTACTTATTGGTACCAATGAGAAAAGCAAGCGTAAGGTAGATGTCCTGCAAAGTAAGTTGAAGGAGTTAGGAAAGAGGTTGAACTGCAGGGCCTCCAAGGTGGTAATCTCTGGATCAGTCCAGGTGCCATGTGTTTGGGAAAGTCAGAAAAGGAAGATAGCATAGACAAATGGGCGGCTGAGAAGATGGTGCAGTGGGACTGGGTTTCAAATTCTTGTGTCATGGATTTTCTGGGGAGAGGGTGACCTAGACAAGTGGGATGGGTTGCAATTGAACTGGAGGGGAACCAATATCCTGGCAGGGAGGTTTAAAAAATGCTATTGGGAGGATTTTAAATTAAATTTGCAGGAGGGTGGGAACCAGAGTGAAGATGCAGAGGTTGGTGCCCAAGTAGAGATTGCTGGTAAGGAGCTTGTGTGGAAGGACAGGAAGATAGGGCAAGATTGAAGCCATCGGGTTGAGCTGCAAAGCAACATTGACACAGTCAAAAAAAAGTAATAAATACAGGGCTAAACCTTTTTATTTAAACACATGCAGTGTGAGAAATAAAGTGGATAACCTTGCAGTACATCTACAGATTGGCAAGTATGTTGTTATGGCCATCACAGAGCTGGAGTTAAAGGATAAATGTCATTGGGAGCTCAGTGTCCAAAGATACAGAGTGTATCAAAAGGATAACCAGGTAAGCCAAGGGGGTGATGTGGCTTTGTTGGAAATGAATAACATTAAACCATTAAAAAGAGGTGACATAGGATTAGAAGATAAAGAATCAGCTGTATCAGGGAAGGGAAGTGAGTGCAGTTACTATTTCAAGGGAGAAAATGCTCAGAAAGCTGAGTGGTCTAAGAATAGATAAGTCTCCCAGAGAAGATGGATTGCACCCTTGTGTCCTGAATGAAGTAGCAGTAGAAATTAAGTTTTAAATGTAAATTTAGACATGCTGCACAATAACAGGCCATTTTGGCCCATGAGCCAATGCCTTCCAATTTACACCCCCAATATGTTTTTGAATTGTGGGATGAAATTGGAGGCCCCAGAGAAAACCCAGCAGACATGGGGAGAACATATAATCTCCTTACAGACAGCATAGGACTTGAATCTTGCTCCAGTCCCAATCGCTGGTGCTGGAAAGGCGTTGTGCCAGCTGCTACACCAACCATGCTACTCCCAATTTGTGGAGAAATTGGAAATGATCTTTCAGGAATCAATAGTTTCTGGTGTGGTCCCAGAGGACTGGAAAACTGCAAATGTCACCCCACTGTTCAAGAAGGGAGGGAGGCAGCAGAAAGGAAACCTTGCTTGGCAAAACTATTCTTTGAAGAAGTGACAAAGAGGCTAGATAAAGGAGATGGAGCGTATGTTGTGTATTTGGATTTTCAGACAGCCTTTGACAAGGTACCACACATGAGACTACTTAAAATAAGAGTCCATGGTACAACAGAAAACATACTAGTGTGCATAGACCATTGGCTCATTGTCAGGAAGCAGAGATGTTGCTAGTGTGTTCCACAGGGGTCGGTGCTGGGGGGGCGTGTTACTTTTTACTTTGTAGAACAATTATTTAGACTATGGAATGAATAGCTTTGTGGCTAAGTTTACAGATGATACAAAGCTAGGTGGAGGAGCAAGTAGTGTTGATAAAACAAGGAGGCTGCATAAGGAATTAGACAGATTAGGAGAAAGGGTAAGAGAAGTGGCAGATGAAATTCAATGTCAGAAAGTGTCTGGTAATGCACTTTGGTAGAAGAAATAAATAGGAAGAATATTTTTTAAATGGGGAGAAAATTGAAAATTCCCAGATATAAAGGGGCCCTGGAGCCTCGGGCAAGATAGCCTGAAGGTAACTTGCAGGTAGTCGGTGGTGAAGAAGGTAAATGCAGTGCTGACATTCATTTCAAGAGGAATAGAATATAAGAGAAGGGATGTGATGTTGAGGCTTTATAGGACACTGGTGAGACCACACTTTTATTGACTTTCTGAGCTTTCATTTATGAAAGGATGTATTAATGTGAGAGAGAGTTCAGAGGAGGTTCACAAGGAAGTTTCTGGGACTGAAAGGTTTATTATGTGAGTAAGGTTTGATGGCTCTTGGCCTGTACTTGTTGGAATTTAGGATAATGAGGGGGAATCTTATTGAAACATTTTGAATGTTAAAAGGCATGGGCAGAGTAAATGTAGAAAGGTTGGTTCCCATTGTGGGAGTCTTGGACAAGAGAGCACAACTTCAGGATTGAAAGGAGTCCATTTGGAACAGAGATTTGGAGAAATTTATTTAGCTAGAGAGTAGTGAATTTGTTGCCATAGGCAGATGTGGAGGCCAAATCATTGGGTGAGATTGATTAGCTAGGGCATCAAAGGATATGGGGAGAAGGCCAGGCACTGGGGCTGTGGGAAAATAGATCAGTTCAAGTTTGAATGGCAGAGCAGACTTGATGGGCTGAAAAGCCCATTATTTTACAGATGATGAGAGAAGATTGCTTCAACATCATTGTGATGTAGTCAAGAAGAACATATTTTTCGAATACATTCTCAACTTCAACCAGTCACTTGATGTGAGAGTCAGTTGTCGACACAATCAGCCAATATAATTGGTATTGTTTGCTCTTTTGCTCATTCAAGAGGTTGTTTATCTTTTTAAGATTTGTCTGGTTAAGTGCACCATAAACTTCTAACTATTAGTGTCTCCTTCTATACTTCCAGATTTGTGTTTATGATTTTATTATTAATTTTCACTTTCATTTAGAAGTCAACATTTTTCTTTGGCACTTTTTCAAAAAAATGTTCAATAGATAGGATGTGGGAATCACAGAAAAAAACAGAATTTAGTATCAGTCCATACCTATGAACAGAACGGCTTAACATTTGTAAGTGTCAACCACACAGCTGATTATGGGTAAGGATTGAGTTTTTAAAGTGGCCATTATTACTAAAACTGATTGTAGATTACTTTGAAAATTATCAGCTGAATGAAAATTCCACAGTTGCTATGGTAGAAGTTAAATTGTGGATTTTTACCTCCATTAATTTAATTTCTGCCCCAATTGTGGATTGTTACCTCCATTAATTTAATTTCTGCCCCAATTGTGGATTGTTACCTCCATTAATTTAATTTCTGCCCCAATTGTGGATTGTTACCTCCATTAATTTAATTTCTGCCCCAATTGTGGATTGTTACCTCCATTAATTTAATTTCTGCCCCAATTGTGGATTGTTACCTCCATTAATTTAATTTCTGCCCCAATTGTGGATTGTTACCTCCATTAATTTAATTATTGCACCATCATCTTGTCCTGCTTGTTTACAAGAATGCAATATGCACTCAATGCATTGCTAATGCAGGGGACTGAGTATGTCAGCAGGCTCAATTCAAAAGGAAACAATCACTGTTATTTTAATGGTCATTTCCACGAATGTAATTATTTTGCAAGCCCTTTCCAAAATTAAATCTTGTGTTAAGTAATGTGGACTCCCTTTGCACATCCATACAACCTACTTCTTGGTGATCTGATCAGACACATACCAAAGTTGCAAAGCTCTGACAAGCCTTTCAGAGCCAACTATATGGTTATGAATTGTCTCTTCTGATCTAATGTTACCAATAACGTTTCATAATTTCTCATAGTGCAAAGCTGAAAGATTATGTAGTGTTTCCATTATTTTATTGCATAGCTATCAGAAGTCTTGTATCATTGGACCTTGAGGCACAGGGCACTGGGTGACAATTTCTCAAACATTTCACTGAAACAATGTACATGGGCAAAACTTACATATTGCATATGAATGTATTGCTTAGAGCAGTAAATTAAGAGATTGATATATACTAATTTTAATTCTGTATGTATTATGAATAAAGTATATTTTTAGATAAAACTCAAAGAAAATGTGATCTGTTTATTCATTGCATCTTTTAAGATCTTCTCTCGAACTGAATATCAATATTGCAGTTCATGACATGATGTGATGTCCTTAAAATAACAACTATTGTGCACAAGTAACATCTCATATACTGCAGGAATATCTCAATAACTTAGTTTTGGCACCCTCCATGGATTTAGGAAGGTGCTTGAGTTGTCAGTACTGATTTCTGCAGCTGTGTGGTTAGATACCTTAGCGTCAGCAAGAATCCCTTTAAAGAGAGATAAAACATCAAAGGTGAGCAGTATGTTCTTACTTGTACCATTAAAGTTGTAGGCTTCACTTTTGAATTCCAGAGTATGCTCATAAAGGTAACTGGGCATTGCAAGAATAATATAGTTAGCTGTACATCTGAAGCCATTAAAATGATAAGATAGATGCAGGACCTAATAGCCTGAATATGCCCGATCTGATCTTGGAACCTAAGCAGGCTTAGGGCTGGTCAGTACTTGGAGGGGGGACTGCCTAGGAACACCAGGTGCTGTAGGCTTCTGTGAAGGGTGCTGTAAAATGTGGTGACTCTCTGTCTGCCTTACGAAAGACACAAGTTAAAGAATTTCATGTATCTTACACTCTAAATGTAGTATTACATGACAGTATTGAAACCTTTACCTTTAGTTAATGTTAATTGTGCAGGGAAGTATGTGGCTCATCATGAGTGGTCCAATTTGTCAAAAAGAACCCCAGATGTTGATTGATCCAATGTATCAATAATTTTTCATTCATGCTGATTTCCATTTCTGTTCCTCATCATGGATTGAATTACACGGCTTTGGAATTCAGCCCATTATTTAGCTGAAGATCTTCTTCACCAGAAATGAAGTGCAACATACAGACTTTTTGGTTGAAACATCTTCTATTTCTGTTGCCAAAACCCATATTAATACCTGTTCCCTTCATATCCAAGTAGTCTTCTGCTTACCAGAGCAGACTCACATCTCCCACTAACCATGCAGTTCACTCATCTAAAGGTTAGTTATATGATCCTTGCCCGATTTACTTTTCCCCACCTTATTCCAGGTACTAATCAGGAAAATTAAATACAGAGACCAGTGCTATACACAATGCTCTAGGTATTGGTGGCATGATTAGCATATCGTTCAGTGTAACGCTGTTGCAATATCAGCAATCAAGACCAGGGGTTCGAATCCTGCACAGTCTGTAAGGAGTTTGTATGTTCTCCCCGTGTCTGTGTGGCTTTTGCAGTTTCCGCCTACAGTTCATAATATTTCAGGGGCTTAGGTTAATTGGGTATAAATGGGTGGCATGGGCTCATTGCCAGAAATGGCCTGTTACTGTTCGGTATGTCTAAATTTACAATGAAAAAATATAGTCCCACCAGTGCCCTCCATATTTGAAGCATAATTTTGTTACTTTTGCATTTAATTCCCTTAACAATTATTGACAATTTAAGGATATTAAAAAAAATAAGAGCAGGAGTCGACCATCCAGCATGTCAAGCCTGTTCTTCCATTCAATGAGATCATGGTGGATCTGATAACAGACTAATGTCCACCTTGCGGCCTTTCAACATATCCCTTAATTCTCTGAGTAAAAATCTATCCAATCTTGTCTTAAATGTCGTCTCCACTCCTTCAATGGGCAGCAAGTTCTACAGATTCATCAGTCTCTGGGAAAAGCAGTTCCTCCTCATCTCTGTCTTAAATCTACAACCCTGAATTTTGGGGCTATGTCGAGTTCTTATCTCCCTTACCAACCAAAACAACTTACCTACCTGTATCTTATCTATGGCTTTCATAATTTCACATGTTTTTATAAGATCCCCTCTCATTCTTCTAAATTCCAGTGAGTACAGACCCAGTGACTCAATTTCTCCTCATAGGCTCACCCTTTCATATCTGAAATCAACCCAGTGAACATGCTCCGCACTGCCTCCAAAGCCAATACATCCTTCCTCAAGTAAGGAGCTCAGAACTGCACTCAATACTCCAGATGCAGCCTTGCCAGTACCTTGTACAGTTGCAGCATAACCTCCCTGATCTTAAATTCAATCCCTCTAGCAATGAAGGCCAATGTTCCATTTGCCTGCTTTAAAGCCTGCTGCACCTGCAAATCAACCTTTTGTAATTCATGCACAAGCTCTCCCAAGTACTACTGCGTGGCAGCATGCTGCAATCACTTGCCATTTAAATAGTATTCTGATCTTCCATTGTACTCCATCTGCCAAACATTTCCCACTCACTTAGCCTAGCCATATCTCTCTGCAGGCTTTCCATATCCTCAGCACAATTTGCTTTTCCACTCAATTTAGTGTCATCAGCAAACTTACATTACCCTCTGTCCCATTTACGTACATCCTGAAAAGTTGCGGACATAGCACTGACCCCTGCAGCACACCACTTACGAAAGCTTGTCAGTCAGAAAAAAACATCCCTGCACTACAACTCTCTGCTCTCTATTGGTTAACCAATCCAATATCCATCCTAAAACATCAACCCCAACTTAGCTTCTGTACAAGGTTTTACGCAGCACCTTATCAAGTGCCTTCTGGAAAAAAAAATCAACTTCCATCTGCTCCCGTCTGTCTACTGTGCTCATTATATCCTCAAATAACTCCAGTAGATTTTTCAAGCAGGACCTGACTTTGCTGATGGATCCATTTCATTCTAGATGCCTCGCTATTTCAAGTAAAATCAAGACAAGTTTATCGTCATCTAACTGTGCTAGTACAATCCAATGAAACAGCTTTCGTTAGTCATCGGTGCAAAAACCAGACATTCTTTTTTGATATATTTAATGATAGCTTCAAGCATTTTCCCAACTACAGATGTTAAACTAACTGGCTTATAGTTCCCACCCTTTTCTCCTCCTTTTTTAAATAGTGGCACAACTTTCTCTTATCTTAGAATCCAGCAGATCCTGCCCAGAGTCCAGAGAATTTTAGTAACATCACCAAAGCCTCAACTATGACTTCTGCCTTTTTTTTCAGTACCCTGGGATGCATTCCTTCAGGACCAGGAGGCTTATCTATCTTTAGGCCTACAAGTTTCCTGAGTACTACCTCTTTAGTGATAGCTATTACATCCAGGTCCTCACTTCATTCATAACATCTGTCTTTGGCATGTTCAATGTGTCCTCCACCATGAGTACTACCTCTTTAGTGATAGCTATTACATCCAGGTCCTCACTTCATTCATAACATCTGTCTTTGGCATGTTCAACATGTCCTCCACAATGAAGACACACAAAATAGTCATTCAAAGCCTCAGCCATTTCCTCATTAACCATCATCAATTTCTTCTTCTTCTTTTTCCAAGAAACCATTAAACTGAAGTCCTCCATCAGCCAGCTCCCCACCATGACTACCAGCCCCCCTACATTTCCATCGGGCATACAAAACTCAAAACGGTCAACCAGTTTACCTATCTCGGCTGCACCATTTCATCGGATGCAAGGATCGACAAGAGATAGACAACAGACTCGCCAAGGCAAATAGCGTCTTTGGAAGACTACACAAAAGAGTCTGGAAAAACAACCAACTGAAAAACCTCACAAAGATTAGCGTATACAGAGCCATTGTCATACCCACACTCCTGTTCGGCTCCGAATCATGGGTCCTCTACCAGCATCACCTACGGCTCCTAGAAAGCTTCCACCAGCGTTGTCTCCGCTCCATCCTCAACATTCATTGGAGCGACTTCATTCCTAACATCGAAGTACTCGAGATGGCAGAGGCCGACAGCATCGAATCCATGCTGCTGAAGATCCAACTGCGCTGGGTAGGTCACGTCTCCAGAATGGAGGACCATCGCCTTCCCAAGATCGTGTTCTATGGTGAGCTCTCCACTGGCCACCGTGACAGAGGTGCACCAAAGAAGAGGTACAAGGACTGCCTAAAGAAATCTCTTGGTGCCTGCCACATTGACCACCGCCAGTGGACTGATATCACCTCAAACCGTGCATCTTGGTGCCTCACAGTTCGGCGGGCAGCAACCTCCTTTGAAGAAGACCGCAGAACCCACCTCACCGACAAAAGACAAAGGAGGAAAAACCCAACACCCAACCCCAACCAACCAATTTTCCCTTGCAACCGCTGCAACCGTGTCTGCCTGTCCCGCATCAGACTTGTCAGCCACAAACGAGCCTGCAGCTGACGTGGACATTACCCCTCCATAAATCTTCGTCCACGAAGCCAAGCCAAAGAAAGAAAAGAAAAGAATTATAGAAAGTTTTACAGTCTGTTTTTATATTTTATGCGAATCTTTTCTCATAGTCTACCTTCCTTCTCCTTATTGCTTACTTCCTGGTTCTTTGTTGTTTCTTAAAGTTTTCCCATTCTTCTAATTTCCCACTGCTCTTGGCAACTTTGTACTCACATACTTTTAGTTTGACAACTTCCTTTATTTCCTAAAGGCTGTCTGATCCCACCCTTACTGTCCTTGCTTTTAACTGGAATATACTTTTGTTGAGCACTGTAAAAAATTTCTTTAAAAGTCTTCCACTGTTCCTCATCCATCCATCCAATAGTCTGCATTTCCTGAACAACTCCATACTCATCCCCTTGTGGTCTCCTTTGTTTAGGCATTACACACTAGTTTTAGACCGAACTATTGCAGCTTCCATTTGTATACAAAATGCAATCATACTGTGATTACTCTTTCCAAGAAGATCCCTAACTACAAGATCAGTAATTTTACCTGTCTCACTGCACAGGACCAGATCCAAGATAACATGTTCCCTTGTAGGTTCAGTAACATGCTGTTCAAGCATGGTGTTCTATGAAGTTCTCTTCAAGGTTTCCTCGACCAACCTGATTCACCCAGGTTTACCACCCTATGTGCATGTTAAAGTCCCCCATGATAACTGCTCTTTCATCCTGAAATGCCTTAGATATTTCTTGGTTTATTGCCTGTGGCACTGTATGTTTTTATTGGATGGTCTATAGACAACTCCCACTAGTGAATTTTTTTTCCCTTTACTATTCCTAATCTCTACCCAGGTGGACTCAACACTTTGCTTGTTAGATATATTGTCTCTCATTCTAACTAAGAGCGCTACCCCACCAGCCTTACCTTCCTGCCTGTCCTTCCTTATTACCCTGATAGCACTGGATATTTAATTTCCAATCCTCTCCAACCTGCTACACTCCACCCTGCAACCATTGATTTGTGCCACAAGTTCACTGACTTTGATTTGAATGCGACGGGCATTCATAAAATGTGCTCTCATACCCATTGTGATGTTAAAATCTGGTTATTTTTGCCTCTTTTGCACTTGACTTTTACCCCATTCTACTCTTTTCTTTTTTTTAACTTTTACTTTAACTTTATCTACACTCTTCTCTCTAACTTTATCCATTCTTCTCCAATCACCATGTTGCTATCTAGTTTAAAGCCCTGTCCGCAGACCCAGTTATGCAATCCAGTTGAATTTTACAAAGAATTTAAAGATTTCTTGATTCCTCTGTTTATGAAGGTAATAGAACAAGCTTTTAAAACTTTTTCAATGGCGGTAATTACGGTTATTCCTAAATAAGAAGAGATCCATTAAAACCAGCTTCATATAGACCCATATCATTATAAAATGTTGATTATAAAATTATAGCAAAAAGTATCAGTGAATAGAATTAATGATTATCTTCCTGAATTAATATATATGGATTAGACAGGTTTTGTTAAAAATTGACAAACTTTGGAGAATATAGTAAGGTGGCTAAGTAAAATTCACTTAGCACAGAAGAGCCTGTCCCTTTTGAACAATTCCTTCCTCCTTTCCTTCCTTCTCCAATGCTGGAGCCAATTTCCCATGAATTGGAACCCACTTGTCTTACACCAATTCTTGAGTCACACATTGAACTCGCTAATCTTCTGAACACTATGCCAATTGGCACATGGCTCAGGTAGTAATCGGGAGATCTTTTGGTTCTGCTTTTTAATTTGCTAGCTCCTCAAATTCCCCTAGCAGAACCTATTTCCTGGTTCTACTTGCATCATTGGAACCAACAGGGCCTCTTTCCCCTCCCACTTCAAATTCCTCTGTAAGTCAGATAAGATGCCCCAAAACCAGGCACCAGGACGCTCTATCCCTGCAACTTAGTTCTTTGTCTATTCCTCTAGATTACAGATTTCAGATTTATTGTCAAAGTACATACATAACATCACATACAATCCTAACATTCTTTTTTTCCTGCAGGTGAGGCAGTATGACACTTATTGTTAGTGCAAAAAAGTGCAATAATATGTAAACAAATAAAGAAATGAAAAAAAAAACAAATGCAAACAAACTGGCTGTTCAATACAGAGAGAATTTAAAAAAATCAATAAAGTGCACAAGTAAAAGTCCACAAATGAGTCCCTGATTGAGTTTCTTGTTGAGGAGTCTGATGGTAGAGGGGTAGCACTGTTCCTGAACCTGGAGGTGTGAGTCTTGTGGCACCTTTACCTCCTTCCTGATGGTGACAGTGAGACAGTGACAGTGTTTTTCCTGTGAAGTCCTGGGCTGTGTCCACTTCCTTTTGGAGGACTTTACACTCAAGTTTATTGATGTCTCCATACCAGACCATAACGCAGCCAGTCAGCACACTTTCCACAACACATCTGTAGAAACTTTCCAGGGTTTCAGGTGTCATACCAAACCTCCACAAACTCCTGAGAAAGTAGAGGTGCTGACATGCTTTCTTCATGATCCCATTAGTGTGTTGGATCCAGAAAAGATCATCCAAGATAGTGACTCCCAAATACCTAAATATGCTCACCCTCTCCACCTCTGATCCCCCAATGATCACTGCCTCTGGCTTTCTCTTCCTGAAATCAATAATCAGCTCCTTAGGTTTGGTGAAATAAAGTGCAAGATTGTTGTTTAAGAGAAGCTGATTGAGCAAGGTCTTTAGCCTGATGAGACTTCTTATTATCTTATGTTCTTCACACTGAAGCCTGTCTTCTCCTTGCTTATCCTCCTGGAACTGTAAACAAATTTGTATCTTGCTTGGTCCCTTTAAGAGGATTTCTCCAGCTAAATGGTCTTGAATCTGTGGTACTTCACACAAGCTGGCATATCAAGTGTTTATGGAACACATTCTTCTGGGTTTCCTGCCAGATTCTGCAAACCAGTGCTCTACCTTATCTTCCCAAGATCACAGGTGTCTTTCAAGGCTTAATTCAGTTTTAAACTGCACAATTGTCAGTTATTCTAACAGAAAGCTGGTCTTCTTGTTAAAGCTTAAATGCTTCTTTTAAATCAAGTTGAGTTCATTCAGACAAATTTTTATGAGCATTTCTTCCAAAGTTCACAATTATAACTTTTCTTTGAATCAAAGTATAGACAACACTTTCCAAGTTTGTGTTTCCCAATTTCACAATGTATCATCTTCAAAGAGACATGGGGACGATATTCCGAATTATTATCTTATCAATCCAATAAATCAAGCTTTATAGATGGAACTTTATGTAGGTTTAATTCATTGATAAAATGGATAAATATTTTGCATAACTTTTCATGGAGATTTTCAAAATGAATAAACAAAGCATTCAACTATATCTAAAGTATAATGATATTCAACTTAAACAGATATAAGAAGAAATGGTGAAATTGAGTGCAAGATTGTTATTTGTGTACTGTTCAGCCTAGTTTTCAATCTCTATAACCATATAACAATTACAACACAGAAACAGGCCAATTTGGCCCTTCTTGTCCATGCCGAAAACTTTCTCCAACCTGGTCCCATTGATCCGCACCTGGCACATAACCCTCCACACCTCTCTCATCTATGTACCTATCCAACTTTTCCTTAAATATTAAAATTGAATCCACGTCTACCACTTAGTCCAGATGCTCATTCCACACTCCCACCACCCTCTGAGTGAAGAAATTTCCCATCATGTTTCCCCTAAACTTTTCCCCAACTAGGTCCTCTTGTTTGAATCTCCCCCACTCTCAATGGGAAAAGCTATCCACATTGATTCTATCTGACCTCCTCATAATTATAAATACCTCTGTTAAATCACATCTCAACCTTCTATGCTCTAGAGCACACATGTCAAACTCAGGCCCGCAGGCCAAATTTGGCCCCTGATATAATTATATTTGGTCCACAAGATCATATCAAATATGTATTAGAGCTGGCCCATTGGCCGCCGCGCCAGTACAGCGCATGCACAGCTAATGCTACAAATCCCAGAATGCTTTGCAAATGCATTGGCACCAGCCCCTCAGCCCGCTAATCGCCCCCACCTCCTCTCTTTACTTTCATTAGCATCTGCGACCTGTCACCCAACTCACATATAATAAATCCTTTACGAAAAATGGCCAAACGAAAGACAGAAAACAGGACCTTTCAAGACAGGTGGGAGGCAGACTATATGTTCATCATTTTAAAAGACAAACCTGTTTGTCATTGAAGCAAGTTGTTTTTTTTTGACTTGTTGGTTTGTGAAAAAAAATACATTTAAAAGGAGCTTAAAGGCTATAGAGAAATATTATTTACTGAATATCTTATTTCTCATTTGTTAATGCTTCTTCTGGAAAGAGTTTAACCAAAACTATTATTAAACATTTATTTTAATAAGAAAAAGTTTAACATTACATATGTTGAAAGAAGTGAAAACATGCAGATGTTGTTGAAAATTTTAAATAAATATTTAGTTTGGCCCATGACTTAATCCAAGTTTTAATTTTGGCCCTCTGTGAATTTGAGATTGACACCCCTGCTCTAGAGAATAAAGTTCCAGCCTGCTCAATCTTTCCCTGTAACTCAAACCCAGGCAACATTCTCTATTCTGTTTATATCCTTCCTATAATTTGGTGAACAAAACTGTACACAGTATTCCAAATTTGGCCTCATCAATGCCTTACACAACTTCAACATGACATCCCATCTCCTGTATTCAATATTCTGATTTATGAAGGCCACCATCCCATCTACATATGTCTCAACTTTCAAGGAATTATGTGCCAGAATTCCTAAATCCCTTTTGTTCTACTGCCCTCCTCAATTGTCTACCTTTTAATGTGTATGACCTTTTCTGATTAGTTCAACCAAAATGTAGCACCTCACATTTATCAGTATTAAACTACATCTGCCATCTTTCAGCCCACTCTTCTAAATGCTCTATATCCCACTGCAAGCTTTGATAACATTCTTTACTGTCCACAATACCACCAATTTTCATATCATCTGCATACTTACTAATCCAATCTACCACCCTAACATCTAGATCTTTAATATATATGACAAACAACAATGGTCCCAGTACTGATCTCTGAGGCACTTCACTGGTCACCAGCCTCCAATTTGACAAACAATTTTCCACCACTACCCTCTGGCATCTCCCATCCAACCATTGTTGAATTTATTTCACTACTTCAACATTGATACCTAATGCTTGAACCTTCCTAACCTCTTATGCAGAATCTTGTTAAAAGCCTTACTAAAGTCCATATAGACAACATCCATAGCCTTCCATCATCCACCTTCTTAGTAACCTCCTTGAAAAACTCAAAGATTTGTTAAATATGATTTACCACGTACAAAAATGTGTTGACTAATCCTAACCAATTCCCTGTCTTTCTGAATAGTTGTATATACCATCTCTAAGAATACTCTCCATTAATTTACCCACCACCAACATCAGACTCGCAGGCCTATAACTACATTACCAGGTTTACTTTTGGAGCCTTTTTTAAACAGCAAAACAACCTGAGCTACCCTTCAATCCTCCAGCACCTCCACTGTAGCCAGTGACATCTTAAATATTTCTGTCAGAGCCCCCACTATTTGTACACTAACCTCCCTCAGGGTCCTAGGGAATATCTTGTCAGGGTCCAAAGATTTATACTCCTTGATTCTCTAAAATAGCAAATACTAACTCCTCATTAATCTGTATATTATCATGACCTCACTAGCAGATTTCTTAACTTCATCTTGTTCAATATTCATTTTCTTAGTGAATACTGAAGAAAAAGAAATCACTTAAAATTTCCCCATCTCTTCTGACTTCTCACATAGCCTACCCCTCTGATCATCAAGGGGCCCAATTTTATCCCTCACTCTTGTTTTTACTTTGAATGTACCTGCAGAAACCCTTTGGATTTCTTTTTAACTTGCCTGCCAAAGCAGCCTCATATCTCCTTTTATCCCTTCTAATTTCTTTCTTAAGATTTTTTACCCTCCTTATGTTCCTCAAGCACCTCATCTGCTGTCTATACCACCTCTGTACTCTCAAAATCTCCCCTTTGAATATCCTCCATTTATCTGTTGCACCCTTCCTTGAAAATAAATTCTCCCAATCCACACCCTCTAAATCCTTTTGCCTCTCTTTGAAATTTGCCTTATTCCAATCAAGAATCTCATCCTTAGGCCCAGCCCTTTCCTCTTCTATTATTTTCCTAAAACTAATAATGTCATGATCACTGGACCCAAAGTGTTCCCCAACACAAATCTCTGTCACCTGAACTATTTTGTTTCCTAATAGGAGCTCCAATACTGCCCCCTCTCTAATTAGTCCTTCTATATATTTATTTAGAAAACTTTGCTGAACATGTTTCCAAACTCCAACCCATTCAGCCCTTTTACAGTATGTGGAAAGTTAAAATCCCCTATAATTGCCACCTTATGTTTATTACACATATAAGGAAATATTCTTACCCTGATTGTGGTCTGGAATTAAATAAAACCATGATTCAATTACATTGTGTGATGTTGAGTCCCAGATGTTGTAGTTTGCTGATCTGTTTTGAGGGGATGATGGTGTTAAATGTCAAACTGTAGTCCATAAAGAGCATCCTGATGAATGCATTGGAATGGATTATATTGTATATAGATATGTTTTTGAAGAAAATAGATTGTGGGGGTAGTGTAGGTTACAAACAAACACAAACATTTCACAAAACAGATCTCATTTAAAATGCCAGAGCTCTGCTCAAGCCAGACAGTCCAGGCTCCGAGTGCCTTTGCACAAACTTTGAAGAATGCCTTCACAAGTAGGTGTTATTTGGACAGGCTGTGGAGTAATGGATTATTGTTTTGAAATCAACAGATGAATGGACTCAAAAATTTGGGAATGGTGCCGCAATCTGTCTGGATGCAGTTTGCAGTTCTAAGAAGGTCATGTGGTTTTGCAAACAGAGTGAGAGAGAGGAGACCAAACAGGCTTTCTCTAAGAGAGAGAGAGAGAGAGAGAGAGAGAGAGAGAGAACTGGTTTCTGCACTCATGGCAAGCTGGCAGTGTTGAAACCCCATTTTGAAGATGGTTTGTCAGTTCTGAGTTCAGCCTGTCGAAAACCCTTATGGTCCATACAAGAGTAAATGGCTGGCTAGAGTGTTTCACATGAAATAAGCAAAACAAAAGGAACTCTGTAGTGACCTGCAGAAGAAGAGGTTATCATTTAGAAAACCCTGATGTGGCAAGTTTCTTTGGAAAGACACTGAAGTGATTGATGGAAGTAAATCAATTTGTGTTTGTCCAACGAGCTATGAATCTCTCTCTGAAACTGACAAGAACCTTCCTGTGTGGTAAACATTTGTCTTGGTGAATTTCTATTGCTGCTGGGTTTTGGGGTCCTCTTGGCCTGTAACAGCATCTTTACTGTCAACTGTTCCAGGGCTTTGTGTCAAGCCAGTGAAATGGCATCCATCATAGTCCTGTTGTTACTATACTATCCTTAATTACACTACATTTCTCTTATCTCCCCCCTCGTGAATGGCTTCATGAACCACTGTGCAATAGTTAGTTTCTTCATCCTTCCTACAATTCCCACTCTTATCCACAAAAGAAGACAAAAATTAAGGGCCGAGGCCTCTCTAGCACTGTATCTTGGATCACACTACCTGTCCCACTTGAAGTCACATCCTCTCATCCCTGACCACAGATGATCTGAGGCAGCTATTCTAATGGGCAGCTATTCTAATGTGATTGCCTCCTGAAACAAGGTGTGCAGGTACCTCTCCCCCTCCCTTATGTAACACAGTGTTAAATTCTCAGATTCCAGGTCATCAATTTCTATTTGCTTCATTAGTTGCCATATATTTTGTTGTATAAGAAGAACTTCAGATAAGACAGTTCCCCATTTTCAGCCTGAATTTCATCGTTTTATCATATATCGGGAGTATAACTCACCAATTTTTTGCATGATGCCTCAGAGTGGCTGCAAGGAATGTGCCGGAGACTGTTGACTGGATCTCTCAGCAACAACCCAAAATTTGTTACAACACCCCAATTACCAATTAACCAATCTGTAAATTAAGCAAGTAAGTGATTATAATAACAGTAAAAAAGAAACCCTTTGTTTCTGGCCAGGAAGATGCCAAATGGAGCTGGGTCCAAGTTTTCAGCATCAGCTGTAGCCCGAGTCGGGCAATTGTGACTCCATTCTCCACATTGGGTGAGGTCCCATCTGCATCAAAGAAGTCACGTCTCGATTCAAGTGTGCTCGGTGCAGGAACCATAGTTATGTGTTGGGTTGGGTGGGCACTGGTTCCCAGGCAGGAGCCCGGCCTACCTGTTAGGAGTGGGGACCTTGGGCTCCCAGACAGGAACTGGGACCTCGGGCTGTACAATTGTGAAATGTCTGGATGGGTTATGGCGGTGGTGGGGAGGTTTGGGACCAGTGGTAGGGAGGTGTCAGAACTGGTGTTGGTGGTGGTGGGGAAGTGGTGGGATCGGTCCACTTTTTCAGCCAGAATTTTAATGTCATGTTTTTGTATCTGGCCTATCAGATGACCCCTGTTTTGGTGTGTTTTTTCCGTGCTTGAAAGGTCATCTTATACGCCAAAATATACAGTGCTTTATCATGTGTCAAGAGCTCTGCAATGTCTCGTATTTAGATAATATTATCTTTATTTTACTAGCCAAAAATGCAAATTTTATCATTTGAACAACACTGTATTCCATCTGACAAATCTTTATTCACTTATTTAATCTCTTCACAACTGAATTTTCTAGTCTCTTTATCAATATGTTTCATAATTTTATATACATTGTTTCAGTGATATGTTGCCACACAGGGCACAATGCCTCAAAGTCACGTTTTGTAGGACCTCTGATGTCCATTTAATAATACTGGAGAACTATTTTTTCCCCCAATATGTTTGTTTCCTGAAAACAAGTTGGGGGATTATGATAGACAATTTCAAGATGAACACACAGATACTTTCAGATTTTCTGTATCACAAAGGTTTTAGAGAAACATTACATTAACTATTATTGAATTTAGCATGTTTAATCGATAATGATGCTGACACATTGCTCTCAGGTTGACTGCACATGTTGCACCACAAATGCAAGGGGCCACGATTTGTCTTCGACACCAATTTTACAACTGAAGTTGAGCTCATATATTTTCTTAATAAGTGCAGTCATGCTGTGTCTTTAAGCCTTAAGAGTATGCTTGTCACAGATGTAACAGAATGTATCTCAGCTGCTGTGACATTGATGAGACATTTTTGCTGTATCGATTCTTCCTGAAAGCAATAAGAGCTTATGGTGCTACCACAACATATATAACCTATGAATCCTCCCTCTCAGATATCCCCATAAAGGCTGTAATGCCCAAAACGCTTCCTCAGTACCTGCCTTGGAATCGGGCCAGCAACATGCAAGCTGTGCTGACACTTTAAGGTGATTAAAGCCTATTAATCTAGATTCTCTCTCTGTGGTTGATTGGTAGTACAAAGCTATTGTTAAGTACATTCACAATGCTATTATCTTAACATCAGGTGCATCAAAATCATGTTCAATCTATATCAATGTAATGCACAGCATGTGAGCTGCTTTTATAGCCTGTCTGCATCTATCCTGACTAGACATGCCCAGGCATGACAATAGTTGCATAGCACCTGCACTGAGTACATGCCCAAGCATGCATGAACTGACCAAAAGAGCTTGCTTTGTTGACAATATACCTAAAAATAGGGCAGGAAGTCACAAAATAGGTTATATCTAAAAAGTGGTATGTCATATGAAAATTTTAAGGCGATTTTTTTTTGTGATCAGCTTCCCCAAATCCATAAAATGCACATAAAAGTGTTTATGAAGCAAAATCTTTGAAGTTCAGTGTAATTTTCAATGGCCAGTGTAATCTTCGAAGCAGTACCATATCATTTCCACATGATCCCCCAAATATGTCCACTCATGTTAATTCCTTCAAGTTATACCCCAATGTTTCGACCTTCTGCTGTAGTTGTACCTTTTGGGGATATGAAGAAATAGATTTCTTTCTTAAATATACTATTAAAATTCAAGTAGTTACTGTTATTGTTGATTCAAAGTTTAGCTAACATTTTCTGCTATCTTAGCTCATAAATTGTTCCAAGTGAGTTTCTACTGTTGTATTTTAGTTTTGCATGTCCCATCTCTTCAGCCTACACCTGCACTGAAACCAACTTTCATTATTGTGGTGTATTTTGCTGTTTAAATATTAAATGAAAATACAAAAACTATTGACCATTAAAATAATAGATGCATAAGCTTGGTCCTTCTTTTGAAATTCCCTTAAAACCATATCACACAACTACACAGGAACCAGCCTTTTAGCCCATCTAATCCATGGCAAACCATTATTCTGTCTAGTTCCATTGATCTGCTCTCAGACCATACCTTTCTAATCCATTCACCTTTCCAAATTTCACTTAAATGTTAAATATAAATCCACCACGTCTGCTAGCAGCTATCAGTGCTTCCATTAATGTTCCCCTTAAACTTTTCGCCTCTCTCCCTGACCCCATGTCCTCTAGTTCTTGTCTCACCCAACCTCAATAGAAAATGCCCACTTTCATTTACCCAATCTATAACCCCTCTTAACTTTCTATACCTCTATCAAATCATCTGGCATTCTCCAGTGTTACACCCTTACCTATTCAATTTTTTCCTATAGCTCAGCTCCTCAAGCCCTGGCAACATTGTTCATTCAAAATTCACTTGACTCTCCATGTTCACTAACCTCTGACCTTAATCATTTAAGAATTATTTTTTTATAATGATTTTTTTCTTCTTGTTGTTAACCTAACATTGGCTCTAGAATTTAACACAGAGGAACCCTGCAAATATATCAATACTCTAAAAGGGCTTTGAAGATCACCTGAAGAAAATAAAAGTCTTTGTTTTGATTTGCTTGTCTACCTGAGTGGGGGGGGGGGGGGGTAAATAGATTTCCTTTGTTGGTGAATGCTTGTTTCTGATATGCACCTTTGTGCATTGCTCTTTAACTCTCATGTTCAAAGGACAGTCATTACATTGTTCATGGGCTGAGAACTTTAATTTCTAGAACCAGTTTCCTACATTTAAATTAATTCACCCACTAGGAACATTCCAGTTGGGTATGAAAAAAGTTTTCAAGCATGAATTACATGTTCTGGTAACTATGTAGTACAGCTTCTGGAAGAAACATGTCTTCTGAAGAAAACACTACACACACTGAAAATCTGAAATAAGACATAACATTTCAGATTTGAATAATCACTACCTTCACACATGCTGTTGACCTGCTGAGTACTTGCAGCATTTTCTGTTTAAAACTAATTAGCAGTGCTGCTGGAGCTGTTGTCATAGCAGTACTGCTACTGGTGTGGACCGAGGATAGTGGAGACATATTGCTGTTCTTTTTTAAAAAACTTTATTTATTCATTCAAAAAACAAATAATATATGACGTATACAGCAATTAAACATGAACATAAACATTTTTTTCTATATATATATAGAAAAAAAAAGAAAAAAGAAAAGAACCCCCCCTTCAGCCAACTCTCCTAAGGAGAGCCATAAAAAAAGAGAATATTAAAAAAAATTAAATATACATCTTAAAATCTAATCAATATAAATTGAAATGTAAATATTCTGAGTATAACAGCCACTTATTAATAAAAAAATTATATTTATCATGCAAAACATGTGTAAATTTTTCCATTATTAAACAATATTTCATCTCATTATGCCATCTATTAATATCAATCATATTTGTATATTTCCACGTACTAGCAATACATTTTTTCACTACGGATAAAGCTAAATATACAAAAGCAAGCTGGAACTTATCTAATCCCAAACCTTTCAAAGTTTTCAACCACCCAGTCCTAATGGCAGTGTTCCATAATACAGGCTTAAGTCATTGTCAGTGATTGTCAGTGAAAATCTGCAAACGAGTGGTCTGTGCCCAAAATGACAGCACCCCCCTCCCCCCACATGGTGCTTGGCAGCAGCCACGAGGATTGTAGCCTCGAAGGGAGCAGTGGACCAGTGCAGGTGACTCTACAGAATGGTGACCACTGCAGTGACTGAAGGACCCACACAAGCTGCGGGCGACTTGCAGTCAGGGGGCCCACAGGGGCTGTGGGCTACTGGAGATTGGCTCATGTGAGCTTGGTATCAGAGTTGGGAGGGTGCTGAGGGCAAGAAAGGCTCCTGAAGGGCTTTGGGTGCTGCAGGCTTCCTGATTGCGTCAGAGGCTTGGATATGGAGGACGTGTTGAGGCTGGTGGAACATTGGAGGTGAATCCATGGACACTCAGTGACTTGAAAGGGGCTCACTTTTGCTTCTCTTTCTCAAATTATTCTGGGCGCCGGGCAGAGTAAAATTAAAGTATATAATCTATGGTACATTTTTAAAGCTTTATTATGTGACAATAAAAGGAGCTTCAAACATTAATCTGTTTGCTGATATTTCAGAATTATAAAACCTAAAGTTTTAACTGTACTGTACCAGGTCTTTCAATTAAAGGAGACTTTTCAGAATATGATTTTGATCAACCGCCAATGACAAAGTACAACTATTTTAGCCAATGGTTCAACAGTTGGTTTAGGATCCACATATTCTGCAGATTTTCACAAAATCTAGAACTTTTGGAAAGAATGAGCACTCAAAAAGTTAAACATCATTCAAAAAAGTTAAAGATGAAGTGAAACTGGTGATTTAAAAATAACATTTATTATCTTGGAGAGGTGTTAAACACTATGTTATAATCAATCGCAAACTGCCTGAGAATTTGAAAGGCAAAAGCAAATACCAGACAGCTCCAAAATGATGAAGTGCAGACCACTCTTATCTCTCTTCTCACCCTGCACCTATGAAAAGGGATGGTGGTGAAACAAAAATAATATCTGACATGTCTGTGCAGCCTGATGGGAGAAGTGTAAGTGTGAATGCGTGTCATCTTACATTTCACTCAATACTAGCCTGGGATTTTGTCTTAATAAACATTTGTCATGACTAATGCCTTCAATATTCCATCTGATCCACAAAAGGGAATTTAGGAAGTCAGGTGTTAAAGCCATTGGGACTCTAATTCATTTGTAGTTCTGAGGACTGTAAAGCTGCCTGATAATTTCACACTTTCATTAAATGTGTACAAAATGATTTTCTAATCATTCATTTAAGCACAGAGGGGATGGGGATGGGGTTGTAAGTTTACTCAGGGCACACTGACTTTTACATGCAATTCCTTGATTTGTATTCCAAACAAACTTCAGGAGAAAGTGCCTTTCTTTTGTGTCTTTTGCAGTAAATTTCTCAAAATTTATAATTGGATTTTTGCATATATTAAGAGTGGGCAGCTATTGCCTTTTTACAGCCATTCACTTTTGTTAAATATAGATTTGTTAAACCAAAATGGTAAAAAGTAATGAAGATCAAAAAAGATTTAACACATTTTCTCCAGGTCTTCCTTCCAGTGTATCGCAGCTGTATATCAGGTTGTAAAATTAATTTGAATAATTATTCAAACTGTGGACTTTTATTTGGAATTTCTCTTAACATTAGATGACATCAAACTTCAAATACAAACCAAATCTGTCCTGCTCGACGGAGCTGTCTAGTGGAGATCCACTCAACAATTTTTCCCCTTAAACTTGAAAATTACTTTAAATAAATGTTAAATTGTTTGAAAAATGTTCAATCTTTTCAGAGACCATTTTTATTTATGAACACTTTTTTTCCAATCCCTCCCTGTGATAGTACAGATTCTCTCACCAATGTGTATATGTACATATGTACAGATGGTAGTATAGGATGTCTGTGATTGACTGAGAGTGTAGCCACACCTACTGGCAGGACTTAAAGGATTTCTCTTAGCCAGACCAGGTCATTCTGGACTGGTCAACCTACTTGTGATATGCTCCAGTCTTTTAGTTAATAAAAGCCTTGGTTTGGATCAACAAGTCTTTGGTTCTTTTGACGCGCATTACACTCCCTATGACTGCAGTCTACCAATTCAGGCAATATTCTGGTGAATCTCCTATGGCCTCTCTCCTATGCAATCACACATCACCTGAAGTGCAGAGACCAGAGCTGCAGCAATATTGCAAGTGTTCTTTAACCAGATTAAATTAGTGTCCCAACTCTTTTATCATGTCACTTCAAAGGAGTCAAGGTTAGCTCTCCCCAGAAGTGAAGAGATGGATAAATGGGGAGTTAATTCATTGATGTGAATGCCAGATATGTGCAGTTTACTGACCCAATGAATGGAAGAGCAATATTTCCTTATGCATTTGCGGGTATCTGCCTCCATCAGTGAAGTAGGCACAATTATGCAGTCATCCATTGCTGAAGGGTACTGCAGAGTTCCACTGGAACTTAAGGGCTTGTCATCTTCCTTCTGTTGTGCACATGTTGACAGGTTGTGGGGATACAACCATTACATTGGCCGCACTCCTACCAGCCTACTGCAGGGGGCAACCACTGTACCTGTTGGTAGGCAACCTGGGAGGCTGACCCCACCTGCCCGCTGTCAATCACCGGCCCATATAAAGACTCAAGCTGTCCCCTTTGGGGACAGTCAGACATGTGGAGCCAGGTTGGTACCTAGACTGGTGTATACAGGTTTAAGCTAATTAAAGCCTGTTGTACAGTCTGTGGACTTCGTGGCAGAATTATTCGTGCAGCTGTGTTCATGACTAAATTAGCTTAAAATTAAAGGACTGTGGAGAAATTCCCCACCATCAAGATGCTGGATATAGACCCTCCACATCCGGACGCTCCAGCATACTCTGAGATCTGGAAGCATGAGGCGATCATCCACACGCAGGCTGAAGTCATCAATACAAACCAGAAAATACTCATGGTAACGGGCACCAAGCTGGGCCCACACGCATTCCAAGCTACCTGAAACTGCACGGATTTCAAACCAACAATGGCCGTCCTGGAAGTCATGTACCAGCCCCCAATGAACATAGTCTATGCTCAGCATCAGGGTACAGCAGCCAGGTGAGACAGCAGATGTTTACCTGGAGGCACTGCATGCCTGTGTACGATCGAAGCTGGGGTGACTGCTGGGAAGGTGGAGCAACTCGTCCGAGATACCTACAGGCGAGTGCTGTGGGCGAGAGCAACCCGACAAAGGCTGTTGGAGGAGAATAATGCTTCCCTTACCTGGATCATAGAGGTGATCCACTCCCTTGAAGCTGCAGCTCACCATGTAGAGGTCTTCGATGCTCCCCTCCCCCATCCTCCAGCCTGGCCAACACCAATGACAGCAGTCGCTGAGGGGCCCCTTGTGGAAGAGACGATCACCTCCACCAATGCAGGGTCCTGGTGTGGGTCGGACAGGTGCTCCTGAAAGAACTGGCCCGCAGGAACTTGCATTGCTCCAGATGCAGCAAAAAAGGCCATGTCACTGAAGTGTGCCTCTCCAAACCCACCGAGAATGGTACAGTTCTCCGTGACAAACCAGGAGTGCTTCTCGACTCTCTGTGCGCCCCCACATGCGAATGCCGGGCAGTGCCATTACTCCGCCCAACACTTCCACCCACACCGAAGTCGTCACTTCCGGCCCGGCTGTCTAACCACGTCGCTGCCATGTGCTTACCATGGGCATCGTCATCTTTCATCATCCAATTTCTGCCAGCACTGATGAGGTCACTTCCACCCGCACCGATGATGTCACTTCTAGCCAGGTCGCCGGACCACGCTGACGCCACGTGTGTCTCCTAGGCACCATCATCATGCGCCAGCTGACCCCCCCTATCCACCCCAAGTTGCCTGATTTGCCAACCAGATAATATGATCAACACCTGTGCATACAAAACTGCACACTCATCATACCCCAAGCTCCTACTGACATCTACTGGCTGCTACTCACAATATCCATTGGGGAGCAGCAACTCAGACACTGAGGCGGTCCTAGCATCCACCACGCTAATGGAAGACATTTTCCATGGACTCAAGCACTCGATGACAGATATTGCTGTCGATGGGGAGGTTATGTTTGATGGTGAGAGTACTGAGAGCTTTGTGCATCCAAATATGGTCCATGCGCTGAAACTCTAAGTATACCCAATGAACTTTGCTATCGCTTTCGTGTCCCAGGACCACTCCATCATGGCACTAGGGTGATGCTTAGTTAACTTGATAGATGGGGGGGTGAACATACCAAGAGTTCAGGCTACTGGTCATGCCCAAGCTCTGTGTCCCAGTTATCGTGGGACTTGACTTCCAAGTGTCACCTCCACACAATCCATTCCCCTATTCACCATCCACAGCACAAGGACCAATGACCTCCCCCAGTCCACCTGCAGGCTCTTGACCCTATGGGTGCCCCCTCCATCCCTCTTCAACTACCTGATGCTGGACTGCAAGGCTATAGTGGCCAAGAGCAGGCACTACTGTGCCATCGACGATGCCTTTATTAAGGCTGAGGTGAGACAGCTTCTGGTGGAAGGAGTTATTGAGCTCAGCACCTAGGTCCTTGTCATAAAAGATGGAAGCAAACCAATGATGGTCATTGACTATAATCAAACCATCAATCGATATGATCGAATTCTCACTCGACATGGAGAGTGATGAAATTAAAACCGAGACTAAGGTCCTGAATTTAAATAAAGGGAATTATAATGGTATGAGACGGGAGTTGAGTAAGATTGATTGGGTGGTGTTTATGGGGGAGTTGACTGTGGATAGACAATGGAAAGCATTCTCAGATCTAATGCAGAAATTGCAAATATCGTTTATACCGGTTTGGCATAAAAATAAACCAAAAAAGGTGACTCAACCGTGGATAACAAGGGAAATTAGAGACAGCAATAGGTCCAAAGAGAGAGCATATCAATTGGCCAAAAAAAGTACTACAACCTAAGACTGGAAGCAGTTCAAGATGCACCAAAGGAGGACAAAGGGATTAATCAAGAGAGCAAAAATAAATTATGAAAGTAAGCTTGTGGCAAATATAAAAACTGACTTCAAAAGTTTTTATAAATATGTCAAGAGGAAAAGATTGGTGAAATCCAGAGTAGGTCCCTTGCAGTCGTAATCAGGGGAATATATAATGGGGAATAAGGAAATGGCAGACCAATTAAATTCTTATTTTAGTTCTGTTTTTACAAGAGAGGATACAAATAACCTCCCAAGGATGTTGGGAAACATAGAGACTAATGCAAGGGAGGAACTGAAAGAAATCAGTATCTCTAAGGACATGGTCTTGGGGAAATTGATGGGATTGAAGGCAGATAAATCACAAGGGCCTGATAATCTACATCCTAGGGTACTTAAGGAAGTGGCCATTCAGATAGCAGATGCTTTAAGAATTATTTTCCAGAACTCGATAGACTCAGGATCAGTACCCATGGATTGGAGGGTAGCTAATGTTACCCCACTATTTAAAAAGGGGGGTAGAGAAAAAGCGGGGAATTATAGGCCAGTGAGCCTTACATCAGTAGTGGGCAAAATGATGGAATCCATTATTAAGGATGTAATAGCGGAGCATATAACTAGCAAAGAAGGGATCGGACGGAGTCAACATGGATTTACAAAAGGTAAATGGTGCTTGACAAATCTATTGGAATTCTTTGAGATGGTGACAGGTAAAATAGATGGGGAAGAGCCAGTGGATGTGGTGTACCTGGACTTCCAAAAGGCCTTCGATAAGGTCCCGCATAAATGACTGGCTTCCAAAATCAAGGCTCATGGGATTGGGGGAAAAGTATTGATGTGGATTGAGAACTGGCTGGCAGGTAGAAGACAGAGAGTTGGGATAAATGGCTCGTTTTCTGAGTGGCAGGCGGTGACCAGTGGGGTGCCACAGGGATCTGTACTAGGACCCCAGCTGTTCACAATTTACATTAATGATCTGGATCAGGGGATTGGATGTAATATCTTGAAATTTGCAGATGACACTAAGCTAGGAGGAGTTGTGTGCACGGAAGAGGGGGTCAGGAAGCTCCAGTGTGATTTGGATAAATTGAGGGACTGGGCAGATACATGGCAAATGCACTTCTTTCTTTGGCTTGGCTTCGCGGACGAAGATTTATGGAGGGGGTAAAAAGTCCACGTCAGCTGCAGGCTCGTTTGTGGCTGACCAGTCCGATGCGGGACAGGCAGACACGATTGCAGCGGTTGCAAGGGAAAATTGGTTGGTTGGGGTTGGGTGTTGGGTTTTTCCTCCTTTGCCTTTTGTCAGTGAGGTGGGCTCTGCGGTCTTCTTCAAAGGAGGCTGCTGCCCGCCAAACTGTGAGGCGCCAAGATGCACGGTTTGAGGCGTTATCAGCCCACTGGCGGTGGTCAATGTGGCAGGCACCAAGAGATTTCTTTAGGCAGTCCTTGTACCTTTTCTTTGGTGCACCTCTGTCACGGTGGCCAGTGGAGAGCTCGCCATATAATACGATCTTGGGAAGGCGATGGTCCTCCATTCTGGAGACGTGACCCATCCAGCGCAGCTGGATCTTCAGCAGCGTGGACTCGATGCACTACAATGTGGATAAATGTGAGGTTATCCACTTTGGTAATACAAACCGGAGGGAAGATTACTATTTGAATGCAATAGATTAAGAGATGGGGAAGTGCAGAGAGACCTAGGGGTACTTGTACACCAGTCTCTGAAGGCGAGCATGCAGGTACAGCAGGCGGTTAAAAAGGCAAATGGTATGTTGGCCTTCATATCAAGAGGGTTTGAGTATAGGAACAAGGATACCTTACTGCAGCTGTACAGGGCCTTGGTGAGACCACATCTGGAGTATTGTGTGCAGTTTTGGTCACCTTATCTAAGGAAGGATGTTCTTGCAATGGAGGGAGTGCAGAGGAGATTCACCAGGCTGATACCTGGAATGGCAGGAATGACTTATGAGGAAAGATTGCGCAAATTGGGATTGTACTCCCTCGAGTTTAGAAGATTGAGAGGGGATCTCATAGAGACCTATAAAATTCTGGCAGGACTGGACAGAGTGGATGCAGATGGGATGTTTCCAATGATGGGAAAATCCAGAACCCGGGGCCATGGTTTGAGGATAATAGGCAAACCATTTAGGACTGAGATGAGGAGGAATTTCTATACCCAGAGGGTGGTGAATCTGTGGAATTCATTGCCACAGAGGGCAGTAGAGGCAGGTTCATTAAATATATTTAAGAGGGAATTAGATCTATTTCTTCAGTATAAGGGTATTAAAGGTTACGGAGAGAAGGCGGGGACGGGGTACTGAACTTTAAGATCAGGCATGATCTTGTTGAATGGCAGAGCAGGCTCGAAGGGTTGAATGACCTACTCCTGCTCCTATCTTCTATGTTTCTATGATAAACCTAGCTGGATGCCTACCCACTGCCCCACATCGCCGTCATGATCAACAAGATAGCCCAGTATAGGGTTTTTTCCACAAATGATCTGAAGTCAGCCTATCATCAGCTCCCCATCCATGTCTGGGATAAACCTTATACCATCTTTGAGGAAGACGGATGCCACTACCAGTTCTGCTGGGTCGTGTTTGGAGTCGCAAATGGAGTCTCTGTGTTCCAATGGGAGATGGACCTCATGATAGACCGGCACAACCTAAGAGGGACTTTCCCATACCTGGACAATGTCACCATCTGCAGCCATGATCAAGAACTTCTCCAGATGGCAGAGATACTGAACCTCACTTACAACAGGGAGATGTACATGTTCAGTACCACCCGCCTGCCCATCCATGGAACATGTTGTCATCGGTCCCTACCCCAAACACATGAGCCCCCTAATGGAACTTCCTCTTCCCCATATGCTCAAGGCCGTCCGCAGGTACTGTTAGGTAAAAACATCATGAGCTGGGAATGTAGAGGGAGTCACCCAGTGCTGGGCCGTAACAAGATGCAGTCGTGACCTTGTACTCTCAAGATAAGAGTGAGGATGACAAATTGATGTGCAGGAGGCTAGCAGAGAGGGACAGCAACAGTTTATTCATTGGACAATGTCATGGTATGATAATTTACTAAGTACGTATCCTAAGGTATATAAAAAACACCACTTGCTGATAACGGCAGAATGCGCCTTCTCCAACTAACACTGTTAGTTGCAAGTGTTACAATCCAGCAATAAAGAACAAAGAACCTTGATTTCGACTCAGTCTGGTGTTTGACTCACTCATTCATGAACAAAGCAGACCTAACAGTACCTGGGGCTGTTCTCTTTCTACTCCCAGTGGGTTCACCATTTATTAGACAAGGTCCGGCCACTAGCCCAAGCCACCAGCTTTCCCCACCCTGCTGAGGTGCAAGAGGCCTTCACACCCACATCAGACAGGACATTGCCAATGCCACGATTACTATGGACGAGACCACCCCATTCCAGGTGGAGTGGGATGTCTCTGAAATTGCCCTCACTGCCACCCTCAATCAAGGATCAAGACCCATGGCCTTTTTCTCCAGGGCCCTCCATAGTTCGGAGCTTGGGCTCTCCACCATCGAAAAGGAGGCCCAGGCAATTGTGGAAGCAATCCGCCACTGGTGCCACTACCTGGCTGGCAGGGGGTTTATTCTTCTCACAGACCAGAGTGTAATAGCTTTCATGTTCAGTACCACACAAAGAGGTAAGATCAAAACTGACAAAATCTTGCATTGGAGAGTTGAGATAGCCACATTCCCCATCCAGTATAGGATGGGGAAGCTCAACAAATACCCCAACGCCCAGTCCCAGACCTGCGCCAGTGCGCAGTACGTACAGTTTCAGGCGCTACATGACACCTTTTTCCACCTGGGTGTCATGCATCTGTACCACTTCATTAAGTCCCGAAACCTCCTCTTCATTGTGCAAGAACTCAAGACCAGGACTGAGTCCTGCAGGGTCCATGTGGGGTGCAAATCACACTCCTTCTGCCCACCACAGGCCCATGTAGTAAAGGCCACTCAGCCCTTCAAGTGACTAAGCATTGATTTCCTCTCAGTCATAGATGAATACTCTCGTTTTCCCTTCACCATCCCTTGCCCTAACACCACCACCACCTCCATTATCAAGGCACTGGCACAGATCTTCACCATGTTTGGATACCCAGCATTTATCCACAGCAACTGGGGTCCAGCATCATGAGTGAAGAACTGCACCAGTACGTGACTGAGGAGGCATCGTGTTTAGTCGCATGCCTACCTACAACCCCAGGGGCAATGGGCAGGTGGAATGTGAGAATGGGGAATTTGGAAGGTGGTCCTCCTGGCCCTAAGATTGAAAGCCTGGCCCATCGACTACTGGCAAGAGGCTCTCCCTGAGGCATTCCAAGCCTTACTGTTGATCTTGTGCACAACTACCAATCAGACCTCTCCAAACGTCTTTTCTCCTTTCCTACGAAATTGGTGACTGGAATTTCTCTGCCAGCAAGGCTGATGTCTCCGGGAGCAGTGCTCCTCTATAAATATGTGAGGACCCACAAATTTGACCCCCTGGTCGAGCAGGTGCACCTCCTCCACGTGAACCCAAATTACACCTATGTCAAGATCCCCAATGGATGTGAGGACACCGTCTTGACCAGGGATCTGGCACCAGCAGGGGCCTAGCCACCCCAAACCGGGCACCCCTGGCTAATCCAGGATCTCCCAGGAGCCAACACCCTCTCTCCACCTCTCCAGAGGTCACCACTCCCCACAGACCCACTCTGCACCTACACTCCCACTCTGCCAGACACCATCCCACCCACATCACCCGGACACCACCTCGGACCCAGCTGACCCTCAGGAAGCCCTGCCCCCATTGACCATTGTTGTGTGATGCTCCTAAAGGCACAGATGACTGCCGGACCGCCTGAAATTGTATACTACTCAGTACTGAGAACAATGTACTCCCACCACCAAGGACTCATTTTAAGAAGGAGGTGAATGTGGTGATACAACCACTTCACTGGCCTCACTCCTACCAGACTACTGCAGGGGGCAACCATTGTACCTGTAGGTACCTGTAGGTAGGCAACCTGGAAGGCTGGCCCCACCTGCCCGCTGTCAATCACCAGTCCCCTTTGGGGACAGTCAGATACGTGGAACCAGCAGTATACTGAGACCTGGTGTATACAAGTTTAAGCTCATTAAAGCCTGTTGTACAGTCTGTGGACTTTGTGTCAGAATTATTCACGCTCACAAAGGTATACAATTATTTTTGTTCCTGGGATTTGCCTGCAGGATGTCATTGTTGTCTGGGATATGAGGATTTCCCTTGTCACTATGCACCATACAGTCTTTGGACATATCCTCATCAGGCTGTTAAAGGTTAGATGAATTGATTGTGCTACTGTGGTTAGCTGCATTTTTATACACAATGGGAAGACTGGTATCATATTAAGGTCTGAAACCCTCCAGTTGTTTCTGAACATGTTTAGCTCACCCTCAACTGCCTTCATTGCAGAAGAAATCCCATTCATTTCACCAATAACTTAGGGAAGCTCTTGCATGGTGACTTGCCTTTGACATATTGAAAATGATGAACTCAGAATCTGGTTAAAGGCAGTTCTATAACTAGGGAGATTCAGGCCCTGACGTTTATTTCTGGAGATGAAAGTGGGCTTTGCAATTTGGTCCTTTGACAGATGAAGCTTTGGTTATGAGATAGCAACTCTTTACCATGCATCTGCTGTAGCTATTGGTTTATTACTAAGATTAAAGTAATTGTGAATGAGGTGGTGGAGGAAAATATGGCAAAAGCTGATGTCTGGTCTTTTGTGAGTACAGTGTGAGCACGCATTTATGTTTGTGTTCATGTGTATTTGTATTAAGTCTGTGTATGGTTTCCAGTTATCTAAGATCTGCTTGCCACTGGATCAAGAATTCATCCCCTCAAGAGCATGTGATCACTGGTACACATTCCACATCAAAGGAAATCTCAGTTAGGAATCTTCCATCTATGGTAAGTAAGTTATTCAAATATTGCCCAAGTATACAATTACAGAACCAAAAAATTTTTTAAACCTTTTGCAATTGTTATTTTTTTAAAGTTCTTTAAAAATTATCAACAATTTGAACTTTAGTTTTGGGTCAAAGGTGTCATTTTCTCAAACAGAAGGTTGTGGGCTCAAGTCCAGTAATAGTGAGCACAATGTAGCCCAGAAAAAGCTTGTAAACCACTGTTTTAATCGTACCTAATTGACTTGTTATGTGGACGGTTTCATAACTCCAAAGGAAATGGACCAATGACAATTTTTCTCAAGCAAAATATTTCAGTTACAATTAGGTCTAGAGCAGTGATTCTCAACCATCCATTCCCACTCACTTAAGCAATTCCTTACTAATCACAGAGCACCGATGGCAAAGGAATTACTTAAAGTGGTATGTGAGTGGAAAGAAAAAGGTTGAGAACCACTGATATAGACTAATATAAAATGCATTAGTGAAGAAGTATTGTACTATTGTCTTTCATAAATTATGCCCTCAATGGACAAAAATTTCCTCTGGGTATAAATGATCCTCTGGCTCTGTTTCCAAGTGCATCAGGGAGTTCTACCATGCCATAGACAGAATACTGTTAAGTCAGGCAGAAAAAGAATCAATGTTTTGATTTAAGTACTCTATATTTCAGAGGTTTTTTTAACTTCTAGTCTTTCTAGTCCTTTCTTATTGTGAACAATATATATTCCTAATTAACACCACTCATAGACATTATCTGGCTATAATAATATTGCTGTGAAAGACATTTGCCAATATATTGAATTGTATCCTTTTCTGATCTTTTCTGATATTCCAAACACCCAAATCGTATCTCCTCAAAAACTTGGGAAACTGGCCAAAACTACAGCTCAAAAGAGCATTCTTGCAGCTAACTCGATTCAAACACTAAAACATATCCTTCCTCATAGGGGATGCATAGAAGGTGTAGTTTCCTGCTACCAGATGTCTACCACACTGACGATCAGGAAGAATGTCAGATGTTAGCTGTCAGCTGCAGAATAGTTGGAGATAAACAAATAAAAGGAAAAAAGAACAGTCATTTTATGTGTGTGAATATGTTTGTATATGTGTATTTATGTGTTAATGTGTGTGTGTGTGTGTGTCCGTCACCTAATGAGAGAATTGGACATGGAAATAATCACCAGCACACCAGAATAATGAACCTGAGCTAAATCACTCCTTAGTGCAATTCATGGATAACATATAGGCCCTGATACACCCAGTACCTGGACGACTATCTAAATGCATGGCTTTTCACTTTCCTTCCTTCTCACCTTTCTCTACAACACAGTAACCAGCATATGAAATAAACAGAATGGGCAAAGACTTACATAATTTCAGAAGCAATTTTTATAGTGCACTTGGGAAACCATGAAATGTTTTAAATAGTTGAATCAAAGTGGTATTAAATTTTGTAGAGCAAAGTATAATTAATGTTGCAAATCCATGACATTTTATAAGAGCTTGACAATCTATTCTGTACAGGTGAAACAGCTTTAAATGAATGGGTACTTCCCTGGACTGTAATTCAGATTTCCAGCATCTGCTTCATTTTATCTTTGCCATTATATTTTGACCTTGTGATGACCTCAAATGTGTACTTAAGCACAATCTGCAATCATTTATTTATATTATTAATTCAAACATGGATAGTTCAAAAGTTGTTATCTATTTATAAGAACAATAACCATTTTTGAATTCTCAGTATTATAATAATAATTAACTTCCAGCAATGTAATAGCTATTGATTGTTCCATTGAACTCAAAGTTTGATTTGCTATTCACATGATGTGAAGTAAATATCCGTCTGAATGCCACAATAAATATTGAAATCCTGCACTTTCTTCCTTGTTAATTTCAGCACTTTTCCCACTGATTTTCCAATTGATTCTCTGTCCCTCCTTCTGACCAATCCATCTTTTCATTATGCAAATACTTGTTTCCACCATCACCGGAGGTTGCTGGGTTTCTCCTATATAGGAATGGGATCAATACCAAGTTTTTGAGGTAGATGTGATGTTCAGACAAATACATCATGATTTAAGAAGGAGCCAATTGCCAAAAAAAAATGTGCCTGTTGACTTTTTTTGGATGCTCTTCTGAACTGAATTACACCAAAATGTAACTTGACATATTTCTCACCTGAGGTGAAATAAATGGCATCTTACCTCTTCTGTGGACTGAGGCGTCTGTGAATATACTGTTTAAGTGAACTAATTTTTACTACAACATTTGGTGATTGCACTCACAGATATTACCTGTGTTGCACCATAATGGATGAAAAATTCTGTCAGATTCGAGAAACATTGCTGCAGCTTTTTATCAGTTCTATTAAACCTTGTGGTATAAAACAGATAAAACAGTCTGTGTACAATGTTTTACATAAAAGTGAACTCAAATGTAAGTCTTCACCTCATTCTCCTCACTTGGACACCTGGGAACAAGGATTCCATGTTTTACCACCCAATTCATTGGGTGCAATTGAAGGGAAAATTTATGTTGCAATTTGCAAACTACTAATGTTCTCAGCTGCTTATGGACTGTAAGAATAACCATATAACCATATAACCACTTACAGCACAGAACAGGCCAGTTCGGCCCTACTAGTCCATGCCGTAGCAAATCCCCACCATCCTAGTCCCACTGACCAGCACCCGGTCCATACCCCTCTAGTCCCCTCCTATCCATGTAACGATTCAGTCTTTCCTTAAATGTAACCAATGATCCCGCCTCGACCACGTCTGCCGGAAGCTCATTCCACATCCCCACCACCCTCTGCGTAAAGAAATTTCCTCTCATGTTCCCCTTATAATTTTCCCCCTTCAATCTTAAACCATGCCCTCTAGTTTGAATCTCCCCCACTCTTAATTGAAAAAGCCTATCCACATTTACTCTGTCTGTCCCCTTTAAAATCTTAAACCCTCTATCAAGTCCCCTCTCAATCTTCTACGCTCCAGAGAAAAAAGCCCAAGTCTGCACAACCTTTCCCTGTAACTCAGACCCTGAAATCCTGTCAACATTCTCGTGAACCTTCTCTGCACTCTCTCTATTTTGTTTATATCTTTCCTATAATTTGGTGACCAAAACTGTACACAGAACTCCAAATTTGGCCTCACCAATGCCTTGTACAATTTCATCATAACCTCCCTACTCCGATTTATGAAGGCCAACATTCCAAATGCCTTCTTCACCACACCATCTACCTGAGTATCAGCCTTGAGGGTACTATTTACCACAGCTCCTAAATCCCTTTGTTGCTCTGCACATCTCAATAGCCTACCATTTAATGCATATAACCTATTTAGATTTGCCTTTCCAAAATGTAACACCTCACACTTATCTGTATTAAATTCCATCAGCTATTTCTCAGCCCACACCTCCAGCCTTCCTAAATCACCTTTTAATCTACAGTAATCTTCCTCACTCTCCGCAACACTACCAATCTTTGTATCTTCCGCAAACTTGCTTATCCAATTCTCCACCCCTACTTCCAGATCATTAATATATATAACAAACGATAGTGGACCGAGCACCGATCCCTGAGGAACTCCACTAGTCACTGGCCTCCAATTGGACAAACAATTTTCTACCACTACTCTCTGAAACCTCCCGTCCAACCATTGCTGAATCTATTTCACTACCTCCTTATTTATACCTAATGCATCCACCTTTTTTTCTAACCTCCTGTGGGGAACTTTGTCAAAAGCTTTACTAAAGTCTAAATAGACAACATCCACAGCTTTCCCTTCATCAACCTTTTTTGTAACCCCCTCGAAAAACTCAATCAGGTTTGTCCATCATGATCTACCCCTGACAAAACCATGCTGATTACTCCCTATCGATCCCTGTACCTCCAAATATTTGTAAATACCATCCCTCAGAACACTTTCCATCAACTTACCCACCACAGACGTCAGACTCACGGGTTTACATTTGGACCCTTTCTTAAACAGCAGAACCACATGCGCCACCCTCCAATCCTTTGGCACTACCCCTGTGGCCAGTGACATCCTAAATATCTCTGTTAATGGCTCCACTATCTGTCCACAAGCCTCCCTGAGTGTGCTTGGGAATATTTTGTCTGGTCCCGGAGATTTATCCACCTTTATCTTTTTCAACACAGCCATCACTACCTCCTCGGTTATCCTTATATGCTTCATGACCTCCCCACTATTTTTCTTTACTTCAACTGGTTCAATATTTTTTTCCCGAGGCAAAGAAATCATTCAAAATTTCCTCCATTTCCCCTGACTTCTCACTCAGCCTACCCTCGCTGTCTACAAGGGGTCCAATTTTATCCCTCACTAATCTTTTACTTTTAATGTACCTATAGAAACCCTTTGGATTTATTTTTACTCTGTCTGCCAAAGCCTCTTTGTGCCTTTTTTTGGCCTTTCTAATTTCTTTCTTAAGATTGTTTCTACACTCTTTGTAGTCCTCCTTCAAATTGTCAGCTCTCTGTTCTTTATACCTCTTGTACACCTCCCTTTTTCTCCTAACCAAATTTCCAATATTCCTCGAAAACCAAGCCTCCCTATGACTTCCAGCCTTTCCTTTGATCCTCACTGGGACATAACTACTCTGTACCCTCAAAATATCCTCCATTTCTCATTTACACCCTCACCTGAAAATATCCTGTCCCACTCAATACTCCCCAAATCCCTTCTTATTCCTTCCAAATTTGCTCTTCTCCAATCCAGAACCTCAACTTTAGGCCCCTCCTTGCTCCTCCCTAAATCTACCTTAAAACTAACAGAATTATGATCACTAGACCCAATTGGATCTCCATCATTAATGTCTGATACTTGACCTAGCTCATTCCCTAACAGGAGATCCAGTATTACACTGTCCCGAGTCGGTTCTTCTACTAATTGATTCAGAAAACAATCTTGAACACATTTACCGAACTCTAGCCCATCCAACCCTCTAACTGTATTGGTATCCCAATCAATGTGAGGGAAGTTAAAATCTCCCATGATCACTACCTTATGATTCTCACACATATACGTTATCTTTCTACATATTTGTTCCTCTAGTTTTCTTGACCCATTTGGTGGTCTGTAATACACCCCTATTATCACCCTCATGTCTCCTTCAACCCTCAATTCCACCCAAACAGCCTCACTGGATGATCCCTCCAGACCATCTTGCCACCTCAAATAGATCCAAAAGAACCAAGTCCTCATTCAGAGAAGAATTGTAGATCAACCAGTATTCTTTTTCCTCTATCTCAATCAACTAGTAGGAATGCAAACATACTAAATTGGGCATATATCTTTTGGGATCTTAATATGCTGTAATCCAAAGTGTTAATCTATATGTTCATGTCTCAAATGCTCTTTCAAAAATAATTTATATTTTTCGAATTATATAAAACACTGCAGGGTAGACTGAACAACCAGTAGGATTGAAATTAGGAATATAGGATTTCATGCAAATGAAGGAAAAGTAGGCAATTTCACTTGATCCTTGCTCATTTTAAATGAAGTAATCTTTACGCTTATCATCAGAAATAAAAGTATCTTTAAACATTATATTTTAAATTTATTTAGCATGGTAGAACATTATGCATTCATTTTGAGTGGAAATAATTTTATAAATAAAAAAATGCGCAGAAGAGGTAATGGGTTTTCAAAGGAGAATATCCAAAATGTTCATTTTATTAACTAGATTATTAGTGATCACCCACAGAGATCAGGTCTCTGGCATGGAGTCTGAATCTGTGGCTAAGAAGGGAAGGGAGGACAAGAGGTGAGCTGTAGTGATAGGGGATTCCCTAGTTAGAGATTCAGATAAGGGATTCTGTGGAAGAGATCGAGTATCCCAGAAGGAATGTTGTCTCCTTGGGGCCAGAGTCTGAGATAACTTAGAATCAAGATATCTCAGGATGGCGGGTGAACAGTCAGATGTCATGGTCCATGTTGGGACCAATAACGTGGTTAGGAAGGGTAAGGAAGTCTTGCAAGGAGTTAGGTGCTAGGTTCAACAACAGGACCTCTAAGGTTGTTATCTCAGGAATGCTATTCATACATCGTGCTAATGAGGTTAGAAATAGGTGGATAATACAACTAAAAGCATTGCGTAGGGGGAAGGGCTTCAGATTTTTGGATCATTGGGCTCTCCTCCAGTGGGACGGTTTGCATCTGAAATGGAAGGGCACTAATATCCTTGCCGGAAGGTTTGCTAGTCCTGCCCTGTTAAAGGGGAGAGGAAGAGGGAAAAAATGATTTTAAAATTGCATGCACTGGTAGAAGTCAATGGGTTGAAAAATGATAGAAATGTTCTCAGGTGCATCTATTTCAAAGCAAAGAGTATTGTAGGAAAGGCAGATGAGCTTAGAGTGTGGATTGGTGTGTGGAATATTGACATTGTGGCCATTAGTGAAACTTGGTTGCAAGACGCGCAGGACTGGCAGCTCAATGTTCCGGGTTTCCATTGCTTTATACGCGATAGAACTTGGGGAATGGGGGTGGGGGGGGGAGGGGGTTGAAAGAGGGAAGAGTGGCATTGCTCATCAGGGAAATGTCACAGGTATATGGGTGGAGCTGAGGAATGGGAAAGGTATGACCACACTCATGGGTTGTATTATAGACCACCCTATAGTCAATGAGAATTGGAGGAGCAAATCTGTAAAGAGATGGCAGACAGCTGCAGGAAACATAAGGTTCTGATAGTAAGAGATTTTAACTTTCCACATATTGACTGGGACTCCCTTACTGTAAAAGGGCTGAATGGCTTGGACTTTGTCTAATGTGTTCAGGAAAATTTTCTAAATTAATATATAGAGGCACCAACTAGAGAGAGTGCAATACTGGAGCTCCTATTAGGGAACGAGACAGGGCAGGTGACTGAAGTATGTGTAGGAGAACATTTTGGGTCCAGTGATCAGAACGCCATTAGTTTCAAGCTAATTATGGAAAAGGATAGGTCTGGACCGGGTTATCTTTCTAAATTGGAGAAAGGCAATTTTGAGGAAATGGGAACAGAGTCTAAAATGCATGGATTGGGATGTTGTTTTCCGGCAAGGATGTGTGAGGTAAGTGGAGGGCCTTCAAAGGTGAAATTTTGAGAGTATAGTGTTTGTATGTTCCTGTCAGGATCAAAATCAAGGTTCACAGGCTTAGGGAATCTTGGTATTCTAAAGATATTGGGGACCTGTTTGGAAGAAGAGAGAGGTGTTTAACAGCTATAGGCAACATTGCACAATGAGGAGTATAAAAAATGCAAGAAAAACCTCAAGAAAGAAATTAGGAAGCTAAAAGAAGGCATGAGGTTGCTTTGGCAGACAATGTGAAGGAAAATCCTCAGGGTTTCTACAGGTATATTAAGAGCAATAGGATAGTAAATGACAAAATTTCTCCCCTTGAAGATCAGAGTGGTTGGCTTTGTATGGAGCCAAAAGAGATGGGAGAGGTTTTATTTTTAAAAAAATCACTATTCACTCAAGTAAAGGACACTGAGTTGTGGAAAGCAAAAAAAAAAGCAGTGAGGTCAAGGAACCTATGTAGGTTAGAGGAGGAAGTGCTTTCTGTCTTAAAGCAAATAAGAGTTGATAAATCCCCAGGGCCACAAGATACTCCCTCGGTGCTTCATTGAGGCGAGTAGGGCAGAAATATTCAAAATGTCCTTAGCTACAGGTGTGGTGCTAGAGGATTGGAGGGTAGCTCACATTTTTCTGTTGTTTAAAAAAGGTTCCAAAAGTAACCTTGGAAATTATAGTCCGCTGAGCTTGATGTCAGTAGTAGATAAGATATTGGAAGTTATTCTAAGAAATTGTTTATACTATTATTTGAATAGCCATGGACTGATAAAGGATAGAAAACATGGCTTGTGTGTGGTAGGCCATGATTAACCAAACTTATAGAATTTTTTGAGGAGGTTACCAGAAAAGGTGATGAATGGAAGACTGTGGATGTTGCCTACATGGACTTTAATAAGGCCTTCGACAAGGTCCCGTATGGGCAGTTAGTCAGGAATGTTCAGACACTAGGTATTTGCGGTTAATTAGTAAACTGGATTTGTCAATGGCTGGATGGGAGAAGCCAGAGAGTAGTGGTGGATGATTGCTTCTCAGACTGGAGGCCTGTGACTAGTGGTGTGCCTCAGGGATCGGTGCTGGGACCATTGTTGTTTCTCATCTTTATCAATGATCTGGATGATGATGTGGTAAATTGGATTAGTAAATTTGCAGATGACACTAAAATTGAAGGTGTTATGGACAGTGAAAGTTTTCCAAACTTGCAGAAGGATCTGGACCAGCTGGAAAAATGGGCTAAAAAATGGCAGATGGAATTTAACAAAGATAACTGTGAGGTGTTGCATTTTGGAAGCGCAAACCAAGAAAGAACATACATGGTAAATAGCAGGGAACTGAGGAGTGTGGTAGAACAGTAGGATCTGGGAATACAGATAGATAATTCTCTGAATGGGGTGTCACAGGTGGATAGGGTTGTTAAGAGATTTTTTGTCATATTGACATTCATAAATCAAAGTGTTGAGTATAGGAGCTGGGATGTTATGCTAAATTGTATAAGACATTGATTAGGCCAAATATGGAGCATTGTGTGCAGTTTTGGTCACCTAACTACAGGAAAATGTCAATAAGATAGAAAGAGTCCAGAGAAGATTTACTAGGTTGTTTTTGAATATTTTATTTTAAATTTCATAGACTCATAAAATTCAAACAAACCACATAATATTTCTTTTAACATTCTTGTAACATACAGAGTCTGTATTTATCACCCCACCTGCCCAACCCCCACCTTCATATAACTGAAAATACAGTCAATTAAAGAAAGTTAAAACACTCAAAATGAAACTGAAAAAAACACGTCACCTGCGACAAGTCCCACTTCTTTGATCACATTTATTTCCCTGCTAGGACGGGTTGCTACAGTACCCTATTTTGAAGGGTCGGAGGGGAACTAATCAATGAGTGCCAATGTATTTCAAGTAAGGTTCTCATCCTCTAACGAACATGTTATGTTTCTTCTTTAGATTGTACGTGATTTTCTCCAGGGGAATGCAATTCTGCATTTCCACATTCCATTGTGTAGTATTTAGTTGGGAGTTGGACTTCCACATCCTGGCTACCACCAAGGCAACCTTCACAAACAAAATCTGGTATTTGGACAGTCTAAAACTCACCTCCCCAATGTCTCCCAGAAGGTAAATTTTGGGATCCTGTGGAAAATCCACTTCTGTAATTTTCTTCCGAATGTCCCCTGGGTCTTCCCAGATGGGTCTTACCTTTGTAGATAGCCAGGTGGAATAGACAAATGTTCTAACCTCCACACCACATCTAAAGCACTCTCTGAAATTTTAGGCTTTGATTTATGTTTTTTTGTGGTGTGAGGTACAACTGGTGCAAGAAAATGTATTGCACCTACCTGTATCTGGCACTGATAACCCCAGTCACACTATCCGGTCACAGGTCTTGCCACAACTCTTCATTGATTGTTGTTTCGAAGTCCAACTCCCATCTCTCCCTCGACATCTGTAAGCCAAGCTTCAGGCCCTCACTTTGGAATATGCAATATATCATAGAGATAAATTTACACAGGTTCCCCTGTCAAATTAGAATCTCCACATTACTACATCAAGGTAAGGTCATAGATGGTACCAATTTTTACCTTAAAAAGATGTTATTTGCAGATAGCAGAAGAATGTTCTATTAGACACATTGTATTTGTTCCTCAACTGCTCGAATGACATGAGCTGCCTTTGCTTGTAACAATCCTCGATATACTTGATCCCCTTCTGGCACTAGGTATTCAGAATTTTATTATCCAGAATCAAGGGTGTTAAGTTGTTCTGGGTCAAAGGCATTTTGGGAGGTAACCTCCACCTTCAATCCAATACATTGATTTATTCTTTGCCACATCTGAAGTACATGGGTTTATCCTTTTTCTTTGAAATTAATGTAGTGTCCCATTTGTATATAAATGCTCCTGCTATCTTTTCACCTACTGCATGTAGTCCAATTTGTGTTCAGGAAGGGTAAAGGAGACCTTCCCTCAATGAGTGAGGCGGTGGACCTTGCCTGGGCTGCCCAGTAATATTTTTTGAAATCATGTAATTTTAAACCCCCCAAATTATAGTCTCACTTCAAATTTTTCATGGAGATTCAAGCTGCAGAAGAACTCCAAGTGAATTCTCTCTCTCTCTCTCTCTCTCTCTCTCTCTCTCTCTCTCTCTCTCTCTCTCTCTCTCTCTCTCTCTCTCTCTCAGAGAAAGCCCGTTTGGTCTTTTCTCTCTCTCTCTGCTTGGAAAACTACATAACCTTCTTTCGGGGCTCAAGACCCAGTCTCTAAAAGATCTTATCAGCCTTTGAGCATGGAATATTTTGCTTGCCCCTGCTTTTGAAGTTCCTTAGCAAAGCATTTACAAAATAATTTTCATTGTCTTTGCAAAGGCAATCAGTGCCTCAGTGTCTCACTTTCAGCAAAGCTCTTGCATTTTAAGTGAGATGTGAAGAGTTATTTTGTTTGTGGTGATCCACACTGAAGCCCCCACAATTTATCTCTTTTAAAAACATATTTATATATAATATAAAATATAATGTACCTCATCACAATATGTTTAAAAATTAAATAGGTCTTTACAAGGCCACATTCAATGGGTCCTTGCTTTTTTTGGGAATCTTAGTGATGAATGCTGTGGAGAAAGACTCTGCCACTGGATCCATCACCTTCAGAAGAAGTGGTATTAAAAGATTCTTGAACTCTTTATAAAATTCTGCAGGGAAACCAACCTACACTGGTGATTTACCAGCCTGTATAGAGCACAGTTTCCATGTAATCTCCTCTTTAGAGAAAGGGGCACTCAGTCCCTCTCAATTTTCCTGATCCAAATTTGGTAGTTCCAATGAAAGCAATAAATCATCTATTTTGCTAGGATCAGCCCCCTGACTCAGATTTATACAATTCCTTATGTTTTGTTTATTTCCTTGATAATATAAGATCGCACCTTCTCCTGTTTGTGTCACATTGATTGTTCTTGAGGTCTCTTCTGCCCTCACCTGCCAGGACAAGACTTTGTGGACCCTCTCACCCAGCTCATAATACTGCTATCTAGATCTTAAAATGCAGGAGGGAATTTGACCCAGTTGAAAAGAGCCGTAAACAAAAAGAAATCAAGTTTATTCTCCTTCACCTGGCAACACTGAAGATAGTAAGGGTGGGAGGGGAAAGAAAGTTTTTTAAGGATCCAAGGGAGGCAATGGACTTTGTAAGAACCCTGCTACAACTTTGGGATTAAATTTAAATGTAAATAAGGGGGAAAGAGGGAGTGATGGAAAGAAGGACTGTAAATATTATAATTATGATGAATATGAGGTAGGATTTTTTTTGCATAATGTTAATATTTAAAGATGAATGTATACTAGAAGTAAAAATGAATATGGGGAGCTCAAGGAAAGAGAGAGAAGTACAAGTGGTAGATGGGTGCATTGGGCACATCTCAAAATGGTGGGGGGATTGGAACCAATAGCTTGGTTATTGGTGCCAGGGGGGTAAAGTAAATTGGGAGAGGTGTGACAGAATATTTTGAGGTTCCTTGGGATGAATTGCTAGAGTAGCTTGAACATAAACACATTTTAAAACACAGAATCTTTGCAAGACTTTTGCAGAGGAGCAACAAAGTAGCAACTTACAGCAGTTTGCCTGGGACAGCACGTGATCTTTCCAGGCAGGCCAGAACTGTTTTGCTCTCAGAGAAGGAGGGTGTGAAACAGAGAGGAGGAGTCACAGAAATCAGTTCCAGAGGGACCAAGCTGGCAAACTTTGGAAGGCTGCCTGGTCAAAGGAGAAGACTGGCGATCTGAAAGGTGACTTGAAAGAAAGAAGATCATCTGGAGAACCCTGAAGGGGGCAGGTTTCGTCAGCAAGACTGATTGAGAAGGAATAAGCTGCGGATGTCCTGGAAAAGGAGTCTCTCTGAAAAGCAGCAAGATCCCTCCTGAGTGGTAACCATTTGCCTGCTAAACATCAAAGCCTGGTGAACTTTGTTAATGCTAACTTCTGTGCACACTAGAAGAATTGCCTTCAACCAATGAGATTGGACTGTGATCCAAATGACTTTTCTAATCTTAAATATGCATCACACACACCTGCGCTTAGTATTAGAGGGGAGATTAAGTAGGCTAGGTAGGTTAAGTAATAAGTTAAAGTTTAATTCTGTTTTCTTGTTCAATTATAATTAAAAACTACTCTAGTTTAAGTAACTCTGTGTTGTTGGGCACATCTATTGCTGCTTGTTTTTGGGGCCCTCAGGACTCCGTAACAGGGAAAAGAGAAGGAGGGGTTCTGGGGTGTTTATCATTTTGTTCTGAATTGTGGGTGTTAGTTTTGTTAATTTGTTTAGTTCTTGTGCAGAACACGGTTGCCAGCCCCAAGGATTTAAAGAGGAGAACCAGGATGGCATTTAAGTATCAGGGGATCAGAAGGAAGGGGAGGGATATAATAGAGTGGTCTGGGATAATCGTTTTCAATTGAATTCATGAGTTTTAATTTAAATTAGATAAACAGAATAATTGAGAGAAAATGAGTCTTGGCAAACTTAAGAGACCCACCTTACAAAGCAAGATCAGTTAAAGTTAAAGAGGGCCAGGTGGTGATGACCTCCTTCAATTCCAGAGGCAAGGGAATGGCTATCTTGATACGGAAGGATGATCCAGTGATGATCCAAAGTTTGGTCAAGGAAATGGTTGCTGACTCAATGGGGAGATTTGTGATGATGCATTGTCAAATATACTCGGATCCCTGGATACTTATGAATATGTATTCCCTGAACTTTAATGACCAAACAATTATACAGGACATATCCCATCCTAAGGATGGGAGAATGTTTTGATTGGAGGGGACTTTAATTTTTGTCTGGATCCAGTCACAGATAAATCTGCAAAGAAGGTAACAAGGGCCAGGGTGTTTAAATCTACACTGGCCTTTATGAATAAGATAAATCTCCTAGATGTCTGGAGAAGGCTGAATCTGAGAGAAAGGGATTACTCCTTTCACTCTAGACAACATGATTCCTATGCCAGAATTGATATATTTTTGGCATCAGCCCAGTTTGAGGACAGGATAGTGGAGACCAAGTGCAAAGCTCAACTACTTTCTGACCATTCACCCTTAATGGTGTCCATTAGAATGCTAGAGAAGCAGGCCTCAGTGATGGCTCCTGAATACATTACTGATGGGAATACTGGAATTTTGTAGCTTTATTAGAACTCAGATAGAATTGTTCTGTGAGATGAACTGTCCCTCTACTGAGGATAACTTCCTAATATGGTGTAAAATGAAGGCTTATTTAAGGAGCCAGATAATTGTCTATGCCAAGAGCATTAAAAGGGGGCACATAAAGGAATTAAGAATTTAAAACTGAAGATAGCACAACTGGAAAAGAATTATCAAAGAGCAGGCACACAAGAAAAATACAGGAATTTGATGAATAAAAATCTCAAATATAATATGAAACAAAGATTTATGAGGATGTCTGAGTTAAACAGGTTGGACTTTATAACCTGGAACATAGAAGAATGAGGAGAGATTTGACTGAAGTATTTAAAATGATGAGGGGAATAGACAGAGTAAATGTAGGTAGGCTTTATACACTGAGGGTAGGTGAGATACAAACCAAAGGACATGGGTTAAGATTGAAAGGGTAAAAGTTTAGGGGGAACATGAGTGGGAACTTCTTCACACAGAGAGTAGTGGAAATGTGAAATGATCTTCCAGCTAAATTTTAACATTTAAGAAGCATTTAAACAGGCACATGGATGGGAGAGATATGAAGAGCTGTGGACTGGTGCAAGTCAGTGGGACTAGGCAAAAAAAAAAGGTTTGCCATATACTATAAGGGCCAAAGAGTCTTATTTCTGTGCTATAATGTTTTATGGTCCTAGTGCATTTTCTTACTGTTCTGGAATCAGGATATGGAAAGAATCTTTAATTGGATTAGAATTATGTCTGCTGGATCAATGGAATGCTCATTTTGTGAAGTTTATTCAGAAAACTGGGAAGGTCTTTTAAAAATATAGTGAATATGAAACCATTATGGAATATAGCTCAGGGATAGTCAAGGTATTTATCAGAAAACTGCAAGTTCCCATACTGTTGGAAGTTTAATATAAAATGAATTATTGGATTGCTTTTAATGTACATTGACTGTTTTTTTTTTAATCATAGCAGAAACATTCATATAAGATAGTCCAGATAAAATAATGTATGCCAATGAGAGCTAGATTGTCTATGCTACCATAATGACACAAATATGTCAAACAAAATGGGTATCACACTTGATAAAATGGTTAGTGTGACCCTATTACAGTGCCAAGGACCCATGTTTGAATCCAGCATTATCTGTAAAGTTTGCAAATTCTCCCTGTGCCCTGCAAGACTTTTACCCAGGTGCTCTGGTTTTCTCCCACCCTTCAAAAATTATGGTCTGCAGATTAATTGGATGTAATCGACTTCTCCTGGGTTGTAAATAAATTTAAAAAAATGAGTAACAAAACTTTGAATCCTGTTGAAGGGTCAGACTAGCTACTAGTCAAAAACCTGCAGTCAACCTGCAGCATCGGCAATGCTTTAAATAAAAGAACAAAAGTGCTGTGATTACTGCAAATCTTAAAAAAAAACATAGGAAATGCTCAATGAAATCAATAGGTTGGGCAGAAAGAAGCAGTTAGCATCTCAGGTCAGATTGAAGTCTCAGCAAGGTGGTGTCAAGGCCTTCAACTTTTTTATTTACCCTGCTTGTTTCATTTTGCACAATTGTTGAAACATTTGAGCTAAAAATAAAACTGGAAATATTTCAATGGTCATGTTTCAATATGTGAATTACATAGATTGGCACATTAAATTGCACAATTTCCCAGGGATGTGACCAAGGATGGTGACCAGAACTGTTTGCCACTGAATTAAATCTTGATTATTCAGCAATAGTACCAGAGAGTGTTAATTTCGACTCAGCACACTGTGCTGTTGTCAGAGAAGAGCACCAGCCAATGAAAGAAAGCATCCATTTTTATACTCTCATAGGCCACTGCATCTCATCAACCATTAAAACGATTGGGTAACCCTGGAAACATTGCTAATTTCTCTTTTTTAGTTTCTGCCTCAATTTTGAAATCTGTTGAATTTTTGCCAGATTATGCAAGATCTAGAAACATTTTTTTGCTCAAACATTTTTGTACAGTCAGGGTTTTTTTGTCCAAAACAGAGGTGTATTTAAATTTGCTTTTGATGTCAATCTTTAGAATTGCTCATGCATTTAAAAATCTATCCCCAGGCTCATATTATGGAGAACATGTTGTTGAGTTGAAGTTAGGGCTGGCCCTAAAAATCACCCATCCGGCCAGACATGGCCTGTTTTTCTGTGGACACAATGCACTTGTGGTTGACATATCACAAGATTTGCAGTATCTATCTGTGACAAAGTATATAGATATGTTTTTGGGAGATAAATTGAGAAAGGTTTGTTAGAGTAGGTTACATACAAACACTTTTAAACAGATCTGCTAATGCCAGACATATCGGCCCCATGACCTTTGCAAGAGCTTTTGAGAGTTGCCAAGGGACTTCACTAATGGATTGTTGTTTACAAAAAGGCAACAGATGAAAAATCTTGTCAGAGCTGCAGATTGTCTGGAGCTGTTTTAAGAGGATCATGTGATTTTGCAAGCAGAGAGAGAGGAAACAGGCTTTATCAGAGAGAGAGAGAGAGAGAGAGAGAGAGACAGACAGACAGACAGACAGACAGACAGACAGAGACAGAGAGAGACAGAGATTACTTCTACAGTGTTACAGCCAGCAACAGCAGTTGGGACTTGAACAGGACAAGCTGGAATGCTTGTGGAAAACCCTACTTGGAAGATGTATTCTTATTTCAGTCTGGTCAAAGCCCTTGTGGGTCAAGTACGAGGAGAGGTCTGGCTGTCTAATGTTTCATTTGGAATAAGAGAAACAAAAAGGAACTCTGTGGTGACCTGAAAGAAATAGGTTATCATCTAGAGAACTCTGAAGGGGCAGGTTTCATCAGCAAGACACTGAAGTGGCTGATGGACATAAATAAGTTGTGGCTGTCCTGGAACAGCAAATCTCTCTCTGAAAACCGACAAGAACTTTCCTGAGCAGTATGGTAACCATTTACCTTTCAAACACCAAAGCCTGATGAACTTTATAAATGTTAAATTCTGTACACAGTATAATAATTGCCTGTAACTAGTGAACATGGAGGAATGATAAGTGATATTGGACTGTGAATCAAAGAACCTTTCTGAACTTACACACATATTACATACATGTGCATTTAGAATTAGAAGGGGGTTCAGTCAGGTTAGTTAAATCAATCGTGATAAGTTAAAGTGTGATTCTCTTTTCATATTTAAAGATAATTAAAAGCAACTTTTGTTAAAGTACTTGCTGGGTCTTCCGACACTGGCACAAGGAAGTCATCCTCAAGCATGAGAGACAGCCTAAGAAAAAGAGAAGAGATTTGAAGGAAGGAGGATTTATTTTTTTGGGCTGGGAGGCAGTTAACTAGTGGTGTACTGTAAAGTTCAATATGAGGCCTTTACAGCCTCAATTAATGGCAAATGGCAAAAGGACTTTAAAAGAAAACTTTATTTATAGAATATAAGGTACATACAAAAATATCCTTACTAAAAACTAATACCCCTACTACACCCCTCCCCCTCCCCCTCTCACTCTTCCCTCTACATCCTTCCCCAAACTACCCCGATACAAGAGCAAAAAATATGTATTGGGTAATTATCCTTTGATCTGGTGTGTGCCATCATTACATCACCTTTACATCATTAAAAAAACATTTATAGTATATCCAAACCCTTACATTTCAAATATGGAGTCCACAATTTAACAAAGAAAGACTAATTATTCTGTAAGTTATATGTTATCTTCTCTAAATAAATTCTCGATTTCAATTCATTATGCCATCTTTGTATATTCAATTCAATGTAATTCTTCCATGTAATAGCAATACATTTCTGAGCTACAGCTAATGACAAACAAATAAATGCAATTTGAAATTTATCCAATATTAAACCAGTTGTTAATGATGTAGTATAACCCATTAAAAAAAGTAATGGATCAAGTGTTAGTTCAATTCTGAACAAATTTTCTAAAAACTTCATAATTTTCCCCCAAAAGGGTTTAACTTTTTCACAAATCCATATTGAGTGTAAAAAAGTACCTGTCTGTGTTCCACAATGAAAACACAAGTCTGAAGAACTGAAACCATATCTTTTCTCAGGAGTTAAATACAGCTGATGCAAAAAGTTATAGTTGACTAAACTATATCTCACCTTAATTAATTTTGTTACACTATCTGCACACATAGTCATCCATTCCTCCTGAGATATTAAAGAAGATAAATCTTTGTCCCAAATATTCTTCATTTTATATGTCTAATTTAATCATCTCTTGCAAACCCTTCTGGTTTACATCTGGTTTACAGATGTTGAAGCAAACTGAAACGGGTTTGTTTCCAGAGTCTTTTTCCAGGGTGTTAATTATTGTAATTCCAGAAAAAGTAGATTACTTTGAAAGTGGCATCTTATAGACTGATTTCTTTATTAAATGTAGATTACAAAATTGTAACTAAGGTTTTAGCTAATAGACTTGCTAAATATTTACCACAATTGATACATGTAGATCAGGTAGGTTTTATTAAGAATAGATACACAGCTGATAATATTGTTAAATTAATTACAATAATGAATGCATCATGAAAACAACTCATCTAATCAATGATAACAGTATTAGATGCTAAAAAAGCTTTTGATTGAGTTGAGTGGAATTTTTTATTCAAAGATATAAATTTGGAACGCTCTTTACTGGATGGGCGAAGGCTTTATATAAAAATCCGTCTGCTAGGGTGGTGACAAATGGACAGATGTCATCTTCATTTAATTTGTCTAGATCAACTAGACAGGGCTGTCCACTGTTACTGGCCTTATTTGCATTGGTTATGGAACCATTGGCTCAAGTTATTAGACAGTATGTTAATATTAAGGGAATTAAATTTGGTGAGGAAGAGTATAAAATTAATTTGTTTGCAGATGATGTGTTACTATATGTAAGCGTCCTAGAAATTCCCTCAGGCAACTTCAGAACCTTTTGAAACAATATGGAGAAATGTCTGGTTATAAAATTAATTGGGATAAAAGTGTGATATTACCAATTTCAGATGAGAATTATTTAGATTGTAAACAGATTACAAAATTTAAGTGGTCTAATAAAATTAAACATTTAGGTGTAATGGTCGATGTTGATTATCAAAATTTATACAACTTAAATTATGTACCTTTATTAAATAAAATTAAGTTTCACTTGAATAGCTGGAAGGACTTACCTTTAACTTAATAGGAAGAGTAAATTGTATTAAAATGAATATATTACCATGTATTCAATTTCTTTTCCAATCTATTCCTTGTTCCATACCAAATACCTTTTTTAAAGAATTAAATGCAGTAGTGTGATTATTTTTAAGGAAAAATAAATTATCTAGACTCTCATTATAAAAATTGACATGGAAATATGCGTTAGGAGGACTTCCAAATGCTCAGAATTATTATGAAGCTATACAAATGTTTGATATATAACATGATGTTTGATATTGACCAATATGAGTTAAAATTGAATTAGCACAGATTTCTAAATTTAATATACATCAGTTTATATATAAATGGAACCCCTATCTTTTATAAAAGTGTAAGTTACCAGTATTGAGAAATTTGATGGAGATTTGGTAGGAAATAGATCAAACTATAGGAACTAAAGGTAAAATTTCAGCCAAGACTCCATTATATCAGAATAAAACAATCCCTTTCTTTGTGAATAATCTTTATTTGAAATATTGGGAATTGAAGGGCATTAAATTAGTAGAAGATTGTTTTGAGGCAGGTATGTTTCTTTTTTTTATTCAACTTAAATAAAAATTTGGGATGTTGCCAAGTTCCTTATTTGCTTATTATCAGGTTCATGCTTTATTAACAGAACTTTTTGAATGGGATATGGTATTACCTGGGCAAACTAAATTTGAGATGGTAATTGTTGATAGTGGAAAAAAAGGGGTTATTTCAGAAAAAAAAGGCAAAAGGGATTTAATATTGAAGTTTACTAATAATACAAGACTATATCAGAAATAGACTGCGAGGAGAAGAATAAAGTCAGCAGAAGAAGATTAAATGAGATGGAAAGAGGTCTTGATTCTTAAAAATGACATTGTGAATACTATACCTATTGCCTCTGTGTGACTGGTACCTCCATTGAAAATGATGAACAATTCATTTTTGTAGCATTTACACAACAACCTCCAGTGTGGCAGCCAGTGAGCTTGAAGTCTGGAAGTTTTCTACTTCCTTTTTCTTTGCTTCATAACTGCTAGCATCACCTTCAACCACAATTCATCTTCTGTTAATGAGATGCAAGCTAGCCTTTATCATCTGATGTATGTAGCCAATAACCACCATTGCTAACATAGCTAGAAAGTGAAATAAATTAAGTAAGTGGGAATTGTACTGTTAGAACATAATCTACTTTACAATCAATGGACATGGATTCATTGTGCATCAAGATTCCACACTTCTTGTTCAGTTATTGAAAATAGATGCCATCCCCTCTGCAATAATTCTACTTTTTTTTTCATTTTAGAGATATACAATGCCTTTTTGGCCCACGAGCCCATGTTGCTCAAATATTCCAATTAGCCAACATTTTTGCAGGAAGCTGGAGCGCCCAAAGAAAACCCACACAGATCATGGGGAGAATATACAAGCTCCCTTCACACACAGTTGGATTCAAGTGTGGATTGCTGGTACTGAAATAGTTTTTTTTAGATAAAGCCCATTTGCCCCATTGAGATTTCTCCAACATCAGGATTCTGATACCATAGTAACCCAATGCCCCACAACCCCCATGCCTCTATAATTGCTTCACAATGATATTCTAAATTGCCTGTCACTAACTAGCTGAACGTATCACTAGTAATTCAGCGACTGCATCCTTGAGTTATTGCTTTTATTTGTTCTTCTTTATTCTCATTATTCTCTTCCATTTTTGTTTTCACGATACATTTTGCTTGCTTTTTTTTTCTTTAATTTACTCATGTTAAAAAAATATTATGTTTTAACATTCATTTCTATTTTACCCTCACATGATGAGATTGCAGTTATTTCTCTCTTTTTCCATCAGGCATTCCTTTTTGCTTGCTTCCTTCATACACCTGTCTGTATTTTTATTGACAATGAATGGATTGAATGCATCAATAACCTATGACCATGGTCATTTAATGTTCAGCTCTCACAGAACAAAGATCAGCACTTTTCCTTTGTTAATTGGCATATGCCCTTCTAAGGAAGTGAACAGGGAAGCCTTAAAGGGATTAATATACAAATATCGATTTAACAATACTGAATGATTGATTATGACATTAATATATCCAGAAGATATATATCCCCTTATCTTACTTAATTCCACCTAATTTTGTTTTGATTTTTGAAAGTGATGAGGGATCTGATACAGCAACAGGCAAGTTAAAGAAGGCAAGGGAAGAAATAACTGATAGATAATATTGGGAGGAAATTCACCCTGGCTTGTTCAGGCTAACTGTGTTGAAAATATAGCCACCAGTCATACATGCCATTGTTCAATTTCATTGAATGCATTGAAGCTCCACGCACAACACTCTCCCATGTGTTTATCATGGCTGACCAAAGATAAACTCAATCTCTTTTAAATAATATTCTTTCAGTAGGGAGAACACAGCGCCCCTCCTTCCCACGGGTAGTGAGAATGCTGAATGACCAAAGAAACTGCTCACACTAACCATCCAAGACTCTCATAGTCATGAAAGAATATTTATTTATCTATTTGTACAGATGAATATTTGTCCTGCATATGTATTGTTTGTCTGTATGTGGATTATGTCTGGTGTAAGTTTGCATGGTTTGCACTGAGGACCGAAACTTGTCTTGAATTTACTTGACTTCCCTCCCCCCATCAATACTATCCTACACCTGAAGGGCATTTATGATTAGCTCTTGGTTTCTGACAATATAATCTTGAATTTCCACATTGAAGGTAGATATAAATAACTCCCAATCTCTACATCTCTCTTAGAAAATAAATGTTTTGGTAGGGAATTTTAATCTCTAAGAGCTCATGTTATTTGATGTGGACTGTAGGAAAAGGACATCAGCAGCCTGGAAGCTCAAGCCACCTGTAAATTCAATTACTTTGGACAGATTTAAACAAGAAAATCTGCAGTTGCTGGGGTTCAGTGCAATACATAAAAATGCTGAGGAACTCAGGAGGTCACGCAGCATCCATAGAAGTAAAAGGAATTTGGCTGAGACTTTCATGTGGAAATACAGGTAAAAAGTGGGGGATGGTGTGGAGGAGAGGAGGCAGAAAGATGAAGGGGTGGGACACAGTCTAACAGGTGAGAGGGTAGAAGAGAAATAAGCTGGAAAGTGATGGAAGAGGGCAAAGGGCTAAACATGATGGCTCTCTGATTGGAAAAGGAAGGGAAGGGAATGGGGAGCTGGAAGAAGAGAAGAATACCATCATGTTGATACCATCTGATCGGAGTTTGCTGAGAGAATATATGGTGCTGCTCCTCCAATTTGCAGGGGGCCTTAAATTGCCACAAGGTCATGAATAGACATGCAATTTACTTCCTTTATTTACTTCCAAAAGATGCTGCTTTACCTGCTGAGTTTCTCCATCACTTTAATGCTCTACCTTGGGGCAGATCTTCCATTGCCCCAAGTTCACTGGTCACCAGCATCTGAAAAATGCTGTTTCTTTCAGCACTAGAGTGAAGGATCTGCTGACAGCTGTTTCATCTTGCATTCATATGTGTGAGTTCTTTGACAACACAAGGATGAAGGAAAAAGGTTCTTCACTTTAAAGTTGTTGTAAACAGCACATAAGGCATGCCATGAGGCTGAAAGTCTCCATTACAGATCTCACATACTGTGTGTCATCCCCCTGCTGGCAGCCAAGTCTAATCAAACAGTAAGGCCTTGCTAGTTGCCATGCAAATCTGATCACTATCATTACATCTCCCGTTCTTCAAACAAAAGTAGCTTGCTTTTAACTAATATGTTTTCTTTATATAACTCTGCAATTTTAACTTTAACACCAAGAACTTACATTTTAATTATTATCAACATTGTTAACGTTATTTAAACTTGTTTTGCGTGTTCACATTTACATACACTAAAACCTGACGAGCGAATAAGCTAGCACTACTTCATTCAATACAGGATTCTTTAAATATGCTCAATGAGTCTCTTAGGAGGATTCACATGTCTTGACGATCTCCTGACTGATTGTCCTTGGATCTGAGTTGTTGCCTCAGACGATGTCTTCTCAGCTGTTCAACAGTATACATTTCTCCATCCACTGTGGCTGGTCCCATTTGAAGATCTCAACGATTTCTTCACAGAATGGAGTACGATCTTGGCTAGCATTCACTAAGGACAGTTCCCTTCTGAGTCCATAAGTTTGTTTTGTCTTTTAGCCTTACTTAGTCACCAATGTAGAGTTCCGGTAGGTTTTTTTGTTCCTCTGTAAAAGTAATACATTGGCTTTTCTTTCTGTTGTTCTTTGAACTTCCTCACTTTCTCTCCCTCTTTTATTTTTAGGAGGTTCTCCTGAATGGGTAGGTTAGGGTTAGGGTTAGGGTTAAAGAATTGTGCTGGTGAACACCACACTCGAGCAGCGTTGTGCAGTATGGTCTGGTAGAAGTCTATTCCACTGTCTTTTGCTCTGTTCATCAGTCTTTTCACTGTACCAATTTTTCCACTAAACCATTGGACAGTGGAAAATGAGGACTTGACATGGTGTTTACAAATCCCTCTTTTTGGCAAATTGTCGGAACTTTAAATTGCATAACTTGGGTCCATTATCTGCGAAGAGCTCGCTTGTCACGCCATGTCTGGAGAATATGGCTTTCATACCTGTTATTACATCATCTGCAGTGGTGGTGTTCAGTCTACACACCTCTGGATACAGGGAGTAATAATCTGTGACTACAAGATAGTCCTTCCCTTGACATGCGAACCTTACCTTCTGGTAAGGTCTGTATGGTGCTGGGTGTGGCTTTAGTGGTTCTGCAGGATTGCTTGCTTGATATTTCTGGCATATTGTACAGTTTGACACTTTTTTTGTTATATAATTGTTGATTCTTGGCCAGTACGTCACCTCTCGTGCTCTTTTCTTACACTTTTCGATTCTGAAATATTCTCCATGGATCCTTTCAGCATCTCTTTTCTCAGACTCTTCAGGATAAGGATTTTGCTTCCTTTGTAGATGTCTTCAACCCTTGATAGTTCTGCCCTGCAGTTCCAGTACTCTGAAACATCAGGTGAGCAGTCCTGCTTCATGTTGGGCCATCCATCCAAGATGTTTTTTTCTCAGTGTTTTATCTTTGTTTGTCTCTGACATTATGAGTTCAATTTTTGCATCTGATATGGGCAGTGCACTTGTGATCATGTCCATGAAGGCATTCACGTATTCATGAATTTTGGTGTTTGCGGGCTCTCTCAAGTCAACAGCTCTGGACATGTCTGCTGTATACATTAGCTTACCCAGAGTGTATGCTACATTCAGTGTATAGTGTTGCAGCCTAATCATCATTCTTTGTATTCTAAATGGACATTCATTTAATGGCTTTTGGAACAATGCAATCAAGGGCTTATGGTCAGTCTCTACATTGATTGCTTGTCCTGACACAAACTGATGAAATCTTTCACAGGCGTATGTGATGCTGAGCAGCTCCTTTTCAATTTGAACGTACCGTGTCTCTGTGTCTGTCATTGAGCGTGATGCATATGCAATGGGTTGCCAGTCACCATATTTTTGCAGAAGAACTTGCACCGAGCCCACAATGTGATGCATCTGATGATATCTTGATGGGACTTGCTGGGTCGTAAAACCTCAGAACTGGTTCCTCTGTGAGCAGTTTCTTTAGTTTCCTCCATGACTTTTCATGGTCATGATCCCACCCCCATTCAATGTTCTTTTCTGTTCATCTTCTCAATGGAGCCGTTTTTTCCGAGGGGTTGGATATGAATTTACCCATATAGTTGACCATTCCATTAAACCTCTGTACGTCCTTTTTATATTGTGGCCTTGGCATGTTTCCAATGGTGGACACCTTTCTGGGATCTGGTCTGATGCCCTCACTGCCAATAATATCTCCTACAAATGTTAGTTCTGTCACCCCAAGCTGGCATTTCTCTCTATACAGCTTCAGGTTTGCTTTCCATGTTACTTCCAGCACTTTCCTTAGTCTCTCATCATGCTACATTCTCGTGTTTCCCCAGACTATGATGTCATCCACTGAGGTATCAACTCTGTCCATGTGCTCATAGACCATATGGAACTGAGGTAATCCTGAATGGTAACCTTAGAAATCTGTATCTGTCAAATGGACTATTGAACGTGCACAGTCTTGAACTTACTTCATCCAATTTTAGCTGCCAAAATCCTGATAATGCATCTAACTTGTTGAAAAACTTTGCATTTGCAAACTGTGACATGATTTCTTCATGTATCAGAAGCTTAAAGTGTTCTATCTTTATTGCTCTGTTTAGATCTCTTGGATCCAAGCAAATTCTAAGATTTCCATTCTTTTTGTCTACTCCATTGGCACATCTATCCTCTGAATCACATTCAGGCTTTCCATCCTGTCCAACTCTGCTTTTAGTTGCTTTTGAAGCTCAAATGGAAATTTTCTGCATGGATGTATTATTGGTGGGACACTAATCGTGTGTTCTCCTGGAAGGCAGCCTAGACCCTGAAATAGGTCATTGTACTCCTTCATGAGTTCATTATAGACTGTCTCTCCTTCACTTTCCACCATGAGGACTCTTTTTACCTGGTTCAGTTTCTCATGGGCTGTTAAACCTAGTATGGTCTGTACATCCTTTGGTCCCACAATGAATGTTAGCATCTGCTCTTTGTTCTTGTTTTTCATTTTGACCATGCATTTTCCTTGCCCTGGTATATCAGTACCTGAATATCCTGTCATCTTCACTTTTGTTCCATACATCTTTGGTCTGGGTCTAATCTTCTTAAAATCAGTCTCTGATATTACATTGATTTGTGCTCCAGTATCCAATTTAACTGAAATGTATATGTCATTCACTTTTAATCTCAACATCTAGTCTCTGTTTTCTATCTTGTCCACATAGAATTCCTTTATCTCCCTTCCATCTACTGCATGAACCATATGCTGGATACTTTTTTGGTAGGTGCTGTGTACAGCGTTGACAACATGGCTTTCGATTGTCTCTTTCATTTTTGTTCACTGGCCATGCCTCTCTTTCCACTTTGGTGTGCTTTTCGTTAAATCGTTTATGTCTGTCTTTGCTCACTGCATCCATGTTGCAGCTAGTTCTATTGAACAATTCTTTTTCCTGCAATTTTACAGTTTCTACAGCTCTACCTAGTCCTATGGCTTTTTCCAGGTCTAGATTTTGCTCTCTTAGCAGTCTTTCACTTAGACCAGGGGTGTCAAACTCAAATTCACGGAGGGCCAAAATTAAAAACTTTGACTAAGTCGAGGGCCGAACTAAATATTTATTGAAAATTTTCAACAACATCTGCATGTTTTCTCTTCTTTCAACATATGTAATGTTAAACTTTAGGATATAACTTTAGGAGGATAATGTTACAGGTCAGGAGTAGGTAGCTCAAGTTCACCCTTTGCTTGACCTGAGGGAAACATATTTGGTCCCTGTGGAGATGTAGTCAGCATTCACAGGCTGTGTCCATTTTGGCCTGCATCAGGACTCAACATTTCCTGCTCACTCCTCAGGCTCTAGGCCTCTATTCACCCTCGACCCACCATCCCTCTACCTGACCAGTCCTTTACCCAACCTCTACTCACCCCTCACTTCACTCGCTCTGCCTCTATCCACCCCATCCTATACACGCCCCTCTACTGCCTCTCCCCTCAACCTGTTCCTCCCTCTACTCGTCTCTCACCCTCTAATCACCCCTCCCCTACTCACCCTGCCCCTCCCCTTTTACCTCTTCCCTATCCACCCCTCCTTCTACTCATCCCTCCCTCTAACTGCCCCTCGCACCACCATAACTTCCCCTGCCCATTACTCCTCACCTACACCCTCTGCCCACCCCTGCTTACCCACCCACTCAGGCCCAGCGCGCTGCCGATCAGCCTTTGCGGAACAGCGGGGGCTGTGCGCAGCCTGCTATGTCCGTCGCGCCGACAGGAAATCACAGGCGCTCGCCAATCCGCCGCACCGCTCGACAGGTGGGAGAAGTGACTGGTTGTGCAGGGAGCCTTCCAACTGATGACATCGACAGACTTGTGTTACAATTTTGTTTTCCCCGTTCTCAAAGTTTGCACGGTCAACCTGCAAAACTCTTGCTCCTTCCGCGTCCCGTGGATCTGATGCCCGGGTGTTGTTAGGATTCCCAGCAGAATGTTTGTGGAACTTTACCATTCTGGATTCCTTTTTGAGAATATTCTGGCCATCTTTTAAGGGGGGTGATTTTAGGGGGGAGGGGATAGTTAGGGGGTGGGGAAGGATGTGCAATGAAGGGGGAGGATGGTGGGGGTGACATTACCAAAAAACAGCATCGGCTCTCTCTGCAGCGTGGGCCACCTCTAATACATTTTTTAAATGATCTTGCGGGCCAAATAAATTATATCGTGGGCCAAATTTGGCCCATGGGCCAGAGTTTGACATGTGTGCCTTAGACTATTATCTGGAATACCACACACATGTCTGTCTTTTATCAGCGAGTCGGTCAGTCCACCAAATTCACATGTTTTGCTTCTGTTTCACAATTCAGTCATATACTGATCAATACTTCCTTCCATTTTCTGTACACATGTGAAATATCTCTGCCTCTCAAACGTGACATTACGCTTAGGTATTCAATATGTCTCAAATGGTTCCATTATTTTTTCCAGTTTAATTTTGTCTCCTTCAACAGGAAATGTGAAGTAATTATACACCTCCAGGGCTTCATCACCCACAACATGTAAGAAAACTGACACTTTTACTTTATCACTTTTCTCTCCACTAAATACAATCCAAAAAGCTCTTTAAATCAGTTCCAATTTTTAGCCACATGACCTGTCAACTGAAATTCTGCTGGTGAGTATAATCCTTCTATTTTCCACTGTGTTATTTTCATTTCACTTATCAATTGTTGACTTTAGATTTTACCTTTTGAAGTATTTCCTTCATCCCACTTCTGACACCATGTTTCATCTCGTATTCATATGTGTGAGTTCTTAGACAACACATGGATGAAGGAAAAGTTTCTTTAATTTAAAGTTGTTGTAAACAGCACCATGAGGCTGCAAGTCTCCATTATAGATCCAGAATACTGCGTGTCAGCCCCCTACTGGCAGCCAAGCTTAATCAAACAGTAAGGCATTGCTAGTTGCCATGCAAACATGATCACTATTATTACAACAGTCTCATCCACTGTGAATCTTAGGCAGCACAGGACCTCTTGTGGCAAGTCAACTAGTCGCTCTGACAGAATGGTTTTGGCAGCTAATTAGACCCTGACTAAGCTCACCTGCTGTCAAAGCTGCTGTTTAAATTGGTGAATATCATTGACATTTACAAAGATCAAAAATCATGGTATTTATAAAAATAAAAAGCAATCTTCAAAAAAAAGCTTTGAATTATAGTAAAATGAGGAAGACTGAAATGTACACACGCTTAAAAACAATGGAAATGACAAAATGTAGCGGCTACTACGGTAGAGCTACTGAAGTAATTCAAAAACACATGCCAGATTAGTCACCTCAAGACTGATTTATTCAGGGGTTACAGGCTTCTTTTATATACTCCATGTCCCGGGCTCCACGGGACAAGGTGGGACGTCTCTATGAGATTGCTGCTGATCCATGTGACCGGCAGGTTTAAACTTAGCCTTGTGAGTGTCCCTGCGCCTTCCGGCAGGAGATTCATCAGTTCAACGCGCCGTTCCTCGGCACTCAGTACTTCTCGGGTGCAGTCCGTTAGATGAGTATGCAGACGTCCATATTATGGTTCTACATGCCAGCTGAATCACGCTGGCGACCATTGGCGATACTGCGCTGTGTGCCCTCTCGACCCGCTACACGGCCGCTAAAAAACAAACTTTAAAAAAATTAAATTTAAAACCTTGCCTTTCTGCTTCCTGCAAGTCAGTTTCTCCTATTGATTGTGTTACACCAATTTATCTCGTACTGCTAGACTGTTGTGGATTCAGCAGGTAGAATTTCAGACTGAGAACTGTGGAAGTTTGTGCTTCCCTTTTAGATTCCAGAAGAATGCAACAAACATACCCAGGTGCACCTGTTCAGACCCAGATAGGGAAGATCCCTTGTGTACATTTTTGCCTACGGCGAGGTGCAGAGGAAAGGGTGCCCTCACTTAATTCTCTAGCTGGTTCTGGCTAGGTGGACAGTGACAGGTAAAAGCACAAATTGCGGAGAAACTCAATTGGTCGTACAGTCTCCTTTATGTGCAAAGGTAATCATATAACCATATAACAATTACACCACAGAAACAGGCTAATTTGGCCCTTCCAGTCAATGCTGAACACTTACTCCCACCTAACCCTACTGACCTACATTCAAACCATAACCCTCCATTCCTTTCCCATCCATACATATATCCAACTTCTCCTTAAATGCTAATATTGAGCCTACCTGGAAGCTCATTCAACACACCCACCACTCTCTGAGTAAAGAAATTCCCCCTCTTGTTTCCTCTAAACTTTTTCCCCTTAACTCTCAACTCATGTCCTCTCATTTGTATCTCCCCCTTTATTAAAGGAAAAAAAACTCTCCACATCAACTCTATCTATACCACTAATAATTTTAAATACCTCAATCAGATCTACTCTCAACTTTCTATGCTCCGAAGAATAAAGTCCTGGGAGCGTGCATGCTACCACAAAGTGTGGAAAGAATGACATACACCCAAGAAGTCGAAGTCAAAGACTGGTTTATTGCATTGACAGCTCTGCTTATATTCTTTTCCTGCTGCTGCTCACATGAGTGATGTCACAGCAGCGCCAGCCTCGGATTGGTCAGCATTCCTGCCATTGCTCATTGTTTCCCACCAAGCGGGTTGTCACCTGGGATGAAAGTCGTTGGCCCTCACGGGATCTGCATGGTTGCCGTGGTCATCTTGTGTACTGGGTTGTGGCCCAGTTAGCGGGCCGCTACAACATAACTTATTTAATATTTCCCTATAACTTCGAATCTGTAACTCCAGGAACATTTTAGTAAATCTTCTCTGCACTCTCTCCAATTTGTTGATATCTTTCCTATACTTTGTGACCAAAACTGTACACAATACTCCAAATTTGGCCTCACCAATTTCTTGTACAATTTTAGCATAACATCCCAGCTCCTATACTCAATGCTCTCTGATTTATAAAGGCCACCATACCATAAACTTTCTTCACCACCCTATCTTCATGTGATTTCTTCTTCAGGGAACTATGTACCATTATTCCTAGATCCCTCTGTTCTACTGCATTCTTTAATGCCCTACCCTTCACCATGTATGTCCTATTTTGATTATCCCTACCAAGATGTAACACGCACACTTACCTACATTAAACTCCATCTGCCATTTTCAGCCCATTCTTCTAACTGGCCTAAATCCCTGTGCAAGCTTTGAAACCTTTCTTCACTGTCCACAACTCCATTTATCTTAATATCATCTGCATACTTACTAATCCAATTTACCACCCCATCATCCAGATTATTAATGTGTATGACAAGCAGTAATGGACCCAATACTGAACCCTGAGGCACATCACTAGTCACTGGCCTTCAATCTGACAAACAGTTATCTACCACTACTCTCTGGCATCTCCCATTTAACCATTGCTGAATCCATTGCACTACTTCAATGTTAATACCTAATGACTGAACCTTCCTAACTAACATTCCCTTAGGAACCTTATCAAAGGCCTTACTAATGTCCATGTATACAGCTTCCTTTGCCTTACCCTCATCGACTTTCCTAGTAACCCCCTCAAAAAATTTGATAAGGTTTGTCAAACATGATCTTCCCCTCACAAATCCATGTTGACTGTTTTTAATCAAACCCCTTGCTTATCCGAATATTTATATACACCATCTCTAAGACTACTTTCCATTAACTTGCTCACCACTGACATCAAAATTACATCCTATAGTTATTAGATTTACTCCTAGCCACTTTTTTAAACAATGGAATGACACGAGTTACCTTCTAATCCAATGGCACCATTTCTGTTACTAATTATATTTTAAATATCTCCATCAAAGCTACTATTTCAACACTAACCTCAGTCAACGGTAATTGTCTATGTTATTGTAGTTTACATCTCTTTTTTCTCTTTCCCTTTTTTCTTTTTTTTGTGGGGGTAGATAGATAGTAGTTTAGGGGTATATAAGGGGGGAGGGATACATTGATTTAAAGGGTGGGATAGTGGGGTTTTTGTTTCTTTTTGGGTTATACACCATGTATATTTACTCTTTTCTTTGGCTTGGCTTCGCGGACGAAGATTTATGGAGGGGGTAAAAGTCCACGTCAGCTGCAGGCTCGTTTGTGGCTGACAAGTCCGATGCGGGACAGGCAGACACGGTTGCAGCGGTTGCAGGGGAAAATTGGTTGGTTGGGGTTGGGTGTTGGGTTTTTCCACCTTTGCCTTTTGTCAGTGAGGTGGGCTCTGCGGTCTTCTTCAAAGGAGGTTGCTGCCCGCCAAACTGTGAGGCGCCAAGATGCACGGTTTGAGGCGTTATCAGCCCACTGGCGGTGGTCAATGTGGCAGGCACCAAGAGATTTCTTTAGGCAGTCCTTGTACCTTTTCTTTGGTGCACCTCTGTCACGGTGGCCAGTGGAGAGCTCGCCATATAACACGATCTTGGGAAGGCGATGGTCCTCCATTCTGGATATTTACTAACATTACATATAATGTACTAATTGTTTTATAAATTGTATGTATAATGGTTTAAACATTTTAAATAAAATATTCAAAAAAAAAGAAGTGACCTATCCTGGACACACAGATCTCCTCACTTATCAGGAAGGTGCAACAGCAAATGCACTTCCTTAGAAGACTGAGGCAAGCAGGTCTACCAGCCACTATTTTCTCAATTTCTACAGGAACTGCCGAGAGCATCCTGACCAGCTGCATCACAGCGTGGTATGATTGCTGTAGAGCATCGGATCGGAGGTCAATCTACGTGACCATAAAAGTGGCAGAGAAGTTCACTAGGGTCCCCTTCTCCCTCCCACCCACCACCATTCGGGATTGTTGTTTAAAGGGGGATTACAAAATCAGGGAGAACCCCTACCATACCGCATGTAGCATTTTCCAACTGCTCCCATCAGGGGAAGAGATATAGAAGTATCAGAGCCAGAACCACCAGCTTACCATATAACCATATAACCACTTACAGCACAGAACAGGCCAGTTCGGCCCTACTAGTCCATGCCGTAACAAATCCCCGCCCTCCTAGTCCCACTGACCAGCACCCGGTCCATACCCCTCCAGTCCTCTCCTCTCCATGTAACTATCCAGTCTTTCCTTAAATGTAACCAATGATCGCGCCTCAACCACGTCTGCCGGAAGCTCATTCCACATCCCTACCACCCTTTGTGTAAAGAAATTTCCCCTCATGTTCCCCTTATAATTTTCCCCCTTCAATCTTAAACCATGCCCTCTAGTTTGAATCTCCCCCACTCTTAATTGAAAAAGCCTATCCACATTTACTCTCTCTGTCCCTTTTAAAATCTTAAACACCTCTATCAAGTGCCCCCTCAATCTTCTACGCTCCAGAGAAAAAAAGCCCCAGTCTGCACAACCTTTCCCTGTAACTCAATACTTGAAATCCTGTCAACATTCTCGTCAACCTTCTATTTTGTTTATATATCTTTCCTATAATTTGGTGACCAAAACTGTACACAGTACTCCAAATTTGGCCTTACCAATGCCTTGTACAATTTCATCATAACCTCCCCACTCTTGAATTCAATACTCCGATTTATGAAGGCCAACATTCCAAATGCCTTCTTCACCACACCATCTATCTGAGTATCAGCCTTGAGGGTACTATTTACCATCACTCCTAAATCCCTTTGTTGCTCTGCACATCTCAATAGCCTTCCATTTAATGCATATGACCTATTTAGATTTGCCTTTCCAAAATGTAACACCTCACACTTATCTGTATTAAATTCCATCAGCCATTTCTCAGCCCACACCTCCAGGCTTCCTAAATTACCTCTTAATCTACGGTAATCTACCTCACTGTCCACAACACTACCAATCTTTGTATCATCCGCAAACTTGCTTATCCAATTCTCCACCTCTACTTCCAGATCGTTAATATATATATAACAAATAATAGTGGAACCAGGACCGATCCCTGAGGAACTCCACTAGTCACCGGCCTCCAATTGGACAAACAATTTTCTACCACTACTCTCTGTCACCTCCCGTCCAACTATTGCTGAATCTATTTCACTACCTCCTTATTTATACCTAATGCCTCCACCTTTTTTCCTAACCTCCTGTGGGGAACTTTGTCAAAAGCTTTACTAAAGTCTAAATAGACAACATCCACAGCTTTCCCTTCATCAACCTTTTTTGTAACCCCCTCGAAAAACTCAATCAGGTTTGTCCAGCATGATCTACCCCTGACAAAACCATGCTGATTACTCCCTAGCAATCCCTGAACCTCCAAAAATTTGTAAATACCATCCCTCAGAACACTTTCCATCAACTTACCCTCCACAGACGTCAGACTCACGGGTTTACATTTGGACCCTTTCTTAAACAGCAGAACCACATGCGCCACCCTCCAATCCTTTGGCACTACCCCCGTGGCCAGTGACATCCTAAATATCTCTGTTAATGGCTCCACTATCTGTCCACAAGCCTCCCTGAGTGTCCTTGGGAATATTTTGTCCGGTCCCGGAGATTTATCCACCTTTATCTTTTTCAACACAGCCATCACTACCTCCTCGGTTATCCTTATATGCTCATGACCTCCCCACTATTTGTCTTTACTTCAACTGCTTCAATATTTTTTTCCCGAGGCAAAGAAATCATTCAAAATTTCCCCCATTTCCTCTGACTTCTCACTCAGCCTACCCTCGCTGTCTACTAATCTTTTACTTTTAATGTACCTATAGAAACCCTTTGGATTTATTTTTACTCTGTCTGCCAAAGCCTCTTTGTGCCTTTTTTTGGCCTTTCTAATTTCTTTCTTAAGATTCCTTCTACACTCCTTGTAGTCCTCCTTCAAATTCTCAGCTCCCTGCTCTTTATACCTCTTTTACACCTCCCTTTTTCTCCTAACCAAATATCCAATATTCCTCAAAAACCAAGCCTGCCTATGACTTCCAGACTTTCCTTTGATCCTCACTGGGACATGTCTACTCTGTACCCTCAAAATTTCTCTTTTGAATATCCTCCATTTTTCATTTACATCCTTACCTGAAAATATCCTGTCCCACTCAATACTCCCCACATCCCTTCTTATTCCTTCCAAATTTGCTCTTCTCCAATCCAGAACCTCAACTTTAGGCCCCTCCTTGCTCTTCCCTAAAACTACCCTAAAACTAACAGAGTTATGATCACTAGACCCAATTTGTTCTCCAACATTAATGTCCGATACCTGACCTAGCTCATTTCCTAACAGGAGATCCAGTATCCAGTATGTTGAGGAACATTTTCTTCCCAGGGGTAGTGAGACTGCTGAATGAGTACTATAACAACGCTCTGTGACTCTACTACTTATTGTAATATTTATTTTAAATATATGGACATACATACTGTTTATATGTATTGTTTTGTCTGTATGTATGTAATGACTGTATGTGCATTTGGATTGTTCTGAACCATGGACAGGAGAACACGGTTTTGTTAGATTGTATTGGTACAATCGGATGTCAAATAAATTTGAACTTCAACCTGTCCAAATGTTTTTTTGGAATTTACAATTGTCCTTGGTTCTATCACTTCTTCTGTCAGTTAATTCCAAGCACCCAACATGTCCCTCAGGTACCTTTAAAATCTCCTACCTTAAATCTATTATGTACATCGTTAGTCTTCTAATCCACAGGAAGAACGTCCTCAATGTTGGGAAAGTGGAAAACAAAGGGTCACAGTCTAAGGATAAGGAGCAAAACATTCAGGATTGAGATGAGGAGAAACCTCTTCACTCAGAGGGTTGTGAACTTGTGGAACTTCCAAGACCACAAATTTGTCAAAGCCAGTCAATTAGATATATCATAATGGAAATGAAAGGGATGCCTTTTGTTAAATTTCCTTTGTTATCATATAATAATGTACAAAATGAAATAAAACAAAAATTCATCAAATTTTGCTTGCCATAACGGCACACATGGAGGTGCCATTGGTATCCCCAACATTAAGAGAAAGAGAAACAAAAGAACAACCTTTTAGGGTCATTAAGTTTCTGTGGATTTATCTCCTGCACTCCCAGAACCTTGGCAGCTGTACAGCCTCCTGTCTGCTCCATTGGCAAATCTGATCTCCCTGTTCTGAACCTCTGATATGATCAGGTAGCCGTCAGCACCCAAAGCCTCTTCAGGAGTCCTTCATGCCCTCAGTACCCTCTTGAATCAAGGTCCCAAAATGTTGTCCCCACGAACCAATCTCCAGCAGCCTTGAACTTGTGTAGATCATTGAGGTGCTGATCCCCTGAATGGTCTGTTGCCATGGTCTCCTTCACTGTTTCCTTGGTGCTTCCATCTCAGTAGGGGAGGGGGGAATTCTCCTGCTTCTGGTGACCTACATCAGACCATTGATTAGAATCACACCTGATTTGCTGCCACCTTCTTGGGCACACATCACAATAGTTTAAAATATGTTGAAGAAAATACCATCATCCCCTTTGAGGGGCTGTATAAGTCTTGTGCTGGGCCATTACATTCATGACTGGAAAGTAGGACTCTGTGTAGGAGAACTGTGCCTCCCCTTTCCCAGGCCCATACCATTACAGAATCTCTGACTGCACTGCCATTTAAAAAAATAGTTGAACTGATCAGGAGTTTGGAGAGAAATCAGAATTAGGGTACTGGAGATCGTGTGATGTGGGGGGAGTGAGCAGATGCAAGATCCCAGAACTCCCAGATCTACAAGAAGTTAAACTATAATAAAAGATTTTAAAAATAGTCAAAATACTTACAAGTGATGTGGGGAAGCATCATGATCAGAAACAATGACAAAGAAAAGAAAATCAACAAGCAGAAATGGCAAGGAGTCAACATCTAAATCCCCAGAGCAAGTCAAGGTGCCTCATGGTGGTGAAAATGACAAGGCTGCCCCGAGGCCCGCTAGTGATGTTGACACCCAGCTGGAGCAACCTGCCTGACAGAAGAGCCATGACCAGGGAGACAGCACTCCCTCAAAGGCTCCCCGGGGAGGGGAAGAGCCTTGGGACCCCCCCTTCTGTAGAGGACCTCATGCTGCATGCAACGCTCAGGCTGTGAACAGTGAATATGACAGCCATGAAATGGAGGAGCTCGGCCAGGCAAGTTCACATTGTGTGCGACTCTCAAGCAGCGGTTGGCAAGATTGGCGGCTGCAAGTTGGAAGAGTGGTACTGCCAGGTCGGGAAAGTTCACGTTAAGCTTGACTCTTAAGCTATGGATGGTGAGTGCAGTGAGCACAAAGCAAGGGGGCCAAGGCACTTGTTTGAAGAGCCTAGTTTGGGCCTGGGGTGCTTAGAGGACCACAGCGTTGAGTCGGATGGCATGGCGTGTTCGTGTGATGAGAATGAGGAGGATGAGGAGAGCGATAGCGAAGGGGACAGACGTGAGGGCAGTCGAAGGAAACCCCATGAAATCAGGAAAAGTCTTACCTGGGCCACAAATTATGCTGGGGGTGGGGAAATGCTGGGTGCCCTCTCTGCAAGATGTGATGGAGGCATTGGGGTTCATGGAGCACAAACTATTTAAAGTAGTCCACAACAGAGAAAAGTTGGATAAAATGCAAGAAGCCCTCTCTGGCTTAATGGGAAGAATGAAAGAGGCTAACGATAGAGAGGATGTTAATGAAGACAAGATAAGTAAAATAGAGAAAGAACTGAGATGTCCTGATGAAGGAAAGCTAGACTCCCTGGAGAACTTCAGTCATAGAAACAATATAAAGATAGTGGGATTAAAAGAGGGCATGGAGGGGAGAAACCCAATAAATTATTTCCAGAGGTCGATCCCCAAAATATTGAGCAGGAACGAGCTGGGCGAAAAGATAGAAATAGAAAGGGTTCACCGATTCCCCCTTTTAAAATCAAACCCTGGGCAGAGACCCCACTCAATTTTCATAAAGTCGCTGTGTTACCAAGATAGAGAGAAAATCTTGAGAGTGACAACAGTCAGCATGAAAAGAAGGGGGAGCCCAATGGAGATTGAGGGGGATAAGATATTTTTTAAAACTCTGATATTAGCCCAACACTTTTGCAATCAAGGAAAGAATTTGAACCAGTCAAAGGCTGGTAAAGCAAAAAGGCTATGAATGTGTGTTAGGTAACCAGCCACCCTGAAAATAGTAATGCCGGAGGGGGAGGGGGGGAACACAGTAATTTCCTATCTGATTTACGAAAGGCTCAAAAGTTTGTCGAAGAGTTACCAGTCCTTAGGGGGAAAAGAAAAGCAATAGTAAAAATGGGGAATAGATAATGGTAATGCAAGAATCTGCTGTAAATAGTAACGGTATTTTGGCGCACCTACTTGTATTGTCAGGTTTATGAAAACAGAGGAGAAAAAGTAAATACACAAAATGAAAAGGGGAAAAAATGAGATCTGGGATGCTCAGTGGGGAGAGGAGGGGAGGAGTATGAATGCGGGATGCATGAATTATTATATGAGGAATGGTGGCAAATTAAGGGTAATTAAGGGAATGGGGCCAAGGGATGGAAATTGGGTTGGAGTGGGGGAGTTGCTTAGGGTTAATTGGTTGTTCTACTATAGTTTTCATTGATGTTATGTCTTTTTGTCTCTCATTAGTTGAATGTCTGAGTCCTCTTTTTTTTAACCTAATGTTTGCTGTGGTTCTGACGACTGGAGACAGTTGGACGAGGATGATCGGTGGGTTAAGGCAGGGATTTGGGGTGGCAAAGGTACGGAAGGGCTACTATACTGATAATCCTATGGGTGATGGCTAAAGTGTGTTAGCTTTAATGTTAATGGTCTAAACAGAAATGTTAAGAGAAAAAGGCTCTTGGCACACATTAAGAAAATGGATGTAGACCTGGCCTTCCTCCAGGAAACTCATCTGACTAAACAAGAACATCAAAAGCTAAAATGAGTGTGGGTGGACCAGGTAATAGCCTCCTCTTTCAGTTCAAAGGCAAGGTGGGTTGCAATCTTGATAGGGAAGAATGTTCCGGAGAGAGTGCAGGGTGTGACTATAGATAAAGCAGGTAGATTTTGTATTGGTCCAAGAAAGAGCTGCCAAATTTGGATTTAGAAGAGCAGGAAGACAAAGATGGTCACTTCACAGAAGATGAGATAGAGAAGGCACTGAACTCATTGCAAACTAACAGGTCCCCGGGGGACGATGGGTTTCCATGTGAGTTCTATAAGGAATTAAAAGATTTACTAAGTTCTTTATATGGAGATGGTGGGTCAGGCAATGGAGACCCATACGCAGTCAGATTCTTTTTCAATGACAATTATTACAACAATCCTAAAGAAAGACAAAGATCCATTGTTGCCATCTTCTTATAGGACAATTTTATTATTAAACATGGACTATAAGATAATAGACAAATCCCTAGAAAATAGAGTGGCAAAAAATTTGCCAAGGCTAGTAAATAAAGATCAAGTGGGCTTTGTACCAAAAAGACAGAGAGCAGATAACATCAGTAGGCTGTTGAGTATATTGCACCTGGCACAAACCAGAAATGAAAGAGGTTTTGCCATGGCCTTCGATGCAGAGAAGGCATTTGATAGACTGGAGTGGGACTTCTATTTAAAGTTCTGGAGAAATTGGGGCTAGCGCAAAATTTTATTAATTGGATATGGACACTATATCATGCGCCCAAGGTTAATATTGTGAGCAATGGGCAAATTTCTACATCCTTCCCACTGACAAGGTCTAGTAGGCACAGGTGTCCATTATCTCCAGCTCTCTTTATACTGGTTAAGAAAATGTTGGCTGAGGCCATTCATCAGGATCTAGACATCAAAGGCTATAAAATAGGCGAGGAAGAACATATTTACTTACTTGCTGATGATGTGTTGGTATATCTGACAGACCCAATGAAATCGTTTTCCAAATTGTGCTCTACCATGGATGACTATGGGAACTTTTCTGGGTATGATCAATTGGGACAAGAGTGACATTATGCCACTCATGGGAGGAGACTATAGTCAGTGTCAAGGGAACTGTTACTTAAAGTGGCCTAGGAGAATAGATAACAATAGATACCTATGAGAATAGATAACAATTTAAATAATCTGTACAAGTTTCCCTTGCTGGGGAAGATTGAGGAGGATCTGAACAGGAGGATTTTCCTGCCCATTACGCTGGTGGGCAGGGTCAACTGTATTAAAATGAATGTGCTGCCAAGGCTTCAGTATCTCTTCCAATGATTGCTGTGGGTTTTTTTTCCAGAACCTGCTTTCATGGTTAAGAAGATTTTTATGGAATGGGAAAGTAGCTAGGGTCTCCATGGAGAAATTGTCCTGGGATTACATTCTGGGCAGTTTATGTATGCCGGACTTCAAAAAATATTATTGGGCAGCCCAGTCAAGATACATCTCCTCACTCTTCGAGGGTGGGGAGGTGCCATCCTGGGAACAAACTGGTCTACACTTTGTGGGTGAGAAGGTGGCAGAGGAGTTCATTTATAAATGGGATACTAAATTGGTATCCAGGAAAAATGACAGCACATATTGAAGCAAATTATTTGCATTTGGAATAATATTAACCAATATTTAGGAATAAAAGTGGGGCTGTGCCCAAAAACACCTCTGACTCCAAAGTGATTAATGCCATTGATGGTAGGCAACAAGATCCTGGACATATGGCTCCAGAACAGTTTCAGGTGTATAGAGGACTGTTATGAGCAGGGCAGCTAATATTATTTGAACAACTTAGACAAAAATATAATTTATCAGATAGGACATTCCACTGCTACCTTCAGATAAGATCTTTTCTACAAGACAAATTAGGTCCAACCATAGCCCTACCAACGTTCAGTGACATAGAGACCATGATTCGAAGGGGAACACATGGAAATACATTTCAGCAAAGTATTTCTTCCTCAAAGCAGAAGGACCGAAACAAAGCCTTCATAAATTAAGACAGAAATTGGAGTCAGACCTAGGAATAACAATTGATGAACAATGCAATCATCAATCATGGTAATAGGCTGGTCCAATACAATTTTTTGCACCAGCCATACCTTAAGCTACAAAAGATCAATAGATCTAAGCCAGAATTATCAGACCAATGTTTTAGATGTGTCATTGAGACTGGGACCTTTGTGCATGTGACCTAGACAAGTACCAGGTGAGCCTCTTTTGGGCGGAACGAGGCAAAATCCTAGGGAAAATTATAGATAAAGAATTCCCACAGGACCTGGAGTTGTTCCTGTTGGGTAATTGTAATGGAAGATTATAACCTGTTTTTTTAAACTTGCAGCTCTGGGTTCTGCAAGGCTGAGAACCTGCTTGTGTTTTAGAATCAGCAAACATAAGCTAAATTCCACCAAGGGGCCAGAGATGCTGTTATCTGATGAAAGGACATCTGTGAACCAAGAAAATTTAATCTTCCTGCTTGTTTTGGTCACAGACTGTCAGAGGCCTAGCCTTGATGCAAAATAAACCATTGTATTCAAAGTGATAAGCTGAAAATCATGTTATTCGTTAGTAGCCTAGCATGCTAGCTTGCTTGCTTATCTTTCTTGCTGTGCTGGGAATAGGTGCTTGGGTAAGCAGTTTTTGGGTAATATAAGTCATGGTCCCGCTGCTGAAGTTTGAGACTCTCCGAGAGGTGGCAACATCTCTCAGCAAGAAGAAGAAGAACTTCTGGAGTCCAGCCAACGTCCCGGTCAGGGGAGATGGAGAAGCTGCTACCGGCGCCTTGACAACCTACTACAAGTGTGGAGTCGTTGCCTCGCTTCGGCAGTTGGGACCAGTCCAAGCGTTGATAAGTATAGTTGGGAAGTGCTTGTATATTGTAGTGTGAAATCAGCTTTTGAATTTGTAATAAAGATTTGTATAATCTGAACTGCTCTCGGTGTGTGTGTCTATTTTCTTTCGGTAGCTCAAACACTGTGGCCAATCTAAAATGAACAAAATGAGAGGTATAAGTTTACCCAAGACAATTTGCGCAGCGAGCAGGGTTGGTCTCAAGATGTTTCACCAAAAGAAAGAGGTGAGCCCTGAGCAGTTCTTGATTCCAGGATGGACTTCCAAAGATGATGGATTTGGCATGTTGGCCAATATCCTGTCTTGGTTGGGACCACCCATTAGTTGGGATGAGAAGTTAGACCCATCAAGTGCACCTCTTGGAGAGTGGGTTGCCACTCTCCTTCGCGAAAGTAAATTTCCTGATAAAAAGGGGACGCTGACTAATGGTTTTTGGTTGCTGGCCACAGCCTTATGCCACTCTGTTCAGCATGAAGCAGAATCAGTTCAAAGAGAAGTAGAATCTCAGTGCAAGAGAAAGCAATTAGAGGAGGAGCTAGAAGCCAAGCGACAATGCTGTTCCACGATGAGCAAGATTGTTCGCACCAGTCAGGACAGAGCCAAAGAGTGGGAAGATAAGCACGTTCAAACAATCTGCCGTAATATTAAACTCCAGCAACAGCTCTATGCAGATAAGGAAAGGCAAAGAGTAGAACCCGATCCATATCGTATTCGTGCCATGATAAGGAATGGTGATGATCCTGATGTAATTGAGGATTGGGACGGGAATATCTGGAATGATGCAGATACTCCCCAGCATGTGTCTAACATACTACCCTCTCCACCTGCTGTTCACGCCCACCCCATAAGGCAGCAGACTTCCCAAACAGACGGGGATGATGTAAGGGTAGAGATTGAAGGGATAGATACCCTGGTCTCCCACATGGACCCAGGGAAAAATACCCAAACCCCTGCTTATGCTCTATGGCCTACTCCCTCTACAGGATGGCCTCGGAATCCTCCCCTAGACTGGGTGGAGGGCCCTGTGGGCCAAAGTGGGAGCAGAGGTCGAGCAGTCAATGATCCGTGACTTCTCTATAAAAGAGTTGGCTACCATTGGAGATCGATTTAGGCAAAAGGCAGGAGAAACTCTGGCAGCCTGGCTCCTGCGTGTTTGGGAGCAAGGAGGGGGTAATGTATATTTAACCCCTGAGGAATTGTTGGGATTAGGAACATTGACTACTGATATCTGGGTCACTGCTGAGCTGCGGGGTAGAGGAAGAGAGATGGATTACTTACTTGCCACTCTAGGGGATGCCCTGCTACGAGTATACCCATCGCCAGTAGATTGGAATTTACATTTGCAGAACAATTGGAGAACCCCAGAGGAGGGTATAGCAGTAATTCGTCAACAGGCCCTGGCCTCTGCCTTGTATGCAGGGCGTTTGAGGCTGTGGGTACATGGGGAGATCCCTGATGAAGAGATATTCACGGCCGCAATGCATACCAGATTGGTTCGTTCCGCCCAACCCACTACACGGGGACTGGTTCTGTTCGTAACTAGTCCGCTAATTGGGCACCCTGTGTCTGAGGCGGTGCACGCCTTATCTGGGCTTAGAGAATTAGAATTGGAAGGTAAAATCCACTCACATACAACCCAGGTTAAATCAGACAAGCAGGATGAAAAGAGAGGGTCTGCTGCTAATAACGGACCGACAAGAAAGGACCTTTTTCTAACCTTGTTAAAATTAGGCGTACCTAAAAGTGATATTGATGGGAAACCTACTGCGGTCCTTTATGCCCTTTATAAGAGAAAAGCAGGGGAACATCATCCCCAGCTGTTGAGTTCTCCTGGCTCAGCTGTGCCCTCTGCTTCGCCTGCTGCTTCTATCGAGCCGGCTTCTCCTGCTCCAGTTACCCGTGATGAGGTACAACAAATGGTTAACAAGGCTCTTATGGATAATAGTGGCATGTGGGCCTGGAAGCCCCCGAACCCTACTAAAGCATGAAGGTGTGGGCAGGGCTCCCGTGTCTACACCATTGAGATATGGCGGATACACGGGGACCCATGGCCCTACATACCGTTAACAATCCATTGGGGTGGGGGCAAATAACCACCAATATTTGGCCTTGGTCGATACCGGTGCGGAGCACTCGGTGATTCCAGGTAACCCCGATCTCTGGACTGGACCGACCTTTCAAATAGAGGAGTTGGGAGGAGCGGTCACCCCGGCAAAGGAAATAAAAGTCCGTGCCACGGTGGGTGATAGCCCTTCCCCTATCTGGTTACATGCCCTGCTGGCTGCTACTGACGAGTGTATCCTGGGTATTAATATGTTGGCCGGTACGGCCCTTAATACTAGCCAAGGTGGATTTGCATTTGGAATTCGAACTATTACAATAAAACTAGTAGTGGGTCAGGCGAAGTGGGATCCTGTGATGGTGCCTTCCCCCCCTGAAACCAGTGTGCATTCCACAATATCGCCTCCCTGGAGGGCAGGAAGAGATTACTGCTACCATCGATGCTTTGCAAGAAGAAGGGGTAGTGAAGCCCGCAACGTCGCCCTTTAATAGCCCTGTTTGGCTGGTCCAGAAGCCGGATGGCTCCTGGAGAATGGCAGTTGATTATCGTTTTTTGAACGAACATGCCCCACCACTTGCTTCGGCAGTTCCAGACATTGTTACCCTATTGAAAACATTGCTTCTGGGAACTCGGGAACATGGTATGCTGTCATTGATCTTGCTAATGCCTTCTTCAGTATTCTTATAGCTGAGGACTCGCAGGATCAGTTCGCCTTTACCTGGAAGGGGCGCCAGTATGCCTTCACTCGCCTCCCTCAGGGTTATGTACACTCTCCGACTATTTGCCACAGCCTAATTGCCCATGATCTGGAGACGGTGCCAGTATCGCCTTTCCTCTCAATTCACCATTATATTGATGATGTAATGATCCAAGGGGCCACGGAAGAGATGGTACAGAAAACAGAACAAGAGGATGCCTGGTTTACTGATGGTAGCAGCCGGTGGGTGCAAGGAAAGCAAAAGTGGAAGGCAGTGGTTTACCATCCCAAGTCAGGAACTCACTTATCAGAGGAGGGGGATGGTGGCTCCAGTCAGTATGCTGAGTTGAAGGTAGTCACTTTACCACTAGATCCCCATGATCACCCTCTTCACCTATTTACTTATTCCTGGGCTGTGGCTAATGGACTTGTGGTATGGATGCCTGATTGGCGAAAGAATGACTGGATGATACATGACCGCCCAGTGTGGGGCAAAGAGTTGTGGCAGCTGCTGTGGGATGCTTCCCTCCACCGTGAGATAACTGTGTATCACGTTGATGCCTATACTAATGTGGCGACTAACGTGGCACAACATAATGTAATAGCAGATCAGCTTGCCACTATCAGCCGCGCTGATACCGTCCCCCTGGCTTGATGGGCACATGAACAGAGTAGTCATTTGGGGAGAAGGGATCCATACACATGGGCTCGTACACATGCTTTACCCTTCCATCAGGATGATGTCCACATGGTCGTGAGTACATGCCCAGAATGTCAACTTGTGAAGTCCCGTGTCATTCCTCCCGGTCCGCATGGCCGAATAAAACAGGGTGCTCACCCAGCTGCAGTTTGGCAAATTGATTACATAGGCCCTATGCCAGACTGTATGGGTAAACGTTACGTCCTAGCAATGATTGACACCTTTTCGGGCCTGATTTTTGCCTTTCCCACCAAGGCGGCTGACCAAGCTAGCACTATCCAAGGACTAAACCATTTAATTTCTCGTTATGATGTTCCAGAGGAGATTCAGTCTGATAATGGCTCGCACTTCTCCGGGAAGGCAATCTGTGATTGGGCAAATGACAACGGTATCTTATGGGTTCACCATATTCCTTATTACCCGCAGGCTGCTGGGTTAGTTGAACAAATGAATGGCTTACTGAAGGAACAAATTTGTTTGTTAACACCACTGGGAACCCTGAAGGGGTGGTGTCATGTGCTGCAGCAGGCAGTCGACAATTTGAATCATCGCACTTTAAAAGGAGGTACACCTTTCCACCAACTTCTTCAAACTTCTGAACTACAGCCTATTCCAGAGGAAAAACAATCATTACCCCCCACTCCTGAACTAGAGAATGCTGGACAAAAGGTATGGGTGGCACCACCAGGTAGTGGCCCTCCTGTAAAAGGAGAAATAGTGACACCTGCCCAAGGTAACACTCGGTGGATAGCTATTGAGGGCCAGGATGATTTAGTCTGTTTAAACACTGAACGCTTACGGTATCGTGAGTGACATGTGTCAGGCTGCTTTGTTCCAGGTTCTCCGTTTTACACTCCTGGTGATCTGGCTTAACAGCTGCTTTGATGCCAACAATTGGATTTGTAATAACGAGGACGATCCGAGGGAGTTGCCCGTGGGAGACACGGTCTGATGCATTACACCAAGGAAGTCCTTGGTCACCCACCTCAAGTGCAGCTTATATAAATATGTTATTGTTCAGCATGTTTCAAAATGTGTTCATGAGCTCCAGTGTCTGGGTATTGTGGCCAACAAGGATAATGTGAGCCTTGGTTGGAATCCTTTTTCATGGTTAGCTGGTACATTTGGGGGATTGGGCCACACTATTCTCCATTGGTTGCTTGCATTATTGCTTGTTTTTGTAATTATTGTAGTTTTCATTTCTCTTTTACGCTCTTTTTGTACTCTTACGCTTGTCAAGTCTCGTGTCTGACAGCCTGTGACCAAGGGGTGGAATGTAATGGAAGATTCTAACCTGTTTTTTTAAACTTGCAGCTCTTGGTTCTGCAAGGTTGAGAACCTGCTTGTTTTTTAGAATCAGCAGACATAAGCTAAATTCCACCAAGGGGCCAGAGATGCTGTTATCTGAAGAAAGGACATCTGTGTACCAAGAACATTTAATCTTCCTGCTTGTTTTGATCACAGACTGTCAGAGGCCTAGCCTTGATGCAAAATAAACCATTGTATTCAAAGTGATAAGCTGAAAATTATGTTATTCGTTAGTAGCCTAGCATGCTAGCTTGCTTGCTTATCTTTCTTGCTGTGCTGGGAATAGGTGCTTGGGTAAGCAGTTTTTGGGTAATATAAGTCATGGTCCCGCTGCTGAAGTTTGAGACTCTCCGAGAGGTGGCAACATCTCTCAGCAAGAAGAAGAAGAACTTCTGGAGTCCAGCCAACATCCCGGTCAGGGGAGATGGAGAAGCTGCTACCGGCACCTTGACAACCTACTACAAGTGTGCAGTCGTTGCCTCGCTTCGGCAGTTGGGACCAGTCCAAGCATTGATAAGTATAGTTAGGAAGGGCTTGCATACTGTAGTGTGAAATCAGCTTTTGAATTTGTAATAAAGATTTGTATAATCTGAAGTGCTCTCGGTGTGTGTGTCTATTTTCTTTCGGTAGCTCAAACACTGTGACCAATCTAAAATGAACAAAATGAGAGGTACAAGTTTACCCAAGACAGTAATATAATGGACATAAAACTTAAAATGAAGCTGTGCAAATTTCAAATTCAATTTGTAATGATCACATTGGCAATGGTCAGGAAGTGCATAGCGGTTATCTGGAAGTCTGACCCTTGTTTGAGCATTGCGCTATGGAGCAAGGAGATGCAAGGCTGTGTTCTCATGGAAAAAAATCAGGTATAACTTCAGAGGAAGGTATCATACTTTCCAAAAGATTTGGCAACTATATCTAAACTTTATAGGAGCATGGTAGAAGGGATGACTGCTATGCCTCGCTGCTCTGCTCCCGGTGGGGGTGCGGGGGACCTGTCTCATTCCAGCCAGGTAAAGTCAGGAAAAGTAATCGGCCTGGACTCAGGCTGCCATGCCACAACAAACCTATAACTCCCCGATGTATGATTTATTCTGTTGTTGTGAATGTTTCTATTGTCCTGTGAGTTTTTCTTTTCACTAGTTAAACATTAAATGTCATGTGTCATGGGAGCGGGACGGGGTGGGTAGGAAAGGTGATAAATTTGGTCTCAACGAAGGAATCTGTGTAGTATAGATTTGAATAAGTTGTAATCAGTGTTGATTGTACTCACTGACAATAATATTGTTGAAAGCTCTTTGGAGTCCAAGTCTGGAAAATTAGAAATAAAATATTCAAAAAATCTTAGGGTACTGAAGGTGTACAATCAGCCATTCCTTGGCCAACTTTCCCAATTCAACTAGATCTTGTTCTAATCCTATAGTTCACCAAACTTACATACCATACTAACAACATTTGTATTTCATGGAGTTAATATGGAGGACAAACAGCAGTGTATCTTGCTCCAATCCATGCACACAACATTGCTCACAGGCTTCCAATCTGAGTAAGGGATTGGATAGAGATATCCAAAGAAACGGAAGAGTTTCCAGAATATTCTATTATGGGGATAATTTGATAAAAATGTGGCTAATTTGCATCAGCTCCTGTATGAATTAGAATGATTCCAGCGTATCTTTTAATATAGAAAACATAAAGAGATTATGGCATAAGCAGTTTTTGACATTTTGACAACGAGCAAAAATTTAGGAATGCATCATTGGGTATAAGGTGATTGGATAACCTGATGTCAGGAAAATATAGCATATAAATGCAATTCTTTCTAAATAAACTCAAGATAACCAATCAAATATAAAGGCCCACATAGATATATGATTGTGTTAAAAGCCATTTAAAAATCTTTGAATAAATAACCTGAATTTCAAAGTTGTTTAGCTAAATTAACCTTCCATAAAAGGTGCCCTCAGGTTGACATTGTGAAGGCAATCTGTATTTTGTCACTAATATGAACACTTAAATTATTTGATATTATGTTTTTTACTGTCTTGCTGACTATTATAACTGCATTCAGTAGATGTCTCTGCATGGACATGAACTGTAAATCTACTGGATTTTGAAACTTTGTCTGCATCTGTGTTAAAAATATTGCTAGCAATCTGGACCCTGGTTAAGATTTACTTCCAGTGATGCACTTCTGCTGAAGCTTTTTTTTCCTTTATGGAATCAGTGCCCATCACATTCTGAATCACAGAGGTGATTCCGGAGCTATACAGCAGTGTAACAAGATGTGACGTCCAGTCTTACCTAATCAGTGTTTAGCTAAGATCTGAGGCTGTAGTGCAGTCTGCAATATCCTCATTGCCAACACACAGGGTATATTTTGAAACAAGGAAAAAAAGACATATGAGAAATGCTACTGCAGTTTCCTAACAATCATGATTGCAAAGAAGGATGCTTTGTAAAACCCAAAAGCTTGGCTTAAAGCCATACTTAGACCAAATCTTTTGCTCTGAGTGACAGAAGGTCTCTGGTGACCTGTATAGCAGCCAGGGGAGACTTCCAGACTAGCTACTTTCCGCTAAATGTGCTCACATATTAATATTTTAAAAAGCAGTCCTCAGCGAAAACCTCAGAGGACAGATCCATCAATTTGTGAGGTGTTTGCTCCAGGAAAAAGAGACAGTAAGCAGCAAATCCTCACTTTCAAGTGAAGGGAAATACCATGCCCCTGAGCTTTATTAGAACAAAAAGGTTTGTTGTTTCATTAAATCATAAGCTTGTATCAGTAATAAATCAACAATAAGTAGACTTTGAGCTCTGTTGGATTATTGGGCAATAAATCAGTTAAAAAAACACTCCCATTTTTTTTCATTAAGGACAAGTAGACTGAACAAATATTATTCTTTAACAAAGAGGAACGAAGAAAATCTCAAACGTCAAGATGGCATTTCACACTGCAAGTACCACACCCATTTGCCATTGGAAATAACAAAAATTCTGATGTATTAATATGTAAACGTTACCTGTTTGTATTTATCTGCACAGCAGAGAAGCTAAATTTAATTCCCCTTTTATAATACTGGCTCATAATTAAATGCAAGAAGAGTATTTGTAAAATAGTTCATTGTACAGATTATAAAATTAGGCATTTAAATGAATAACTTCATTCTATAAGATTATCTTTCAATGTAATTACATCTAAATATACAGGCATGCAAGCTTGTTGTATTCTCTTCACTCCGGGAATATAAATCAAGTTGCAAGATAGGTTTTAAATTCTCTGATAATTTTAGAAGTGGGTCGAAGAAATCTAATATATACTCACAAACAGGTTTTGTATTTTTCACAGTGATTTAAGCATTTGAATCCCTCCAAATTTAAACAAATATTTCAGATAGACTTTTCTGTTGCTTTTTAAGGCCTTTGCAAAGACCATTAATGAGGAACATTGAAGTATTTGACATCAGGACATTCATATCACAAACCCTTATATTCATAAAGACCCTATTGAATTCAATTTACTTCATGTGAATAAGCAGATTGAGTGAACGCTTGGAGAGAAGAAAGTAATGGGATCCTTTGTCTTTGTTCAATGTTGAGTAAGTCCAAATACAATACTGTCCATTTGAACTCACACTCAGAACACTGACCGCAGCTGGATGTCAATGTTAATGGGGAAATAGAAGCTAGGTAAAATAGATCGATCAAAGATTTAAAGTGGGGTCAAGGAAACGCAAATCCATATCCATATTAAAAAAATAATTAAGGGAAGTGTGTAGAAAGATTCTGGACAGTTGTGATATTATACAGACGTTCAGACACATAAATTAAGAATTAATTTGTTATGTACCTTTCTGGGGGTTCTAAAATTCATGGGCCCCAACTGAAATAGATTTGATAGGTTTAAGAAGAGTGTAAGGATTGAAGAGGGAAAAGAGGAGCAAATTATTCACTTAAAGGGCAATGGAAGCAGGTATAATTACAATATTCAAAATACATTTGGACAAGTATATTGATAGGTAGGGCTGAAAAGGATATGGCCAAATGCAAGTAAATGGAATTGGCACAGAATGCCAACTTGATTAGCATGGATAAAATTTGCCAAAAGGCCTGATCCAGGCAGTATGACTATGAGTCTATGGCTAGTGCACCTAAATGTAGGCTTCCATTCAGATGGAATGGATGATACTTGACTGAGGGTGCCTAGAATGTCTAGTCACATGAGAGAGCCATTGGAGATACATGGGAATGTGGGAGTCTGTCAGTAACACTATTGGAGAAGTGCCTTACAGACATCTTCGGCACGTCACTGCAGCAGTCCATCATTCCTGCAGGTTTCAAGATATCCACCATCAACTTGGTACCAAAAAGTGTGACGGTCACAGGCCTCAATGACTAATGCCCCATGGCACTGACCTCCACCATTATTAAATGCTTTGAATGTTTGGTGATGGAACACATCAAAGTGCAGCTTCCAGAGACACTGAACCCAATTGAACTTGTGTCTAGACAAAACAGTTCCACTGATGATACCATAGCCTTATCCCTTAACTTCATCCTGACCTGGAGAATGATGCTTCACATGCCAGGCTGTTGTTTGTTCACTTCAGCTCAGTGTTTAATACAATTATTTCCCAGAGGCTGGTGGAGAAGCTGTCCATGCTGGGTCTCAGCATCTCTCTCTATAACTAGACCCTGGACTTTCTAATGGGAAGACCACAGTCTGTCCTCGTTGGCAGCAGATTGTCAAGCACCATCATGCCGAACACTGGAGCACCTCAGGGTGTCTACTTTGCCTGCTCATATTCATGCTACTGATGCATGACTGCAACACCAAATCAAGCTCCAAAAGAGTCATCAAGTTGCAGATGACATAGTTGGCCTCATCAGCAACAATGAGTCACACTATAGAGAAGAGGTGGAAATTTTGTGATATGATGGAAGAATAACAACGTAAGTCTCAACATGGACAATACAAAGGAAATGACTGTGGATTTCAGGAGGATCAGGAATGAAACCCTCCACTACACATTAATAACTCAATAGTGGAGAGAAAAGATAGCACCAAGTTCCTTGGAGTTCACTGAAGAAGTGACCTATCCTGGACCCACAATATCTCCTCACTTATCAGGAAGGTGCAACAGCAACTAAGAAAGAGGCAAGAAAGGCTACCGTCCATCATCTTATCAACTTTATTTATACAGGACCTCTATCAAGAGTGTGCTGGCCAGTTGGATCACAGTGTAGTACAGTTGGTGTAGAGCAATCCACAGGTCTATCCACAGGTCCAGAAAGAGGGTGCGCAAAATCATTGAAGACCCCTCTGTTAGGAAGGAGATAAATGAAATTCAGAGCCAGAAGTACCAGGCTGAGAAACAGCTTCTTCCCACAGGCAATGAGATGGCTGAACAACTGAATAGTATCCTGCTAACCCTCTGAGACTACTATTTATGAATATAAAAATGTACTACATATGTATTGTTTGTCCTTATGTATGATATATATGGTTGTCTGCATGTTTTTGCACTACGGACTGGAGAAGGCTATTTTGTCGGGTTGTACTTGTACAATTGGATGATAATAAACTTGAACGAACTTTTCCCAGTTAAAATGGAGATGGCTGGTTATTTTCCTTGTGAGCACTCAAAAGAGCTGGAGAAACAATATCAACATTTCAGGTCTGACCCCTTCATCAGGCATTTTGTGTCCTCTCCTGGTTCAGCCACATCAGTGCAATGACCAACCAAGTGTGTCAGCACCTTTACTTCCTCAGAAACCTGAGGATGTTTGGTATGCTACATATGTCCCATAACAACTCATACAGGTGCACCATTGAAAGTATCCTGTCAGGTTGCATATCTGTGTGGTATGGGACCGGTCCACCCAAGGCCACAAGAAACCTCAGAGTCTCTAGTCATCACTCATACACACTTGCCCTCTATTGACTCCATCTATGTTTCCCACTGCCTTGGAAAAGCAACCAAGATATTAAGATTCATCCCATCTTGGCCACACCCTCCTCGCACTCCTCCCATCAAGGACAAGAAGAAAGTTCACTGGTATGAAATCATACAACTGCAGATTCAAAGACAGTTTCTTTCGTACCATTATCAGATTTCTGAATGAAGCTCACACGAGCAATATTATGTTGGCTTTGCTCTGTATAAGATGATTTTTCTCTGTAATTCTGCTCTTCTGGACTGCATTTTACTTACTGCAGTAGAGATAGAATGTCTGACTGGACTGCTCAGAAAACAAATTTTCTCACTGCACTTTGGTAGATGTCACAATAAACTTGAATTTGATCTTAAACAAATTCTGTCGGTTGTAATTTGTATAATTTGTATAAACTTGTACGATGGATCTTGGTAATGGACTCTTTTTGGTTTGGTATTTATTATGCTTTTCTTGATATTTCAGACTGATTGATACCACCTGCTATTCTCAAATAGTCATGATTGCAGTGATTTCTTGGATCTAGTAAGTTTTCTCTTAACTTTTCTTCCACGAGTTGCTGCGATATACTGTCCAGCAACTGTGGATACCTATTATATGAGAATAAAATTATGTGCTGAGAATAATCTTGAGTTTGTCTTGCTTTCTATGAGTTCTAGGGTAGACAGCAGGGCTGGATTGACACGATTGATTATCGGAAGATTTACAATATTTATTCTGACTATTTCTGCAGATCAGTCCCTGCCCTTTCTGTTTGCCTGAAAATTATTTGATAGACCATACCCCCATCTCATGTCCTCAACCTGTTCCTGGCCTTTCCAAAAGCTGAAAATTGAAATCTTGACTTGATTCTCTTAACAAAGGTGCAGCTCTCCCTTGAATATTTCAGATAATACAATCTATTAACAGATGTTTCTAGTTAGTATATTTCCTGAGTGGATAATGTTTGTTGTTGTTCCTTAATCAAAGAACATTCAACCTTGTTCCTTAGCACCTTCAATCAGAATGCTCTCCACAGTACACCTGCAGAAATTTACAAGGGTCTTTGGTAACATATTAGATCTCAAACTAAATGAAATATAGCTGCTAGCATGCCTTCTTTATGATTGAATTGACATGCCCCAGGACAAATCTTCAGAGGTGTTGACACCCAGGACTTTGAAGTTTCTTACTCTCTCCACTGGTGACACCTTGATGAGGATTAGATTGTGTTCTCCTGGTTTTTCCCTTCCTGTATTCCACAATTTGCTAATGTTGAAGACAAGGTTGCTGTTGCGGCACCTCTCAACTAGCTAATCTGTCTCCCTCCTGTATGCTTCCACATTGCCATCTGTGATTCTACCGACATCCGTGGTGTTGTCAGCATATTTGTAGATGGCATTTAAATTATGCCTGGCCACACATTCATGGATGTAGAGAGCAGTGGGCTAAGCATGCATCCTTGAGGTGCACCAGTTTTGTTTGTCAGCGAGGAGAGATGTTGTTCCCGATCCGCATTGATTGTGGTCTTCCGAGAAGAAGTCAAGGATTCAGTTGTAGATGGATGCTCAGGTTTTGAAGCTTGCTGACCAGTACCGATGTGATGATGGTGTTGAAAACTGAGCTGTAATCAATGAAAGGAAGCCTGATGTAATTATTGCTGTGGTCTAGGAGATCCAAGCTGAGTGGAGAGCCAATGAGATTGGATCTACTGTGGAACAATTGTAACAATACTAGAATTGCAGTGGGTCCAGATATTTGCTTAGATACAATTTATTTCTGGCCATGACCAACCTCTCAAAGCATTTCATTATGGTAAGTATGAGTGCTTCTGGACGATAGTCATTGAGGAAGCTCACCCTGCTTCTTTTGGGTACCAATATGATTGATGCCCTTTTGAATCAGGTAGGAACCTCCGACTGTAGCAATGAGAGATTGAAAATGTCTGTGAACACACCACCTGTTTGGTAGGCACAGATTTTCAGTACCCTGCCAGATATGTCATCAGGGCCTGATACTTGAAACAGATATCACACAGTCATCAACTTCTGGAGCGATTCTCATTGGTACAGTTGAATTCTCCTTTGCAAAGTGACCATAAAAGGAATTCACTTCATTGGGGTGTGAAGCATCTCAACCTTTTAGGATGTAATGGCCTGCAAGCTGTGCCACAGCTGGTGTGAATCTGATTCTCTTTCTAACTTCACTCTGAATTGCTTCTTTGCTGTTAAGATCACCTTCTATAGTTTGTTCATGGTTTTCCAACAGAGATATGAATCTCTGGTCTTAAACACCATCAATCTAACCCTCAGCAAGCTGTGAATCCTTTGGTTCTTCCAGGGCTTTTGGTTGGGGTACTCCTGATACATGTGTGTGGGCACACACTCATCCATACAGCTTGTGACAAAGCCAGTGCCAGCTTTGGCATTTTCATTTAAATTTGAAGATGAATCCTTAAGTATGGTCCAGTCGGTGGATTCAAAGCATTCCTGCAGGTGCTTCTCTGCTTCCTTCGACCAAACCTTCACTGCCTTCACCACTGATTCTGTGATCCTCAGTCTCTGCTTGTGTGCCAGGAGTAGAATTTCAGCCAGGTAATCAGATTTGGCAATGTGCAGTTGTGGAATAGGACAGTAGGTGTTCTTGATGGTGGTGTATCAATGGTCCAATATTTTGGCTCCAGATAATATGTTGATGGTAGTTCATCAGAGATTTCTTTAAGCTCTGGGTGCGCTATCTCATGGCTGTTGATTATATCAGAATCAGAATCAGGGTTTATTTTCATGAACAAGTCAGAAATTCGATGTTTATACTATCGCCATCTTACAACATTACTATAAAAAACACAAAAAAAATAACAATAATGGTCCATGAAAAGGTAAAGTGGTGTCTTTGGTTCATTGATTATTCAGGAATCTGATAGGGAAGATACTGTCCTTGTGCTGCTGAGTGCCCATTTTTAGGCTCCTGTACCTTTTCCCTGATGGGAGCAGAGTGAAGAGGGCATGGCCTGGGTAGTGGGGTCTTTGAGGTTAGAGGCTGCTTTTTTAAGATACCACTTCATGTACATGTCCTCGATGGAGTGACATCTGCTGCTTATGATGTAGCGAGATGAATTAACAGCCGCCTTGTCCTGAGAGTTGGTGCCTCCATACCAGTCAGTGATGCAACCAGCCAGAATGCTCTCCACAGTACACCTATAAAAAGTTGACGAGAGTCTTCTACAAAACCGCCTCAGTCACCTCACAAACTATAGTCGCTGGTGAGCGTTCTTTGTGATTGCATCATCATGGAGGCTCCAGGACAGATCCACAGAGATGTTGACACCCAGAAATTTGAAGTTCTTGACCTTCTCCACTACTGAGCCCTCAATGAGAACTGGTTCATGCTCCTTTATCTTCCTCCTGAAGTCCATTATCATCTACTTGGTTTTGCTGATGTTGAGCACAAGGTTGTTATAATTACACCATTCAACAAGCTGATCTATCTCCCTCCTGTACGCTTGCTCATTGCCATTTGTAATTCTGCCAACAACTGTGGTGTCATCGGCAAACTTGTAGATGGCATTGGAATTGTGCCTTGCCACACAGTCATGGGTGTATAATGAGTAGAACAGTGGGCCAAGCATGCATCCTTGGGCTGTGCCTATGTTGATGATCTGTGAGGAGGAGACATTGTTTCCCATATGTACTGACTGTGGTCTTCCAAAGAGGAACTCAAGGATCCAGTTGCAGAGTGGGGTACAGTCTAGCTTGGCCCCTCCAATGCCAGCCTGATGTTAGCCTGAGGTGGAATATATACTGCAACCTGCGTGATGGGGAAAACTCCCTCAGTAGATAGAATAGACGACAATTGATCACAAGATGTTGCAGGTCAGGGAAGCAGGAATGAGACATAATCGTTTGTCATGGTTGTGTACTTAGCTTCATTGGGAGGGGGAGAGTGAGAGTGTCAGGATCACCCATGTGGCAGTGAGCTATTGAAAACATCAGAGGAGTGTAGCTGGGTGGTGTTCGGCGAGTTGAAGAATGCAATGTTGTATTTAGTGAATTAAAATAAAGAAAGTCAACTTCATGATGTGCTGAAAGAAGCAAGTGAGCAAATTCTTTATTTGTAAGCTGTGGTAAATCAGTGCCATGACACCACTATGTGCACCCACAGTAAGTTGATGGTGAATCAAATGCTGCCACCTCTGCCTTTACCTGATGCCAGTGTTCAGACCATGCAGTGGAAGGCGAAGCCCTCAGTCTAGAATGCTTTCATTCAGCCACGTCTCAGTGAAACACTTCACATAGCAATCCCTGATGTCCCTCTGCTGCTGTAATCTTCCTCAAAGTTCATCAAATTTATTTTCTCTTGCAATACTTTTATTAGGTTTCAATAATAATAAACAGGTAAAAATCATTAAACATAGTAAGCACATAAAAAGGAATATATAGGTATATAAACAAAATAACAAACTAGAGGAAATACACAAATGTATACTACACACTTAAGCAAATGTAAAATGGATAATTGAAAAGGTAAAGCAAAAGATACTACTATTCTACAAAATTTATGCCCTTCCCTTCTGAAGCTGTTGGTAGTTGCATATAATTCACTACCATATAAAGAAGACTAAAATCACAAAACAATATCAGAATAATCTTATAAATTATGAAAGTAATTAATAAAAAAGCCCTATAAATTTTAAAAAAATTCAAACCCATTACATTGGTAGAGCATCTGATTTTTTCCAAAGTTAAACATGCCAGTGAGTATAAGTAGGAGGGACAACATCTTTCAATTTCATCAGTATTGAGCATCTAGCAATAGGGGAATGAAAGGAGATTACATGGGATTGAAAGACTGTTAAATTCAAGTCAATTGTTTTAGTTAATCCAAATAGGGCAATAAAGGGATTTGGTCTCAAATTTAGATTAAGGACTAAAGATAAAGAATGAAAACATTTCCTTCCAAAAAAGATGAAGAGAAGTACAAGACCAGAAATTATGTAACAGAGTTCCTTCTTCAGTCCTGCACCTGTCACATTGCGAAGAAACGTTGGAGTAAAATTTAGCCAATCGAACTTTAGAAAAGTAGGCTCGATGTTCTACCTTAAATTGTAAAAGTGAGTGATGGGCACAAAAAGAAGAAGCATTTACATATTTTAAACTGAATCCCATGTAATATCTGAAAGTGAAAGGTGAAGATCTTGCTCAGATAACTTTTTAATCTTATCTAAGGAATTGTCCCTAATCATATGTAGCTGATACCACCTTTTATTGATTCAGTTTAAATTTATTAATCATCCCTATATTATTTATAATAATGTCCTGAGGAAGTCGGAGCAATAAAGAATTCAAAAAAACTCCTAATTTGTAGGTATCTAACAAAGTTTTTGGGTAATATGAATTTAAAAGATAGTTGTTTAAATGAAGCTAAATTATTATCAATAAATAAATCTTGAAATGACCCAACTTAAACCATTTATTAAAAGCTGAGTCTTCCAAAGAAGTTGAGAAAAAGAAATTAATTAATTAATTGATTGATTAAATAGCAAGTAAAAATCTATGATATCCCAAAGAAATTCTAAATTGAAACCAGATTCTCAAAGTATGTTTATCTACAAAATTATCAGTTAACTTAGAACCTGAAAAAGGTAATGGTGTTCCATGTATTGAAATAAGAGAATATTTTTTAGTACAATTAATTTCTAAATGAATCGAATTTGAAGTGTCCTTCTGTCCTTATAATGAATTTAAAAAAATGATACATCTAATATTAGCTTCCCAATAGTAACATCGAAAATTACGTAATGCCACACCTCTTTTCTTTGTAAGATTTTGTAGATAAAGAATTACTATGATGAGGACACTTATTTTTCTAAATATATGAAGAAATAATTGAGTCAAGTGAGTAAAATAAAGTTTTAGGACTAAAAACAGGAAGAGCTTGGAAGATATATAAAAACTTAGGTAAATGTTTATCTTGCATAGAGATAGGTAAATATTACCCCAACTCCATTTCAATCCAATTAGGATATTCATTTGTCTTTTCACAATACAACAAAAGTTACATATTTCTTATGTTTATAGCCCAATAGTAAAAACATAAATTAGGTAGAGCTAATCCCCTATTATTTCTAGTGTTCTAAAGATACCTCTAATTCATTCTAGGTTTCTTGTTTTGCCATATATGACATAATAATGGATTCAAAATTGTCAAAAAAGGATTTATGAATAAATATCGGCAGTGATTGAAAGAGGTATAAACATTTTGGTAGAATATTCATTTTAACCGAATTAACACGACCAATCATAGTCAATGAGAGTGGTGACCATCCTGTAAGAATTGATTTGATTTGGTTGACTAGAAGCACAAAGTTCTCTTTAAAAATATTTTTTAATCCTTAGTTATAATAATACTAAAGTATTTAAATTATTAATTCATTATATTGAATGGATATTTAGAGTGAAGTTCCTGTGCACCCTTCAGTGGTAGTAATTCAGTCTTGTGAAGATTGATCTAATAACGGGCAAATCTGATAAAAAGAGAAAGTACAGGTACATGATCCTTTATCTGGAACCCTTGGGTGACAGTGCATTCTGAATTTTGGATTTTTCCAGATTTAAGAAAGTCCACCCAAATTGTGCTGCCTATCCACCCCCACCCCCTTCCAGTTGCCCGGCAGTCTCCCCCAACGGATGTCTTCCCCGACTGCCTGTCCCTCAGCCACCCGGCCATCTCCCCTAGCTGCCAGTCCCTCAGCTGTTTCCCCCAACTGCCGGTCCCTAGGCCGCCGGACATCTCCCCCGACTGCCAGTCCCTTGGCTGCATGGCCACCTCCCCTGACCACTGGTCCCTCGGCCACCTCCCCCAACTGTCAGTCCCCACTTGCTGGATTTTGGAGCTTTCCGGATTTTAGGTGTCCGAATACAGGATTGTGTACCTGTAATGACAGTATCTTCGGTATGGATAACTTGGGGTTGGAAATGAACAATAAAAGGTCATCCACATAAAGAGATAATGTATGTTCAGTAGTTGCCCTAAAGATCTGGAATCAATTCAGAATTTTTTTTTTGATTTACAGGATTTATATTTACAAATCCTAGAATATTTAATTATATATTTCAACCAACTATTTTAGACATCAGTTTTCAAGAATGGATTTTTTTTAAGTATTAATAGTTTTCAAGATCTTTTTACAAAACAACATTTTATATCTCTTCAACAATTGGGGATGATATTTAACCTATCAAATAGACATTATTTCAGATACTATCAAATTCAACATTTTGTTCACTCTAAGCTTTTAACATTTCCTACTATTCCTGACCAAAATTTTATCGATGAACTCTCTTTGTTACAATTTACTCATAAAGGCATGAAATCTGCTTTATATTATAAAGTATTGAATATGAAAGCAATTTATTTAAGTGGAATTAAAATTGAATGGGTGAATGGTCAGAAAATCTCTTTCTCAGAAGAAGAATAGACTTCAATTTTTGGGCTGATTTATGATTCATCACTGTGTGCTAGGCATAGTTTTATTCAATTCAAAGAGCTACATTGTGTACATTTCTCCAAAGTCAAACTTGCCTGAATTTATTCTGATATTAGTTTACTTTTTGACAAATGTAAAATATTTGATGCCTCTTTGTTACATATGTTTTAGATTTGCCCTGATTTGCAAAAATATTGGACTATAGTGGGCCACTGAACATGCCATGCCCGAAGTGACGACCTGACACCGGAAGCCTGCGGCCTACACAATTGGCCGAGATGGGCTATGCACTTCGAAGTCAGCGCCTGAATCAGCAGCACACGGCGGCAGCGCCCCACTCCAATGGGCTTCCCAGCGGCAGCCAATCAGGTAGAGCAAGGGAAGCAGCCACACCCAGGGATGAGAGGGGTTTACTGATTTGCTGCTCCCCGGGTAGCACTAAACAACCAATCTCAGGAAGCGTATCATAATGCCACCAGTTGGGTGGCACAATGACGTCAGAGATGGGCTTCTGAGCCCTTTATAAGCAGAGCTTTCAGCATAATAAACCAGTGTTGAAGTCACTCCCTTAGTGCGTGTCTCTTCTTTGAACGTAAACTCTCCAGCAGTAGCAGCCACTACAGGATTGACATTTTTAGAACTTTTTCAATCACATTTAGGATCACTTTAGGTCCATATTCAGTGATTGCACTATTTGGTTTTCCTAAAGATATAAATATTATTTTATCTTTTAATCAAAGATTATAATCAAAGGTTATAGCATTCTCTACTTTATTAGCAAGAAGATCAATTCTGTTAAAATGGAAATATGAGTTCCCACCTACACATAATCATGGTGATGAGATATTAAATCCTTTTTAAATCTGGAGAAAATGAAAAGCAAGATTTCTTTTGATAAGACTTAGGGGCAATTTATAGCTCACTTCCATAATTTCACTAATTAGGTATGATGCTGAATGGCCGTGCTTGTTTGGATCCCCTGAGGCTGCTTGTTCGGATTTAACATGACGCACGATATGAATTTTAACCTTTATTGCAGTGGGTTTGAATTTCTTTTCTTTTTTTTTTCTTTTCATTATTTTCTTAGTTACTCCTTATAATATTATATGCATAACCATTTGCTGGAGTTAGAATTAAGTAGGTACTGTAGCATCTTTTTATTTTGGCTTGGCTTTGCGGACGAAAATTTATGGAGGGGTAATGTCCACGTCAGCTGCAGGCTCGTTTGTGGCTGACAAGTCCTATGCAGGACAGGCAGACACGGTTGCAGTGGTTGCAAGGGAAAATTGGTTGATTGGGGTTGGGTGTTGGGTTTTTCCTCCTTTGTCTTTTGTCAGTGAGGTGGGCTCTGCGGTCTTCTTCAAAGGAGGTTGCTGCCCACCGAACTGTGAGGCGCCAAGATGCACGGTTGGAGGCTATATCAGCCCACTGGCGGTGGGCAATGTGTCAGGCACCAAGAGATTTCTTTAGGCAGTCCTTGTACCTCTTCTTTGGTGCACTTCTTTCATGGTGGCCAGTGGAGAGCTCGCCATTTAACACGATCTTGGGAAGGCGATGGTCCTCTATTCTGGAGACGTGACCTACCCAGCGCATTTGGATCTTCAGTAGCGTGGATTCGATGGTGTCGGCCTCTGCCATCTCGAGTACTTTGATGTTAGGGATGAAGTCGCTCCAATGAATGTTGAGGATAGAGCAGAGACAACGCTGGTGGAAACGTTTTAGGAGCCGTAGGTGATGCCGGTAGAGGACCCATGATTCGGAGACGAACAGGAGTGTGGGTTGACAACAGCTCTGTATACACTAATCTTTGTGAGGTTTTTCAGTTGGTTGTTTTTCCAGACTCTTTTGTGTAGTCTTCCAAAGGCGCTATTTGCCTTGGCGAGTCTGTTGTCTATCTCGTTGTCTATCCTTGCATCTGATGAAATGGTGCAGCTGAGATAGGCAAACTGGTTGACCGTTTTGAGTTTTGTCTGCCCGATGGAGATGTGGGGGGGCTGGTAGTCATGGTGGGGAGCTGGCTGATGGAGGACCTCAGTTTTCTTCAGGCTGACTTCCAGGCCAAACATTTTGGCAGTTTCCACAAAACAGGACATCAAGCGCTGAAGAGCTGGCTCTGAATGGGCAACTAAAGCAGCATCGTCTGCAAAGAGTAGTTCACGCGCAAGTTGCTCTTGTGTCTTGGTGTGAGCTTGCAGACGCCTCAGATTGAAGAGACTGCCATCCGTGCGGTACCGGATGTAAACAGCGTCTTCATTGTTGAGGTCTTTCATGGCTTGTTTCAGCATCATGCTGAAGAAGATAGTAAAGAGGGTTGGTGCGAGAACACATCTTGCTTCACACCATTGTTAATGGAGAAGGGTTCAGAGAGCTCATTGCTGTATCTGACCCGACCTTGTTGGTTTTCGTGCAGTTGGATAACCATGTTGAGGAACTTTGGGGGGCATCCGAGGCGCTCTAGTATTTGCCAAAGCCCTTTCCTACTCACGGTGTCGAAGGCTTTGGTGAGGTCAAAAAAGGTGATGTAGAGTCCTTTGTTTTGTTCTCTGCACTTTTCTTGGAGCTGTCTGAGGGCAAAGACCATGTCAGTAGTTCCTCTGTTTGTGCGAAAGCCGCACTGTGATTCTGGGAGAACATTCTCGGCGACACTAGGTATTATTCTATTTAGGAGAATCCTAGCGAAGATTTTGGCTGCAATGGAGAGCAGCATGATTCCTCTGTAGTTTGAGCAGTCTTTATTTCTCGCCTTTGTTTTTGTACAGGATGATGATAATGGCATCACGAAGGTCCTGAGGCAGCTTTCCTTGGTCCCAGCAGAGCTTGAAAAACTCATGCAGTTTGGCATGCAGAGTTTTTCCGCCAGCCTTCCAGACCTCTGGGGGGATTCCATCCATACCTGCTGCTTTGCCACTTTTCAGTTGTTCAATTGCCTTACATGTCTCTTCCCAGTGAGGACCTCATCCAGCTCTAGCCTTAGGGTCTGTTGAGGGAGCTGGAGCAGGGCGGATTCTTGGACTGAGCGGTTGGCAGTGAAAAGAGATTGGAAGTGTTCTGACCATCGGCTGAGGATGGAGATCTTGTTGCTGAGGAGGTCTTTGCCGTCTGACTGCGCAGCGGGCTTTGGACTTGGTGTGAGTGGCCGTACACAGCCTTTAGAGCCTCGTAAAAACCCCTGAAGTTGCCAATGTCCGCGCTGAGCTGGGTTTGTTTGGCAAGGCTAGTCCACCACTCATTTTGGATATCCCGGAGCTTGCACTGAAGATGGCTGCATGCGTGACGGAAGGCTCGTTTCTTCTCTGGCCAGGACAGCTTTGTAAGGTGAGCCTGGTGGGCAGCTCGCTTCTTTGCCAGCAGCTCCTGGATTTCCTGGTTGTTTTCATCGAACCAGTCCTTGTTTTTCCTGAAGAAGAAGCCCAGTACCTCTTCAGTGGATTGCAGTATGGTAGTCTTCAGCTGATCCCAGAGGGTTTCGGGGGACGAGTCTGTGAGGCGGATTGCATCCTCGAGCTTTGCTTTGAGGTTTGCCTGGAAGTTTCCTGTCACTTCATCTGACTGCAGGTTTCCAACATTGAACCTCTTTCTGGGGGCTTTACTGTTCTTGGACTTTGGCTTGAACTGAAGGTTGAGCTTGCAGCGAACCAGCCGGTGGTCAGTGTGGCATTCCGCGCTGGGCATGACCCTGATGTGGAGCACATCTCGTTTGTCTCTTTCTCGCACCAGGACGTAGTCCAGGAGGTGCCAGTGTTTGGATCGGGGATGCATCCAGGTAGTCTTCAGGCTATCCCTCTGCTGAAAAAGGGTGTTTATTAGCATTTGTAAATCTGCAAAGGTTTCATTGCAATTGATTCTCTGCTTTTATTTGTTTGTTTTTTTGATAAAACTCAAAGGAAAGCATTTTAAAAGAAAATGTTCATCTTGACAGCATTAATATGCCCAATGAAGGACATTGAAAGAGGAGACCATTGAGCTAAATATTTCTTAATATAATTCAATAAAGAAAGAAAATTCTCTTTAAAAAGGTTATTGTAAATTTTAGGAATAGTGACACCTAGATAATTAAATAGATTTTTAGCTATTTTAAAAGGAATGACACTATCTAGGGAACCCTGTGATTTCAATAGAAGCAGCTCACTTTTGTGAAGATTTAATCTATACTCTGAAATTTGACCAAATTGGTGGAGCAGTAACAGAATAGATGGCGTTGAATGATCAGAGTCTGAAATATATAACAAAAAATATCATCTGCATCTAAAGAAAACTTGTGAACGCTTCCACCTCTTAAAATTCCAAAGATTGCCAAAATGCCAGGGCCAATGGTTCTAATGCCAAATTAAATAATAAAGGGCTAAGGGGACAACCTTACCTAGACCCTTGGTAAAAATTAAAAGGTTTGGATTTTAAAGAATTAGTTAAAATTGAAGTGAGGAGATAAATATAACAATTTGATCCAATTGAAAAATTTAGGGCCAAAATTAAATTTTTCTAGCACTTCAAATAGATAGTCCCATTCTACCCCATCAAAGGCTTTTTTAGCATCTAGGGAGATAGTACACTCCAAAGGAGAGACAGGAGTAGAGTAAAGAATGTTTAATTAACAACAGAGATTAAACTGTTAGTAACATCCCTTAATAAATCATGTTTGATCTTAAGAAATAATAAAAGGCATAATGATATCCAACCTACAAGATAATATCTTAGACAGAATCAACATTCAAAACAGAAATAGGCCTATAAGATGAACAATCAGATATGTCTTTGTTCTTTTTGGGGATAAGTGAAATTGAAGCTTTGTAAAAAATATCAGGTAATTTCCCAACAGTAAAAGATTCAGAAAACACTGAATCTAAATAGGGGACCAAATATTGAGTTTTTTAATTGGGACCATGAAGTTTGCCAGATTGTAAAGAGTTCATTGTTGCAGCGATCTCCTCAGAGGAGACAGGCTTATCCAGCAATAACTGGTCCTGTGAGGAAAGCAAATGACAATCAGCTTATCAAAAATTTCTCCACACTGACTGAATCTTTAGGAGGTTATGATTTATAGAGGTTAGAATAAAATTGTCAAAATGCTTCTTTATCTCTAAATGGTCAGAGGTCATCACCTGATTGTCTTTACAAATTTCTGAAATAGGTCACTTAGCAGTAAGCCTTTTGATTGATTAGCTAATAAATCTCCTGTTCTATTACCATGTACGTAGAAAAAAAACTAAGCATGATTCCATAACATGTTGAACGTGTTTTGACTAAGGTCAGAAAACAATGACATCGGTAACTGGACTTAGGATTTGAAAAATAAATTCAAAAGTTTCAAAGGAACAATCTAACATTAAATCCCAACTAGTGAGTAATTATTAATTCACCAAGAAAAAGGAAAATAGGACATTAACAGTCCTATAAAAAGAATAGAAACATGAAAAGAAAAATGAATTTTTCCCTCCCAGCTATAAAAGTGATTTTAAAAAAATCTGGTTTCCAAAGAAACAAATATATTAATCATAGAAAACTGGCAAAGAAAAGTTAAAAAAAATCACAAACAGAATGAATAGCAGTCAGAGCCAGAATTACAATAATTACCGAATAGTTGGGGCAGAAGGAGAATGTTCCAGAATTTGCTGAGCAAGCTTAAGAAAATTCAGCAACTTCGTAGATTTGTCCGGCAAGGTGACTTGCAGCAGAGCCTGTAAAAGCAAGGATGGCTTGAACCTTGGTAAAGCTGAGGCATCATATTTTTATACTGAGTATGTTCCTCCATGAGTCATCAATGATTTGAATGCTCTGTTCACGATATTGCAACATCCCTCTTTGCTGGGATTCCCATATAAGTTGATCATTGATCTGAAGTCTATGTAAGCAGAGAATAATTGAATGAGGCTTGCCACCAACAGCTGGTTTAGGAATTAGCAATCTATGTGGCCTGTGAACTTCTTGTACAGTAGGCAGCAAGTTTTGATCAAACTCCCCATGAAAACTCAACAAGGAATTTGGTAAGGTGGCCGGATTCAGTTTCTTCTCTCAAGCCAATAATTCTTAAATTGTTCCTTCTGCTCATGGCTTCCAAATCTGTGACCTTCTTCGATAGGATAACATTGAGTCAGTTTAACTCAGTATTATCTTGTAAATCCATAAGATTGGTTTCCAAAAATTCATCTGAATGTTCCAGGTCCTTAATTTTGTTGTCGTGGATTTCAATAACAGCCTGTCATTCATCTAATTTATTTGTAAGCTCAGCAATAGACACTAACATTTTTTATTATCCTTTTTAGATTTTTGGTGTGAACCCTACTTTTGGTGCTTAATTAATCTGCACGTAATTATTTTTACTTAATATCAGAGAACATTTTCCAAAAAAATCCTTTCTGTTACAGTTTAAGTCATTGACTGTGTGAGCAAGTGAAAATGTATTCAAACAGAAAATTAAGACTAAACAAAACACTTTTCAAAACCATCTCTATGTGCATCCAAAAATCATTGCTATTGATGAAGGGTGGAGACACTGTCAAGTACCTTCACATTGATTCTAAGTGCCGGAGGGCCATAATATTTTAGTTTTGAACTAATCTTTATGAACTGCATGCATAACTGAAAATGTTTCCTGAGAAAGGAGTTATTTATATGACAATTTTTTTTCCTTTGGTAACATTAAAATCAAAATGTCAATATCAACAACAGTACCGTTAAAAGGATGATTGATCAAGGTACCGTCAATATTCGAGTATAATTCAAAAAATTTTGTACCGAAATTTGAGCCCAAAGTGGGAGGGGGGTGGGGTGGTCACATTATACTCGAGGTTATAATAAAAAAAAATTCTGCCAGGTTTAACGATAAGTAAGATTATCAGCAGCTGCCTACATTGACGGCAACGCGACTGGGGGGAGAGGGGTGGGGTGGGGGGAAAGATGGCAGCGTGAATCGGGCGGGCGGGGAGAGAGACACCAGCTCGAATCAGGCTGGCGGGGAGAGAGATGGCAGTGCGACTCGTGTGGGCGAGGTAGGAGAGACGCCAGCGCATCTCGGGTGGGCGAGGGGAGAGAGATGGCAGCATGAATCAGGTGGGTGGGGAGAGAGACGTCAGCTTGAATTGGCTGGCGGGGAGAGAGATGGCAGTGCGACTGTTGTTTAAGCTTATAATGGGCGCACTAACGTCTACTATTATGATTTTATTGGATGAAAATTGCAGCCTCTGGATTGTAAAAGTCATTGAATGATCTAGGGCAGTGGTTCCCAACCTTTATGTTCCAACTCACATACCACTTTAAGTAATCCCTATGCCATTGGTGCTTTGTGATTAGTAAGGGATTGCTCAAGGTGGGATGTGGGTGGAAAGAAATAAATTTGAAAACCACTGTTTTAACCGTGCCGAATATGTGCATGGTTTCATAACTCCAAAGGAAATGGGCCAATGACAATTTTTCTCAAGCAAAATATTTTGGTAACAATTGAGTCTAGAGCAGTGGTTCTCAACCTTCCTTCCCACTCATATCCCACCTTAAGCAATCCCTTACTAATCACAGAGCACCAATAACATAGAGAATACTTAAAGTGGGATGTGAGTGGGAAGAAATAGGTTGGGAACCACTGATCTAGGTGATAAGCAAATGTTGTGGAATATTAAGTAGTGAAATTTTGCAGATTTTGAAAAAATTTACAAATAAAAACATTAAATGGTGGAAATATTCAACAGGTCAGGTAGCATCTGTGGAGAGAAGCCTGGTCAAAAGAATGTCATTGACCTGGAATGTCAGCACTGTTTATTTTTTTGTAAATGCTGTTGATTTCTTGTATATGCTTTCATTTTAGATTTCTAGTGATTGTGATGGCCAGTGTGAAACCAATAAAGTAAATGTTCCTTTAAAGTTGTGCCTTGTATTATTGTCAACTTGCTCATTAAAAATGTAATTTTGTTTCATACAGCCATGTAGGGAAAAAAAGTTTTCCCAATTTTCTGTTTGTTCTGGCTATCTACTTCTGGAACCGCTTCTGTTCATCCATTTCCCCCCTTCATGACCCCATTTTACTGTTCTCCAATATTACTGTTCTCACCCTTGTTTTTAAAACCCTTCATTGCATTTACATCTAACTCTGACACTTACACCAATCCTACCCACCCAGGTACACTGTCCTAGAAGTCACCCACCTGGTTCTGTTCACATCAGCCTCAGACTCCCTGTGCAGTGAGTCACCAGATGATGTGAGGATGTGAGGGTTCATCATTTCAAGTGAGAATAGAAGGCATTGAGCTTGTCTGGAAGTGATAGAACCATAGAACATGACAGCACAGAAACAGGCCCTTTCAGAACTTCTAGACTTCTAGATCCATTTTTTTTGCCTAGTCCCACTGGCCTGCACCCAATCCATAGCCCTCCATACCTCTCCCATCCATGTACCTGTCCAAATTCCTCTTAAATGTTAAAATTGAGCCCGCATTCACCACTTCAGCTGGCAGCTCATTCCACACTCCCACCACTCTATCTGTGAAGAAGTTTCCCCCTTATTTTCCCCCTAACCTTTTCCCCTTTCACCCTTAACCCATTTCCTCTGGTTTGTATCTCAGTGGGGAAAAAACCTACCTATATTTACTCTGTTTATATAATTTTATACATCTCTATCAAACCTCCCCTCATTCTTCTGTGCTCCAAGGTAAAGTCTTAACCTATTTAACCTTTCCCTATAACTCAGTTCCTGAAGTTTGGGCAACATAACTATATATAACCATTTATGGAGCGGAAACAGGCCATGTGGGCCTTTTGAGTCCGCACCGGTTCACTGATTTTGTGCGCCATCTGGAAATTGTTAACTTGGGGCATCAAAGGCTGCAAGCTGGTATGAAATGGAGGTGGGAGGTGTGGTGGGGGGGGGGTTGGGAAGATTTTCAAGGTCTGTAACAGCTTAAAGAGAGGGCAGAGTCAAAAGTACATTTTCAGTAAATAAAATTACAATATTCTAAAAAGTTGACTAATCAAAAGCAAGGTAACACAGAACAGAAACAAACACCACAGGAGCAGATTCTTTGGCATGATGTCTCTGCCAGCGATGATTCCAATTTGAACAGTGGACGATATACGACAATTACCTTGATGATTTGAATTTCTTGAGACTTGCTTGCAATATATTCATCCAGGTGAGTGGAAACTATTCCATCATGGTTGTAATGTACTGTAAATGGTGGAAAGGTGTTGGGGTATCATCTGGTGAGACACTCACTAAAGGACACCCAGTCTCTTGATGAAGGGCTCTGGCCTGAAACATTGGACAAATATCTTTGCCTCCTATGGACAATGCGGGATCTGTTGAGTTCTTCTGCATATTTGCGTGTTTACTACAATCACAGCTCCTGCAGACTTTCTTGTTTCACCCCAGTCTCTGACTTGCTTTCATATAGCTAGGATGTTGATGCAGTTGGATTTGTGGTCAATGGTAATTCCCAGGGATGCAAGACTTTGATAATAATGGCATTGAATGTCAAAGGTAGATTACTTTCATTGGAAATAAAATGCCTATCAATTCCATGGCATGAATGTTACTTGCCACTTATTACCCGTGCTTGTATATTGATTATGTCTTGTTGCATACATGCATGAGTTGCTTCACATTCTAAGGTCTTAGTAAATTTTCTCTGCATCCTTTCTATCTTATTGATATCTTATCTGAAGTTGGGTGATCAAAACTACACACAATACTCTAAATTTAACCTTATACAACATTACCATGACATCCTAACTCCTATATTCAATACTTTGATTTATGAAGGACAATATGACAAAAGGTCTCTTTAAACACTATCCACCTGTGAAGCAACTTTCAGAGAATTATGTATCTGCTTTCTCAGATCCCTCTGTTCTACCATTCACTGTGTACCCTTCATTTCTTGGTTTGTCCTTCCAAAATGCAGCTCTTACATATGTCTGCATTGAATTCCATTTGCTATTTTTCAGCCCATTTTTCCAGTTTGTCCTGATCCCTCTGCAAGCTTTGAAAACCTTCTTCACTGTCCACAACTCCTCCAATCTTAGCATCATCTGCAAATTTGCTGATCCAATTTACCACACTATCATCCAGATTGTGTCATAGTTGTTGATATTGCCTTTATAGGATGTGATGGCTTGCAAGCCCTGCCACAGCTGTGAGTCCTGCAATTGTCTGAGCCTCCAGCTTGGTCTGGAATTGTCTCCATTGGTGAAGGCCTTCTGGAGGTTGTACCCAGAGTTGAATCGCTAGTCCTAATTATTACAGACCAGGACTTAAGCAGTTTGTCAATCTGTTGGTTCATCCATGATTTCTGATTTGGATGCACCCACACAGCATTTGTAGGAACATACTCATCCACATATTTCCTGATAAAGTTGATGACCACTGTAACATATTCATTTAGATTAGTATTTTTCAACCTTTTTCTTTCCACTCACATACCACTTTAAGTATTCCCTATGCTCTAGGTGCTCTATGACTATTTAGGGCTTGCTTAAATTGGTATGTGGGTGGGAAGAAAAAGTTTGAAAATCACTATTTTAATCGTATCTAATTGACTCATTATATGGACAGTTTCATAACTCCAAAGGAAATGGGTCAATGAGAATTTTTTTCAAGCAAAATATGTCAGTAACAATTGGGTCTACAGCAGTGATTCTCAACCTTCCATTCCCACTCACATACCACCTTAGGCAATCCCTTACTAACCACAGAGTGCCAATGGCACAGGGATTACTTAAAGTGGTATGTGAGTGGAAAGAAAAAGATTGAGAACCACTAGTTTAGATTCACCACCAGTTCCTTGAATATGCCCCAGTTCCCTGACTCTGCAGAATCTCTGTACAGTCTTCACTGCTGTTTTCATGCTCTTCAGCTTCAGCTAGGTGGTCTGACTTTCCAATTATGGGAGTGGACTGGAATTGTCTGCATTCTTGATGGCTGTGTAGCAGTAACAATAAAAGCATGGTTATCTATCAAAAGTTACTTCACTTCAAAATTCCAGCGATGATCTTCTAATTACACTCAGTTAGTCCTGTTGGGCAGGCCAATTTTGGAGAATGCAAAAAGGGTTTCTCACTCTTTCCACTAGTTATGTAAAGATGTTCTCCATTGATGATTGAAATAATTACATCTTTTCTTCCCCTTCTCAGGCAACTCCTTGCAATGAAGGGTGATTTCCGCATGTCCCAGTTCAGTAATGACATTTGACATGTTCCTGCATGGGATCCCTGGTAATCTAGCCAATTGGATTCCAAACTGGCTTGGTTGTTTTCCAGATTAGAATCCTGTGTCCAATGATGTGGTGTCAGGATTGGTGTTTGCCCTCTATAGTTTGTCATTTTATATTAATTGTTTAGATAATGACATTAACCTGACCAATATGTTTATAATGACATTAAAATTTGTGGTATAGTTGATGGTGAGGAAGGATTTCTAAGTTTACTATCAGATCTATATAATCTAGCAAAATGGATCAAGGTGTGGCAGATATAATTAAACTCAGGTAAGTGTGCTCCAATGCATTTTGGGAAGTCAAACCAGGCACAAAAAATGCAAGATTCATGGAGAGTATCATGGAACAGGTACAAAATCCCAGAAAGTAGTGACAGAGGTGGTGAAGAAGCTTTTGGCATGCTTGCCTTCATTGGTAAGGGCATTAAGTGCAGGAGATGGGATGCTATGTTAGAAGTAACATGTAATAGATGAGATCACATCTCAGAATCAGAATTTATTATTATGAAATTTGGGGTTTTGTGGCAATATCATTGTGCAAACATTCAGATTTAAACCATCTTACAACATTACTATATAAAAAAATTAAAATAATAGGGTACAAAAAGTAAGGCAATGTCTTTGGTTTATTGATTATTCAGGAATTCAGATGGCAGCTGGGTAAGAAGCTGTCCTTGTGCCATTAAGTGCTCGTCTTTAGGCTCCTGTATCTTCTTCCTGATGGTAGGAGAGTGAAGAGGGCATGGCCTAAGTTGTTGGGGTCTTTGAGGATCGAGGCTGCTTTTTAAGACACTGTGGTGACCCAATAATCAGCAAGCTAATTGGCTCTCAAAATAGCAGACGTACTGTAGAAAACGCGGGAAATTGATCTGCATCCAACACAAGTTTTTATCTGGGCTGATGGCATCACTGACGATATCACTTCCTGTCCATAAGACAGATAAAATGATGTATATAAGCCCAGCATGCCAGCCTGGAGGTGATAGTCTTGCTTTAGAATCCACAGCAAGTAGACCAACTTCCCATGTAAACATCAACTCAACAATGTGCACAGTGATTCCACAATGTGTACACTAATGTCTATAGTAGCTCAGTTTAGAATACTTTGCTACATTGGTGACCTCAACATGGATTTTTTTTTTCTTTGATACATGTCATATCTCTGAAAGTGCCAATGTTTTGGATTTCACAACCAGGTGTTTGGTTTGAGCAAGCAGAAGCCCAACTCCAGTTGAGGCAGATACCATCTGATTCCACGTGGTACTACTATGTAGTAAGTGCCCTGGATCAAGAGATGGCATGCCAAGTTTCTGATTTTATGTAGCAGCCTCCTGAGGAGGGCAGGTATATGGCGCTCAAGAGTCTGCTCATCCATAACTTTAGCTTTTCATGACATGAGCAAGCGGCCCATTTACTTCATTTGAATAGCTTGGGAGATGGGACCCCTTCTGCATTCATGAATTAAATACTGGCACTAGCAGAAGGGCATAGGCCTTGACTTATGTTCGATCAGGCTTTCTTGAAGCAGTTGCCAGAAGATATCCACATGCTGCTGGCCGAGGATTTCAGTGACCTACGGAGAGTCGCGGCCCATGATGACATTCTATGGCAGGCTAAGTAAGAAAGTGTGACATCCATATCCCACCAGATCCCACTCACAGCAGCAGGACTGTGCAATTCCAATATTAGAGCAGCAGCAGGGTCGATCAAATCCGTTGTCAGACCGCCAGTTGGCCAGGAGACAATGGGATGAAGATAGAACCCATTGCTGGTCTAATGTTGCCGACTTCCCTTTGATTTTCAGGAAAAATGCCAGGGGCCAGCTGTCGCTAACGGCTGCGGCGGCTAGCCATCGAGACAGCCTTTTATATGTCTGGGATAGACATTCCTGCCAGCATTTCTTGGTGAATACAGGGGCTAAGGTCGGTGTGCTTCCTCTTTTGGGCCATGCCATACGTAACAGAAAATCAGGCCATCATTTAAAGCAGCAAACTGCAATACTATCCAAATATTTGACAAGCGTAGAATACTGCTTCAGTTCGGCAATCCTAAGTTCATGTGAACATTCACATTGGCTGCGATCGCACAACTGCTACTGGGAGCTGATATTTTCAGAGTACATGGTCTGCTGGTTGATCTTGAGGGACGAAAGCTCATTCATACCAACACTTTCCAGACCTTCACCCTCAGTGAGGCCAAGTTGACAGCTCCACATTTAGACTCTGTTAGCCTTTAGGAGAATGAATTTGCCAGATTGTTGGCAGAACTTCCCGCAATAATTATGCCATAATTCACTTCAGTGATGCCGAAGCATGGGGTGCAGCACCACATACCAACTGAAGGGCTACCTCTGCAGGCCTGAGCTCACAGGCTCCCTCCAGATAAATTTCATCTGGCCAAAGAGGAGTTTGAAAGGATGGAGGACGTGGGTATTGTACAACGGTGTGATAGCTCCTGGGCCTCCCCGCTTCACATGGTACCCAAGTCTGCAGGTGGATGTAGACCCTATGGTGATTACTGCAAGTTGAATGAGGTTACTGCACCAGATTGCTACCCAGTGCCGCATTTACAGGACTTCATGTCCTACCTGTAGGGAACCTGCATCTTTTTCAAGGTGAATCTGGACCAGGGGTATCATCAGATCCTGGTCCACCCAGATGACATTCCAGTCTTAGGCCTTTTTGAATTCAGAAAGATTCCTTTTGGGTTCAAGTATACCATGCAGACTTTCCAACATTTAATGGACAGTATGGGACGCATTCTCAACTTTTCCTTCATATACCAGATGACCTACTTATCACTAGCCGCAGTCGTCAGGAACATCTGTCCCACCTGTACAAACTTTTCACTCATTTGAATGAGTTTTGGCTGACTATCAACCTGGCCAAGTGTCAATTTGGGTTAGTGACCATCAACTTTCTGGGCCATAGAATCGACAACATGGAGCAAAGCCACTACCAGCAAAGGTTGAGGAGATCTGGGCAGTTGCTAAGCTAAGCACAGTTAAAGGACTCCAGGAGTTTGTTGGAATGTGAACTTTTATCACCAGTTTTTACCATCAGTGGCTTGCATCATGGGTCCTCTCTTCGCCCTGGCAAGGCAAGGAAGGGATGTCATTTGGGCAAAGGATTATTGGCAGCATTCGAGAATGCCAAGGAAGCACTGGCTAATGCTGCATTGATGGTCCACCCAAGAATGAATGTCCCGACAGCTCTGACAGTGGATGCGTCCAGTGCAGCAGTAGGCGGGGCGCTTGAACATTACATTGATGTACATTGGAAACCATTGGCTTTCTTTAGCAAGCACCCAAGACCACAAGAACTCAAGTACAGTGCTTTTGATTGAGAATTGTTTGCACCCTAACTAGCTATCAGACATTTCAGGTACTTTCCAGAAGTCAGGTATTTCACGGCTTTTACAGACCAAAAACCATTTACATTTGCCTTTTCTAAGATATCAGATCCATGGTTGACTCATCAACAGAGAACTTGATCATATGTTTCTGAGTTCAAGACGGCCATCAAACACATCTCAGGAAAAGCCAACATAGTGGCAGATGCACTGTCTCACCCGGCCTTACAATCCACGCAGACCTTCAGCCAAGAGGTGGATTATATTGTGCTGGTGAAAGCACAATAGGCAGACAAAGAAATTCCGAGTTACGGAACAAGAGACTCGAACCTGGAGCTGGAAGAAATTCAGTAGGCCCGAGGAACTCAAACACCTGTGTGACGAATCTACAGGTCATCCCTCGCCCAATCGGTCCAGTGGCCTGGAGGTGGCAGGTATTTGACGCAGTACACATTGGCAAATCCCTCAATCTGTATGACTGTCCAGGTGGTAGCCAACAGATTTGTGTGGCATGGCCTTCAAAATCAGGTAAGCAATTAGGAGAAGACAAGCACTCGATGCCAGTCATCCAAAGTCCAGCAACACACAAAAGCCCCATTACAATTTTTTGAGATGACGTATCGGAGGTTTGACCACATACATGTGGATATTGTAGACCCCCAGCCAGTGTCACGTGGTTCCCGTTTCCTTCTCACTATAGTGGATCGGGCCATAGGTCATTCCACATGACTACCTCATTTCCACCTGGATAGCTCATTTCTGTCTGCCAACATACATCACTTCTGACAGGGGTGCCTAATTCACATCAAGCTCGTGGTCTGCAATGGCCACCGTGCTTGGAAACAAGTCGCACCACATAACTGTGTACCACCCGCTATGCAACGGACTAGTAGAAAGGTTCCACAGGCATTTGAAATCAACCCTTATGGCACATCTGCAGGGACTTAACTGGGTTGACAAATTGCCATGGGTACTCTTGGATGTACAAATGGTACCTAACGATGATATAGGTCCCTCATTGGTAAAGCTGGTCTATGTCACATCTCTGATGATTCAAGGAGAATTTGTATCAGACTCATGAGGATGGTAGGAGATGTCCACAGCAGTCCTAAGCAAGCTCTGCGAGAAACTTGGTTCGTTAGCACCTATACTGACATCTCAACACAGTCATGCCAGGTCCTATATATCCCAGAACTTTCAGGACAGCAAGTACGTTTTCATATAAAAAGGAGCACACCAAACGCCATTTCAGTGTCCAAATGAGGGTCCCTTCAAAGTACTGAGACAAAATGGTTCGACGTACATTTTGGACATCAGAGGTAAGGAGGGAGCTTTTGCAATTGACCGCCTCAAACCTGACCATCTGGATCTGGACGGACCAGTCATGGTTCAGGTGCCTCTTGGTGGAGAGAAAGTCCTCCCAAACAAAAAAGTATACAAACTTTGGGAGTCCGCAGCAAGATTGCCAGTTCTGGGGGGGGGTGGGGGAAATCATGTGGTGACCCAGTTACCAGCAAGCGAACCTGCTCCAAAAATGGCAGATGTGCTGTGGAAAATTTGGTTAATTGACCTGCATCCAACACAGGATTTTAATATGGGCTGATGACATCACTGATGATGTCACATCCTGTCCATGTGATATAAGCAATGACACATATAAGCCCAGCATACAAGCCCAGCTCAGCTTTTCACTAGACTCCACAATATGTACATCAATTTGACAATATATACATCAACTTGACAATGTGTGCAACAATTTCACAACATGTACACTGACATCTATAATAGCTCAATATAGAATACTTTGCTACAACACCGCCTCATGTAGATGTCCTTGACAGAGTGAAGTCTGGTGCCTGTGATGTCGCTGGCCGAATTAACAAAATCTAGAGTATTGTGTGATGATCTGGTTGCCTTGCGATGGAAAGATGTAATTAAGCTCGAAACATGCAGGAAAGATTCATGAGGATGTAACTGGGACTCGTGGGGTTGGGTTATAAAGTGAGGTTGGATAGACTGGGATACTTATCTCTGGATGCAGCATGTTTTTTGGTATTGGACATGCAATCAAAGTGGACCATCTAATGGAGTCAACTGAGACATTGTTGGAGCTTTTGGTCTGGGAGAGGATGTTGACAATGGTTTACTTACCCATCCACTGGTTTGGAAATTACATATCGTTCTTTTCTGCAAGTAGGCTGAACTTTAGAAAAAAAAGAAAGGAATTGTTGAGCCACACCTGTAAGTTTTGGTCCACTTATTTAAGAAAGGATATACAGTTATTGGAAGCAATACAAAAGAAATTCGTGAGACAAATTCCTGGGATGAGGAGGTGGTGCTTTCACAGGTGGCGAAAGAAAATTTGTTGACCAGGAGTGATCTCAGTGAAACAAATGAGATTCTTAGGGAGCATGACAGGGTAGATGCTGAAAGGTCTCTTAAAACTGAGGTGTGTAGGAACATCTCACAGAGAGCTGTGAATTTTTGAAATCTTCTCACCTGAAGGGTACTAAAAGAGGGTAAAGATAAATTTGGGAAATATCAGGGAGGGGTTTGGAGGTGTATCACAGAAGAGGAAATGATCACCTATGATCATATAGAATGGTAGAGCAGGATTGAGGGGATGAGTGATCAGCTCCTGCTTCTATTTTCTGTTTTTAATGCATTTATATTGTCTTTATAGACCAATGAGATGAAGATAATCTAAGGGTTAAATTAGGCCAGGGCCAAATTGAATATGAAATCAAAAGTAAAGCAAGCTGGACATCTAAAATAAATATTCAATTCCACTCAAGTTTCACCTGGCAGATCAGCTTATCCTCTCCTTTTGAATGCTTGCTTGTCACGAAATAAGAGCCTGTTGGTGAAAAGAGCCTCTTTGGTCCTGTAGTTTGAACACAAACTCAAAGGAGGCCTGCAAGTTCATTGAAGGCAGTCACTGTTCAATATATGTTTGATCCATTGCTGCAGAACAATGGTTAATAATCACTTAACAATGTGCCTACTTGTCAATCTTTTCACTGAGAATGTGGTTCCAGAAAATATGCTAGATTGGATGTGTTCAATAATATCTCATTTAATCCAGCGAGGTGAATGCCACAGAATTGTGGTGTCCAGATCATTTCAACAATCAGAAAATTCAGTGGCAAAACTGCTGGTTAATCTTTTTGTATTTTACTGGAAAATAATCTTCACTGTTTTCTTCATTTGTATTTTCCAACTTTGTAACAAGCATTTCTGTGCAGCAACAACAATAATAGGAAATTATTTTTGTTTTGGTAACTGTTGGAAATGTAAAAATATAATACTGTCATTATCAAGACAACATTTCTTGAAACAACAATGATATTAAACATTTAGATTTATGAATGCAGCATGCATCTGGCAATGTATCACAGCTCATTACAAGAGCAAAAAAAAAGAACAATATTAAAAAAAATATAGCGTTTGTATAATCACAGCATTTCGACAGAAGTAGTACTATATAACTGCCAGCATTTAGGAAGGGTAATTGTGCATACGTACAAAGCATCCAGCTAAACATTTCTCTTTTCACTTACCAGATGGCCCCATTGAGAGAAAAATTGGTTCATGGATCGACTGTCCATGTGCTTCATTCTCCTACTTTTGCTGTATAAAGCGACATCAGTGACTCGGATAGTTATAAAGCACCTGCTCTGCAAATTAAATGAACAAAAAATGTGAAAGGAATGAAAGGAAAATGCTTTCGTTATCAGGTTGAAGGGCTTCTTAAAACAGTAACCTTAGGATTTGGACATATAGCGCACTTTCAGGCACTGAAATGCCGTACTATGTCCCAAATATGGGCTGAGATCATATGGCCACACTTTGGAGTGCAAACATGCCACCTGATATATTGGTAGAAGGAGTCACACTGGCAGCATTCTAATCTTAGCATAATGTATGTCAATTATGGTCCTGCATTTAATTTCAGATCTGCTTTCTATGGGATCAACCCCTTGCATTATTTGCCAGGTGCAAATCCTGTGTAGCACAATGTGACACAAACAAATACAAAAGCCAGTGCTCTGTGGAAGTCTCACCATATTTCTTTTTCTGGCTGCCATGACTGTTGAATTCTCAATGGTTATGATGTGTTGTGCGGTATTCCACTAGAAAGTTCACAAATCGATATGGAAAATGTTTGTTGAACTTGTCCTGTTGTGGCTTTTATGACATCATAGTTCTGAGTTTCGACCTTGAGAATAAGGGAAACAAGGGAATAAGGGAAATCAAGAACGAAGATGCTACTGGGCAGAGAATTCTCCCTGCCACCATAGGGGCTTTCTCTACATGGTCTGCATCTTCACATCCCAAAGTCATGGGGACCAGCAAGTTAGTTAACGACTGTAGATTATTTCATTCTCTAGTCATGTAGCAGAATCTGGGAGGATGTGATTAGAATGTGAGAATAAAAAAACTTAATCTAGGATTAATGCATCTGGTTGGTTGGTGGAGCTCAGATGTTAAATAAAAACATATAGGGGCAAAAACACTTCATCAGTGCCACATTCCTCATTTCATACTCTTAATCATGGGAGGGATTGTTTCTCTTATTCGTGGAGGGAGAATGGTATGAATTATATCTGTGCAACTTGCCTTGATTAGCCCCTCTGAATCCACAAAATCAGATGGGAAATTAATCATCCGAGTTCAAGGGGCTTCCGAAGAAGAAGGAAAAAAGATGGCACAGAAAGATGGTTTGCCAGTGGGCAAATAGGTTTTTAAGGACAAGAGGCAATTATTCTTCTGGATATCAACCCAAAATTCAAGCAATGATTAGGGCAAACAACTCTGGCCAACAAAGATTTTGCTTGCTGAAAATTTTTATGTGTAGTTTATGGATTTTGGGATGCTGATCATGAAAATCACGCAGAAACTATTCATATCATGTAACGTCTTTTAGGTACTGTATAATCTACTGGCATATTAGCCACAAGACAAGTTGTTTTGTTCAGTCCAAGCATGCCTCAGCATGCACTCAGAGCAGGTGCTATATAAATGTTGTCTCAGACCTGGGCATGCTTAGTCAGGATAGATCAGACAAGCTATAAAAGCAGCTCGCATATACAATGCTGTGTATTATTTTGATCTTGATTGAATGCATGTTGATGCATGTTCTCTTCAGGCAATAGCATAGTGAGTGTACTTAACAATGGCGTTTATTGTCTTCAGGAAGATTCAGAGCAGAAATGTCTCTTCAATGTTGCAACGGTTGAGATACATTCTGTTACACTTGTGGCGAGAATACACTTAGTGCTAAATTCAATAAAAGTTAATTTAATATTTCTCTAACTTCCTGTGTGATATAGCAAATCTGAAATTATCTTTGCATTTGGCTTGAAGTTGTCTATCAAAATCCCCATTTTTTTCAGGAAGCAAACAGATCGAAAAAAAAATTGCTGTCCAATGCAATTGATCCAATTATTGCTGTACTTTCTGGCCAAGGATACAGATGGTGGATTCACTGTGTAATCCTGCCAGGTTTCCAGACTGTCCACAGTAACTTAGCCACACAATCCATTGAAAATCCCTTAGGGACAGTTTAAATAAAGTTACAGAGGTCAGAAATAGGTCTTGGGGCCCAACTTGTCCATGACAACCATGTGTCCACTAAAGCTAGTCTCATTTGCTTGCATTCAGCATACATTTGTTTATTCTTATCAGTCTAGGTGTCTAAATGTCTTTTAAATATTACAATTATATCCATCTCCACCATTTCCTCTGGAAGCTCATTCTGTACGCCCACCACCCTCTGTGTGAAAAAGGAGTGCCTCAGATCCTTTATACATCATCCCTCTCTTACCTTAAACCCATGCCTCCTAGTTTCAGATTCCCCTTCTCTAGGAAAAGGATTATGACTATTTACGTTATGAATGTCTCTCATCATTTTATAAATCTCTATAAAGTAAACTTCAGCCTACACTAGAGAGAGAAAGGTTCTAACTCTCCTTGGCTGTAACATTCTTCTGAATCTTTTTTGCATCCTATCCAGATTATGATATATTTCTCGTAATGATAGTTATTTTTAATCATATATGTTTTACACTGTATAGATGCACAGAAATTCTTTATTGCTGTAGCCAAGCATGTTCTTCATTTGAAAAAGACTAACACAGTATACATAATTTGAATTTGAATGAGACAGTAATACAAATGATACAGATAATTGTCTCTTGTTAAGTTACAGTATAGTTGAGTGACCAGTGCTGCCAAAAAATTGTATTTAACTCCATTTCTTTGGATTGTTTTGGAGCTTGGAAGAATGAAAGAATCATCATGGAACATAATTAACTGAACTAGCTGGAACAATACCATGATCAGAGCCAGTTGTTTTAAATAGTTCATAAACATATCACATCCACACACACACACACACACACACACACACACACACACACACACACACACACACACACACACACACACACACACACACACACACACACACACACACACACACACACACACACACATTAAATTAATTAAGGGACAATGCCCCACATATGTTACAGAACTATTCCAGAATAACAATGGTCTGGTCATTTTCCCTTTCATCTCAGTTTATTGATCATCTATTGGTGGACTGCCAGCTTCCATATTCTTACCAGTACTTTGGCTGGAAAATCAGTCCCCTGATCCTATGCCAGGTTGGCCTAAATTAAGAAGAATCCCGAAAAATTCTTTGTTGTTAACAACTTTAATAAACAATGGAGTAAACTTTCATCTACTGCAATTTCAGCAAAGAGCTTAATGCTTCTGGCATATGAATTTCTGCATCGGGAGCATTAACCCCAATGAGTCGAGGCAAACAAGGTTTGACTTAATTAAATTTGGATTCCAGACAGTCTCTTGAGCACTCTTCCCTCATGATTCAGAAATCAATTACTTCTTTTAGAAATGCATTTAGATGACATTGCAAATGTTTTCCTTTAACTTTACTCAGCCTGAGCCTATCTTAGAATTCAAATCAAAGGTGAAATGCAGCAAAGTTTATGAGATTATGTAGAGCAGACTCTCATATCTATTATTATTATTGCCAGCATCTTCAGAAGCTGAGGAATTATTCCCATGTCTTAATACAACAGCTGTAATAAGTTTTGTTTCTGAGACTTCCACTAATGCTCTCATCCTTTAACAATTACTGAAGTGACAGATTTTGGGAGAAGCAGTTCTGGGGATGACTCCTTCTTCGAAGGGCAATGTAGTGATTGGAATCTTGGCCAGCAACCAAATATTATTATTAGTTTGGCTGACCTTTTTTTTCACTCAGTGCTTTGAATTGGTTAAACCCTTTCTGATTTTTTTTTAAGAATGCAAATTATTGTGGGAATTTACTTTAGATTTTAACATGGTTCAGGAGAACTACACGAGAGAGAATGTTCAAAACTGGGCACTTTAAATTCTCCACAGCATAGAGCAGTGGTTTCAAACTGCCCCCCCCCCCCCCCGCCAAACTCACATTCAACCTTAAGGAATCCCTATGCCATAGGTTATCTGTAATTAGTAAGGGATTGCTTAAGGTGGTATGTGAGTGAAAAGAAAAATGTTTGAAAAGATTGTTTTAATCGTACCTAATCGACTTGTTATGTGCCATAACAAGTCAATTAGGTATCATAACTCCAAAGAATAAGGGCAAATTACAATTTTTCTCAAGCAAAATATTTCAGTAACAATTGAGTTTAGAGCAGTGGTTCTCAACCTTCCCTTCCACTCACATACCACCTGAATTAATCCATTACTAATCACAGAGCACTTATGGCATAGGGATTGCTTAAGGTGGAATATGAGTTTAGGGGGGAGTTTGAAAACCACTGGTGTAGAGGTAATGAAGTAATTCTGAGACAATGATTCAAACATTCATCTTGAGAAGAGAGATGAGAACAAATAAGTAACATGGTTTGTTACCTACCGCAATGGTACTACAGCTAAATAACCTATTGATTATTATGTTAAATACCTCTGAAATAATGGGGTTCAGTCCACATGTGATAGTTTGATATGTTCTCAGATGTGTACTGACACTTGACTATGTGATTATTTTAAGTTGTGGCACTTACCATGACAAATGTAAACAGTTGTCCATCAAATGAGAGCTGAAGTTTCAATTTGCTGTCTGTTCAATCACAATATGTTCAATACATTTCTCTAATCTAACATCACAGGCCATTGAAATCAAGAAGCAAACACATATTATGGTAATAAATACATGAAGAACTTTGTTAATGATTGACTAATTGGTTTGATTCACCAGTGGAACCAGGATTGTTAATTCCATCACTGTCGGTTTCTCAAGCTGTTCAAGATAACTTTGAAACCAGTGCTACAATGCTCAGCAGGTGTGGTTTTCATTTTGAACTGCAGATGTAGCAGGGGCATCAAATGGTGGCACATCTCTGAATGAAAGTTTGCTACTCCACTCTGGCTGATTATTTTGGATGCCAGTGAAGAGAAATTTTAACCAATAGTAATTAAACGTCATTAAATCCCAAATTTACTATCTTCCTTTGGACTAAAGCATTATCCAGAGTGCAGAAGGTTCAATTATATTCTAATTTGCTGCCCATAATTCCTCTACAATTAAATAATAGATAACTTAAAAGCAGTTATAATATTTTCCAAACATAATGTCAGTCCTCTGTTTTGTTGTATTTGTTCCTATGTCTTCTCTGGACTTTAAGAGACCTTTCAATCATTATTTTTTGACAACAAATGATTAAATAGACATTATCAACAACTGTCCTGTGATAGCTTGATTTTTCTTTTATATATGAACTACTCTTCTATTTGTTTCTTCTATAATATAATCCAAAAATAAACTAAATCTACAAATGGCAATAAAATATTTCTGTTATTTTACTTAGAATTTAAAAAAAAACTTTATTTAAAAGATTTTTGAACAGGATACAATCAAATAACAAAAAAAATCAATTTTTATATATATATTAAAAAAACCCTCCCCACCTTCCCACCTCTTTAGCCAGCTCCCTTAAGGGGAGCCAAATATTAAAACAGAACACAATATATACAATATTTCAAAGTATTTCCAAATTCATATATTTCAGATAAGAAGACCACATTCTAACAAAAAAGGAATAATTATCATGCAAGTTAGATGCATTTTTTTTCCATAGTAATACAAGCTCTCAATTCATTATCCCAACATGCTATATTAATCTCCACGTTATCTTTCCAAGTACTAGCTACATATTTTCGTGCTACAGACAACAATAAACGTACAAATACAATTTGAAATTTATCCAATCCCAATCCTTTCAAAGAGACCATATAGCCCAACAAAAAAATCGATGGGTCTAATGGTAATTTAATTTAAAAAATTTTTTCCAAGACCAACCTAATTCCTTCCCAAAATAGTTATACTTTAACACAAGACCAAACGGCATGTAAAAAAGTTCCAGTACATAATCCACATCTAAAACAAGAGTCCGAATTACTAAACCTATATTTTTTCAGTTTCTCTGGAGTCAGAGAAAGTTTAATCACTTTCCCATTTAGTCCAAGATTTCTCCCATTCCAGTTTATTCATACTTTTTTGTAACAATTGATACATATCCAAAATATAACCTTTCTTTGGTACAGAGGAAATCAAAAATTCAAATTTCATCAACATAGGTAAATTCATCTCTTTACCATAATTATCGATTATCAAAGCTCTGAGTTGATAATACACAAATAAAGAATTTACAGATATATCAAATTTCTCCCTCAATTGATTAAAAGAGAGAAACTGTCCTTCTTCAAAACAGTCCTGAACTATCATTATACCCTTAGAATTCCATCTCTTTAAATGATTATTGAACATTGAAAAAGGATAAGCTGAATATGATATAATGGTGTTTGAATTGATGATATACCCTTCGATCATAAAACCATATTTCTTTTAACCCATGTCTTTAACAAATGTTTTAATACCAGCATATTACATTCCCACAATAAGTTCATATTCCACTTAAGTATAAACTAATGTACCTCAACTTCAGAAATACAAGCCATTTCCACCTTCGCCCAACTCAGGGGTTGGTGCATATTCATCAATCTACTAACAAATTTCAACTGAGCTGCTTCATAATAATTTTGAAAATGAGGTAACTGAAGTCCACCTAATGCATATTTTCATGTAAGTTTGTGCAAAGCTACTTATGCTAATTTTCCCTTCCATAAAAATTCCTGCACCCCTCTATTCAAATCCTGAAAAAAAATCCTTTGAAAGTAAACATGATATCGACTGAAATAGATATTGGATTCGTGGAAAAATATTCATTTTAATACAATTTACTTAACCAATTAACATTAATGGAAGATTTTTCCATTTAATCAAATCCATTTTAATCCTTTTTAATAAAGGAACATAATTTAATTTATATAAAGATTGATAATCTGCATTAAATATCATAGATATTTAATTCTATCTGACTATTTTAATTTTATAATATTTTAAAATTCTGAATAATTTCCTTCCCAAATAGCAATATTTCACTCTTATCCCAGTTTACCTTATATCCAGATAACTCCCAAAATTTCAACAAACAATCTTGCAAATATTTCAACGACTGCTCCGGTGCTGTCAAATACACCAACAAATCATCCACAAATAAATTAATCTTATATTCATCATCTGCAATCCTCATCCCTTTAATCTTATCATTCTGTTGTATTGTCTGAGCTAATGGTTCAATAGCCAATGCAAACAAGGCTGGTGATAATGGATAACCTTGCCGGGTCAATCGTGTTAATTTAAATGGTAAAGAGGTTTGACCATTTGTCACCAGCCTAGCAATTGGATTTTTATATAAAACCTTAACCCAACCAATAAAACAAGGACCAAAATTAAACTTCTCTCACACCTTAAATAAAAAATTCCATTCAATCCTAACTATTGAATTCTTTTTTAACAGCATTAATAATTCACGATGTATGTTCTGTTTTTAATTGCCATGCTAATACCTTATGAGCTCTCTCACCCAGTACATAATAACATTGCTTAGATCGATGAATTAAACGCTCATACTGGTAGGTTTGTAAAGTATTATGATGTAATTTCAACTTCATTAAAGCAGGTTTTTTTAATCTTCTGTAACATCTTTCTGAAATTCCTTTTCCAACTTAGTAATTTGTTTCTCCAATTTTAAACTTTCTGCCACGTATTTTTTTTAACTTTCTTAGAGTAACTAATAATTTGCCCATGCAAATATGCTTTCAAAGTGTCCCACAATACAAAATTATTCCTTATACTGAATTAATATTGTCAGCCAAAATTAAAGCAATCTGTTCCTTAACAAAAGTAATAAACTCTGGTTTCCTCAGTCACATTGTATTGAACATCCATCTATAAGACAATTGCACCACTTCTGGACTTGCACAGGAGAAAAACAACATAGAATGATTTAATATAAGCCGGATCATATTCAGCCTGTAGGACTCTACCTTGCAAATGTGCTGATACCAAAAAAAAATCTATTCTAAAAAATGAATCATGTCTAAATGAATGAAAAGGAATGTCTTTCTCTGTAGGATTTACTCTCCTCCAAATATCAACTAAATTCAAATCTTTCATCAGAGCTCCTATTTGTATTGCTGTCTTTGATTTCCTTATACTTTTGGAGATCTATCCAATAAAGGATCTAAAACACAGTTAAAATCTCCCCCAATCAAAATATTTTCATTGGCCTGATTTAACAGTGAAAAAGCCTCTGACATGAACCGTTCATCATCTACATTTGGTGTGTAAATATTTAACAAGGTCCATGATTCAGCAAAAATTTTACAATTCACCATCAGAATCCTCCCTGCATTTCCTTCAAATGATTCCAATTCAAACGGTAATTCCTTATGAATTAAAATCACAACACCCCTTGCTTTAGAATTAAAAGAAGAAAAATATATGACCACCCACTCCTTCTTCAATTTCATATGTTCTTTTTCAGTCAAGTACATCTCTTGCATGCAAAAAAGCAATATCAACTTGCATTTTTTTATGTAGGCCAATACTCGTTCACACTTAATGGGATTATTCAATCCCTGAACATTAAAAGTTGCAAAGTTCAAATTAGACATTTCATTAATAATGAACTTCTCACCTCTATAAAATATTGCTCCCCTTTCTAATTCCCCTATATAAAAATTCCACAAAGTTAAAAAAGTAGAAAAAATATACGACCCGCAAATAAACCATTAAAAAGTAGTAACTCCCTAAAAACCTGGGTGTTGTGAAACCAACTAGTGGCAGATGACTATACAGTCTCACCCACCCCCCCTCAGTCAGGCTTTCACAAAGTACTTAATCAAATATATTCAGCCCAATGATTCCAGTCTCAATGATTGTTCCGGGTCCTCAGTATCAAGAAGACTTTGCATCAATTCAACTTTCTTTCCATTCTTTCTGTGGTTCCCATTCTTCCCATTCCCATTTCCATTTACCCTCCTTTTAGGCGACGATAATGACAACCGTCCACTTCCTCACAAATCTGGAAATTAATTAGCAAAAATCATGATCATTATCAAAAAATTGAGATTGAAAATTCCCATAAAAACCTTTCAATACAGCTGGGTAATGAAAAGCAAATTTATAACGTTTTCGCCACAATACTTCTTTAGCTGAATTAAATTCTCGGTGCCTTCTAATAATTTCTTGACTCAGATCAGCATAGAAAAACACTCTGTTATTTTGAACCATCATTGGAGTCTGATTTTGCTGCGCTTTCTGCGCCACAACTTGCAATATAATTTCTCTATCCTGATATTTCAAACAACGAATCAAAACTGTTCGCAGTGGAAACAGTTTTTTCCTCATTGCTCTATGTTTCTAGTCGAGCTCCAGATCATCTGGAAAAAAATCATTGCCCAGTACCTCAGGAATCAATTTCTAAAAAAAAAATTACCGGATCTGAACCTTCCATATCTTCTGGAAGACCTACTATTTTTATATTATTTCTTCGACCTTGATTTTCTAATGAATCAATCTTCTTCAATAATTCCTTCTGAATCCCCTATGCACGAAAGAATCCTCCACTTTTTCCATTGTTTCTCTATTACAATCCACTTGATTCTTACATTCAAAAAAAGCTTCTTCAATTTTAAAAAAATTATCCTGTACAGTGCCCATGGTTTTTATACATTTACTAACATCACTTTTAACTACAGTCATATCTTTCTTCATAGAAGTCATCTCTTCACACATATTATTCATTTTAGTTTTCACTTCCATAAATCCTTGGTTTATCAGAGTAGACATCTGCATTGACATGTTTTCCATTTGATGAGCAATCCCTTCCAATATTGTAAACACAGAATCCAGTCCAGGTTCCATCACTTCCCCTTGAAGCCTACCTTCTCTGGTCTCAGTCCCCATATATTCTTTATGTGTTGATTCCAATAGCACTGGGCTCTCTTCCTCTTTTGACACAATGGTTCCTCTTCTATTGCGGCTGCGGGTCTGGATACCTGTCGACAGCATGCCGACCTCATCAGCCCGCTGTATTTCAGGCTCCCCCACAGCCCACACCTTCTCTAATAATTCTTGAACTCGCAACGCACCGTGCATGGCCGGAAGTTTCACCGAATGTGCAGGTGCATCTTCCAATGCTACACTGCACGCCCTTGGACCACCAAGCATTACTCCGGGCTCATGAGTCTGTCCCCACTAGGCCGATTTGCCCATGCACCCTGGTTCATGGGTTTGCGAGTCAGGGCCGGCCAAGCTCATCTCAGAACCGGGACCATCTTGTGGATGCGCGATCGGCACCAGTGTAATACTCAGCCAAGCAGGAGTTCTTTGAGGCTTGGGAACTCCAGTCAATGACTCCGTGGCTTAAACTTGGTAGGTAGACCTCAATTCTTCAACACTTTATAGGGTAATTTCTTTTGTAACTGAGTTTTTGATTTCTTCACGTTTGTAGCCATTTCAATCCTCTACTATTCCAAAGTCTGTAAATACTATTGTGAGGGTGTAGGTTTTAAAATCAGGTATTTATAAGTCTAACTAGGGAAAGGTGGAACTCTACGTCTTCCCTCTATGCCATCTTGCCATGCCCCTTTACTTAGAACTTCTGTTGTAAACATCCTCAATAATAACATCACATGCAGGTAAGCTCTGAAGGTTTAAGTTCTGCTTCTGATTGATTGATTTGGATAGAAATAAATTATTTTAATGAAATTGTTAATAGTCAAAAGAACTTAAGAACCTACGCACTAAAACTTTATTTTCTATGTGGGTTGATATAAGTTATTCTGACATTTTGTGTTTACGATTCATAATTTAGATAGCCACTACTTGGATTTGATCAGTGGCTTCACTCATTCTAATTTCAGTAAATGCTAACCATTAAATTCTGGCCATTTATTATGAAGCCATCTTTTGGGTGCTGTAAAGCATGGCTAATTTGCAGGGCAACATTGCCTTTAGACAATGGAAAAGGATCTCCTTCTTTTCCAGCCCTGAAGTAGAGTTTTTACCTGAAAGCTTTACCATTCATTTCCCTCCATTGATGCTCCCTGAGAAGTTACATTTCTCCAGTGGTTTTTTTTTGCTCCAGATCCCAGTATTTACAGTCTCTTTGTATTTAGTCAATTGTCTTTTAAACAAAGGTTTACAATAATGTCCAAAGTTGCTTTCTTTTTTAAAATTTTTATTTTTTATTTTTCACACTGTGTACCATAGTGACCAAAATACACACAAACATTTCCCTCTTGAATATACACGGTGTCATTTTCTCCCCTTTTCCCCCCTCCCTTCCCTCCCTCCTTCACCCCCCCCCCCCCACCCACTCGATGTTCAACATATAAAGCTAAAATTTTAAACTGGATATCGAACAATGTCTAGAAACTGACTGCACACTAATTTTAAATTCAAATTTAGACATAGGGCACAGTAACAGGCCATTTTGAGCTACACCCTCACAATATTTCAAACGGTGGGAAGAAAACAGAACCCCCAGGGAAAAACGAAGGAGACATGGAGAAAACGTACAAACTACTTACTGACAGTGTGGGATTCGTACCCCAGGCGCAATTGCTGGTGCTGTCAAGGCATGGCACCAACTGTGCCGCCCCAATGTTTTTCTAATATAAAACCAAATTTACGCATTAATAATCATATTCATGTGAAGTCTCAACCTTTTGCAAAATTTGACCGGGTGTTTCTAGTCTGCATCTGCATGTAATCAGATATGTTGGCAATGGCAAGTTTAACACAATACCTTTCAGCCAATAAGGATCAAAATTGAACCTCTTATAGCAAGAGGAAAACTATTGGATGAAAGTCAGAAAAACTCAGAGTGTAGGGGATGATGAAAGGGGATATTGAAAGGGGGTTAGAGGGTTTTCATTCTGGCATTAAATTATTGTGAACAGCATCCAACAAATATAACTTGTAATGCTTAAGTTTATTTGCAAACTCATTATGGCTTAGTGCTTCAATAGGTGTAGCCTATGTTATTTATACATGACAGTGTCACGTGCTATGATATCTGTCTCATTGACAATCACCCAACACCTCACATTGTCCTGCATCGACTGCATCAGAGTGTTGTGGAACTATAAGTCACAGGTGATTCCGATCCAGCAGCACATTTTATTTTTGCTCGCATATGAAGAAAAGTATCTATTGGCCTTCAGAGATCGTAAACTGTACTCCACAATTGGTACATTTCAAGAGCATATATCCTTTTAGTCATACTTTCTTTCTTTCTTTCTTTTCTTTGGCTTGGCTTCGCTAGTCATACACAACTTAGCCATTTAGCTATTCAAAGTTTCACATACTTAGCAGCAGTCTTTACCCAATTATATTATCTGTCAGGTAGCCAGGTTCACCTGCTTCCTTTTATTGGTAGTGTTCTGCTTTGTGTCAGCCTTACAGCACAGCTGCATTTTGTACTTTTCCACAAGAGAAAATAGTTGTATGGGGGAAATGCTCACACACACTGAGGATAGCCATGTACCTGCTTCTCCACACGAGAACTCAGGAATAAGTCATCGGACCTTCAAGCTAAGTAATATAAGAAGTAAAGAATTAGGCCTCAAACTGGATGAAGCGCAGAAAAGATTTATTATGATAGCCTGAGCTGTAGCAAAAAAAATGTATAATGTCAACTTAGAAATCAGAAGAGAGCCTGAGAATACAGCAAGGGTACATGGAAATGAATAAATGTTTTTCCATTGGAAAAGATAACATATAATTTAAAAAATAAAGTCACATTATTTGAACAAATTTGGGAACCGTACATGGATCATAACATAGAGGGCTTACCTTGGACCTCCACCCCCTAAAATGATAAGACAAAATGACCTGATCCAGTGTGTAAAAGTAGATGACACATTTTTCTTGTTTATTTTCATTGTGTGATGACATTGTTTAATGGTTTTATTGTATTGTATATGTTGAATGTTTAATGGGTTTGGAAGGGGGTGGGAAGGGAGGAGGGAAGGTAGGGGGGAAAAGAGGGGAGAAAATGCCACTGTATATTTAAGAGGCAGTTGGATAATCATGTTGAGGAACTTTGGGGGACATCCGATGCGCTCTAGTATTTGCCAAAGCCCTTTCCTGCTCACGGTGTCGAAGGCTTTGGTGAGGTCAACAAAGGTGATGTAGAGTCCTTTGTTTTGTTCTCTACACTTTTCTTGGAGCTGTCTGAGGGCAAAGACCATGTCAGTGGTTCCTCTGTTAGCGCGAAAGCTAAAAAAAAACCAACAAGGTCGGGTCAGATACAGCAATGAGCTCTCTGAACCCTTCTCCATTAACAATGGCGTGAAGCAAGGCTGTGTTCTCGCACCAACCCTCTTTTCAATCTTCTTCAGCATGATGCTGAACCAAGCCATGAAAGACCCCAACAATGAAGACGCTGTTTACATCCGGTACCGCACGGATGGCAGTCTCTTCAATCTGAGGCGCCTGCAAGCTCACACCAAGACACAAGAGAAACTTGTCCGTGAACTACTCTTTGCAGATGATGCCGCTTTAGTTGCCCATTCAGAGCCAGCTCTTCAGCGCTTGACGTCCTGCTTTGCGGAAACTGCCAAAATGTTTGGCCTGGAAGTCAGCCTGAAGAAAACTGAGGTCCTCCATCAGCCAGCTCCCCACCATGACTACCAGCCCCCCCACATCTCCATCAGGCACACAAAACTCAAAACGGTCAACCAGTTTACCTATCTCGGCTGCACCATTTCATCAGATGCAAGGATCGACAATGAGATAGACAACAGACTCGCCAAGGCAAATAGCGCCTTTGGAAGACTACACAAAAGAGTCTGGAAAAACAACCAACTGAAAAACCTCACAAAGATAAGCGTATACAGAGCCGTTGTCATACCCACACTCCTGTTCGGCTCCGAATCATGGGTCCTCTACCGGCACCACCTACGGCTCCTAGAACGCTTCCACCAGCGTTGTCTCCGCTCCATCCTCAACATCCATTGGAGCGCTCACACCCCTAACGTCGAGGTACTCGAGATGGCAGAGGTCGACAGCATCGAGTCCACGCTGCTGAAGATCCAGCTGCGCTGGATGGGTCACGTCTCCAGAATGGAGGACCATCGCCTTCCCAAGATCGTATTATATGGCGAGCTCTCCACTGGCCACCGTGACAGAGGTGCACCAAAGAAAAGGTACAAGGACTGCCTAAAGAAATCTCTTGGTGCCTGCCACATTGACCACCGCCAGTGGGCTGATAACGCCTCAAACCGTGCATCTTGGTGCCTCACAGTTTGGCGGGCAGCAGCCTCCTTTGAAGAAGACCGCAGAGCCCACCTCACTGACAAAAGGCAAAGGAGGAAAAACCCAACACCCAACCCCAACCAACCAATTTTCCTTTGCAACCGCTGCAATCGTGTCTGCCTGTCCCGCATCGGACTGGTCAGCCACAAACGAGCCTGCAGCTGACGTGGACTTTTTACCCCCTCCATAAATCTTCGTCCGCGAAGCCAAGCCAAAGAAAGATATTTAAGAGGAAAATGTTTGTATGTATTTTGATTGATGTGGTTCACAGTGTGAAAAATAAATTAAAAAAAAGCATTCTCAACATCTAAAATAATCAGAGCTAATCTATGCTGGACGATTCAACCTGTAACTGTCCCCCCATAACATTCAATCCCCGGCTCTTTTAAAAATGTATCTACTGCCACTTCAACTATTCCTGATGATCAAGTCTCTGTAACTCTCTGTGGCAGGTAATTCCAGAGTTTCACTGTATTCTGCAAGAATGTCCTACATTTTCCCCACCTACATCCAAATGATATGGAGCTGCACATGGACTCATTTTGGAGCATCCGGGATTCAGATAATATGGTGGATAGCACATTTAGTGAGTTGGTCACACCACAGCTCAAAAGAGTAGAGAAAGATAGGGGCTGGGTGACCAACAGGAAGAGCAGTAACAGGAAGGTAGTGCAGAAGTCCCCTGCAGTCATCACCCTCCAAAACACATATGCCGCTTTGGATATTGTTGGAGGAGATGGCCCATCAGGAGAAGGCAGCTGTAACCAGGATCATGGCACCTCTGCTGTGCAAGAGAGAGGGAAAAAGAGTTGAGGAGCAATAGTTATAGGGGATTCTATAGTAAGGGGAACAGACAGGAGCTTCTGATGCCGCCAACGGGACTCTTGAAGGGTGTGTTGCCTCCGTGCAAGAGTCAGGGATGTCTTGGAGCACATTTGAAGGATATTCTGAAAGAGGAGGGTGAATAGCCAGCTCCCATGATCCATACTGGTACCAATGATATAGGAATAAATCAGGATGGTGTCCTATGAGCTGAATTTAGGGAGCTATGAGATGAATTAAGGGGTAGGACCTCAAAAGTAATAATCTCAGAATTATTACCAGTGCCACGAGCTAATCAGAGTAGAAATAGCAGGATAGAATGAATATGTGGTTTGAACATCAATGTCCTAACTGCACTGATGTTCTTTCTAGTAGCCCATAATTGACATTTCAGTGGTTATTATTCTTCACTATTTTTCCATTATTTTAGCTTTGACCTTCTTATTTAAATTTTGTTTGAGAACTTGCTGTTTATTTTTTTCATCAGCTTAGATCTTCTTTCCCTGATTTTGTTTTCTAATTTGCTTCTTCTTTACATTCTGTACATTCCATTTGATGCCTTTTATTTTGACCTCAGAGGATCTCTTAACTCTGTATTGGGTGCTACAGTGGTGCAGATAGCCAAGCTTCTATCTCCCAGCTCCAGGGACCTGGTTTCAATCCTGATCTCAGGTGCAGGGTGTGTGGAGATGGCCCATTCTCCCTGTGACTCTATGGTTTCCCCCCAGGTTCTCCGGTCTACTCCCACTTGTTAAAAGACATGCAGATTGTTACTTAATTGGTACCTATACATTACTCCTAGTGTACCAGCAAGTGATAGACACAGGAGTGAGAGCATTGGTGGGGGTGGGGGGTGGTGGGAAATAATAAAAAAAATATGTTCAGTGCGTGGGTGTTTGATGATCATTATTGACTTGATGGGCTGAAAGGCCTTCAATTTGGCTCTATTATGTATGGAATAGAGAGTGAAATTTGAAGCAAAAGAGGAATAAGGGGGAATAAATGAAGAAGTAAAAATTATTGCCAAGAAAGCTAAAGTGGAAGTAAAACAAAATAAGCAGAAAAGAAAACAAAATGGACCAAAAATCCAATTTTAAATTGAATAAAGAGCCTTGAGGAAACTCTTGCTCCTTCCTGCTTTATGCAGAAGACAGGAGGGTCTATCATAATTGACTAAAATTGACTGAACCTAATCTTAAGCACTGAGGTACTAATGTAAAAGACAGATTCAAATAGCTGCCTCAGGGCATTATTTATTGCTGTGTTTTTCAGTGTCGGCTTTAAATGATTTGGACGTTCTTGCATTTGACATAAAGACTCAATACTGGGTGGAATTTTTAAAAAAACTTCTGTCACTGATTTCCAGATGTTATTAAATTATTTAAAAATGCTTCTGTTTTGATAAATCCTGTCTTTTACTACAAGAACTATTTGTCTCATATGCTAAAAGTGTTCATTTAGTTACATAGCATGGACAGATACATAAGATCAATATAACAAAGAACTGGACCTCTCTGAGTGCTTCGGCATCTTGCAAGGCAGGCAACATTTTTGAAAATAGCTGTCATTCCTGAATCAGAATTTTGCAGAGATTAAGATTTCCTTAAATTGCAGATAAATATAATTGGCTGATTCAGCAATTCATTTAAAATAAATTAAGTACAAGCACACAAATAAGCAAAGCTGGCAGGATTAGGAGAACACTATGGCAGCTCAGCAATTGACTGGCTATTAGATTAAATGCTGCAAAACAACAACAACAACTTACATTTACTTAATTATAATTGGTAGAGAAAAATGGCTGAAAACATTTCCCAAAACCTTAAGGAAAAAAAATAGGCTGCTTTAAAAAAAAAGATTCAAGTGCATTTGGGTAAAAGACACATAGATTAAGCTGGTTCTTAAAGGAGAAGAGGATTTGAAGTTGCGACAGAGAACAATTTCAACGATAAATGTTAGGAAGTTGAAATAATGGCTGATAAGGGGATAGGAGAGATTTGTTCAATGTGCTAGAATCACAGGAACAGAGGTACAGTTGTAGCATTGCGGATCCATCCCATATCAACGAGGCCCGACGAAGGGGCAAGGCCCTGCGAGAGGGCTAGGCACCTGAACACAGCAAGGCCCAGCTGGAGAAGCGGCGAAAGGAAGCTCAGTTTTGATCTTGTGTTTGAAATTCGATGTTAGATATTAGAATAAGTCTATTTGGTAATGTAACACAAATTTCAGTGATTTCCTGGAGCTCGGCTTGATTGCCATTAGGGAGTTGGGGAGGAATTACCCCAAAGAATTTCCTAAAATTGGCCACAGGTTTTTTCCTTTGTATTTTTTGCCTCTGCCTGGAGCCATATTATTAGCATATTTGGGCAAAGAGTGGTAATATATCCAAAAGAAGCAGAAGCGACAAATAGAGAAGAATAGAGATAGAGAACATTAAAGATAGACAGAAAGATAAAAAGAGAGAGAGAGAGTGATAGAGATAAGGCAGAGGTAGGATCTTTGAATTTAAATTGGGAGCAATAATGGAGTCAGCTGTAGGGCTATTGAGTGCTCTGATTGCAAGATGTGGGAAATCTGTGACAGCACAATAGTCTCTGATGACTACACTTGCAAGAGGTGCATCCAGCTGCAGCTCCTGGAAGACTGTGTTAGAGAACTGGAGCTGGATCAACTCAGGATCATTTGAGAGGCTGAAGCAGTGATAGAGAGGACCTGCAGGGTGACGGTCGCCCCTAAATTTCAGGAGACAGGTAACTGAATGACTGTTAGGAGAAGGAAGGAGAATAGGCAGATAGTGCAGAGCACCTCTCTGGCCATTGCCCTCAACAATAAGTGTACTTTTTAGAATACTGTTGGGGAGATAATCTACTGGGGACCAGTCGTGGTGGTCACATCTCTAGTGCAGGGGATAACCCCTCAGCTCGGAAGGGAAGGGAAAGAAGAAAAGAGCTATGGTAGTTGGGAACTCCTTTGTGAGGAGAGCAGATAGCAGATCTGATGGGCGAGATCAATACTTCTGCATGGTATGTTGCCTCCCAGGTGCCAGGGTCAGGGATGGCTCTGATTGAGTTAATAGAATTCTGGAGGGGGAGGATAAGTTGCCAGATGTTGTGGTCCATGTGGAGACCAAGGACATAAATAGAAGTATGGATGAGGTCCTGAAGAGAGAATATAGGGAGTTAGGAAAGTAGTTAAAAAGCAGGACCTCAAGGGTGATAATCTCTGGATTGCTGCCTGTGCCACATGCTAGAGAGGGTAGGAACAGGAAGATGTGGCAGATGAATGAGTTAGGGCTGATGAGTTGGGGCAGGGATTCAGATATGTGGATCATTGGGATCTATTCTGGGGAAGGTCTGACCTGTACAAAAAGGATGGGCTGAACTGGAGGAGGATCAAGATCCTGGCAGATAGATTTGCTCGAGCTGTTGGAGAGGGTTTAAACTAGTTTGGCAGCGGGGTGTGAATCCGAATGTGAGTGCAGGATCAAGGTAGAAGGACTAAAGCATGATGCTATGTGTTCTGAATTGGTGAGAAAGGAAATGAAGGGGACAAAACATAAAGGTAGTCAGTTAGAGGGGTTGAAATGTTTTTATTTCAACACTAGTATTAGGAATAAAAGGGATGAACTGGTGCATAGATCAGTACGTGGAACTATGATGTTGTGGCCGTTTCAGAAACTTGGTTGGAGGATGGGCAAGTTTGGCTTATGCAGATGCCAGGTTTTAGGTTTTAAAAGTAATAGGATGGGAGGTAGGAAAGGGGGAGAAGTAGCATTACTGATCAGGGATAGCATAACCGTTATAGATATGCTGCAGAGGGATTGTCCACTGATTCGATGTGGGTGGAGGTCAGAAATAGGAAGGGAACTATCAGTGTGCTGAGAGTAGTTTAGAGGCTCTAAATAGCCCTTGGGACACTGAGGGTCAAATAAGTTGTCAGATTTTGGAATAGTGCAGGAAATAGAGGGTTGTAGTTATGGGTGATTTCAATTTCCCTAATATTGACTGGCACCTCCTGACTGCAAGAGGAGTAAATGGGGCTGAATTTGACAAGTGTGTTCAAGATGGATTCCTAACACACTATGTGAACTGGCCAATGAGAGAAGAGGCCATACTAGATCTAATTCTGGGGAATGAACTTGGTCAGGTGGCAGACCTTTAGGTGGAGGAGTATTTTGGTGAGAGCAATCACAACTCCCTTAGCTTCAGCATAGGTATGGAAAAGGATAAAAAATAGACAAAATAGGTAAATACTTAACTGGGGAAGAGCTAATTATGATGGGATGAGGCAGAACTAGCGAGAGTAAATTAGAAACAGATGTTCAAGTGTAAAAGCACAGAAGTAAAGTGGAGGACGTTTAGGGACCACTTGTATACTGTGTTCAGCATAGGTATCTCCCACTGGAATAAGGAAAAGATGGTAGGAAAAGGGAATCATGGCAGACAAATCTGGAGAGGCCACTGATAAAGAGGAAGAAGGAAGCAGGAAACAGGAAGGGCGCATGAGAAGTATATGGTTTCCAGGAAGGAGTTAGGAGAACTTGAAGGGGGCATGAGAAGGGTTTAGCATGTATTTTTAAGGAGAGCCCCAAGGTGTTCTATGCGTATTTGAAGAACAGAACATGCCAAGAATGAAAGTAAGGCCGCTAAAGGATAAAGGAGGCAAAATGTGCTTGGAGGCAGAGGAGGTTGGGAAGGTCCTAAATGAATACTTTGCTTCAGTATTCACAAAAGAAAATGACATTGATCAGGGTGAGGTTAGAATAGAACAGGCCTGTATGCTGAACAATGTAGAGATTAAGGAAGAGGAGGTGTTGGATCTTATTAGAAACATCAAGATTGATAGGTCCCAGGTGCCAGAAGCAATATACCCCAGCTTGCTGTTGGAAGGCAGAGAGGAGATAGATGGGGCAGTAATGATGATGATTGAATCCTCTTTGGCTGCAAGGTATGTGCCAGAGGATTGGAGAATGGCAAACATGGTCTCTTCTTTAAAAAATGTAATAGGGAGAATGCTGGGAATTATGTAAGGTGAGTCTTACATCAATGGTGTGCAAACTATTGGAGATGATTCTTAAGGATAGGATCTACGAACATTTGGAGAGATACAGTCTACTCAAGGATAGTGAGCATGGATTTGTGAAGGGAAGGTTGTGCCTCGTGAGCCTAATTGAGTTTTTTAAGGAGGTAATAAAGGAAATTGATGAGGGTAAGGAGATAGATGTGGTCTACATGGATTTTAGTAAGGCATTCCCCATGAGAGACTCATCCAGAAAGTCATGAGGCATGGCTCGCAGAGAGTAGTAGTTAAAACAAAATATTCTATTTGGAGGTCGGTAGCTAGTGGAGTGCCACAGAGATCTATTCTGGAACCCTTGCTCTGGGACCCCTGCTCTTTGTGATTTTCTTTTATAAATTGCCTGGATGAAGAAGTGGAAGGCTGGGTCAGTAAGTTAGTGGATTATATGAAGGTTGAAGGAGTTTTAGATGGAACAGAAGTTTGTCAAAGCTTACAAGAGGATATAGACAGGATGCAGAGTTGGGCAGAATAGTGGCAGATGGAGTTCAATCCAGATAAGGGTGAGGTGATGCATTTTGGAAGGACAAACCAGAAGGCTGAGTACACGGTTAATGGTCTGTTACTTAAGAGTGTGGATGAACAGAGGGACATTGGGTTTCAATCTTGTATATCCCTCAGGTTTACCAAAAACATTTTTCTAAGGAAATAAATAAAGCAATTAGGTTATTTCTATGGAAAGGTAAATTATCAAGAGTTTCTATTCAAAAATTAATTAGTCTTATGAATTAGGAGGTTTGCAGTTACCTAATTTTCAAAATTATTTTGAAGCAGCATAATTGAAGTTATTAATAGATTATTTGATATGGGCACAACTTCGTAGATGGGCAAAGATAGAAATGGATCAGATTTCTGAGAATAATATTGTTGGTTTTATTTATAAATGGAATCCTGTATTATTATAAACATTTGAGTTACCTGTTTTAAAACATATTGTGGCAGCACGCCACGAGGCAGGCGAACTGGCCCCTCTTGTAATCCACACATAACATAACATAACATAACAATTACAGCACGGAAACAGGCCATTAGGCCCTTCTAGTCCGCACCGAAGCAAACATCCCTTTCTAGTCCCACCTCCCTGCACAATGCCCATAACCCTCCATCTTCTTCTCATCCATATACCTGTCCAACCTTTTCTTAAATAATACAATTGACTCCGCCGCCACTATTTCTCCCGGAAGATCATTCCACACGGCTACCACTCTCTGAGTAAAGAAGTTCCCCCTCATGTTACCTCTAAACTTCTGCCCCTTAATTCTTAACTCATGTCCTCTTGTTTTAATCTTTCCTCCTCTTAACGGAAATAGTCTATCCACATCCACTCTGTCTATCCCTTTCATAATCTTAAATACTTCTATCAAATCCCCTCTCAACCTTCTACGCTCCAAAGAATAAAGACCTAATCTGTCCAATCTCTCCCTATACTCTAGATGCTTAAACCCAGGTAACATTCTGGTAAACCTTCTCTGCACTCTCTCCACTCTGTTTATATCCTTCCTATAATTAGGCGACCAGAACTGCACACAGAACTCCAAATTAGGCCGCACCAACGTCCTATACAATCTCAACATCACTTCCCAACTCCTATATTCCATGCAATGATTGATAAAGGCCAGCATACTAAAAGCCTTCTTCACCACCCTATTCAGGTGAGTTTCTACCTTCAGGGAACGATGTACCGTTACTCCTAAATATTTCTGCTCTTCTGTATTCCTCAATGCTCTCCCATTTACCACGTATGTCCTATTCTGATTCTTCTTACCAAAATGAAGCACCTCACACTTATCAGCATTAAATTCCATCTGCCATTTTTCAGCCCACTTTTCTAAGCAGCCCAAATCCCTCTGCAATCCTTGAAAACCTTCTTCATTATCCACTATTCCACCTATCTTAGTATCGTCTGCATATTTACTAATCCAATTCACCACCCCATCATCTAGATCATTAATGTATATAACGAACAACAATGGGCCCAATACAGATCCTTGAGGCACACCACTGGTCACCGGCCTCCAACCTGACAGACAATTATCCACTACCACTCTCTGGCCTCTCCCTTTCAGCCAATGTTCAATCCATTTGACTATCTTAAAATTTATACCTAAAGACTGCACCTTCCTAACTAACCTTCCATGTGGTACCTTATCGAAGGCCTTACTGAAGTCCATATAGACAACATCCACTGCGCTACCTCATCCACATTCCTAGTCACCTCTTCAAAAAATTCAATCAGATTGGTCAAACATGACCTTCCTCCCACAAATCCATGTTGAGTGCTCCTGATCAGACCCTGTCTATCCAGATGTTTATAAGTACTATCTCTAAGAATTTTCTCCATTAATTTACCTACCACAGACGTCAAACTTACAGGCCGATAGTTGCCAGGCTTCCTCCTTGAACCCTTTTTAAATAACGGAACCACATGCGCAATGTGCCAATCCTCCGGCACTATCCCCATATCGAATGACATTTGGAAAATTACCGTCAGAGCCTCTGCTATTTCCTCCCTCACTTCTCTCAATGTCCTGGGGAAGATCCCGTCTGGTCCCAGAGACTTATCCACCTTTATATTCTTCAAAAGCCTTAAAACTACACCTTTTGTAATCTCTATATTCCCCATATTTACCCAATTTGCTTTTTTTATCTCACATCTCCCAATATCCTTCTCCTTAGTGAATACCGAAGAAAAGAAACTGTTCAATATCTCCCCCATTTCTCTAGGCTCCACAGACAGTTTTCCGCTCTGATTTTCTAAGGGACCAATTTTGTCTCTAGCTTTCCTCTTACCATTAACATATTTGTAGAACTCTTTTGGATTAGTTTTCACCCTGCTTGCCATAGTTTTCTCATACCTTCTTTTAGCTTTCCTAATTCCTCTCTTAAGATTCCTCTTACATTCAATGTATTTCAAACATCTCCTTAACTCCATGCTTCTTATATCTAATGTACGCCTCCCTTTTTCTTCGAACCAAGTTTCCAATATTCCTTGAAAACCACGGCTCTCTCAAACCTTTTGCCCCTCCTTTTAACCTAACAGGAACATAAAGCTTTTGCACTCTCAAAATCTGATCTACTACATCCTGCCCATAAAACAAATTGTCCCAATGCACACCCTGCAAGTCCTTTCGCATCTCCTCAAATCTAGCTTTTCCCCAATCAAAACCTCAATCCTTGGCCCTGATTTCTCTCTTTCCATAATGACATTGAAGCTGATGGCATTATGATCACTGGACCCGAAGTGCTCGCCAACACTAACCTCCGTCACTTGACCCATCCCATTTGCCAACAGTAGGTCTAACACTGCTCCTTCTCTGGTCGGCACCTCTACATATTGTTGTAAAAAACTATCTTGCACACATTTCACAAACTCTAACCCATCCAGTCCTTTCACAGAATGTGTTTCCCAATCTATATGTGGAAAATTAAAATCTCCCATTACTGTGCTTATCACAAATATCTACTATCTCCCTCCAGCGGGGCAGCCGGCCAAAATGGCGCCGTCGGGAGTTTCCCTTCTTCTCAGCACCGGGCTCAGAAGCCCATGCTGGGGGACCACGTGATGCCTGAGTGACGTTGGCGCGCCCCCCCCCCCCCCAGTGCGGTTCTCAGCCATGTCCAGCCAGGCAGCCAGCAATAAACCAGTTTTCTGCTCTCTGAGCTCAACCCATCTGGTTGTGTGTTCTTTCAGAAGCAGTGTAGCTGCTGCTACTATTGGTGACCCCAACTGGTTCAAATGTCTTTGAACCCAACATGAGCGAACCTGGGATCAGTGCTATAGCCGACAAGCTGCCTGACTTCTGGGTTCAGGAGCCGGAGTCCTGATTTGACCACGTGGAGGCTCAGTTTCACCACTGCCAGATTTCATCCGACACAACCAAATTCTACCATGTGGTTGCTGCCCTGGACAAGACCACTGCCAAATATATGCTGCACCTCGTTCAGCCCCCACCCGCCGAAGACAAATATGGGACCATCAGGCGAGTGCTCACCAGATCCTTTGGACTATCCAGGCATCAGTATGCTACTCGGATGCTGCACCTCGACGCCTTGGGCGACAGGTTCCTGGTGGAGCTGATGGATGAGATGCTCGTGCTCATGGGTGATCACACCAACTGCCCACTCTTTAAGAGAATTTTCCTTTACCATCCGGCCGTTACTGGCCCAAGAGAGCTTTCCCAACCTGAGGAAGGTTGCTCAGAAGTCCCAAGTGCTATGATTTAAGTGATTCCCAGGGAGCTCAGCAGTGCAGCAGGTCATGAGACACGGGCATGACCACACCAAGCCTGCCCCTAGTGCTGTGGTAGAACATCTGGCCCCTGCAAGGGCCTCAAGGAGCTCCGGGCCTCTGCTTCTACCACCAGCACTGGGGAGCCAAGGCTCAGAAGTGTCATCAGCCCTGCTCATTCCAGGGGAATGAGCAGGCCGGCCACTGTTAATGGCTGTGGCGGCTGGCCAAAGACACAGCCTCCTATACCTGCAGGACTCAGTCAGCGGCCAGATCAGCATCATCCCGGCCATTTGCATTGAGTCCACGAACCGATCTCGAGGACCTCCAATCCATGCGGTCAACGCAACACAGATCCAGACGTATGGGAACAAGACAGTCCACTTCCAGATCGGCCGGTGAAAGTTCTAGTGGAGGTTCACCATCTCATCCCTTCCAACCACCATCCTGGGTGCCGATTTCCACCTCACCCATGGCCTCCTGGTGGACATTCAAAGTAGCCACCTGGTAGACGCCAGGACTTTCCAGGCCTTTCGCCTCGATGCCTCCCGCACAGAGCAGCTATATATGGCCATGATCAGCATGCCCAGAGATGAGTTCCAGCAAATCCTGGACGAATTCCCGGCCCTTCTCAAGCCACAGTTCTCCACTGCCTCACTGTGCCATGGGGTGTTCCACCACATCCCCACCCAGGGTCCACCTGTTCACGCCAAGGCATGCTGGCTCCCACCTGACAAGCTCCAGGTGGCGAAAGAAGAGTTTTCACATCTGCTGGAGCTGGGGATCATTTGGCGTTCCAACACCCCGTGGGCCTCACTGCTCCACCTGGTCCCAAAAGCCTCTGATGGCTGGTGCCCCTGCAGAGACTATCAACGGCTCAATGAGGCAACAGTTCCTGACCCTTACCCCATCCCTCACATCCAGGACTTTACAGCCAACCTGCATGATGAGAGGGTTTTCTCCAAGGTTGACCTGGTGCATGGGTATCACCAAATCCTGGTGCAACCTGAGGATATACCCAAGACGGCCATCATCACCCCATTTGGCTTGTTCGAATTCCTTCGTATGCCATTCGGGCTAAAGAATGCCTCTCAGACCTTCCAGTGCCTCATGGACTCAGTAGGCAGTGACCTGGATTTCATCTTCATTTACTTGGATGACATCCTCATTGCCAGCAGGGATCGGGTGCAACACAAGGCCCACCTGCACACCCTCTTCTCCCGGCTGGCCAACTTCGGCCTCACCATCAACCCAGCCAAGTGCCAGTTTGGGAAAGAGTCCATGCAGTTCCTGGGCCATACCATCACAGCCAAAGGAGCCACGCCCACCGCTACAAAGGTTGCCACTATCAAGGAGTTCCCATGCCTGGACAACCTCAAGGGGCTGTAGGACTTCATGGGTATGGTCAACTTCTACAACCGATTCATCCCAGGAGCCGCGCGCGTCATGCTGCCACTACTTGCCCTCATCACAGCCAAGCACAAAACGCTCACCTGGACCCCAGAGGCCTGCATTGCATTCAAGGCCACCAAGGATGCCCTCATGAAGGCTAACATGCTCGCCCACCCACACACCGACCTGCATATGGCGCTCTTCATCGATGCCTCTGCCACAGCTATCGGCGCCGTCCTGGAGCAGCAGGTGAATGGACAATGAAAGCCGCTGGCATTCTTCAGCTGCATCTCTGCCCACCAGAGTGCAGGTATAGTGCCTTTGATGGTGAGTTACTGGTCATGTACTTGGTGGTGCGACATTTCCTCCACTTCTTAGAAGGGAGGACTTTTACCATCTTCACTGAACATAAACCCCTCACTCAGTCGCTTGCGATGGCAAAAGATCCTTGGTTGGCCCGCCAGCAGTGTCACCTCTCCTTCGTGTTGGAGTTTACCACCAACATTCGGCACAAGGTGGGGAAGGACAACGTGGTTGCCGATGCACTCTCACAACCGGCCATCTGCGCACTGACACCTGGCCTCAACTGCGACCAGTTTTGCCGGGACCAGACGTCCGATGATGAGACGCGAGCCTTCAGGCCTGTGGTTTTGAGACCTCCCAACTCCTAGTGGTGAAGGCACTATCCTATGTGATGTCTCCATGGGCACCCTGCGGTCAGTGGTTCCCCAGCAGTGGCGCAGACAAGTCTTCCATCACATCCATGACCTTTTGCACCTGTCCATCAGGTCCACAGTCCGTATGGTGGCAGAGCGGTTCATCTGGTATGGGCTGCGGAAGCAGATCATGGGCTGGGCCAGAATATGCACCCATTGCCAGATGTCCAAGGTGCACAGGCACATCAGGACACCTGCGCAAGATTTTGAGCACATGCGGGAATGGTTCAGCCACATTCATATGAACATAGTCAGGCCCTTACAGTTTCCAGGGGCAACTGTTACCTGTTCACGGTTGTGGACTGCACTACTCGTTTGCCCGAGGTGATCCTGATGCTGGACGCCTCCTCGGACTCCTGCTCCTTAGCGCTGTTGCACGGTTGGGTCGCCCAGTTCGGCGTACCAAATCACCTCACCAGTGATCGGGGCACCCAGTTCACCTCTGCGCTCTGGGGACAGCTCGCCAACAGGTTGGAGATAGAGCTACACCACACCACGGCCTATCACCCGCAGGCCAATGGGCTGGTTGAGGGTTTGCACCACCACCTTTAGTCGACACTTATGGCCCGACTCACCAGACCCGACTGGGTGGACGAACTGCCTTGGGTGCTCCTGGGCATCTGCTCCATGTCCAAGGAGGATCTGCAGACGTCATCAGCTGAGCTGGTCTACAACGCTCCGCTGGCACTGCCCGGTGAGTTCATCAACGTGCCTCACAAACCCCAGTGGTTGCCACATGAGCTACTTCCCCACCTCCGGGGCCACTTAGACTCCTTCACACCCCCACTGCCGCCCAGACATGGCACACGGCCATCTTACATCCCCAGCGAGCTGCACTCCGCAGAGTACGATTTTATTCGGTGCGGCCTGCCTGCGACACCTCTGCAGAGACCTTATGAGGGGCCGTACAGGGTTGTCCAGCATTCAGGGTCTACATTCACACTGGACATCAGCGGCAGGCGGGAGCTGTTTATTGTGGACTGACTGAAGCCAGCTCACTTCGACCCTACCAAACCAGTGATTGTGGCCCAGCCCAAGAAGTGAGGCCACCCAGCTAAAATGGACATTGGCGCCAGTTCTGGGGGGGCTGTGTGAGGCAGGCGAACCGGTCCCGCTTGTAATCCACGCGGTGGGGCAGCCAGCCAAAATGGCGCCGTCGGGGGTTTCCCCTTCTTTTTAGCACTGGGCTCAGAAGCCCACACTGGGGGACCACGTGATGCCCGAGTGACCTCGGTGCTCCCCAGCACGGTTCTCAGACAGGTCCGGGCTGGGAGTATAAGTCCAGCCCGTCAGCCAGCAATAAACCAGTTTTCTGCTCACTGAGCTCAACCCGTCTGGTTGTGTGTTCTTTCAGTAGCAGTGTAGCTGCCGCTACAATATAATGAATATTTGGTATAATCAAAATTAATTATAGGTTCTAAAGGGAAGATATCTGTAAAGGTACCATTATATCAAAATAAATTAATTCCTTTCTCTTTAAATAATCCTCATCGTAAGGACTGGCAGATTAGAGGTTTAGTTTGTATATTAGGTGGTTTTGAGGCAGGGAAGTTTTGTTTGGAAGGTTACAAGAGAGGTATGGCATTTTGTCAAATTCTTTGTTTGTTTATTATCAACTTAGTAACTTTTTGAAGAAGAATTATGGACAGGAATTAATTTTGCCAGGTCAAACAAAATTAGGGTTATTAATTGGGGATCAAGTTGGAAAAGGTTTTATTTCTGATACGTATATGTTTTTGCAGGAAAAGATGGAAAAGGTTAATATTAATATGGCTAAAGAGAAATGGGAAAATGATTTAGGTATTCTTTTGACATGGGAAGAATGGTCCAAAATATGTGTAGATAGTGTAACAAAGATAATTAATGTTAGGTATAATATGGTTCATTATAATTTTTTGCATCAATTATATTTGACTCCTGAAAAATTGAAGATATATGGATTTAGTTTTATCAGATTTGTGTTTTAGGTGTAGGAAACAGACAGCTACTTTTATATATTCAGTTTGGTCATGTGAGAAGATTAAATACTTTTGGGATGAAATTATAAAATTTTTGAAAGATTTGTTCAAATTAGATTTGCAATTGGATCCATTGATGTGTTTAATGGGTTATATTAATTTACCTTTTTTAGAATTACATATGACTAAACCGCATTTTACTTTTTTAAGATTAGGATTAGCAGTTGCAAGAAAATGTATTGCTGTAACGTGCAAAAATGATGTACATTTGAGTTTGCAAAGATGGCATAATGAAATGCAATTGTGTTTATATTTAGAAAAAATAATATATAATATAAAGAATAATTTTTCCTTTTATACTGATATTTGGAATTTGTATTTAGAGTATATTTCATGAGAAGTTAAGTGACTGCCACTTCAAATATAAAGCACTTAATATAAATTTTTTAAAGCTCCGAAATGGGAGTGGGGAGGGTTTTTTTGTTAGTTTAGTAGGGGGGTGAGTGGGGTTAGGGCTGAAGATGATAGTTTATTTTATTGTAATTGTAGATGATTTCGTATGAAATTTGAAAAATTTAAAATAATGTTTTCAAATAAAAGATCACTGCACAGGTTGATAGGATAGTTAAGAAAGCCTATGGAATGCTGGACTTCATTAATAGGGAGATTGAGTATTGGGATATTGTGTTCACTTCCGGTCACCTCATTATTGGAAGGATGTGGAAGCCATGGAGTGGGAACAGAGGAGATTTACCAGGGTGTTGCCTGGAATGGAAAACAAGTCTTATGAAGCAAGGTTACGAGAGGTTTCTGGACTTTTCTCTTTGGAGCATAGAAGGATGAGAGGAAACTTAATAGAGGTCTACAAGATTATGAGAGGAAGAGACAGGATGGACAGCTAATGCCTGTTTCCCAGGGCAGGAATGGCAAACACCAGAGGACTTCCACACATATTAGTGGAGGTAAGTTTAGGGGAGGCATCAGGGGTAAGTTTTTTACACAGAGAGTTGTGGGTGCCTGGAATGCCTTGCCTGGAATGGTGGTGGAGACTTAGACAGACACATGGATGAAGGAAAAATAGGGGGTTACAGGGTAGGTGTAGTAATTTATTTTTAGGGATATATAGGTCAGCATATCATTAAGGGTGGAAGGGGTACTGTAGTGTTCTATGTTCTATATTCTATCCCATTTGTTACCATCAGGTCCTTATATGGCTTGCCCAATTAGTATATGTCTTAATATCTCTTATACACTGTGAATGTTCTTTATACTGCCACTCCAGTGATTTCCAGATATCAACCACTGAAGAAACTTCCCCCTCAAATTCCCTTTAAAATTCTTTCAGTCACCTTAAACACATGTCCTCTTGATTTTGAAATCCTTAAAATAGGAGAAAGATTCTGAAAAGCTGCTCCACTCAGGCCTCTTAAAAGTTTACATTCAGACACTAAGTCCAGAAGGGGTGGCATGGTTGGCATGGTGGTTAGTGCAATGCCTTTACAGTGCCAGGAATCAGGGCTGGGTTCGAATCCTGCACTGTCAGTAAGGAGTTTGTACATTTTTCCCAAGTCTGGGGCTTCTGGTTTCCTCCCACCCTTCAAAACTTTCCGGGGAGTTTTAGGACAATTGGGTGTAATTGATGGCACGGACTCATGGGCCGAAATGGCCTGTTACCATGGTGTACGTCTAAATTTTAAAAGTCTGAAGTACAGCACGTCTAGTTTCAATAATAGTTTTTATCCAATAGCAATGTGCCTCTTGAAATTCCATGTACTATCCTAACCTTAACGATAAACTTGTCTCGAATAACCAAAACAATCTCTTTGGACTTTTGAGATGTTAATTTTTTTCTTGCATTAATGGCATCTGTGGATATTTATCTCTATACCTCTATGTCATATTATGGTAATTTTATGTATACTATTTTAGGAGATGTATCTAATATACACCTGTTTGTCTGCAGCAAATAAGGTCCACCTGTACCTTGAACTTATTGATATGGCAATAAACTCTCATTGTCATTATACCCCTATCAGATCATCCCCCTCAGCCTTCTTCACTTTAGGAAAAAGACACTCAGCCAATCCAATCTCTTCCCTGAACTAAAATCATCCATTGCAATCAACATCCAGGTGAAACTTCTTTGCATTTTCTCCACTGCAATCACATCATTCCTATAGGTAGCGATCGGAACTGCACACAATACTCCAAGTATAACCTACCCAGAGTTTTGAAAAATTTCAACATAATATCCCAAAGTTTGCTGTTCCATACCCTGATCAATGAAGTCAAGCATACCAAATGCTTTCTTGACTATCCTATCCACCCCTGCCATTATTTTTATGAACTTAAATCCTATTCATCAATATTCCTCTATGACCTATCGCTTATTCTTTATGTTTCACCTCCACTTGACTTACCATCAGATCACCTTGCACTCGTGTAGATTGTTCTGCCTAGATACTCAGTAGGCTGTAAAATACTTCGAATGTTCCGAAGGCCAGATTCAGATTTCAGATTTATTGTCAAGAGTACATACATGACATTGCATACCACCCTGAGGTTCTTTTCAGCATGTGTGGCAGAACAACTTCTTAGTTGGAGTGCAAGTATATAGCATGTACATGTAAGCAAATAAAGAACTGTAAACAGATAACAAATGTAAACAAACTGACTGTGCAATACAGAGTTTTAAAAAATCGATAAAGTGCACAAGTAAGTGTCCTTGTATGAATCCATGATTAAGTTTGTTGTTGAGGTTTCTGATGGTGGAGGAGTAGCAGCCTCTCCTGAACAAGTCTTGTAGCACTTATACCTCTTTCTTGATGGCAGCAATGAGAAAAGAACATGTGCTGGGTGGTGTGGACCCTTGATGATTACTGCTGCTCTCTGATGACTGTGTTCTCTGCAGATGTTTTCTATAGTGTGGAATGTTTTGCCTCCAATGTCCTGGGCTATGTTCACTAACTGCTGGAGGGCTTTATGCTCAGGGGTATTGGTGTCCCCATACCAGACTGTGATGCAGGCTGTCAGCACACTTTCCATCACACATCTATAGACATTTGCCAGGGTTTCTGGTGTCATACCAAATCTCCACAAACTCCTGAGGAAGTAGAGATGATGAAGTGATTTCCTCACGATGTCATTAATGTGTTGGGTCCAGGAAAGATCTTCTGAGATAGTGACTCCCAAGGGTGGCACAATTGGTGTAGTGGTTAGTGAAACACCTTTTCATCTCAAAAAATTGACATCTCAAAAGTAAAAAGAGATTGTTTTGATTATTTGAGACAAATTTATCGTTAAGGTTAGGATAGTACAGGGAATTTCAAGAGGCACATTGCTATTGGATAAAAACTATTATTGAAACTAGACGTGCTGTACTTCAGACTTTTAATATTTAGACGTACACCATGGTAACAGGCCATTTCGGCCCACGAGTCCATGCCATCAATTACACCCAATTGACCTAAAACCCCCCAAAAAGTTTTGAAGGGTGGGAGGAAACCAGAAGCCCCAGGGAAAACCCACTCAGACATGGGAAAAATGTACAAACTCCTTACTGACAGTGCAGGATTTGAATCCAGCCCTGATCACTGGCACTGTAAAGGCATTGCACTAACTGCCATGCCAACCGTGCCACCCCTCTGGACTTAGTGTCTGAATGTAAACTTTTAAGAGTCCTTAGTGGAGCATAGGTGATTCGAACTGGGGTTTGAATCCCATGCTGTCTGTAAGGAGTTTGTATGTTCTCCACGTGTCTCCGTGAGTTTTCCCAGGGGTCTTCAGCATCCACCCACTGCTTGAAAACTACTAGGAGTGTAGGTTAATTAGGCAGCATGGACTCGCGAGCCAAAATGGCCTGTTACCATGCTGTATGCCTAAATTTTAAAATATTTAATTAAAACTAAATAATTTTTAAAAATCTTAAATTTGCTCACTCTCTCCACTTCTGCTTTCCCAATGATCACTGGTTTGCCATTCCCATCCTGAAGTCAATAGACAGCTTCTTATTTTTGGTGACACTGAGTGCAAGGTTGTTATTGTTGCACCATTAAACCAGGTTTTCAATCTCCCTGTTGTGTGTTGACTCACCTTTCTTTATACAGCCCAATACCATGGTATCATCGGCAAATTTGTAGATGGTGTTATTGTTGTACCAAGCCACACAGTCGTAGGTGGAAAGTGAGTAGAGCAGGGGGCTAAGAACGCAGCCCTGTGGTGCTCTGATACTGATGGAGATTGTGGAGGAGATATTTTTACCAATCCTCACTGATTGTGGTCTGGAGATGAGGAAATTCAGGATCCAATTACACAGTGGGGTGTTGAGTCCCATGTCTTGGAGTTTGCTGATCCATTTTGAGGGGATGATGCTGTTAAATGCTGAACTGGAGTCGATAAAGAGCATCCTGATGTATGCATCTTTATCATCCAGTTATTTCAGGAATAGTGTAGAACTTGTGAGATGGCATCTACCATAGACCTATTGCAATGACAGGTGAACTGGAATGTATCCATGTCACTGCTCAGACAGGAGATGATATGCTTCAACACTTGCCTTTCAAAACATCATCACTGTTGATGTAAGTGCTACTGGTCGATAGATATTAAGACTCTGTTCTTCTTGGGCATTCTTATGTTTCTGTGTTACTTGGGAGGCTTCTTAAATAACTTAGAGATGCAAGATTTAAGTAACAGAAGAGATTTTACTTACTGAGGTAGGGTGCTTGAGAATATGTCTGGACCCTAAAGATAATAAAAAGGGGTGACTACTCAACGCCGACACTAGAAGGCATCACAGCGGAACCAACAGGATCCAAAATCTTTAGCAAGCTCGATGCTAAGATGGATACTGGAATGTGAAACTAGATGAGGAATCAACACAACTAACAATGTTCAATATTCCATTTGGTCCTTACAAGTTCATGCGACTACCTTTCAGCCTAAAGTTGAACTAGGATGTGTTCCAACAGAAGATCAATGAAGCCTACTGAGGGTGTAAAGGTGCTGTTGGCATCACGGATGACATCCAGGTTTTTGGCAGAGATGGAAAAGCTCATGATCTTCATCTACATGAGGCCATGGAGAGAACAAGAGGAGCTGGAATTAAACTTAATGCAGACAAATACCTTATCAAAGAGAAGGAATGCCAATTCTTCAGAATGGTGTACACTCCTGTTGGGGTAAAGCCAAGGCCAGAGAAGGTTAAACCCATTGCTGAGATGGAGTACCCAAAGGACAAATAGGAACTTAGAAGTTTCCTTGGGTTGGTCCAATACATGAGTTCCTTCATACCACATCTGTCAGACTACACAGCAATCATCAGAGAGTGGCTGAAGAAAGATGTGGAATTTCAGTGGTCACCATCACATCAGAGAAGTTTTGATCAGCTCAAAGAAATAATATGCAGAGAAGTGGAGTTGAGATACTATGATAGAGAAAAAGCCCTCACTCTGCAAGTAAATTTCTCTGGAGCGTAGAAGATTGAGAGGGGACTTGATAGAGGTGTTTAAGATTTTAAAAGGGACAGACAGAGTAAATGTGGATAGGCTTTTTCAATTAAGAAAGGGGGAGATTCAAACTAGAAGACATGGTTTAAGATTGAAGGGGGAAAATTATAAGGGGAACATGAGAGGAAATTTCTTTACGCAGAGGGTGGTGGGGATGTAGAATGAGCTTCCGACAGACGTGGTCGAGGTGGGATCATTGGTTACATTTAAGGAAAGACTGGATCGTTACATGGATAGGAGGGGACTAGAGGGGTATGGACCAGGTGCTGGTCAGTGGGACTAGGAGGGTGGGGATTTGCTACGGCAGGGACTAGTAGGGCCGAACTGGCCTGTTCTGTGCTGTAAGTGGTTATATGGTTATATGGTTATATGGTTATATGCATCTAACAGAGGCCTTGGTGCAGCATCAGTACAAGAAGGAAAACCAATAACTTTTGCCTCAAAAACAATAACAACAGCAAAGACCTGATATGCCAATATTGAGAGAGAGCTATGAGGGGTCATATATAGATGCAAAAAAATTCACAGGTTTCTGTATGCAAGAAAGTTTATCGTGGAAAGTGATCATCACCCACTGGAACACATCCAGAAAAACAACCTAAACAAGGCACCAGCGAGACTGCAGAGATTACTTTTACTACAATGCTATGACTTTGACTTAAAATACATACCAGGCAAAGAGATGGTGCTTGCTGATACCTTGTCACGACTTTTCCCGAACAAAATATATGAAATGGAAGACATGGGGTTAAAGATACATCATCTCGTCAGTGTGACCAGTAATAAACTAAGCGAAATCTGAGAAGAAACCAGTAAGGACAAGGTGTTGCAAATGCTTTCTCAACAAGTATACAAGGATGTCCAGAGAGGATAAGGCCGATACAGCCTTCAATACATCAATATTGGTCTATCAGAGATGACATATTGTTGGAGAATTATGTTCTGCTGGATGGATCAAGAATGATTATACCTGAAACAATGCAGAAAGAGATTCTCCAGAAAATAAATGAAGGTCACATGGGAATGGAGAAATAAAAACTCAGTGCTAAGTCAGCCACGTACTGGACTGGTACATACAAAGTCATTGAAAATTAGGTGGCTACATGTCAAATATGCCACAAGTACCAGCAAAGCCTGAAGCACCAATAAAAAGTGAGTTATCAAGTGATGAGACCACATCCACTAATGCTGAAACATCAACACAGCAATTGTCAGGTGAAGCAGAACAAGCTACAAGTACAGAAACACACAACAAAAGTAGGAAATTATTTCCACTGAAGTACCTACCAGGCCAGGGCACACAGTGAGATCAGATTAGTTCACCGAGAATCAAGAGTGATATTTAATAGTAGCCTGTTTCCATTCATCAAAATGGTGAAAGACCTGAGTGTCAACCATCACTTCAGAAATGAGAATGCTCCTTGTTGAACAAGGAATAACCGAACAAGTAATATGTGAAAATGGAACACAGAGCCCAAAGGTCACAGCCAAATCTACAAGATGGTGAAGCAACATACTGGTGACGGTGTGATATAGATAAGAACTATTTAAAAATAGTTGTGTAAATAAATTAGTGTATAAGTTCAGTTACTTAAGTTGCACTGGAAAGAAAGTGATAAAGAATATTATTTTTCTTTATCTTGAGTAGGAGGGATATTTTATAGTCAGGATAATGTGAACTATTTTGTAACCGTGTAAGAGTACACCCTTCTCACTGTAGTAACTGTAATGCACCAGTGTGAGACACATGTATGTTTAATTTTTGGCCAGGTACTACATCTAGGCTGATTGTTTTCCTTGGATTCATTCTCCTGAAGACAGCACGCACGTCATCCTCAGATACGGACAGGATGGGATCATTGGGGAAGAATGGATATAAGCCGTGGAATAATATAAGCTTTTTTTTTACTGTTGCAGGAAATCGCTGAATGGAGGATGTCTTGTGTTGGAAAAAAATATATATTTAAATTTTGATAAGATTTTATTCTGTTTGGCAACTTTAAAAAAAATCCTGACATACTATTTATTACAAGAGTCAGATAGAGCAGTCTTTCTTTGGCTTGGCTTCGCGGACGAAGATTTATGGAGGGGGTAAAAAAGTCCACGTCAGCTGCAGGCTCGTTTGTGGCTGACCAGTCCGATGCGGGACAGGCAGACACGATTGCAGCGGTTGCAAGGGAAAATTGGTTGGTTGGGGTTGGGTGTTGGGTTTTTCCTCCTTTGCCTTTTGTCAGTGAGGTGGGCTCTGCGGTCTTCTTCAAAGGAGGCTGCTGCCCGCCAAACTGTGAGGCGCCAAGATGCACGGTTTGAGGCGTTATCAGCCCACTGGCGGTGGTCAATGTGGCAGGCACCAAGAGATTTCTTTAGGCAGTCCTTGTACCTTTTCTTTGGTGCACCTCTGTCACGGTGGCCAGTGGAGAGCTCGCCATATAATACGATCTTGGGAAGGCGATGGTCCTCCATTCTGGAGACGTGACCCATCCAGCGCAGCTGGATGTTCAGCAGCGTGGACTCGATGCTGTCGACCTCTGCCATCTCGAGTACCTCGACGTTAGGGGTGTGAGCGCTCCAATGGATGTTGAGGATGGAGCGGAGACAACGCTGGTGGAAGCGTTCTAGGAGCCGTAGGTGGTGCCGGTAGAGGACCCATGATTCGGAGCCGAACAGGAGTGTGGGTATGACAACGGCTCTGTATACGCTTATCTTTGTGAGGTTTTTCAGTTGGTTGTTTTTCCAGACTCTTTTGTGTAGTCTTCCAAAGGCGCTATTTGCCTTGGTGAGTCTGTTGTCTATCTCATTGTCGATCCTTGCATCTGATGAAATGGTGCAGCCGAGATAGGTAAACTGGTTGACCGTTTTGAGTTTTGTGTGCCCGATGGAGATGTGGGGGGGCTGGTAGTCATGGTGGGGAGCTGGCTGATGGAGGACCTCAGTTTTCTTCAGGCTGACTTCCAGGCCAAACATTTTGGCAGTTTCCGCAAAGCAGGACGTCAAGCGCTGAAGAGCTGGCTCTGAATGGGCAACTAAAGCGGCATCATCTGCAAAGAGTAGTTCACGGACAAGTTTCTCTTGTGTCTTGGTGTGAGCTTGCAGGCGCCTCAGATTGAAGAGACTGCCATCCGTGCGGTACCGGATGTAAACAGCGTCTTCATTGTTGGGGTCTTTCATGGCTTGGTTCAGCATCATGCTGAAGAAGATTGAAAAGAGGGTTGGTGCGAGAACACAGCCTTGCTTCACGCCATTGTTAATGGAGAAGATAGAGCAGTACATAATATATGTTCAACGGATATGTTTTTGTATTTGCTTTGAAATATTGTTGGCAAGAAATTTACTATCAATGAAGAGCCTAAATTCAGTACTTTCTCGAACTTGCAGTGGGCACATCTTTCTGGCCCAAAGAATTGCAAGCTGTCGAGACAAGGCTTGGAGAAATAGAATGGATTCCAGTAGTAGAATGGACAAGACTCCTCTTCCAAACTCATCTATGATTGCCAACAAAGTCCTGGCCCAGCTTTGCAAGTTGTCAAAACTCCCAATACTTTTAAAATGTTTTTTTACATCTCTAACATTCGAAACAGTAAAAAATGAAACAAAAACATAGGTTTCAATTATTAATAAAAATACATCATGAAAAATGAGAAATAAACATTTTTTTCACTAAAGGCATCTGTATTCCCTTTATCACCACCCTTACAATCCCATGAGTGTTGTGAACTTTATGCTTGGGAATATACTATCAGATCTTGTGTCTGGCAGTATGTCCCCAAACATAAAGTCAGCAAGGTCTTGTTCATGGGGATTCCAGCAGAGCAGGGTTTGGTGATTATGTTTAAAGTTTCTATAGTTGCCTGAGAGTTACTAGCCCTAACTCTTAGAAATGCTGATAGGAAGAAAGGAGGAAAGGAGAAAAATTAGTATTTATATAGGACCTTAGAATGTCACAAGTGCAATGCAGAACTATAAGGATATCTCTTTCTTTGGCTTGGCTTCGCGGATGAAGATTTATGGAGGGGGTAAATGTCCACGTCAGCTGAAGGCTCGTTTGTGGCTGACAAGTCCGATGCGGGACAGGCAGACACGGTTACAGCGGTTGCAGGGGAAAATTGGTTGGTTGGGGTTGGGTGTTGGGTTTTTCCTCCTTTGTCTTTTGTCAGTGAGGTGGGCTCTGCGGTCTTCTTCAAAGGAGGTTGCTGCCCGCCGAACTGTGAGGCACCAAGATGCACGGTTGGAGGCGAGATCAGCCCACTGGCGGTGGTCAATGTGGCAGGCACCAAGAGATTTCTTTAGGCAGTCCTTGTACCTCTTCTTTGGTGCACCTCTGTCACGGTGGCCAGTGGAGAGCTCGCCATATAACACGATCTTGGGAAGGCGATGGTCCTCCATTCTAGAGACGTGACCTACCCAGCGTAGTTGGATCTTCAGCAGCGTGGATTCGATGCTGTCGGCCTCTGCCATCTCGAGTACTTTGATGTTAGGGATGAAGTCGCTCCAATGAATGTTGAGGATGGAGCAGAGACAATGCTGGTGGAAGCGTTCTAGGAGCCATAGGTGATGCCGGTAGAGGACCCATGATTCGGAGTCCAACAGGAGTGTGGGTATGACAACAGCTCTGTATACGCTTATCTTTGTGAGGTTTTTCAGTTGGTTTTTTTTTCCAGACTCTTTTGTGTAGTCTTCCAAAGGCGCTATTTGCCTTGGCGAGTCTGTGGTCTATCTCGTTGTCGATCCTTGCATCCGATGAAATGGTGCAGCCGAGATAGGATATAGTGTACCATCTACTACTGACCAGGGATAAATTTCAAGACGAATCTATGTCAGATATTTGTGAATTGCGTAATGATGATTAGACAGCACAGCTAGAGAATTCCTCATTCTTCATTAATTTGCATGGATATATCTATACCCTTGACACTTTTCCCCTACGTTGAGAAGTAAGTTTCAGAAGCTAACATGCCAGCTCTTTTTGGGATATTAATGAGCCACAGAGGAAATTCACCCGATCATGGGTATAATGTACAGTTGTATCAATCTATTTTTATTCATGCTAATATAGCACTTTTATCATCTTGATGCTTTTGATCAGGTGACTCTTGAATTACTGATCCATGAAAATCGTAATAATCCTTAATAACATCCTGATTGTACATTTTCATTTGGTTTTGTTTCTTTGCATTCTGGATTGAGCACGTCTGTAAACAATTCTCCAAGATCAATATTACCTTTGATATCTCCATCTGCAAAATGAAAAATGCAGCTTCACTTTGTTACAGCCAGCTTTAATGGCACCAAGGTGCCATTCATCTTCTTCATCTTAGGTTTCACTAGCTAAGATGTATTTTCCTGCTCTGTGTTATTTGAGCACCAATACTGCTGTAGTTGTGAATGCTTGTATAACTATGAGTAATTATGGGAATTGTTAAAGTGGGAAGCATTTTGGCCTTCCATGTACAGTATTCTGCAGCTACACTCACCTGTTACCTACATATTAATTGCAGCTTTAACTATCGGTACGTTAACAATTGGAATGTTAATAATATAACATGCTTTTTTCAAGGAGAAATGGGTGAAAACAGTACATTTGTGTATTGGAAGATCTTATTGATGTACATCTTGGTATAAAAATCTTGGAATACCTGTAAATATAACTCCCATCAATCTAGCTGTTTAGCTTGGAATGGCCCATGAGGATTTGTTACACACTTTAACTATTTACATTCAATCTCACAACAAAAAAAAACAATCTCCGTCTTCCCCCGGTCATGTGTAAATGCTGAAAATTGGACTCTCTTCTTCTTGGGTGCACAATATTTGCAATTTTTAGGTGCCCAGTTGCACGGATCATTGAAATGGTTGAATTTTCTGGCCCTCTCTGATGTCTATAATATAAACTCTTTTGTCTGAAATGCCTTCCGTAGACTTCTTCTTCTCTCTTGAAATACAATAAATATGTGTGAGGTCCACAGTGATACCTTTATAGGCAAATCTAAAATCTAAAATAGAAATAAGCAGAGCAGGTAGACCTAAAAAAAACTCTTTAAATAAAAGTTTGTCCAAGAGAAACAGCAGCTGGATACTAATGCAATGTTAAATTTGAACTAAACAAAGATTCTGTTAGTAATTTTTAATAGCCAAGAGCCTATATCCTAAAAGACCTGCTTTGAGAATTTACATTCCCAATTATGTGCTCAAAATCCATAATGCACATTTCTGAGTTTTAATGCCCTTTGCACACTGGCAAGGATTCTTAGCAACTGGACCACAGCCAATGTGACTCATGATGTATGTATAGACTGGACAGTGAAGCACAGTGCTTTTATGCGTATGAAGAATATGGAATCAAACCTAAGATCTCCAACTGATATAATATGTTGATCAGTCGGACCATGAGTGTTATGAACTTTATGCTTGGGAATATACTATCAGATCTTGTGTCTGGCAGTATGTCCCCAAACATAAAGTCAGCAAGGTCTTGTTCATGGGGATTCCAGCAGAGCAGGGTTTGGTGATTATGTTTAAAGTTTCTATAGTTGCCTGAGAGTTACTAGCCCTAACTCTTAGAAATGCTGATAGGAAGAAAGGAGGAAAGGAGAAAAATTAGTATTTATATAGGACCTTAGAATGTCACAAGTGCAATGCAGAACTATAAGGATATCTCTTTCTTTGGCTTGGCTTCGCGGATGAAGATTTATGGAGGGGGTAAATGTCCACGTCAGCTGCAGGCTCGTTTGTGGCTGACAAGTCCGATGCGGGACAGGCAGACACGGTTACGGCGGTTGCAGGGGAAAATTAGTTGGTTGGGGTTGGGTGTTGGGTTTTTCCTCCTTTGTCTTTTGTCAGTGAGGTGGGCTCTGCGGTCTTCTTCAAAGGAGGTTGCTGCCCGCCGACCTCTTCCTTCAAAGAATTTGAAATAAATTTGTGGCAATGTTAGATTTCGCAAATAAATACCTTTTGCTTTATTTCTAAGCCAGTTTATTATAACCTTTTCTATCGCAATCTAGATATTTAGGAAAACGATATATTCTATGTGTTTGAAAATCAGGTAAAATAACCATTAATATAATAACTTTGTCAGAAGCTTCCATAAAATTTACCACAATTAGTTATAGAGGTACAGTTGTTTAAGTATTATTAAATTTTATAACTGATCAATACTGTTCCAGTCCAAAATCAATCTAAATTTTAAAGGATTAAATTCACACTTTGCAATTATGGCAAAGATAGCATTGTCCTTTGTATCTCATTAGAATGATCTGTGAATCGATTCACTTCAAAACATCAAGTAAAGAAAGATATTCTCTTGACCTGATAACTATATGTTAAATGAATATATTCTTCATAAATTCTTCAAGGATAATATCATGTTATTTGGATGTTTATTGCCTACTTCTGAAATAAAGGATTGAGGACATCTCTACAGGCTAAGTCAGCATATTCATATTTATACTGTAACCTCATTTATTTGATGTCTGTGTCATGAAGCAGACATACCTATTGATCTTTTAAAACAGTAATGTTTTCATACTGGCATTAAAATGATCTTGCATCATTTTGTAATTGATTACTCAGAATAATCCAAACAAATTCCTTCCATGCGCAAGGATGCATCAGTATAAATACCAGAAATCCTTTCTGCTTGATAGATGTAATGAACAGAAGATGTGAATCTTACTGTTCTGTTACTTCAGTATATTGATTGTAAGGTTTTATAATGGGAGACTTCATCTATTTCTGTCAACTTTATCATAATTAAGCTAATCTTACGCTAAATATGCATAACATGTTACTTGCTGTTCCTTGTTATAAATTTTAACCTATTTCTCTCTTATTTGTATATGGTACTGTGCTTCCTTCCCCCTTAAACCTCAATACTTAAATACAATTGACATTTTTCATCTGCTTCTCAACATTTGGCCTTCAGGTGCCTTGCTCTATCTTGTGCATTTTTCTTAATATATAATTTTCAAAGCCTCTGTCCCTGTTCATCTCTGTCCTTTTTTCTTCCTCATTTCTTGACTCTTTCTGTGCTTTTCAATGCCTGTTTGCCAGGCTGCGGCCTTTTCCCTGCAGCATCAGTAGCTGAGGTTTATAGAAGTTTATAAATTCATGAGGGAAATAGATGAAGTTGATGTTTGCAGCTTTATTTCCCCAGGTTAGGGAAGTTTAGAACTAGAGGACATAGATTATGGTGAAAGGGGAAAGATTGAAAGGAGACCTGAAAATTTTTCACACAGCGGATGGTAGGTATAAAGAACAAGGCAGCAGAGGAAGTGGTCAAGGTAGGTGCAGTTACAACCTTCAAAAGAAATTTTGATAGGTATATGGCTGGGAATTGTTAAGGTAAATGAGCCGACACAGGCAAATAAGACTAGCTCAGCTAGGAAACCTGGTTGGTATTGACGAGTTGGGCTGAAGTGCCTATTTCACAGTTGTATAGCTAGAACTTGATCAATGACTTTTTTTTCTCCTTCCAGCAGCAGTTTCAAAGGCATTTTGCACTTTACTAGATATCAGATTGTGCTAAAACAATGTTTCCTTATTCAATTCTCCACCAATTTGCAAAATCTTTAATGGGAAGCAAGTTCCAAAGAAAACATATTTGGGAAATATTTGAAAAAATATCATTTGGTGATAAATTCAGCATTTATAAAAAGCCTTGCATTTATATGGTGCCTTTCACAACCTCAAGATATTCCTAAATCATTTTCAGCCAATGAGGTACCTTTCAAACGCTAATATTTTATCACAGAGAATGAGGCATCCAATTTGCATCCAGCAAAGTCACTTGAAATACAATTCCTTTTCTTTCTACAGATGTTGTCTTGTAGGCAAACAGAGTAAAAATAAATCCAAAGGGTTTCTATAGGTACATTAAAAGTAAAAGATTAGTGAGGTATAAAATTGGACCCCTTGTAGATAGCGAGGTAGGCTGAGTGAGAAGTCAGAGGAAATGGGGGAAATTTTGAATGATTTCTTTGCCTCGGTATTCACTAGGGAAAAAAATATTGAACCAGTTGAAGTAAAGAAAAATAGCGGGGAGGCCATGAAGCATATAAGGATAACCAAGGAGGTAGTGATGGCTGTGTTGAAAAAGATAAAGGTGGATAAATCTCCGGGACCGGACAAAATATTCCCAAGGACACTCAGGAAGGCTTGTCAACAGATAGTGGGGCCATTAACAGAGATATTTAGGATGTCACTGGCCACGGGGGTAGTGCCAAAGGATTGGAGGGTGGCGCATGTGGTTCCGCTGTTTAAGAAAGGGTCCAAATGAAAACCTGGGAATTATAGGCCCGTGAGTCTGACATCTGTGGTGGGCAAGTTGATGGAAAGTGTTCTGAGGGATGGTATTTACAAATATTTGGAGGTACAGGGATTGATAGGGAGCAATCAGCATGGTTTTGTCAGGGCTATAGATCATGCTTGACAAACCTGATTGAATTTTTTGAAGGGGTTACAAAAAAGGTTGATGAAGGGAAAGCTGTCTATTTAGACTTTAGTAAAGCTTTTGACAAAGTTCCCCACAGGAGGTTAGGAAAAAAGGTGGAGGCATTAGGTATAAATAAGGAGGTAGGGAAATGGATTCAGCAATGGTTGGATGGGAGGTGTCAGAGAGTAGTGGTAGAAAATTGTTTGTCCAATTGGAGGCCGGTGACTAGTGGAGTTCCTCAGGGATCGGTCCTGGGTCCACTATCGTTTGTTATATATATTAATGATCTGGAAGTAGGGGTGGAGAATTGGATAAGCAAGTTTGCTGATGATACAAAGATTGGTGGTGTTGTGGACAGTGAAGAAGATTACCATAGATTAAAAGGTGATTTAGGAAAGCTGGAGGTGTGGGCTGAGAAATGGCTGATGGAATTTAATACAGATAAGTGTGAGGTGTTACATTTTGGAAAGGCAAATCTAAATAGGTCATATGCATTAAATGGTAGGCTATTGAGATGTGCAGAGCAACAAAGGGATTTAGGAGTGATGGTAAATAGTACCCTCAAGGCTGATACTCAGGTAGATGGTGTGGTGAAGAAGGCATTTGGAATGTTGGCCTTCATAAATCGGAGTATTGAATTCAAGAGTAGGGAGGTTATGATGAAATTGTACAAGGCATTGGTGAGGCCAAATTTGGAGTACTGTGTACAGTTTTGGTCACCAAATTATAGGAAAGATATAAACAAAATAGAGAGAGTGCAGAGAAGATCGACGAGAATGTTGACAGGATTTCAAGTTTTGAGTTACAGAGAAATGTTGTGCAGACTGGAGCATTTTTTCTCTGGAGCGTAGAAGATTGAGGGGGCACTTGATAGAGGTGTTTAAGATTTTAAAAGGGACAGACAGAGTAAATGTGGATAGGCTTTTTCAATTAAGAGTGGGGGAGATTCAAACTAGAGGGCATGGTTTAAGATTGAAGGGGGAAAATTATAAAGGGAACATGAGGGGAAATTTCTTTACGCAAAGGGTGGTGGGGATGTGGAATGAGCTTCCGGCAGACGTGGTTAAGGCGGGATCATTGGTTACATTTAAGGAAAGACTGGATAGTTAAGGAGAGGACTGGAGGGGTATGAACCGGATGCTGGTCAGTGGGACTAGGAGGGTGTGGATTTGTTATGGCATGGACTAGTAAGGCCGAACTGGCCTGTTCTGTGCTGTAAGTGGTTTTATATGGTTATAAATACATCCTGCTTTTTTTTTTAGTTTAATTTCAGATTTCCATCATGAATTTATAGAGGTAAAATTGTGGTAGGGATTGTTAGGTCTGCTTTGTTCATGAATGAGTGAGACAAACACCAGGCTGAGTCGAAATCAGGGTTCTTTGTTCTTTATTACCGGATTGTAACACTTGCGACTAAACATGTTAGTCGGAGAATGCATTCTGCCGTTATCAGCAAAATGGTGATTTTTTATACCCTTGGATATGTGCTTAGAACATCATCATATCATTACTTGTCCAATGACTAAAACTGTTGCTATCCTTTCCCTGCTAGCTTCCTGCCTCTCAATCCATCAATGTCTCTCTTATCTTGTAAGTACAAGGATGCATTTACATCTTGTTACAGCCCTGTACAGGGCAGGGTAACTCCTTACACATTCCCATCTCATGATGTTTTACCTTACAGGATGGGAAAAAAATACTTTTCAGTGATTGTGAGTGAAGGATAAATATTGGGAAAGCTTCGGAGGTCGTGTCTATATTTGATCAAAATTGGGTGATGAGATTTATTTTAATCTACCGGCAAAGCACTTGCAAGCTTGCTTTATGTATCACCTGAAAGATAACAAGCATTAACACATCAGCACAGATTTTCAGGGTTCGTATCTCTGGAGTATAACTTGAATACAACACTCTCTGACTCAGGGCAACTGTCCATCGCAGCTACAGATGAAACCATTGCATAAAACTATCCTGTAAAAAGTCTGAACCATTATTGTGACCTATTGAAGTCAATGGAAGCAAAATCAAAGTACGTGTAATATATTACAGATGATTTGTGTTGCTGTTCAGGAGAAATTGTTACCCACTTGATTTTGAGGATCAGGCAAGGAAAAGTAAAGCAAAATATTTGAATATTTCCTTTATTTGACACAAATGTCACTTTTCTCTACCAAAAGTGATAAAATTCTATCTAAGTTAAACCATGCAAAGCAATGACCATTCAGGAGAAGGAAGCATTCACTGTTTAGATGATGCATTAAAAATCAGTTTTAATATTCATTTTTGTTTCATTTGTTTCATGTCATCTTTAAATTTGATGTATTTTTAACATGATTTACAGATACTAGTTCAGAACAGTGATGGCCTGACAGAGTTGAACTAACACACAATGAGTGTTGAACTTCATTTTACCTGTGACTGTAGTTGCACTTAGAATAACTTTATTCTTTAGAATAACCAGTTAATGTTCACAGCTTCGAGCCAAAGCCTCCAAATGCACTAGCAGTGATCACTTCCTAGAGAAGTACCAAACACAAGTGAAATGAATTTAGAAAAGCTAAACTGGATTCAAAGCATGGATTTCACATTCATGTTGATTTGCATCTTCAGTAACAAATTGACATTCTAGAGAAAATTCCTAGAAATGTGCAGCCACATAATTGAGTGGCCTGGATGCTACCTGGGAACATTGAGGTAATTTTTGGGTTGGGGTGTGGCTTCTGGCCATGACAGAAGGCTTCAATGGACACTCTTTTTCCTTCCACCCAGAAAAACACTTCTGTACTTCCTTGCCCTAGTTACCTTTTTTGCAGAACTGTTTGAAACAATCATGTTTTATGATTGGCCCAATTAAGTTTTAAATTGTAGCCTTGCAAAAGTCATACTACTTACCATGAAACTTTAATACTCAGCATGCTTGGGACATTGGTAGTGAGGGATGCATAGATTTTTTTGACTATTGGATGTTATTCATCTTAATATTGCAACACATTTTTAATTTGCTTTTTTTAAAACACATTTCTCAGTGAGTTTAAAGGGGATGCGGGGTTCCAGGTTCTGGTCAGTTTAAAGGCCCCGTCAATTGAATGGAAATGCAGGAACCAGGATCCTGCCAGTTTTCAAGGGTTATTGGCAAATGTTGTCAGGTTGAGCCAAATTCTGAGCCATTTAGTTTTCTAGATAAATGAATGGTGATTTTCAAAGTTTTATGGTAGCCCATCAAAACACCAAGAAACCCAATGTCTGAAGCAAGCAGGCATTTGTATTAGTGTTTGCCATTTTCTAAAATAATGCACAAACACTATCACAAAGGAACCAGACCAATATTTTAAGATGATGCTAATATCTACTCCTCCATCATTAGACTCCTTAATTAGGTGTAATTGGACAGCACAGATTTCAATGGCCAGAATCAGCTTCAACTATGCTGAATTGTGAAATTTTAATTTTACCAATAAATTTAAGTGTTGGTGTTTACCATTGACATAGTGGGCCAAAAGGTCATAGAAACATAGAAACATAGAAGATAGGAGCAGGAGTAGGTCATTCGACACTTCGAGCCTGCTCCGCCATTCAACGAGATCATGGCTGATCTTAAAGTTCAGTACCCCGTCCCTGCCTTCTCTCCGTAACCTTTAATACCCTTATACAGAAGAAATATATCTAATTCCCTCTTAAATTGAGATCCCCTCTCAATCTTCTAAACTCCAGGGAGTACAATCCCAATTTGCGCAATCTTGTGCAAATGGCTCAGAATTTGGCTCAACCTGACAATATTTGCCAATCTTGTGAAAGGTCCATTTAATTGCTGTATTTCCTGAGATAGTACAAATTAAACTGAGGTCCTCCATCAGCCAGCTCCCCACCATGACTACCAGCCCCCCCACATCTCCATCGGGCACACAAAACTCAAAACGGTCAACCAGTTTACCTATCTCGGCTGCACCATTTCATCAGATGCAAGGATCGACAATGAGATAGACAACAGACTCGCCAAGGCAAATAGCGCCTTTGGAAGACTACACAAAAGAGTCTGGAAAAACAACCAACTGAAAAACCTCACAAAGATAAGCGTATACAGAGCCGTTGTCATACCCACACTCCTGTTCGGCTCCGAATCATGGGTCCTCTACCGGCATCACCTACGGCTCCTAGAACGCTTCCACCAGCGTTGTCTCCGCTCCATCCTCAACATCCATTGGAGCGCTTTCATCCCTAACGTCGAAGTACTCGAGATGGCAGAGGTCGACAGCATCGAGTCCACGCTGCTGAAGATCCAGCTGCGCTGGGTGGGTCACGTCTCCAGAATGGAGGACCATCGCCTTCCCAAGATCGTGGTATATGGCGAGCTCTCCACTGGCCACCGTGACAGAGGGGCACCAAAGAAAAGGTACAATGACTGCCTAAAGAAATCTCTTGGTGCCTGCCACATTGACCACTGCCAGTGGGCTGATATCGCCTCAAACCGTGCATCTTGGCGCCTCACAATTTGGCGGGCAGCAAACTCCTTTGAAGAAGACCGCAGAGCCCACCTCACTGACAAAAGGCAAAGGAGGAAAAACCCAACACCCAACCCCAACCAACCAATTTTCCCCTGCAGCCGCTGCAACCGTGTCTGCCTGTCCCGTATCGGACTGGTCAGCCACAAACGAGCCTGCAGCTGACGTGGACTTTTTACCCCCTCCATAAATCTTCGTCCGCGAAGCCAAGCCAAAGAAGAACAAATTAAATAATGCCTCTTTGAATTTATGTTCATTCTCCTTGATATAAAATTCAGAATCCCATTTACTATTTGTTGCTGCCGTTGATTAGTTGGGCCGAAGAGCCTGCTTCTGTGTGCTATAATACTATGAATTTATTGATGAGATTTTCTACTGCCTTTTAATCTCCAAAGATAATCCTTTTCCTTCATTCTGTTATATTTTTCCATTATGTTAACTTTGGCTCTTTCTTTTCGCTAAATATAATTTAATATCAGCAAAACATTATTTTATTCCACTTGTGCCTGTGCATATATAATTTGCATCTAAACAATCGAATCAAAATTTACAGCCTAGTGAAGAGGCATATATTTACTTGCTACCCTTTAATATGTTCCCCAGCCAACACTAGCTGGCTCCACTTCCATTCATGCAATGTGCTGCAAAGTTATTCTGTGGCATGATGCTATTCTTACCATGCAATAGAATTTTATTGGAGCACAAATCTCTGAATTCCAGTGTTAACTTGTTACAGCTGCAATTGTAAAATTGCTTCTGGATAATATGTGTTGATATTTATAAAATACATGATGCACCAAGACATGCACAGTAAGATTCAATGGTCTTTCAGGCATGCATAATAGAATCTGTGGATGGCATGAATTACTCATTTAAAAGCAGGCCTTTGCCATGATTGTGAGGCTTGTTTCACTGAAAAGAAATGGAAGTTCAAACACTGCTTGTGTCAGCTTTGCAAGTCTGGAGCTTGGAGTTGACTAAAGATTAATGTCCTTGGAATCTCCATTAATGTACCCTGGTTGAATCATAACATTGTTTTTTTCATTTCAATATCCGAGCAACACTGGGAAAACAAAGCATTATTGCCTATTGCTATATATGCTTGAAGTCATTTCAGAAGGAATTTAAGATTTCTTCCTCTGTGTCTCCCTGCTGCAATCTGAGCTAATGGTTGCCATCAGTTTAAATCATAACCTCTTCCGCCCCGATCTCCATTCATTCTCTTTCCAATATGGATCCTCCTCTACTTTAAACCCACAACCTACTAGAGTTCCTTCCTTGACAAACAAAGTAAATGTCTATAGATACATTAAATATGCATTAAATTGTTCTTGTGAAATAGAATTTTGTATTGGTGAGCCCATACATGACACCTGTATTGGATCACTGATTATTATTTCTTTTACAGCAGAGAAAGAAACCTTTAAGACAGCACATCTTAATTTTCATTAGTCTCTTATATAGCAAAAATTGTTTTTTTGAACAGAATCTGTTCTTTGCGATGTCATGTTGTGAATATCCCATTAACAAGAACCTGCCCAATTGAACACAAATTTTATTCCTTGTCATATTGTCCATTCATTCAGCTGCATAATATCCATGATGTGGGCTGTATGGTGGTATAGCTAATGGAACTGCTACCTCACAGTGTTAGAGGCTCATGATCAATCTTGACCTGGAAGTGTGGAATTTGTAAATACTCCCTACATCCATGTGCAACTCTTCTGCATGCTCTAGTTTCTTCCCATACCTCAAAAACCTGTAGGTCTTTCTTTGCTTCTTTTCCTCTCACACTGCAAGGGGCACTGGTAAATAATAATAGTGACTCTTTGGCTTATGACAGGCAAAAGTTAGGTATGTCATGCATATTACATTTCTAATGTATTATTTTTACATAACAATAAAAGGAACCTTGAGCCTAAAAGGAACCGTGAACCATGCTGTCATGCTCTACAACACTTTAAGTACACATGCCGAGCTCCTTGTATATCCTGAATGATTTAGAATGAGCCAGGGATTCACGAGCATCTCCAATTTAACTGAAAATGTAACTGACTAATGAATGAAAATCATTTGATCGCATAATGCATGACAAATGACAGAAATATATGACAAATGACAGATGTTTTGTCAAAGAGGTGGGTTTTAATAAATGCCTTAAAGATGAAGGAGAGTTATTAGAAAGAGGTATTAGACTGGTAATTAAAAACAGAACAAGTATCAAGAACTACTAATGCTGTTAAAAATAATTCAATAGTCACCTATAACCCTCAGGAAATTATGACCAATTTTATTCATTTTATCAGAAGTTGTATACTTCTGAGGGGAAACAGGAAGATGGTTCTATTGAATCCTTCTTATCTAAGTTAAATTTACCGGTTTTGGGGGAGGAAGAGGTAAAGGATTTGGAAACTCCGTTTACAGATTTCGAGATTAAAGAAGCTATACAAGAGATGCCAAATGGAAAGTTGCCAGGTGATGATGGATTTTCAGTGGAATTTTATAAAGTGTTTTATGAAGATTTATCTTCTATATTTAGGGACATGTTGCAACAAATAACTGAAGATCAGTCATTACCAAAATCTTGTTTAAGTGGGATAATTACAGTGATTCCAAAGAAAGATAGAGATCCATTGAATGCAGCTTCAAATTGACCAATTTCTTTATTAAATGTGGATTATAAAATAGTGGCTAAAGTATTGGCAAATAGACTTGTTAAATATTTACCTCAGTTGGTACATACAAATCAAACAGGTTTTTTTTAAGAATAGATGTGCATCTGATAATATTCTTAGATTGATAACATTGATCAGTACATCGAGACAGTCCCCCAACCAACCAATGATGGTTCCGCTTGATGCAGAAAAAGCTTTTGATAGGGTTGAATGGAATTTTTTATTTAAGGTGTTGGAGAAGTTTAATTTTGGCCCTTTCTTTACTGGTTGGGTTAAGGCATTGTATAAAAATCCAATTGCTAGGGTGGTGATGAATGGCCAAACTTCTTTGGCATTTAAATTATCGCGATCAACTCATCAAGGTTGTCCATTGTCACCAGCCTTAATTGCATTGGTAATTGAACCATTAGCTCAGGCAATTCAACAGAATGACAAGGTTAAAGGGATATGAATTGCAGCTGATGAATATAAGATTAATTTATTTGCTGATAATGTACAGAATTATTTGACACATCCAGAACCTTTGAAATATTTACAAGAATGCTTAGTTCAATTCAGGGAGTTATCTGGGTGTAATGTGAATTGGGATAAGAGTGAAATATTGCCAATTTTGGAAGGGGATTATAAAGAGTGTAAAAATATTATAAAATTAAGATGGTCTGATAAAATTAAATATTTAGGGGTAACTTTGAATGCATATTATCAATCTTTATATAACTTAAACTTTATTGAAAAAGATAAAAATGGATTTGATTAAATGGAAGGATCTTCCATTAACATTAATAGGTCAAGTAAATTGTATTAAAATGAATATTTTTCCTTGTATTCAATATTTATTTCAGTCAATTCCATGTTCACTTTCAAAGGGTTTTTTTCAGGATTTGAATAAGGTGGTGAAGAAATTTTTATGGAAGGGAAAATTAGCTCGAGTAACTTTACATAAATTGACATGGAAATATGCATTAGGTGGACTTCAGTTGCCTCATTTTCAAAATTATTATGAAGCTGCACAGTTGAAGTTTGTTAGTAGAATGATGGATGTTAATCACCTTGTTGGGCCAAGGTGGAATTAGCTTGTATTCCTGAATTTGATGTTCATCAGTTTATATATAAGTGGAATTTGAATTTATTGTAGGGTTATGATATGCCAGTATTAAAACATTTGTTAAAGATATGGATTAAAAGAAATGATGTTATAGGAACAAAGGGTAAATTATCAATTCAAACTCTGTTATATCAAAATCAGCTTATTCCTTTTTCAATGCTTAATAGGTATTTAAAGATATTGTATTTTCAGGGTATAAAAGTGATTCAGGATTGTTTTAAAGAGGGACAGTTTCTTTCTTTTAATCAATTGAGGAAGAAATTTGGAAAACCAGCAAATTATTTATTTGTGTATTACCAACTTAGAGCTTTGATAAGGGATAATAAAGAGATGAGTTTACCTAAGTTATTGAAATTTGAATCTTTGATTTCCTCTATACCAAAGAGAGATTTTATTTCAGATATGTATTGATTGTTACAGGAAACTATGGAAAAACCGAATTTGGAGAAATCTAGAAATAAATGGGAAAGTGATTTAACTTATGTTATACCTCAAGAGGATTGGTAGGTTATGTGTCATGAAGGGATAACTAAATTGACTAAGATATGGTTTGGTTAACTATAACCCTTAAAGAAGGGTGACTTTGAGGGTATGAGACACAAATTGATTAAGTTAGATTGGCAAATGTTACTTAAAGGATTAACTGTAGAAAGGCAATGGCAAGCATTTAAGGATCACCTGGATGAAATACAGCATTTGTTCATCCCGGTTTGGAAAAAGAATAACTCAAAGAGGGTAATACATCCTTGGATAACTAGGGAAATCAGGGAGAGTATCAAGTGTAAAGAGGAAGCGTATAGACTAGCCAGGAAAGACAGCATACCAGAGGATTGGGAGAAATTCAGAGTTCTACAGAGGAAGACAAAGGGATTAATCAGGAAAGGCAAAAGAGATTATGAGAGAAAGTTGGCAAGGAACATAAAAAATGACTGCAAAAGTTTTTATAGATATGTAAAGAGAAAGAGACTAGTAAAGACAAATGTGGGTCCCTTGCAGTCAGAAACAGGTGAATTGGTCATGGAGAACAAGGACATGGCACACCAATTAAATAACTACTTTAGTTCGGTCTTCACTAGGGAAAATATGAATAATCTTCAGGAAATAATAGGGGACCATGGGACTAATGTGACGGAAGGACTGGGGAAAATAAGTGTAAGTTATAAGGTTGTGTTGGATAAATCTGAAGGGATTAAAGGCAGATGGTCTGCATCCCAGAGTGCTAAAGGAAGTAGCCCATGAAATAATGGATGCATTGTTGATAATTTTTCAAAACTCTTTAGATTCTGGAGTAGTTCCTGAGGATTGGAAGGTGGCTAATATAACTCCACTTTTTAAAAAGGGAGGGAAAGAGAAATCAGGGAATTATAGACCGGTTAGCTTGACATGGTAGTGGGGAAAATGTTAGAGTCAGTTATTAAAGATGTGATTGCGGCACATCTGGAAAGTGGTGAATTCATTGGTCAGACCCAGCATGGTTTTATGAAGGGAAACTTGTGTCTGACTAATCTTATTGAATTTTTTGAGGCTGTAACTAGTAGAGTGGATAGGGGAGAACCAGTGGATGTGGTTTACCTGGATTTTCAGAAGGCTTTTGATAAGGTCCCACACAGGAGATTACTATACAAACTTAAGGCGCACAGTACAGGGGATATGGTATTGAGGTGGATAGAGAATTGGTTGACAGATAGGAAGCAAAGAGTGAGAATAAACGGGTACTTTTCGGAATGGCAGTCAGTTACTAGTGGGGTACCACAATGCTCAGTGCTTGGACCCCAGTTATTTAAGATATATATTAATGATTTAGATGAGGAAATAGAAAACAGCACTTCCAAGTTTGCAGACGACACGAAGCTGGGTGGGATTGTGAGCTGTGTAGAGGCTGTTAAGAGTGTGCAGGGTGACTTGGACAGGTTGGGTGAGTGGACAAATGCATACCAGTTGCAATATAATGTGGATAAGTGTGTGATTATGCAGTTTGGAGGAAAGAATGGGAAGGCTGAGTACTATCTTAATGGTATTCAATTAGGAAAAAGGGAGATGCAAAGAGACCTGGGTGTCACTCTGCATCAGTCATTAAAAGTGGGCAGGCAGGTGCAGCAAGCAGTAAAAAAGGTGAATGGTATGTTGGCATTCATATCAAGAGGATTCAAGTACAGGAGCAGAGAGGTATTGATGCAGTTGTATCGGGCCTTGGTGAGACCTCACCTGGAGTATTGTGTTCAGTTTTGGTCTCCTTATCTGAGGAAGGACATCATTGCCATGGAGAGAGTGCAGAAAAAGTTGACCACATTGATACCAGGGATGACGGGACTTGCATATGAAGAAAGACTAGAACAACTGGGCTTGTACTCGCTGGAGTTTAGACAATTAAGAGGAGATTTAATAGAAATATTCAAAATTCTTAAGGGATTTGACAGGCTAGATGCAGGAAGATTGTTCCCAATGTTGAGCAAGTCTAGAACCAGGGGGTCACAGTTTAAGGATAAAGGGGAAGTCCTTTAGGACTGAGATGAGGAAGAATTTTTTTCACTCAGAGGGTGGTGAATTTATGGAATTCTCTGCCACAGGAAGTGATTGAGGCCGGTTCCATAGCTATATTTAAGGGAGAGTTAAATTTAGTACTTGTGACTAGGGGGATCAGGGGGTACGGAGAGAGAGCTGGAACAGGGTACTGAGTGGATGATCAGCCATGATCAAAATGAATGGCGGTGTAGGCTTGAAGGGCCAAATGGTCTACTCCTATACCTATTTTCTATGTTTTCTATGTTTTTGCATCAGTTATACTTGACTCCTAAGAAATTGAAAAAATATGGATTTAGTCATTTGGATTTTTGATTTAGATGTGGGTTAAGTACCGGAACATTTTTGCATGCAGTTTGGTCTTGTGATAGGGTACAACCTTTTTGGGAAAAAGTTAGGTTGGTTTCGGAGAAATTATTTAAAATTAAATTACCATCAGATTTAGAGATTTTTTTTGTTGGGCTATACGGTTTCGTTGACTAGCTTGGGGTTGGATAAGTTTCAAGTAGCATTTGTATGTTTGCCGTTATCTGTGGCACAAAAATGTGTAGCAATTACTTGGAAAGAAAATGTAGAGATTAATATAGTGCATTGGTATAATGAATTGAGATCTTGTATTTATATGGAGAAAATAACATAATTTACATGATAATTACTCTTTTTTTTAAATTGTGGTCATCTTATTTAGAATATATGGGTTTGGAAAAATATTAAAATATTGTATATGTTATGTTTTTTTTTTGGCTCCCCTTGAGGGGCCTGGCTGAGGGGGGCAGAGGGAGGGGGGGTTTACCATATTGTATAAAAACCTTTTTTTATTTGTTGTTGTTATTGATTTTATGTTGTTTTAAAAGTTCAAAATATTTTTTTTAAAAATACGAAGGAAGGTGAGATGGAAAGGTGGAGGGATGGATATTTCAGAGTTTTGGACATGAGCAACTTATGCACAGACACCAATATTAGTGGATTTTAAAGCAAGAGCCCACATGAAGGAGCACAAATGGGCTGGGGTTTGATGGGGAGGAGATGCGATGCTCCGCTGAACCAAAGTTACAGAGAGACTAGGACATGGGGATTTAAATCCAAGTATAACAATTTGTAAATGAGATCATTTCTGAAGCAGCCAGAGCGATGTGGCATGGGTTAGTATAGCGGCTAGGGCAATGCTGTTACTGTGCCAGGTTTTAATCTAATGCTGTCTGTATGTTCTCCCTGCTTCTGCATGCATTTCCTCCAGGTCCTCTGTTTTCTCCCACCATTCAAAACATACTGGGGTTGTAGGCTAATTGGGTGTATTTGGGGGGCATGGGTTCGTGCTGTTCTTTCTTCTTTGGCTTGGCTTCGTGGATGAAGATTTATGGAGGGATATGTCCACGTCTGCTGCAGGCTCTTTGGTGACTGACAAGTCCGATGCGGGACAGGCAGGCACGGTTGCAGCGGTTGCAAGGGAAAATTGGTGGGTTGGGGTAGGGTGTTGGGTTTTTCCTACTTTGTCTTTTGTCAGTGAAGTGGGCTCTGTGGTCTTCTTCAAAGGAGGTTGCTGCCCACCGAACTATGAGGTACCAAGATGCACGGTTGGAGGCGATATCAGCCCACTGGCAGTGGTCAATGTGGCAGGCAGCAAGAGATTTCTTTAAGCAGTCCTTGTACCTCTTCTTTGGTGCACCTCTGTCTCAGTGGCCAGTGGAGAGCTCACCATATAACACGATCTTGGGAAGGCGATGGTCCTCCATTCTGGAGATGTGATCCACCCAGTGCAGTTGGGTCTTCAGCACCATGCTGTATGTATGCTTTAACAAGTCAGTTAGGACACAGGCCATAGAGTTTTGAATTAGATCATGACTGAGATGCTGTGAATACTAGTAAATTCAGGATCTCAGCTCAGAGTAAAAATGAGCACCAAGCCTGCAAGTGGTTTGGGTTAAATTCAGAGATTGGTGAGGGAGAAGGAAGAACAAAGTTGAGTCAGAAAGTGGAAAGCTCACTGCAATTTTCACAGGGATTCCAAGAATGACCAGTGACCATTATCAAATGGATCTTAGCAAAATTAAAGATAAGTTCTTAACTTGGGAGTTGTGGTGAATGTCTGCCAAGCTGCCTGTCTCCCCTCTGGTGAGCCTTGCTGTACTAACATTGGCTGTGAATTATCTCTACTGTTAAGGACACTCCCCTTGGATATAACTGCATATGCACCTATTGTCTTTCATTATTGTACCATGATTTTCTGCTAATAAAATTGAAGTGCTAGTTGATGAAGTAGACAAAGATGATGTTTTATGAATATGTCAGCCTATCAGGTTGTTTACGAATTCTGGTGCTTCTTCTCAAAACAGGTGGCTCCAACCAGGCGAGGCCAGATCTCTTAGGGGTACAGTGTCAGTACTCCCGTCTGGGAATTTGACATGAGCGTAGTTGGGGTTTGTATACAGTAGCTGAACTGGTTGGACTAGGGGGTCTGTTTTACGCGCCCGAGCATGGCTCTTCAGCAGCATGGTTCCAGGCTCAGATCAACAGGCTAGCCAGTCCATCACAATTCCTGATTTCATAGGAAAGGCAAACATATGTTCATGAGGTATTTGATTTGTTGCAGTACACAATAATGACCAAATAGAGTGTAATGCCTCAGGCAGCACCTCCTGCCACCGGGTAGCAGAATTGGTTGCAGCACTCAAGCCAGAGCGGCTGATAATCGACCAGTCTGCCCCGAAGGCCAGAGAAATTTTCAACCACTGGATTGCTTGTTTCGATTACTACATGTCTCGAAACAATGTGGTCGATGAGGTGATACAGTGGGGCCACCTGAACTCTCTGCTGGGTGAGATCCCTTTCTCCGTAACGCAAGGAGCTACCACTCTGGGTATAGCCCGGGAACGTCTGACTGCTTACTATGTAGCACCACAGAATGTGGTGCTTGCTCGACACCAGTTGCTGACTAGATGCCAGAAACTCGGGGAAAGTGATGCTGCCTATGAACTGGCCCTCAACTCGCTGGCAAACGAATGTGATGTCAGGGCTGTCAATGTGCAACAACACCGCAATGCCTTGAAGTTGGATGCTTTTGTCAATGGGATTGATTCCAGTTACATCCGACAGAGGCTGCTGGAGATGGAGCCCTTAACCTACGACTGGGCAGTCACTCTAGCCAAAACACTGAAAAGTGCCACGCGGTCCAGCAAAATGCTAGAAACCGAAAAGGAAACATCCAGGAGTGCTGAAACCCCGAAGGAAAGAAAAGGATGAACTCCTGAAAAATGCTACTTCAGTGATAAGAGCTGGCACCCCAGACAGTGGGAAACTCGGCCACTTCGCTAAAGCGTGTAAGGCAAAAAGTACTCCCATTGATAAGAAAAAGAAGAGAAGCACCAACAAAATGTGTCCTGGAGCTGCAGGAATGGAAGACAACTGTGAAAAGGGGAATCTTCAGACAAGTAGGCTGAATCAACTTCAAGTGACGGCGAGGTGAGATCCCCTGTGATAGCTCGATTGACTGTAAAACTTGGGAGATGTTACAGAGTGGAACGGTCGACTATGAATGGGGAGGTGAATGGTGAGACTCTTGATTGTCTAATAGACTTGGGGAATACTGACAGCTACATCCACGAGAAATTGCCAGAGCCTTAAATTTGCGGAGATATCCAGCGAACAGAAAGATATTGATGGCTTGTAGTGAACTTACAAAAACTGTAAGGGACAAGTGTAAAGTTACTTTAAATTTTCAGGGACATTGCCTTGCTGATGTGTGGCTCTTTATTATGCCGGAGTTCTGCGCCGCTGTGTTACTGGGGTTAGATATTCAATCTCAGATGAACAGTGTAGTGTTAAATTTCGGTGGGCCACTACCCACACTTACCATCCCCCGCACTAGTTACTGCGGTCTGTCTGCATTAAAGATCAAAACTCCTTCCCTTTTCAGTGATTTATCCCCTGAGTGTCAACCGATTGCCACTAAGAGCCATTCTTATAGCAAAAAGGATCGTGAGTTTATCAAAGCAGAGACCCAGAGATTGCTTAAGGAGGGAGTAATTGAACTTAGTAAGAGTCCATGGAGGGCCCAAGTGGTAGTCATGAAAAATCACACTCAGAGATGACTGGCTATTGACTACAGCCAGACAATCAACCATTATACTAACCTGGATGCCTACGCCCTGCCACGCATCAATGAAATGATTAATCAGATAGCGCAATACAAAGTGTACTCCACTATCGACCTCAAAGCAGCTTATCACCAAATCCCCATTAAGAAAAGGGAACAGCCCTATATGGCTTTTGAGGCTGATGGAGGGTTATACCAGTTTAAAAGGGTACCTTTTGGGGTCATTAATGGTGTGTCTGTGTTTCAGAGGGAAATGGATAAGATTGTTAGGACGTATGAGTTACAGGGTTCGTTTCTCTATCTGGATAATATCACTATCTGTGGGAAAACACAGGCTGAGCACGACAACAACTTAAATAAATCTTTAGCAACAGCTAAAAAACTCAACCTTACCTTTAATGAGGGCAAACGTGTGTTCAACGTGATAGACCTACCCATTCTGAACTACATTGTCCGCAAGGGTGAAATCCTTCCCGACCAGGAAAGAATGCCCCCCCCCTTAAGAAGTTACCATACTTTCAAGAGAATTAAAGCTGATATTACCAAAGCTGCACTCTTGTCCATTGACGAGGATGTCCCATTCCAAGTGGAAACTGATGCCTCAGATTGTGTCTTGGCATGAACCCTTAATCAAAGGGGCAGACCCATGGCATCCTTCTCACGCACGATATGCGGATCTGAACTTAAATATCCTGCCATTGAAAAAGAAGCACAGGCTATTATTGAAGCTGTTCGCTACTGGAGACACTTTCTAGCTGGCAGAAAATTTTCTCTTGTCACTGATCAGAAATCTGTAGCCTACATGTTCAGTACTAAACACAAAAGTAAAATCAAGAACGATAAGATGGCACGCTGGTGAATAGAACTCTCAACTTATAATTATGAAATCCAGTACAGACCAGGTAGGTTAAATGATCCCTCTGACGCATTGTCACCATCTGCTGCTGGTGCTCAGCTGGAGGGGCTAAAAGAGATCCATAGCAGACTGTGCCACCCAGGAGTCACGAGGTTCTTCTACTACATAAGGGCTAACAACCTTCGTTACTCTCTGGAAGAAGTCAGGAAACTGACTAAAAGCTGTCCCGTTTGTGCAGAATGCAAACCGCAATACTTCAAAGCTCTGGAGGCCACTTTCATCAAGGCAACCCGACCTTTTGAGAGGATTAGCTTAGATTTTAAAGGACCGTTACCTTCCAACAACAAAAATGTATATTTCCTTACTGTAATTGACGAATATTCCAGGTTTCCCTTTGCGATACCCTGCCCTGACGTCTCGTCAGCGTCTGTCATTAAGTCACTTGACAGAATTTTCAGCATTTTTGGTTTTCTCAATTACATTCATACCGATAGGGGCTCAGCATTTATGAGCGCTGAATTGCGGCAAGCCCTGCTATGGAAGGGGATTGCCACCAGCCATACCAAGAGCTACAACCTGCAGGGCAATGGGCAGGTCGAAAGGGCTAATGCTACAGTCTGGAAGACTGTTAATCTTGTTTTAAAAATCCATAGTTACCCTGTTACCAGGTGGCAGGAGGTGCTGCCTGAGGCGCTACATTTTATTCAGTCATTATTGTGTACTGCAACAAATCAAACACATCATTAACGTATGTTTGCCTTTTCTAGGAAATCAGGAACTGTGATGGACTGGCCAGCCTGTTTATCTGAGCCTGGAACCGTGCTGCTAAAGACCCATGCTCGGGCATGTAAAACAGACCCCCTAGTCCAACCAGTTCAGCTACTGCATACTAACCCCAACTACGCTCATGTTAAATTCCCAGACGAGAGTACTGACACTGTACCCCTAAGAGATCTGGCCTTGCCTCCCCTTCCTCACACCTCTACTCAGAGTGAGCCTGAGAGATTGGGCTCACTCCTCCCCCTCAGCCTGTGAACCCTAGTAAGCTTTCAGATGGCCATGCTGAGGTTCCACTGCCTCACGCTGGCGATTCTGGAGTGGATCCAGAAGTCAGTCCTTCCCACACTACAGACCCAGGAACTGTACCAGTTCCCAAGGTTGCAAAGGAGCCACCTGTTTTGAGAAGTACCAGAATTCTTAACCAACCTGATAGGCTGAAATATTCATAAAAAATTGTCTTTGTATTCTTCATCAACTGGCACTTCAGGAGTGTTCATCCAACAAAAAGCAAAAATCAGTATTGGCAAGTTACTTCAGTGATTAATCTTGAGATGTCAGACTGTCGCTCCCATTTCAAGTAGATTAATGCCTGCACTAAAAAGAGTGGAGTCAGGAATTTGATATGTGCGTATTAGATATTCTTTAAATAACAATGTCAACAGAAAGTTCGATACTGTATTATATGAAATTGCAAAGACAAATCATGGTATGTTGTTTGGATTCAAACAGTGTAACATTAATATGTGAATTATGTGAACCCAAAACAGAGAATAAATGCTGTGGGGTGAATTTTCCTGAATGTTCATAATTGCTGATCTTAACCATTTCTGCAGCACCAAAGAAACCTGAAAAAAAACATGCACATTATTTGTTGCCTTTTTGTTTTTGGATATTTTCCAGGTCTCTGCCAGAGTTGCAGTGGACAAGTGGGGGAACCCCAGGGGAAATTTACCCTGCATGCTCACTAACAAAATTTAGTGTGCAGAAAACCATAAGAGGTTGTTATTGCAAACACAAGCGACTGCAGATGCTGGAATCTGAAGCAAAGAATCTATCTGCTGGAGCAACTTAGTGGGTCAAGCAACAGCAGTAGTGGGAGGAAAAGGATTGAACCATAAATTCAGAGAACACAACAACACAGCAGGAAGCCCTTTGGTCCTTTTAGTCTATGCCACATGATTATTTCACCACTTCCCTCTGATCTGCACCTGGGCTATATCCCTCCATACCCCTCCCATCCATGTACCTCCCAAATATTTCTTAAATATCAAAATTGAGCCTGTGATTACCAATTCAGCTGGCAGTTTGTTCCATGCTCTCATCACACACTGCATGAAGAAATTCCCCACCCCTAATGTTCTCTTTAAACTTTTAGCCTTTCACCCTTAATCCATGTCCTCTAGTTTTTTTTTATATATATCTCACCTAACCACATTTCAGAACTGAATTCATCAAGAGTTGTAGTAACTTGGCTGTTCCTGTAGACTCCTGTCCAAGCTATGAAGGGAGAAAAAGGGATGGCAACCAAATAACAGAAGGACTTGAGCTCCAAGCCTGAAGAATTAATGGGCCAAACCATGATGCTAGTAGTGAGCTACTATGTCCACTTTGATCCTAGCTGTATAATGCCGTGCTTCGGTGTCCCACAGCAAACATTCACTTTGAAAAAAGACTGTCGCCCAAGAACGCAGAGCATATGCAGAATTTCTATGTAGTAGAGGAGTCCTGAACTTGTACAGAGCATATAAACTGCTCAACACAGAACTTCCAGCATTTCCCACAAAATAAGACTCATTATAAAAGATTCTTCTTAGACAATGGATATAGCACACAAAAAATGTGAAGTATAATTTTTAAAATTCTCCACATTAGCCAAGAATACTTGAAATTGTGCTAAATTAGAATCTCCAGACTAGTGAAATACTGTTAATTTAACAATATTTAATCAAAAGAGAGCTCATTGCTGTATCTGACCCGACCTTGTTGGTTTTCGTGCAGTTGGATAATCATGTTGAGGAACTTTGGGGGACATCCGATGCGCTCTAGTATTTGCCAAAGCCCTTTCCTGCTCACGGTGTCGAAGGCTTTGGTGAGGTCAACAAAGGTGATGTAGAGTCCTTTGTTTTGTTCTCTGCACTTTTCTTGGAGCTGTCTGAGGGCAAAGACCATGTCAGTGGTTCCTCTGTTTGCGCGAAAGCCGCACTGTGATTCTGGGAGAATATTCTCAGCGACACTAGGTATTATTCTATTTAGTAGAATCCTAGCGAAGATTTTGCCTGCAATGGAGAGCATTAACAATGGCGTGAAGCAAGGCTGTGTTCTCGCACCAACCCTCTTTTCAATCTTCTTCAGCATGATGCTGAACCAAGCCATGAAAGACCCCAACAATGAAGACGCTGTTTACATCCGGTACCGCACGGATGGCAGTCTCTTCAATCTGAGGCGCCTGCAAGCTCACACCAAGACACAAGAGAAACTTGTCCGTGAACTACTCTTTGCAGATGATGCCGCTTTAGTTGCCCATTCAGAGCCAGCTCTTCAGCGCTTGACGTCCTGCTTTGCGGAAACTGCCAAAATGTTTGGCCTGGAAGTCAGCCTGAAGAAAACTGAGGTCCTCCATCAGCCAGCTCCCCACCATGACTACCAGCCCCCCCACATCTCCATCGGGCACACAAAACTCAAAACGGTCAACCAGTTTACCTATCTCGGCTGCACCATTTCATCAGATGCAAGGATCGACAATGAGATAGACAACAGACTCGCCAAGGCAAATAGCGCCTTTGGAAGACTACACAAAAGAGTCTGGAAAAACAACCAACTGAAAAACCTCACAAAGATAAGCGTATACAGAGCCGTTGTCATACCCACACTCCTGTTCGGCTCCGAATCATGGGTCCTCTACCGGCACCACCTACGGCTCCTAGAACGCTTCCACCAGCGTTGTCTCCGCTCCATCCTCAACATCCATTGGAGCGCTCACACCCCTAACGTCGAGGTACTCGAGATGGCAGAGGTCGACAGCATCGAGTCCACGCTGCTGAAGATCCAGCTGCGCTGGATGGGTCACGTCTCCAGAATGGAGGACCATCGCCTTCCCAAGATCGTATTATATGGCGAGCTCTCCACTGGCCACCGTGACAGAGGTGCACCAAAGAAAAGGTACAAGGACTGCCTAAAGAAATCTCTTGGTGCCTGCCACATTGACCACCGCCAGTGGGCTGATAACGCCTCAAACCGTGCATCTTGGCGCCTCACAGTTTGGCGGGCAGCAGCCTCCTTTGAAGAAGACCGCAGAGCCCACCTCACTGACAAAAGGCAAAGGAGGAAAAACCCAACACCCAACCCCAACCAACCAATTTTCCCTTGCAACCGCTGCAATCGTGTCTGCCTGTCCCGCATCGGACTGGTCAGCCACAAACGAGCCTGCAGCTGACGTGGACTTTTTTACCCCCTCCATAAATCTTCGTCCGCGAAGCCAAGCCAAAGAAAAAAGAATCAAAAGAACACAGTGGGAGATGGTGCAAGAAAGAGATTTGCAATTAAAGGGTAATTTTTGTTCATCAAAGTAATGGCTATTGTCTGCAGTTAGGGTAACCTCATATCTTATCCATGTTCTTTGTAACATGAAAATATTTTGTGTTTATACTGGGAAAAATTGAGTTGTCTTTTTTCAAATCCTTGATCAGCTTATCTCCTTCATCAAATCATTCATTCATTAAAGGCGCTGTGTAAATGTTTGCATAAGTTGGTGAAAAATTCTCATTTCCACAATGGAAATGGGAAATATATTCTGTACATTTTTGGTATAAACATTTTTAAGTTAAACCATGCTAATTTGTGAAGTTTCATACCAGAAATTAAAACACAATCGGAACCATTCAATTCACCCAATTGCCTGTTTCCTACATCACCAAATTTGTGGTTTACTCTAACCTGTCAGATGCCGCATGTATGATTTTTGATTTCTTCACTGTTGTGCCTCCTGTCTAGTACATCTCAATCACATACATGAGCCCGCCCCAATGCATTAGCAGAAGGAAAGTGATGAGCCCCTTTGACTGTCTGCATGACCCCCTGATAATCCTGTTTCACAGACAGGCTCCCTGCTGAACTGAGCACAAAAGCTGCCACCATAGCTCTTTGGTTTTAGTCGATATTCTGACAGACTTGATCTAGAAAATTAGTATGCTTTGGTAGGGCATGATCAAAGCCATTTTTGACATTCTCACAATCAATACAAAAGCAAACAGAAGCATATTCTCAATGTGTTGGTTTTCTATGTCCACTGCTGCCGACCCAGTTTCGTTATCCATATAGCCATGGTTCTGAAATGTTTAAAGGAAACACGATTAAATATTTACATGTCTGTCAGGTCACTCATGCGTGCAGTATTCTTCTGGTGTTGAAAAAGATTTTTCTTTGCAGTCTGGAGTTGTTTCTGCAGGGATTATCAATATTAAATCTGCCTTATGTAAAATATATCACTCACCGTGGCAACTTATAATATTCCAGTTTGTTCCAAGGAATTGCTGGGTTTATGGTTGCCAATGGAATGGATACAAGGCACAATCACTTATTTTCTGAATAGTTTCTAATGCATTGAACATTATGAAGCTGATCATACATAACGTCCTGAATCCACCACCAGCCCCACAACTAACCCTCTCCTCCCACCTTCATCACCTGCCTCTCCTACCATCTTCTTACATCCATATTCTAATTTCATTCTTGTTCTAGCTCAAAAGTACAAAGGTTTTTTTTTTATCGTGTGTCATTAATGTTGCCTGAGATAGGTTCACTGCCTGGCAGAGTCCAGAAATGGCATGTAGAGAGCATGGTTGGTGAACTTTGGGTGATGGAGTGTAAGGGGCATTGGTAGTGTAGATGTAAGTGTTTACTGTTACATCCTCGGCCAATAGCCATAAAGATTATGACTGAAGATGGACTTCAGAAGGTTTTAAGATCCTTAGATGAGTTCAATATAAAGACTTAGTAACAAATTTAAAAAGGACTGCAAGGAAATTGCCCAAAAAAACATTTAAAGAAATTTACTTCAATTTGAGGCTATGTTGCCTGTAATTTGTCTTAATACAATTCTAATAACAGGTCATTGCTGGGAATATTCCCCCTAACACCGATAGATATCCAAAGAAGTTCTGATTATGAACTACACTATTCTTTGATAGCCCACTCCAGATGCAAGTAATCTGATTATTTTTCAATTAAAGCTTGACTCATAACAGATTAATTTCAATTCTCACCTCATTTCTCAATCTCCACAGGTTCCCACTACCCCACTCATTTTTCTGACAAGACCATTTATGTCCCACTAACCCCATCCCCCAGTCTGTTTATTCCCTTCGACATCTGACAACACCTCCACCCAGTCACTACCTCCCCCTCCCCCATCATAATAAAATGAACATAAATGAAATCAGATTAAAAAAGAAAAATAGTAAGGAAGACGCTTAAAAGATAAATGGAAACCAAAGCAGAAAAGTTTTCTAAAAAGGTTGAAAAATTGCATTTTATTGTTCTCCAGATGTTCTGAAATGTTTTTGGAAAGCAGTCGCATGAAGAAATATGAGAATTAATTTGCACAAAGCCATGAATGCAATAACAACTACAGTTTTGTTGCTGTTGATTGACCTGGACATGAGAAGGTCTCTAGGATCTTTTATGTCTGCATAAAAGAATGGACTTTAGCTCAGTTTAATGCCTTCTCTGAAGATGCAAATCAGTATCATTTCCTGTTATAGCTCTTATCAGGACAGCGTGACATGATCTTTGACAGGAACTATTTGGTTACTCCAGCCCCATTTTTACAGCCTTCGAAATTATCTTAAACAAATCTGAACATAACTGCACAGGGTAAGCATTCAGTTCCACAGATGTCAGAGGAAGATCCACAGACAGTTTATAAAAACAGCATTAAGTAATCAGATAACCACTACCAGCCTTGCCCCCAGAAACTCAATCCTGATATATTTAGCATGCTACATGATATTCAGCATTTATGAAACTCTATAATTATTGTGAGATCCATCAGTAAGCAAAATTAAAAACTGGGGAAATAATTCCTACTATTTAACACACCATATGGAATACAGAACACTGTCGTTTGCAATGATACTGAACAGAAACAATACAATGTCATAGAACTGATGTCTGGTGTAGAATCAAATTTGTATTTGTACTTTTAGAGCAGGGGTCTCCAAAGTGGTCAATGTTGACCCTGGGGGTCAATGGGACAATCCAAGTGGTCAATAAATGCCAGGAGTCGAAAGGAGATCAATAATCATTTGGGTGTGGGGTCAATTGAACTTTTGTGGTCGAAAGCAGGGGCAAATCTACACCAAATAGCATCTATGGCAGGGGTGGCCAACCTCTTGAGAGATCTGGCCTTGGTGGCCACCATGTTATATTTGGCTTCGGCCTTTTAATAAGTTGAGAGTGAATGGGAGGAAGAGGAAGGATGGACAGAGTGGAGAAGAGGTTCTTTTTTATGTCAGGGGCTTTGGCTGGGGGTGGGGCCTGGTCTCAATCCCCCGTGTAGCCAGTGCTGCCACCTTCCGACATACAAAGCATGTCACCGGGGGTGTAGGAGGCAGAGGAATTCCATGACTGGGGGGGTCGATGAGGCATTAAGGGTGTCAATGATCTAAAGGTTTTGGGCACCCCTGTTATAGAGCTATGTCCATTATACATATCAAGGCATTTGAGGAGTCTGACAAGATAGTTCTGGAGGATAAAGTGTGGGCACATAGGATCCAAAGTCATCTGGCACATAGGATCCAAGACTGGCTTTGTAAGAGTGGAAGGGTAATTTTCTGATTAGATGCATGTAATCAATGCCAGAGGGCTTGGTGCTGATAATTTTGTTGTTTGTAATACATAAATAAACAGTGAGTATGAATATTGGAGGAATATGTGGATGGCACAAGTGTTAGTGGTGTTTTGGATAGTGGGGAAACTTGTCCAAGACTATAGCAGGATATGGATCAAATGGAAAGTTGAGTGGAGGATTGGCAGGTGGCATTTAATCCTGAAAAGTCAAATAAGGGCGGGCCATAGGGTGTTAAGGAATCTTGAAGAACAGAGGGGCCAAGGGTTCAATTCCATTGTTTCCAGAAAGTAGCAAATGGAATAGTGAAGCAGGCATATTGCAGCCTTACCTTTGGAGATTAGGGTATAGATTATTAAAGTTAGGATGTTATGTTCAACTTTACAAAACACTAGCTAGAACCCACTTAGAGATTTGGACACAGTTCTGTCATCTGGCTATTGCAAGGATATACTTGTACTGGAGAGGGTGCAGATGTTTCCTGGTTTGCAGGACTTTAGCTAAGGGGAAGGATTGGATAAGTCAGTGTTTGTTTTTTCTTGGACAAAGAATGATAAAGAATGACCTGATGGAGGTATATAAAATTATAATATACATAGATAGAGTAAAATTAGATTTATTACATTTATTTATTTACTGAAATACAATGAAATGCTTTATTTTGAATATGAGCAAACAGTCACCACACTCCAGTGTCATCTTTCCAAAAAAAGCAAAGATAAAAGGATAGAAAAGAAATTCCCTTTGAAGATAGAGAGTGGTCAAGAATCTTTCTCTGTTTCTGCCTCTGTACCTGTAACCATTGTACCAAGCAGCCATTATCACTGGAATAGCCATCACTGCAAGTTCCCACTGCTCCTCGGCATTGTCCAGTGGCAGGGGGCCAGTGGGCTCTGAGCCTGACCTTCAGCACCTGTACACAGCTGCCTGCTCTTCATTGCACCTCCTCAACCCCTGGTTATAATTCCTCAAGGCCTGTCATGAGGAGTTTGGCAGCTGAGCTGAGCTGGAGCCCATGTAATGCACACACCTTCGCTCAGCAGAGTTTGGCCACCAGTGCTCCATACCAGCCCAGCAGGACTGACTGAAACTGCCAGCAGTAGCAAAGATATCCAGCATCCTTTCACCATCATAAACATATCAGAGAGGGCATTGGGTTAATGCGATAGGAAGGTTTTTAATGTGCATCATCAGGGAACATCTTTACAATGCAGGAAGAGGATAAGGTAAGGAACACAAAAATCTGATGCATATAGATGTTAATTATCTGCTGTGCATTGTATATGTATGCATGTGCACCATCGTCTAGAGAAATGTTGTTTTGTCTGTTGTTGTCAGACGATAATAAACCTGAACTTGAACATGGTACATAGTACATAGAATCAAGCCCACAATCTCATTTGCTGTTTTTTATGAATGACCACTGTCAAGAAAAAAGCAGCATCATGACCAAAAAAAATCATGTGCCAGCATTCCATGATGTGATTTGTCACAGACTTTTGTCCTGGATTGCTGGCTGATGGCAAATGATAGATGGTTGAAATAATGTTAAGCCAGTTGTTCAAGTAAATGATTCTGCTTTAATGGAGTCTTTCACTGGCTGAATAATCCTGCCTTGTGTTACCATTCCTTTACGATTTTTTAAAACTGAATGTTAAAAGAATGAAAGAGAGAAGTATTGAATCTCAGCTGGTTCCACAGCTGGGAGAGCCATAAACAGATGGCCCAGATGCACATGGAGAAGCAAGGTTGCTTAGGGATGCAGGTGGGAGATGGACTGCAAATGGCTCCTTGGGCTGTAATATCTAATAAAAAAAAGTTTCAAAGGTAGAACTAAATATAATGTTGCTGTGCTACTTCGAGACTTCTGCCTTGTTCCCTGAAAATGGGGAAATGTTATGTTTCCTCTGTTTACTGGATTCATGAGGCTGGCTCCAGAGGGCAAAGGGGTAGGAGAGACAGCTGGAGTGAAGGTGTATTTGTGCAGTGGCCAATTTCTCATTTTCTAATAAACAGGAGGGATAAAATAGGGGCTCAGAAGGCTGTAGATGCTGACATGTTGACATGTCAGGCCTCAATCCTTTATCAAGTGTTCACCACTGATGCTGTTCAAACCACTGAGTTTCCCCCAGCAGATTGTTTTTATGCTTATGGTAAAATGGGTGATTATTATCCTGATAATAATATCCTGATAATAATCCAAAGAAGAGGTACAAGGACTGCCTAAAGAAATCTCTTGGTGCCTGCCACATTGACCACCGCCAGTGGACTGATATCGCCTCAAACCGTGCATCTTGGCGCCTCACAGTTCGGCGGACAGCAACCTCCTTTGAAGAAGCCCGCAGAGCCCACTTCACTGACAAAAGGCAAAGGAGGAAAAACCCAACACCCAACCCCAACCCACCAATTTTCCCTTGCAACCGCTGCAACCGTGTCTGCCTGTCCCACATCGGACTTGTCAGCTACAAACGAGCCTGCAGCTGACGTGGACATTTACCCCCTCCATAAATCTTCGTCCGCGAAGCCAAGCCAAAGAAGAAAGAAGAACACATGACAGTAAACAATTCAACAGGCCAAATCATGAGCATCTATTCAAAGTACAGCAAGTAGTGCAAGAATGAAAACACAAGGGCAGGGAACAATGTTACAATCAACCAAAAGTGCAGGGATAGAGTTAAAAGTTAAAAATACAGTTAAACAAGAAACCCTGAATAAAAAGATTGGGGGTAGGCAGGTGGAGAGAGCAAGACAAGGAGCAAAGGCAAACAGGTAAGAAGTCATAGGTGGATACTGGTGAGAGGGTGGAAGAGAAGAAAGCTGAGAAGTAAGGGGGGGAGGGAGTAACCCTCGGATAGGAGTGGGAAGGGAAGAGGTTAGAGAGCTGCGTGAAAGGAGATAGAGGGATTGGGAAAGCAAGAGTTGGCGAGGGATGTAACACCAATTGGAGAAATAAACTATTGGTTGCTTCACAAGACAGAGGGAGGCAAAGCTGGAGATGATGGGGGGGTGGGGAGTTGTTTCGAGAGATTTTCCGCACGTCAGAGCTACTTGTAAGGAAGGACGATTAAATTAACGTCTATTTTCTTCTTTCATACTGTTTGCTCCATAGTCTTGTAAACGGTGGGTTGAAATGCATACATTTCTTGTTACATTGCAATTGAATGCAGTTGAATTGTTTACTATCTCATGTACCAGGATACAGTGAAAAACTTTGCTTGGCTTGCTATCCAAGCAACCAAAGCATACTTCAGTACAATAGGTAGTGTAAAATAACACAAAAATGCATTATCTTATAAAAACAGGACCAGGTGTATGCCATTTGCCCCAATAAGCCTGTTCCACCATTCAACACAATCTTGGCCATTCCTGTTTCAATCTCATATTTCTGTTCTTTCAAAAAAAAAGACTTAATGCCTTTTGAACCTACATATCTGTCCATTTACCTACCCCCCCCCCCCACCCCCCCACCACCACCACCACCCCTGCCCCTTGCTTATATTCAATAGTTTTGTCTCCAGGTAAATTCCACAGGTTCTTTGCCATCTGAGCAACAAAACTTTACCTTTTGTTCCAATTTTTTCTCTCTCCTTTTGATGCTGAAATATTTAAAATGAAGGACACTCATTATTGATCTTGCATACATACAGATAGTGCACCAAAACTGATATAGGGAATTGCTTCAAAAGAGTCTTTTGGCAATAAAATACATGAAAAATGGATAATAGTAATCAAAGTGGGTAAACTTCATAAACAATGAGAAATTTTAGCATCGTCATTTTTTGTGTTCCTTTAAACTTGTGTGTTTGTGTGATTCTTTTAGAAAAAACCAACAGTGAAAAATTGGATCATAACACACAAGTGTAATTTGGTGATTTATTAGATGTTTTACGGGGAGGACAGAGAATAAAATGCTGAATTTATATCAGATATTGATTTGATGTCACCAGAGCTTTATTCCATTTTGGCAAGGATATTTTTTTTTAAATTGAAAAGAAAGCCATTGAAATAGGCATCAGAAGTAACTTTGTAGAGGAATTTTATTATACTTTTTTCTCAATTCTAGAAATATTAAAAGACTTTCTTAATCATGGAAAATTTAGAAAAATGCAAACTATTTACTGATGATTAGATAATAAAAGCAACCACATAGATTTAAAAATATCACTGGAAGAATAAAGGCAGAAGCTCAATACTTACTTAAGCAAGGTTGATACAGTTCCAATAAATATAAATTGAGAATATTATCATCAATTATTTCTTTTTTAATGCTAAGTGCTTGAAAAACAAGAATGGAATAGAATGTGAGAAATTTGATTTAGAACAGTTAGATTGGTGAATGTTTGAAAAGCTATAATGGTGAAAAATGTCAGAAGTTAAATGTCTCCCTCTGTGTTGTAATGTTTATGATTTAATAATTACATATCTATGGGCAATGGAAACAGATTCATTGAGTCATTTCAGCTCAGAAACAGTCCCTTCAGCCCAACTTTCCCATGCAACCAAAATGCCCCACCTGTCTGCATTTGGCCCATATCCCTCTAAACCTATCCAATCTTATAACCTTCTATATGATATTTTAAAATTTGTGAAAATGAAATGGAAGGAATATTTCTCAAATGTTTGCTCATTTTTCTTGTGATATAAAGGAAGACATTTGGCTGATTGCATCTATGACAGATCCTAGAGCAATTCTCTCAATCCCTTTTACCCACTTAATTCCTTGCTACCTATTCTTTCTCTCATGACCACCAATTTGTCTGATTCTACCACCATCCACTTGCACTGGAGGCAATTTTTAAAGGCCACTTAATATGCCACCCAGAACATCATAGGGATGTGGGAAGAACCCGGAGAACATGCATGAACAAGAACATGCATACGCCAATCATTGAACATTGGATGTCAGAATCAAACCAATATTTCTGGAACTGTGTCAATATCCCTGAAGACCTATCCTGGGACCATCATGTTGATGCAATCATGAAGAAAGGACACCAGTAGATATATTTTGTTAGGACAGGAGAATGAGGAAATTTGGTATGTTACCAATGATTCTTGCAAATTTCTACAGGTATACCATATAGAGAATACTGACTGGTTGCATTAATGTCTGATATGGAAGTGAAAATGCACAGGACAGGAAAAGACAACAGTGGTTTGTAAATAGGCTAGCAAAATCATGGACATTGGTCTTCATTCCATTACAGATATCTTTAAGAGGCAATGCTTCAACAAATCAGCTTCTATCACCAAGGACCCTCACCACCCAGGCCATACTCTTTCTCACTGCTGCCATCAGGAAGTAGGTACAGAATCTTGAACACAAACTCAACATTACAAAAACACTTTCTTCCCCTTCACCATCAGATTGATCAGTGGTCAATGAAGCTATGGAAACTACCTCACTTTTTCTCTTTTTTTGCACTAGATAATTTTAAAAAATTTGTATTTACAGAATTGTAATTTATAATAATTTTGCACCTTGTTCTGTATACTGTAAAGGTTGAAACCTTGTGTTTTTGCTTCTTAGTTAATTAGTCAATTAGTTAATTAGTTAATACTATAAGAAAAGTATTGTTTGTAGTGTTACCATAGTGACTATGATGTAATATGTCATAATATCCGAGTGGGATGAGGTCCTGGAAAAGGATTATGTGGAATTAGGTAGGAAGTTAAAAAACAGGACCTCCAAGGTAGTAATCTCTGGATTGCTGCTGGTGCCACGTGCTAGTGAGGGTAGAAATAGGAGGATGTGGAGGATGAATGTGTGGCTAAAGAGATGGTGCAGGGAGCAAGGGATAAGATTTCTGGATCATTGGGATCTCTTCTGGGGAAGGTCGGACCTGTACAAGAGGGACGGACTCCACTTGAATTGGAGGGGGACTAATGTGCTGGCAAGCAGATTTGCTAGAGCTGTGGGGGAAGGTTTAAACTAGTTTGGCAGGGGGGAGGGGAACAGAGTGTGAGAGGAGTGTCAAGGGAGCATGGCCACCTAGATAGGAATAATAACGATACAAAGGTAGGATGGAGATTAGCGTAAAAGGTAGAAAAGAGAATATAGGTGAGGGTCATTCTCTGAAATGCATATATTTTAATGCAAGAAGCATAGTGAACAAGGTAGATGAGCTTAGAGCATGGAGAGATACTTGGGGTCATGATATTGTGGCAATTAGTGAGGCCTGGCTACAGGAGGAGCAGGACTGGCAACTTAATATTCCAGGATACATTTGTTTTAGATGTGGTAGATCAGGGGGTAAAAAAGGGGGAGGAGTTGCTCTGCTTGTTAAGGAGGACAGTGGCAGGATGGTCTGGAGGGATCGTCCAGTGAGGCTGTTTGGGTGAAATTGAGGGGTGAAGGAGGCATGAGGGTCCTAATAGGGGTGTATTACAGACCACCAAATGGGCGAAGAAAATTAGAGGAACAAATTTGTAGGGAGATAACGTATATGTGTGAGAATCATAAGGTAGTGATCATGGGAGATTTTAACTTCCCTCACATTGATTGGGATACCCATACAGTTAGAGGGCTGGATGGGCTAGAGTTCATTAAATGTGTTCAAGATTGTTTTCTAAATCAATTAGTAGAAGAACCGACTCGGGACGGTGTAAGACGGGATGAGCTAGGTCAGGTATTGGACATTAATGTTGGAGAACAAATTGGGTCTAGTGATCATAACTCTGTTAGTTTTAAGATAGTTTTAGGGAGGAGCAAGGAGGGGCCTAAAGTTGAGGATTGGAGAAGAGCAAATTTGGAAGGAATAAGAAGGGATTTGGGGATCATTTAGTGGGACAGAATATTTTCAGATAAGGATGTAAATGAAAAATGGAGGATATTCAAAAAAGAAATTTTGAGGGTACAGAGTAGATATATCCCAGTGAGGATCAAAGGAAAGGCTGGAAGTCATAGGGAGGCTTGGTTTTCGAGGAATATTGGAAATTTGGTCAGGAGGAGGTGTAAAAGAGGTATAAAGAACAGGGAGCTGAGAATTTGAAGGAAGACTACAAGGAGTGTAGAAGGAATCTTAAGAAAGAAATTAGAAAGGCCAAAAAAATGCACGAAGAGGCTTTGGCAGACAGAGTAAAGATAAATCCAAAGGGTTTCTATAGGTATATTAAAAGTAAAAGATTAGTGAGGGATAAAATTGGACCCTTTGTAGATAGCGAGGGTAGGCTGAGTGAGAAGTCGGAGGAAATGGGGGAAATTTTGAATGATTTCTTTGCCTCGGAATTCACTAGGGAAAGAAAATGTTGAAGTAAAGAAAAATAGTGGGAAGCCATGAAGCATATAAGGATAACCGAGGAGGTAGTGATGGCTGTGTTGAAAAAGATAAAGGTGGATAAATCTCCGGGACCGGACAAAATATTCCCAAGGACACTCAGGAAGGCTTGTGGACAGATAGTGGGGCCATTAACAGAGATATTTAGGATGTCACTGGCCACGGGGGTAGTGCCAAAGGATTGGAGGGTGGCGCATGTGGTTCCGCTGTTTAAGAAAGGGTCCAAATGTAAACCTGGGAATTATAGGCCCGTGAGTCTGACATCTATGGTGGGCAAGTTGATGGAAAGTGTTCTGAGGGATGGTATTTACAAATATTTGGAGGTACAGGGATTGATAGGGAGTAATCAGCATGGTTTTGTCAGGGGTAGATCATGCTTGACAAACCTGATTGAAATTTTTGAAGGGGTTACAAAAAAGGTTGATGAAGGGAAAGCTGTGGATGTTGTCTATTTAGACGTTAGTAAAGCTTTTGACAAAGTTCCCCACAGGAAGTTAGGAAAAAAGGGCGATGCATTAGGTATAAATAAGGAGGTAGTGAAATGGATTCAGCAATGGTTGGATGGGAGGTGTCAGAGAGTAGTGGTAGAAAATTGTTTGTCCAATTGGAGGCCGGTGACTAGTGGAGTTCCTCAGGGATCGGTCCTGGGTCCACTATTGTTTGTTATATATATTAATGATCTGGAAGTAGGGGAGGAGAATTGGATAAGCAAGTTTGCGGATGATACAAAGATTGGTGGTGTTGTGGACAGTGAAGAAGATGACCATAGATTAAAAGGTGATTTAGGAAGGCTGGAGGTGTGGGCTGAGAAATGGCTGATGGAATTTAATACAGATAAGTGTAAGGTGTTACATTTTGGAAAGGCAAATCTAAATAGGTCATATGAATTAAATGGTAGGCTATTGAGATGTGCAGAGCAACAAAGGGATTTAGGAGTGATGGTAAATAGTACCCTCAAGGCTGAAACTCAGGTAGATGGTGTGGTGAAGAAGGCATTTGGAATGTTGGCCTTCATAAATCAGAGTATTGAATTCAAGCGTAGGGAGGTTATGATGAAATTTTACAAGGCATTGGTGAGGCCAAATTTGGAGTACTGTGTACAGTTTTGGTCACCAAATTATAGGAAAGATATAAACAAAATAGAGAGAGTGCAGAAAAGGTTAACGAGAATGTTGACAAGATTTCAAGGTTTGAGTTACAGGGAAAGGTTGTGCAGACTAGGGCTTTTTTCTCTGGAGCGTAGAAGATTGAGAGGGGAATTGATAGAGGTATTTAAGATTTTAAAAGGGACAGACAGAGTAAATGTGGATAGGCTTTTTCAATTAAGAGTGGGGGAGATTCAAACTAGAGGGCATGGTTTAAGATTGAAGGGGGAAAATATAAGGGGAACATGAAGAGAAATTTCTTTATGCAAAGAGTGGTAGGGATGTGGAATGAGCTTCCGGCAGATGTGATTGAGGTGGGATCATTGGTTATATTTAAGGAAAGACTGGATAGTTACATGGAGAGGAGAGGACTGGAGGGGTATGGACCGGGTGCTGGTCAGTGGGACTAGGAGGGTGGGATTTGTTACGGCATTGACTAGTAGGGCCGAACTGGCCTGTTCTGTGCTGTAAGTGGTTATATGGTTATATGGTTATATGGACCAAGAGCTTGCAGTTCATTCTTCGAAGAATTATGAAGGGGACATGAGTTCAAGATACTTTTCTTTGAATTCATCTTAATTCGTCTTGTGTTACCTTATTTCATCCATTTCTTCTTATATCTATTTAAGTTGAATATCGTTATTCTTTAAATATAGTTGAATGCTTTGTTTATTCATTATGAAAATCTCAATGCAAAGTTATGCAAAATATTTATCCATTTTATCAATGAATTAAACCTACATAAAGTTGTATCTACAAAGTTTGATTTATTTGATTGATAAGATAATAATTCAGAATATTGTCCCCATGTCTCTTTGAAGATGATACATTGTGAAATTGGGAAACATGAACTTGGAAAATGTTGTCTATACTTTGATTCAAAGAAAAGTTATAATTGTGAACTTTGGAAGAAATGCTCATATAAATTTTTCTGAATGAACTCAACTTGATTTAAAAGAAGCATTTAAGCTTTAACAAGAAGTCCAGTTTTCTGTTAGAATAACTGACAATTGTGCAATTTAAACTGAATCAAACCTTGAAAGACACCTGTGATCTTGGGAAGATAAGGTAGAGCACTGGTTTGCAGAATCTGGCAGGAAACCCAGATTCTATAAACACCTGATATGCCAGCTTGTGTGAAGTACCACAGATTCAAGACCATTTAGCTGGAGAAATCCTCTTAAAGGGACCAAGCAAGATACAAATTTGATTACAGTTCCAGGAACCAGGATAAGCAAGGAGAAGACAGGCTTCAGTGTGAAGAACACAAGATGATAAGAAGAAGTCTCATCAGGCTAAAGACCTTGAGCAAACAGCTTCTCTTAAAGAACTGTAATTGGAGCCAGCCACTATAGAAGAAGCGGATTCAACTACCAAGCAAAGAGAGGACACAATCAAGGCACTGCAGGCCTCATTAGCTGACTTAAAGGTTAGTGGAACTGAAACAGATGAATGTACTTTGCAAAGCCCCACTGGTGCTGTACCGAGCAAAATGCTGAAGATAGAGACTCAATCAGCGATATCTGAAAGTTCAGGTGTGAATCCTGATGATAGTATTTCCAAGGTTAAAAACACAGGAAGATCTTCAAAGTCATCTAGAGCCTGTACAGCTTCATGTGCTTCAAGGATAACAGCTATACATGCTAAGGAGCAAGCAGACTTGGCTACTACCTGTACCCAACTTTGGTGGTTGGAGAAAAGACGTGCTTTAGAAGATATGGAACCTGAAATGAAGAATCAACAACTGAAATTACGAATGGTTAATGAAGAACAAAAAAGATTATTGAAGAGAGAGAGGAAAAGACTAGTGCTTGAGGAACAATATGCAATGAAAATGGCCAAACTAAAAGCATTAGCTCAGGCTTCTGCAAGATCCATCAGTCAAAGTGAAATACCCAAGGGGCTTGCACCTAACATTCCAGCAGGTCAATGGGTGCCGCAGCCACAAGAAACGAGTCTACTCAAGCAAGGAGCCACGGGTGGTGCAACTCAAATGACAATGACCAACCCTGTGGAAAGAGCTAGCAACATTCAATCTCCGAACGCACAATATATGAATCTTCCAGAAAGGGGATTATTTCAAAAAAGTTCAACCATGCGAGTTGATCATACTCAACCATTGATGTAACTTCGTGTTGCTGAAGAACCAATGACAAGTTAAGGATCTCCACCAATGCCATCACTTACAAATCAAGGTCCTACCCCTATAACACCACATCAAGTTTTGTATGTTCCACTCATAAAAAGACAACCAGTCACAAGCCATGATGGACAAGATGATAGATTATCACTCATAGCAAAACAAAATGAAATTTCTGCTAGTAACAAGGTTCATATGGTTTACTTAAGAAGGAAATTCCAGTTTTTAATGGATATCCATTACAATATCTGACGTTCATGAAATCACTTTACCATCACATTGAAAGTGATGCTAAAAATGCTAAAGTTCATCTGTATTACCTGGAACAGTATTCTGGAGGACACCCAAAGGAGTTCCTCAAAAGTTGCCAAAATATGAATCCATTACAAGGATTTAAAAGGGCAAAAAAATTATTGCATCGTCATTATGGAGATGACACAAAATCACAAGGCCCACATAGACAAGATTCTTTCTTGCTCAGCAATAAAATCAGAGGACACAATGGCTTTTCAAGAATAAGCATTCTTTCTGAGAGGATATAGTAATGCAATGAGGAGTTGTGTATATTTGCAAGGGCTGAATTTGCTTTGCTAATTTGTCGATTATTGTTAATAATTTACCCTATAAGTTGAGGGGCTTATGGAGAACCAAGGTTGCGGAGCTTAGGAGCTTTCTGGAAGGGACACCACTTCTGAGGATGTTGTACAATTCTTAGAATGGCATGTGCATATTAGCATTGTACCAGTATTTGGAAATATTAAGGATAACTCAATAGTTCCTAAAGAGGTAAAGAAGTCTAAAGAATCATCTCAACAGAAACCAAGGGGAAGTACCTTTGTTACTGCTGTATCAGATACAAGTACAAGAAAGAACACAGAAACAATGGAAAAAGAAGATCAGACTGTTCAGGGAAGCTGTTTATATTTCAAATATGAGCATGCTTTAGAAAAACGTTCACGATTTAGAGAAAAAGTCATATGATAAGAAATTAATTTTTTAAAGAAGAATGGAATATGTTTTGGTTTCTTGTGTAAAGGACACATCAATAAAACTAGTAATAAGCGACTCAGTTGTGATATATGTAGTTTAAAGCATCCCAAGTTACTGCATGCTCAATAAAGTAAAATTGAGAAAGAAGTCAAACAATCTGAATCCAAGACTAAAGGCACAGTCTTAAAGAATGCCTCAGCTTTGATTCAGACAAACAGTGGGGCAGGAGGAGTCACATGATGGAGTAGTGGCCGGGAGGAGAATACCAGCCCTCTCCAGAAAATAAGAAAAAAAGCAAAGAAAAAGCAAAGCCCCAGACACACAAATCACAACAAATAAAAAATAAAGGTATAGAGAAAATGGCACCTAAGAAAGAAAAACCAAAAACAATGGGAAGAAAAGAAGAAGGAAAGATGCCGGAAGAGAAAGGTGAAGGCCTTACCTGCACTAAAAAGTAGGGATCCACCGTGGAAAGAGGAGCCCGCTCCCCAAGGTGAGTGGAGACCCTGCAGGGTTGCGACCCACTGATCGCGGGACTTCAAAAATGGCTCACTGAGCCAAACAGAGGTGCGCAGCTATGCATGTGCGAGGAATCATGCATGCGCGATGTGCACGACAAGGAGAACACCAATGGGAGGGGGGACCACGAACAGCTGAGAGATACCCGACAGCAGGGCTCCCAGCTGGAAGATAAAGAAAGCAACAGGAAAGGGAGGGGTGAGAAAGAAAAAGGAAGCAAGAGACACAACAGATAACCAGCCCAGAAGAAGAGGAACAACATCAAGAAATCATGGGAAAAAAAAACCAACAAACTGAGATAAGCAACTCAACAAGAAAGTCAAAAGAGACACAGATAAAAGGAAAAGTAATAGAAGACACAAACCCAAGAACAGACACAGAAGAAGAAGAAGAAGAAGAAGAAGAAGACCAAGTTCTGCACAGAGGAATAGGAGGTAAAATAAATGGACAGTATGTAGATTAAAAAAAAATTATTGAACAAATGAAAGCATTAAAAGAATGGTTGACACTAGAATTTAGTGAAATGAAAAGAAAAATGAAAAAGTACAGAAGAAAAAGTGAGTAGAATAGAGCTGGACATAACAGATGTAGGGAAAAGATTAGAAAAAGTGGAAGAACGAGAAATGGCTGTAGAAATGGAAGTGAACAACTTTAAAAAAAATTGGAAGAAAGTTTCAAAAAAGTTAAAGAAACACAAGAGTTGTTAGCTCAGAAGATGGATATAATGGAAAACTAGAGTAGGCAAAACAATATAAAGATAGTGGGCCTTAAGGAAGATGAAGAAGGCAAAGATATGAAAGAATTTATAAAAGAATGGATCCCAAAAGTCCTGGGAATGCCAGAAATGCAGGAAGGAATGGAAATAGAAAGGGTACACAGAACATTAACCCCGAAACCACAGTCACAACAAAAACCAAGATCCGTTTTAGTAAAATTTCTGAGATACGCAACAAGAGAAAATATATTGGCGAAGGCAATGAATAAAATTAGAGAAGACAAGAAACCACTGGAATGCAAAGGTCAAAAAATTTTTCTATCCAGACATAAGTTTTGAGCTCCTAAAGAAGTGGAAAATCAATCCTATGGAAAAAAGGCTATAAATTTATGTTAAGATATCCAGCGGTGTTTAAAATAGTTATCCCGGGGCAGCAAAACAGACTGTTCTCAGATCTGGAGAAAGCACGAGAATTTGCAGAATGCTTGCAAGACACAAAGAGAGATGAAGGGATGTAACAAGAACAAAGAATGATGAACAACTACATAAAAAATGTAAAAATAATGTACAAGTAAGAACTAAAAGAGGGAAGAAAAGGGAAGTAAGGGAGAAGGGGAGAAAAGAGAAAGAGGAGGTGTTAAAAAAATAAGAAAAAGAAAAAGAGAAGAAAAGAGGGGGAGTTTTGTTGTAATGTGAAGATAAAAGTCTTTTTTGGAGGGGGCTGGGTGGGAGAGAATAACAGTCACTGCAAAATCAGTTGACACTTGTAAATGAGTTTGCAGTCCGAATGGAGAAGGGAGTTGTGGTTGCCCGTCAAGGGATGAGGGATGACTCAGAAAGGGGGAGGTGGGGGACATTTGGGGTTAAGGGAATTTTAGATGTGGGAATGGTTGAAATATTTTATGATTTAGAAGTGTTGTCATACAGTGCGTTCAAAAGAAGAAAACTGAGAAATAAAAATGGGGAAAGGGGAAAGGAGGTGGTGAGGAAGTGGAAATGAGATGTAAACAGAGTATGAGATGGCCATGTTGAACTATATAACTATAAATATTAATGGAATACATAACCAAATCAAAAGGAAGAGGCTATTAAATTTACTGAAAAAAGAAAAAAATAAATATAGCATTCGTGCAGGAAATGCATCTAACTGAAGTGGAACACAAGAAATTAAGGAGAGACTGGGTTGGGCACGTAACGGCAGCATCATATAACTCAAAAGCCAGAGGTGTAGCTATATTAATCAATGAAAATGTACCAATCAAAGTAGAGGAGGAAATAATAGATCCAGCAGGGAGATATGTAATGATAAAGTGTCAGATATATTCAGAATTCTGGAATTTGATCAATATATATGCACCTAATGAAGAGGATCAAAAATTTATGCAAGATATTATATGCAGGGGAAAATATTGATAGGAGGGGACTTTAACGTTAATTTGGATTCAAAGATGGATAAAACTGGGCAAAAGACTAGCAGAAAGAACAAATTAGCTAAATTTATGGTTAAATCAATGCAGGAAATGCAATTTTTGGATATATGGAGGAGACAACACCCAAAGAGGAAGGAATACTCATATTATTCGAGTAGACATAAAACATACTCAAGGATTGACCTGTACCCGTTTTCAGCCCATATCCAAGGGACAGTTAGGAAAATGGAATATAAAGCTAGATTGTTATCTGATCACTCACCCTTGTTATTAGCAATATAACTGGAGGACATCCCACCAAGAACATATAGATGGAGATTAAACTCAATGCTACTTAAAAGACAGGATTTTAGAGAATTTATTGAACAGAAAATTAAAATGTATTTTGAAATAAATACAGAATCAGTGAAAGACAAATTTATATTATGGGATGCAATGAAAGCCTTCATTAGAGGGCAGATAATAAGTTATGTAACTAAGATGGAAAAGGACTACAATCGGGAAATAGAACAGGTGGAAAGGGAAATAGTAAGTACAGAAAAAGAACTAGCAACAAGGGAAGATACAACAAAAAGAAGAGAATTGGAGGACAAAAAAATAAAGTACGAAACATTACAAACGTATAACGTGGAGAAGAATATAATGAAACTGAAGCAGATTTATTACGAGCTAGGAGAAAAAAACCCATAAAATACTAGCCTGGCAACTTAAAACAGAACAAGCTAAAAGAACTGTATTGGCATCAAGGAAAAAGGACAAATAAATTACATATAACCCAACAGAGATCAATGAAAACTTTAAGGAATTCTATGAGCAATTATACCGAACTGAGAACGAAGGGAAAGAAGACAAAATAGATGAGTTTCTAGCTAAAATTGAACTACCAAAATTGCAAGAAGAGGAGCAAAACAAATTAATAAAACCATTTGAAATAGAGGAGATACAAGATATATTAAAAAAGCTACTGAACAATAAAATACCTGGGGAGGATGGACTCCCAATAGAATTCTATAAAACATTTAAAGAGTTACTAATTCCTCCTCTCCTGGAAGTAATAAACCTGATAGAAAAACACAAAACTTGCCAGATTCATGTAAAAAAGGAATAATTACAGTAATACCAAAGACGGGGAATGATCCACTAACACCAATAGACCAATATCTCTACTTAACACAGATTAAAAGATAATAGCAAAACTATTAGCACACAGATTGGCCGACTGTGTACCAAAAATAGTAAAACTAGATCAAATTGGATTTATTAAGAAAAGACGAACAACGGATTAACTTAATCTATGCAGTACAAGAAAATAAGACGCCAACAGTGGCTGTTGCTTTAGATGCAAAAAAAGCCTTTGACAGGGTAGAATGGAATTATTTATTCAAAGTATTACAGAAGTTCAACCTACCGGAGAAATATATTAATTGGATTAAAACATTATATAAGGTTCCAATGGCGAAGGTGACAGTAAATGGATATATATTAAACCAATTTAAATTAAGCAGGTCAACTAGGCAGGGATGTCCACTGTCTCCCTCACTGTTTGCTTCAGCAATAGAAACTTTGGCAGAACTGATAAGAACAGAAAATAAAATAAAAGGGATAAAAAATAATAGAGAGGGAATATAAAATCAGTCTATTTGCAGATGACATCATAGTATACTCAACAGAACCAGAATTATCAATAAAAGAATTACTTTAGAAATTGAAGGAACATGGAGAAATATCGGGGTAAAAGATCAATGCAAATAAAAGTGAAGTGATGCCAATGAATAATGCGGATTTCACAAAGTTTAAAAAAGAATCACCATTTAAATGGCAAACACAAGCAATCCGATACCTAGATATTAGATGAGATAATAATCTAAGCCATCTATACAAATTAAATTATCAGCCATTAATGAAGAAACTACAAGATGACTTAGAACATTGGAAAGATTTACCACTAACACTGATAGGAAGGGTAAATTGCATTAAAATGAATATCTTCCCAAGGATACAATACCTTTCAATCGTTACCAATTCCCTTAACAGAGAAATTCTTCAATGAGCTAAAGAAAACAATAAGGAAATTCTTATGGAAAGGGGTGAAACTGATGATAGCGCTCGATAAATTAACAGAATGGTACAAACAATTTGGTTTGCACCTACCAAACTATCAAATTGCTATAGAGCAACACAATTAAGATATCTATCAGATTTTTATCAAACAAGGGAAAAACCAGATTGGACCAGGATAGAGCTAGATAAAATAGGGGAGCAGGCACCTGAACATATATAAGTGAGGTGAAAAACTGGTGCAATATAGAAGTTCACCAGTACTGCACCATCTGCTCAACATTTGGAAGAAGATTCACGTAAAAATGAAAAAAACAAATTACCAACTACCAAAATTACTATTGACACAAAATCAACGAATCCCTTTCACAAAAGATAACCTTTCCTTTAGAGAATGGGAGAGAAAAGGGATTAAAATAATAGAAAATTGTTTTTTGGGAAATAATTTATTATCTTTTGAACAAATGAAGTACAAATATGGAATAACTCACGGTACAATGTTTACATACCACCAACTGAAAACCTACTTAAAGGACAAATTGGGAAGCAGACTGAGTTACCAGAAGGAAGCAGCTTTGAATATGTGATTACAGACACAATGATAATTAAAAGATTTATTACAAACATGTAGATCAAGCTGCAAGAGAAAGAAAATGATGAAATAAGCTGTAAACCCAAACAAAAGTGGGAACAAGATCTAAACATAAAGATAAAAAATGAAATATGGGAAAAGCTATGCTCCAGAACTACGAGAAATACAATAAACACGAGATTACCCATGATACAATATAATTGGTTACACAGTTAAATAAATGTGACCCAACAGTATCAGATAGTTGTTTTTGCTGTAAGAAGGAAACGGGAACAACAATACATGTAATTTGGGCATGTAAGAAAGTGGAAAAGTTTTGGGAAGATCTAAATCAGGTATTAAATAAAATCACAAAAGGCAACATACCAAAAAATCCAGAGATCTTTCTTCTAAGTAAATTAAGAAGCAACGAATTAGGCCTCGAACTGGATGAAGCACAAAAAAGATTTATTATGATAGCCTTAGCTGTAGCAAAAAGATGTATAATGTCAACTTGGAAATAAGAAGCGAGCCTGAGAGTACAGCAGTGGTACACAGAAATGAATAAACGTATTCCATTGGAAAAAATAGCATATAATTTAAAAAATAAAGTCACATTATTTGAACAAATTTGGGAACCGTACATGGAACACAACAGAGAGGGCCTACTGTGGACCTCCACCCACTAAAATGATAGAATGAGAAGACGACGAAATAAACTGACCCAGTGTGTAACAGTAGATGACACAATTTTCTTGTTTATTTTCATTGTGTGATGACAGCATTAGTTGCTGATTCCAAACGAAAATCAGCGGCAATACATTTTTAGGTTCATTGAGCTCGCAGCGGCGGCCCCGGCCCCGGCGAAGGGTAGGCGGCGGCGGCCCCGATCCGGGCAGGAGCAAGGGGGAGATGGCGGCCCCGGCCTCGGTCGAGTGAGGCAGGCGGAGGCCCCGATCCGGGCAGAGAGTGGGAGGCAGAGGCCCCAGTCCGGGCACAGGGAGAGCTGCGGCGGCCCCGGCCCCGGCGAAGGGTAGGCGGCAGCAGCCCCGATCCGTGCAGAGAGTGGGAGGCGGCGGCCCAAGTCCGGGCACAGAGAGAGCAGCGGCGGCCCCAGCCCCGGTCCAGGCGAAGGGTAGGCGGCGGCGGCCCCGATCCGGGCAGCAGCAAGGGGGAGATGGCGGCCCCGGCCTCGGTCGAGTGAGGCAGGCGGAGGCCCCGATCCGGGCAGAAAGTGGGAGGCGGAGGCCCCAGTCCGGGCACAGGGAGAGTTGCGGCGGCCCCGGCCCCGGTCCAGGCGAAGGGTAGGCGGCAGCAGCCCCGATCCGTGCAGAGAGTGGGAGGCGGCGGCCCCAGTCCGGGCACAGAGAGAGCAGCGGTGGCCCCGGCCCCGGTCCAGGCGAAGGGTAGGCGGCGGCGGCCCCGATCCGGGCAGCAGCAAGGGGGAGATGGCGGCCCCGGCCTCGGTCGAGTGAGGCAGGCGGAGGCCCCGATCCGTGCAGAGAGTGGGAGGCGGCGGCCCCAGTCCGGGCACAGAGAGAGCAGCGGCGGCCCTGGCCCCGGTCCAGGCGAAGGGTAGGCGGCGGCGGCCCCGATCCGGGCAGGAGCAAGGGGGAGACGGCGGCGCCGGCCTCGGTCGAGTGAGGCAGGCGGAGGCCCCGATCCGGGCAGAGAGTGGGAGGCGGAGGCCCCAGTCCGGGCACAGGGAGAGCTGCAGCGGCCCCGGCCCCGGCAAAGGGTAGGCGGCAGCAGCCCCGATCCGTGCAGAGAGTGGGAGGCGGCGGCCCCAGTCCGGGCACAGAGAGAGCAGCGGCGGCCCCGGCCCCGGTCCAGGCGAAGGGTAGGCGGCGGCGGCCCCAATCCGGGCAGGAGCAAGGGGGAGACGGCGGCGCTGGCCTCGGTCGAGTGAGGCAGGCGGAGGCCCCGATCCGGGTAGAGAGTGGGAGGCGGAGGCCCCAGTCCGGGCAGTAAGGACCGACCTAGGAGGGGAGGCAGACCCCTCCAGCCCGGGTAAGAAACCTGCATAGGAGAAGGCCACTCCGATATAAAACCTACGACCCAAGGACCTCGCTGCCACGTCCCAGCTTGCTTGGCCACGGCACACGAACCATGGGTGTAAAGGGTGGGGCCAGTACTGCGCACACTGCACTCCACCTAAAAGCTCCTTTGCGCAGGCCCGAGGACAGGTCCATATCCTCTCCCTCCACGTCCTCCCCCTCCACGTCCTCCCCCTCCACGTACTCCCCCACCACGTCCTCCCCCTCCACGTCCACCCCCTCCACGTCCTCCCCCTCAAAAGATGCTCACAAACTCAAGCTTGCATGCTGGAACATCAGAACCATGCTAGACAAGGCTGACAGCCACCGACCTGAACGTCGGTCTGCCCTCATTGCACATGAACTCCTCAGACTTGACATCGACATAGCCGCTCTCAGTGAAGTCTGCCTGGCAGATGTAGGCAGCCTCCAAGAACGCGGCGCAGGCTACACACTCTACTGGTCTGGAAAGCCCTCGGATGAACAACGCCTATCTGGTGTAGGCTTCATGGTCAAGAACTTCATTGCCTCCAAACTCGAAAACCTTCCGACAGGCCACTCGGACCGAATCATGTCCATGCGACTCCCCCTTCAAAACAAGCGTTGCATCACCCTCATCAGTGTCTATGCTCCAACCCTCCAGGCGGAACCAGCAGAAAAGGACAAGTTCTACACTGACCTGCGCAACCTCATCCAACGCACCCCTCAGCCGACAAGGTTGTCATCCTTGGCGACTTCAACGCTCGCGTCGGCAAAGACTCAGAAACCTGGCCAGGAATCCTGGGCAAGCATGGTGTCGGCAGTGCAACGACAATGGGCGCCACCTGTTGGAGCTCTGCGCAGAACAGCGGCTTGTCATTACAAACACCCTTTTTCAGCAGAGGGACAGCCTTAAGACTACCTGGATGCATCCCCGGTCCAAACACTGGAACCTTCTGGACTACATCCTGGTGCGAGAAAGTAACAAACGAGATGTGCTCCACACCAGGGTCATGCCCAGCGCGGAATGCCACACTGACCACTGGCTGGTTCGCTGCAAGTTCAACCTTCACTTCAAGCCAAAGCCCAGGAACAGTAAAGCCCCCAGAAAGAGGTTCAATGTTGGAAACCTGCAGTCAGACGAAGCGAGAGGAAACTTCCAGGGAAACCTCAAAGCAAAGCTCGACGATGCAACCCGCCTCACGGACCCGTCCCCTGAAACCCTCTGGGATCAGTTGAAGACTACCATACTGCAATCCACTGAAGAGGTACTGGGCTTCTCCTCCAGGAAAAATAAGGACTGGTTCGACGAAAACAGCCAGGAAATCCAGGAGCTGCTGGCAAAGAAGCGAGCTGCCCACCAGGCTCACCTTACAAAGCTGTCCTGTCCAGAGAAGAAACAAGCCTTCCGTCGCGCATGCAGCCATCTTCAGCGCAAACTCTGGGATATCCAAAATGAGTGGTGGACTAGCCTCGCCAAACGAACCCAGCTCAGCGCGGACATTGGCGACTTCAGGGGTTTCTACGATGCTCTAAAGGCTGTGTACGGCCCCTCACCACAAGTCCAAAGCCCGCTGCGCAGCTCAGACGGCAAAGTCCTCCTCAGCGACAAGATCTCCATCCTCAACCGATGGTCAGAACATTTCCAATCTCTTTTCAGTGCCAACTGCTCAGTCCAAGATTCCGCCCTGCTCCAGATCCCTCAACAGCCCCTAAGGCTAGAGCTGGATGAGGTCCTCACCCAGGATGAGACATATAAGGCAATCGAACAACTGAAAAGCGGCAAAGCAGCAGGTATGGATGGAATCCCCCCAGAGGTCTGGAAGGCTGGCGGCAAAACTCTGCATGCCAAACTGCATGAGTTTTTCAAGCTTTGTTTGGGACCAAGGAAAACTGCCTCAGGACCTTCGTGATGCCACCATCATCACCCTGTACAAAAACAAAGGTGAGAAATCAGACTGCTCAAACTACAGGGGAATCACGCTGCTCTCCATTGCAGGCAAAATCTTCGCTAGGATTCTACTAAATAGAATAATACCTAGTGTCGCCGAGAATATTCTCCCAGAATCACAGTGTGGCTTTCGCGCAAACAGAGGAACTACTGACATGGTCTTTGCCCTCAGACAGCTCCAAGAAAAGTGCAGAGAACAAAACAAAGGACTCTACATCACCTTTGTTGACCTCACCAAAGCCTTCGACACCGTGAGCAGGAAAGGGCTTTGGCAAATATTAGAGCGCATCGGATGTCCCCCAAAGTTCCTCAACATGATTATCCAACTGCACGAAAACCAACAAGGTCGGGTCAGATACAGCAATGAGCTCTCTGAACCCTTCTCCACTAACAATGGCGTGAAGCAAGGCAGTGTTCTCGCACCAACCCTCTTTTCAATCTTATTCAGCATGATGCTGAACCAAGCCATGAAAGACCTCAACAATGAAGACGCTGTTTACATCCGGTACTGCACGGATGGCAGTCTCTTCAATCTGAGGCACCTGCAAGCTCACACCAAGACACAAGAGAAACTTGTCCGTGAACTACTCTTTGCAGTCGATGCCACTTTAGTTGCCCATTCAGAGCCAGCTCTTCAGCGCTTGACGTCCTGCTTTGCGGAAACTGCCAAAATGTTTGGCCTGGAGGTCAGCCTGAAGAAAACTGAGGTCCTCCATCAGCCAGCTCCCCACCATGACTACCAGCCCCCCCCACATCTCCATTGGGCACACAAAACTCAAAACGGTCAACCAGTTTACCTATCTTGGCTGCACCATTTCATCAGATGCAAGGATCGACAATGAGATAGACAACAGACTCGCCAAGGCAAATAGCGCCTTTGGAAGACTACACAAAAGAGTCTGGAAAAACAACCAACTGAAAAACCTCACAAAGATAAGCGTATACAGAGCCGTTGTCATACCCACACTCCTGTTCGGCTCCGAATCATGGGTCCTCTACCGGCATCACCTACGGCTCCTAGAACGCTTCCACCAGCGTTGTCTCCGCTCCATCCTCAACATCCATTGGAGCGCTTTCATCCCTAACGTTGAAGTACTCGAAATGGCAGAGGTCGACAGCATTGAGTCCATGCTGCTGAAGATCCAGCTGCGCTGGGTGGGTCACGTCTCCAGAATGGAGGACCATCGCCTTCCCAAGATCGTGTTATATGGTGAGCTCTCCACTGGCCACCGTGACAGAGGTGCACCAAAGAAAAGGTACAAGGACTGCCTAAAGAAATCTCTTGGTGCCTGCCACATTGACCACCGCCAGTGGGCTGATATCGCCTCAAACCGTGCATCTTGGCGCCTCACAGGTTGGCGGGCAGCAACCTCCTTTGAAGAAGACCGCAGAGCCCACCTCACTGACAAAAGGCAAAGGAGGAAAAACCCAACACCCAACCCCAACCAACCAATTTTCCCCTGCATCCGCTGCAACCGTGTCTGCCTGTCCCGCATCGGACTTGTCAGCCACAAACAAGCCTGCAGCTGACGTGGACTTTTTACCCCCTCCATAAATCTTCGTCCGCGAAGCCAAGCCAAAGAAGATATTGTATATGTTAAACGTTTAATGGGTTTGGAGGGGTTGGGAAAGAGGGAGGGAAGGGAGGGGGGAGAAAAGTGGAGAAAATGACACTGTGTATATTCAAGAGGGAAATGTTTGTGTGTATTTTGATTAATGTGGTTCATAGTGTGAAAAAATTTAAAAAAATTTTAAAAAGACAAAGAGTGGGGCCAGTGATAAAGCTCTCTCAATAGTTTCTGGACAGGTTAAAGCTAAAAAAAGGTTTCATACAGAAGACCTACACATTTCTTTATCCAGGAAGTACCACATCATTTTGTACTGTTGAATTAATAAATAAACTTAATCTTCATGATTAAAAAAATCACAGATCACAGATCTTGTTGAAGACACTGATTAATATAGTTTCAGGTTTACAGATTGTTGGATTGAATAACAATGAATTTTGCAATCTTCCAAGTGTATATACACAGAAGACTATATCTGCGAATAAGGAGAATATTCCCTATCAGAATGATATCAAACAGTGGGATCATCTATAAGATATTTGATTACCCAAGATTGATGCTAAAATTGAAATGCTAATAGATTAGATGTACCAAAAGCTCTCAAACTTCTAAAAGTAATAAGGATACAAAATAACAGACCTTATGCTGTGGGAAAATTGCTTGGATGGACATTTGGGAGGAAAAATGAATAATGATCAGGGGTCGTCGAATGTAAATGTCATCAGAGTTTCAGTTGTCAAACTTAATGATCTATGGGACAACAGTTTAAAATTGATTTTTCTGAATGTCTCAAAGAGATTCAAGAACCTTCAAAGGAGGATAAACAGTTTTTGGATTTAGTTTCAAATTCTGTTACACATGTTGATGGTCTTTAATGTATAGCATTACCTTTAAAGAAAAAATATTTTTTTTTATGCCAGACAATAAAATAATTGCAGAACAGCGAATGTTGAATTTGAAGAGAAAATTCAAGAGAAATTCTTCCTTTCATTTGGACATGATAACCAAGGGTTATGTAGAAAAGGGTATCTGAAAATGGTATTTACCTCATCATGGTGTTATACATCCACAAAAGGAGAAACTCTCTATAATTTTTGATTGTAGATCATCATTTCAAGGAGTTTCATTGAATTCTCAATTTTTACAAGGTCCAGGCTTAACCAATTCTTTAATAGGTGTTCTGATAAGATTTTGTAAAGAGCCTGTTGTAATTGCTGCAGATTTTGAAGCGATGCTTCATCAAATGAAAGTACCATCAGAAGATCATGATTTTCTGCAATTGTTATGGTGGCCTAAGATATGATTGAATACAGAATGACAGTTCATCTATTTGGAGCAACTTCATCACCGAGTTGTGCAAATTTTGCTCTCAGGAAATGTGCTGAAGATAATGAAGAGTAATTTAATTCTCAAACTATAAGCATCATCAGAAATCATTTCTATGTTGATGATTGTCTTACTTCAGTGGTTTCAGAAAAAAAGAAGCAATAGATCTTTATCAGGAGTTAAAAGAGATCTGCAATAAAGGAGGTTTCTTCCTTACAAAATGGATTACCAACAGTCAAGATGTGTTAGCTGTTATTCCCAAGACATTGCCACATTTGCTCAGTTATACCATTTTGATGATCCAAACAAAGTTTGTTTTGGTACTGTCAGTTATTTATCCATTTTATCAAGGAATTAAAGCAACTTAAACTATGAAGTTTGGTTTATTGAATTAATGAGATAGCAATTTGGATACATAAAATGATACATTTTGAAATTGGGAAATAATAGAACTTGGAAAGTGTTGTCTAAACATACTACTGCCACAAAACAACAAATTTCAGGAAATTTCTTCATGATAATAAACCTGATTCTGATTCTGATAGAAGCACCATTGTCCACCTCAGTAGCTGCATATTACATAACCCTGGAAATCACACGATGAAAAGGTCCATATATTTAAAAAGGAACAGCAGCGAAAAGAAATTCAAAATATTAAGGTGACATGAAATCGTGCCACAGCCTTTGATTGTTAGTCTTGATAGCACTTGGAAGCTGTAATTTCTTTTGCGGGAATACGCAGGTGATTTTCTTTGGTTTTGATGCCTAATGGTACACCCCTGACATCTGACACTAGCACATGAGCATGTCCTGGCTAATGGGATCAAGATGAAGCCGGACAGTTTCCAAGCTCAATATATTGAATACAAAATAACAGCTGGCGAAGGTATGAGTGTTTACGTCTGTGTCACAGTAAATGAGGGAGCGAATGAATGAATGAATGAATGAATGAATGTTTGTTCATTTGTACTTGCAACTAGCTTCTTTTAAGTACATGAAAGCACCAATCTTGCTCTTGTATGAGTACACATATGAGCCTTCATTCTTCTACACATAAACGATTTATATTGAACATCTATGATTTCTTATTCTGAAGCATTAGGTTGTCATTAAATATTATGGATTTATTTAGTGTCATTAAAAACTTAAAGCACAAAGATAAATGTTGATACATGCTTGAGTAATTATCAACAGTGTTACATTAAATTGTAATTATATTAGTGACATCATGTGTATATTTGAGTGAAAAACATTTATTCCTGTTTAATTTAAATTTCTAATGATAATTATTCAGTAAATTATAACACAACTGTAATTTAGTAGTGGAAAAAAACACTTTTTTGAATATTTTATTTATAATTTTTAAATCATATAACATCAATTATAATATTTTCATACAGAAAGTATATAATTAAATTTAAAATGCAACATTCTTGGCATTCTGATTCAGCAATACAATGTAGCAATGTTACAGAATAGTAAAATGATATATACAATTTTCATGACATGGTAATAAGGATTCCCTATTAAATTATATGCCTGAGTTGGTAATAAATTCAGACCGCAAAGAAATTTAACTCCAAATATTAGATAAATAGAAACAAAGGATTAATTGCTTTGCTTTAGTTTTGCCTTGACTCTAAGATCAGCATTGCCACAGTCAAAAAGATGGAGCTGAAATGTCATGGTATGATTAGCGGTGGAAGAACAACCACACATGCATACAAATCTTATCAAGCAGCATAATTCAAGGGTATTTCTCTTTCCTTTTCCTCCTTGTATGAATCACCATGATAATTGGGTAACTGCATAGCTTTGTGGTGTCACTCAGTCACCTTTTTCAAACAGAAATAAAGGGTCGCGCTATTGATCTGGGAAAGACAGGGGTCACCTTTGTGAATAGAAGGATAAGAATACTGAACATCTTACTTGGAGCCTGACTCTTCTGTTCCCCTTCCACGTCCTTCATCTATGTCAAATACCTCAGAGACATATATGGCCATTGGGTAACTTAATAGTGGTTTAAGGTTTGGTGATAGGAGGTTTGGCTGAACAGTTAGATGTCATTCTCATTAGCTAAGGGAAAAGGCAGATGAGGGTAACTAACAGAAGTACTGATGGAAAACATGCAGAAACAGGAAGTCATTTGGGGCTGGTTTTGGATTATGTCTACACAGATAGAGCCCATAACAATCAGGCAACCAAGAGGCCTGAAACTTGTCTTTAAAAATAGACTTCATGCTTTATCAGGATAAAGGTAAAGGTAAAGATTCCATTATTGTCACGTCATACTACATTTAGAAATTAACATACATTAAATTCTTTAACTTTTATCTACTGTAAGACAGACAGAGAGTCACCACTTTGTCCAGCACCCCTCACAGAAACCTACAGCACCTAGTCTTCCTAGGTGGTCTCCCCTCTATGTACTGACCATTTAGAGGTAGCCAGTGCATTTTCAATTCCACATATGCATTTACTTGCCTTATTGACAAGAACTAAAGGCACATCTTGGAAGGTGGGTTCAATCGAGAATTATTACCATATCCAGAACTGCGTATTATTCATATAAAAATTAAAATAGGTGTAATTTTTAGTGTTTGAGTGTGTCAACACACACACACACACACACACACACACACACACACACACACACACACACACACACACACACACACACACACACACACACACACACACACACACACACACACACACACCTATTTTTATGTAAATATTTATCTATCTATCTGGTTAAGCAGTTTATCATTGGTTAAGGACTAGATCAAATCTTGCCTGAACAGCCAATTATGTGTAGCGTATGTCTGGCAGTGTGCTAAATTCTCCATAATATTTAAGAACATAAGAAATAGGAGCATGAGTTGGCCATCCAGCCTGTCGAGCCTGCTCCGCAATTCAATAAGATCATGGCTGATCTGATCATTGACTCAGCTCCACCTCCCTGCCTTTCCCACATATTCCTTAATTCCTATCTAACTGAACCTTAAATATCTTTAATGAAGTAGCCTCAACTGCTTCCTTGGGTAGATAATTCCAGATTCACTACTCTCTGGGAAAAACAGTTTTTCCTCATCTCCATCTGAAATCTACTCCCCTAGTTCTGGTCTTATCTACTAGTGAAAACAATTATTCTGACACTATCTTATCTATCCCTTTCATAATTTTATATGTTTCTATAAGATCCCCTCTCATTCTTCTGAATTTGAGTGAGTATAATGAGCTTTTATATTTATTCAGGTAAGCTGCTAAATTCCAGAGCTTACCGGAACTTGGGCCTACTTGGTTCGGGCTGTGAGTTGGACGAGGCGGCGACTGGTTTTCGGGCGACTATTGGGAGGAGGAGGAGCTTGGAGAAAGTGAGGGGGTTAATTGGTCAAGGGGCCAATAAAAGGAGGGTAAGTATAGGGGAGCGGCCAGTGAAGAGTGGCCCAGTGAGTGAGTGGCACAGTGAAGGAGTGGGTCTTTGAAGCTTTGTCTCGAGAGGCTTAGGTGAGCAGAGGCTGAGGACGAGTGTGCTGGACTAAAGGTAAGACATTCACAGTTAATTTAATACATATCTGTTTATTTTTTACTTTGTAAGGTGTGAGGAGAAGGAGATAGGATGAGTGTGAGGGCAGTTTTCTGCTCTCAGTATCACATGTGGGAAGTCATGGAGTCTTCACGTCTCCCAGATGTCCACGTGTGCACAAAGTGGGCTGAGCTGCAGCTCGATAACCTCTCTCTGGATCGGGAGAATGAGGCTATCGTAGACAAGGGCTACAGGCAGGTGGTCGCACAGGGGCCACGGGAGGAGGGGCAGTGGGTTACCATTAGGAGGAGGAAAGGGAGGGGTGAGGTTCATGTGCAAGCACCCGTCTATAATCTTCAGAAATCGGTCCTCCACCTTGAGTACTGAGGAGGGGGATAGTCAGACTATGGTGGGCAGAAGTGCGGTGTCAACCTCTGTGACCCAGAAAGGTAGGGATAAAAGGAAAAGGGTGATAGTTATAGGGGATTCAATGGTTAGGAGGACAAACAGAGGTTTTTGTGGATGCGATAAGGAAAACTGGATGGTAGTTTGCCTCCCTGGTGCCAGGGTCTGGAATGTGACTATGCACATTCAGAACATCCTAAAAGGGGAGGGCGAGGAGCCTAAGGTTGTGGTACATGTTGGTACCAATGATGTTGGAAGGAAGAAGGAAGTGGTCCTGTAGAATGAGTATAGGGAGTTGGGTAGGGAGCTTAAAAGGAGGACCACTAAGGGGGTAATCTCTGGATTGCTTCCTGTGCCTTGTGACAGTGAGGCAGAAATAGAATTAGGTGGAGGCTAAATGCGTGGCTAAAGGGCTGGAGTAAGAGACAGGGTTTCAAGTTCTTGGACCACTGGGACCTTTTTTGGGGAAAATGGGACCTATTCCATAATGATGGGTTACATCTTAATCCCAGAGGGACCAGTCTCCTGGTGGGGTCATTTGCTAGGGCTGTCAAGGGGGGTTTAAACTAGTATGGTTGGGGACAGGTTTTCAAGTTAGGCAGTATAGCAGGGTAAGGGTTCGTAGGCTAAGGAAAAAAACAAGTCTGAATAATTTGAGGGAGGAAAAGCAGGAAGTAGTAAAAAGATGTGGTAGTGAAAATTGTGAGAATGGAAGAGAGGAGGATATGCAGAAGGTAGGATGTAGGAGATACCGGAGATGTATTTATTTTAATGTGAGGAACGGAAGCTGAATGAGCTAAAGGTCTGGATTGACATGTGGCATTATGATGTTGTGGCCATTAGCAAGCTGTGGTTGAAGGAAGGTTGTAACTGGCAGTTGAATGTTCCAGGATTTCGCTGCTTTAAATACGACAAGAGTTGGTGGATTAAGAGGGGGAGGTGTGGCATTACTTGTCAGGGAGGATATTGCAGCAGTGCTGAGGCAAGGTAGACTGGAGGGCTCATCAAGGGAGGCAGTGTGGGTCGAACTGAAAAATAAGAAGGGTGAGGTTACCATTATGGGGGAACATTATAGGCCTCCAAATGGGGAAAGGGAATTAGAAGAGGAAATGTGCAAGGAAGTAGGTGAGATGTGCAGGAGAAATAGGGTGGTGTTGGTTGAGGATTTCAATTTTCCAAACATAGATTGGGAAACGCAGTCAGTAAAAGGCCAGGATGGCTTAGTATTTATGCATTGTGTTCAGGATTGCTTTTTGCAGCAATATGTTGAGATGCCAACTAGAGGGAGTGGTGTTAGATCTGTTGTTTGGGAATGCAATGGGATAGGTGACGGAGGTTAGCGTTGGATAGAACTTCGGATCCAGTGATCATGGGTCCATTAGCTTTAGCTTAATGATGGAAAGTGATAGATTGGGTCCAAGGTTGAAGGTCTTCGAGTGGGAGGAAGACCAGATTTGGAGAAATGAGAAGGGATTTGCAGAGAGTTATGCGGGCTGATCTTTTTGCCAGAAAGGATGTGGAGGAAATTTGGGGGGCATCTAGGGGTGAGATTTTGAGAGTACGGGATCTTTATGTTCCAGTCAGACCGAAGGGGAAGACTAAAAGTTCGAGGGAGCCGTGGTTTTCTGGTAAAATTAAGAACTTGGTCCAGGACAAGAGGGAGGCCTATACCAAATTAAAATCAAGGGATTGAGGTGATGTATGGTTGTTACTTAGATTGCAGGAAGAACCTTAAGAGGGAAATTAGAAAGGCAAAAAGAAGGTATGAGGAGTCCATAGCTAATAAGGTAAAGGCTCATTACAGTCCAGATATGTCAGTTTCAGGCAGTCAATGGTAAACGCCTCCTCCTTACTGCTGATGTTGAGGATGAAGGTGGAATCATTGTCCCTACTGACCTTGTAGGGTCCTTCATAGGGTCGTTGTACCATGTGCTTTGGCTCAGCTGTGGAGAACTGTGGTGCCACTTTCAAGGGGAACTCTGCCAGGATGCAGGCAAATTCATTGTCCAAGAGTGTTATAGAATCTAGGTTGGGGTTGGTGGGGGTGGGGGGGGTGGGGGTAGCTTGGCTTCCCCTGAGGTAGAATCTGAAATATTTTGGCATGCACCAAGCGCCATGTTTTGAGGTCGACAAGCAAGCAGTGGGCCTGAAGGAATACGACCTACGAGGGTGAAGGTCCATGTAAAGCAGCAGTTACCAAAATGAAGGGGGATGGCATGGGAGCCAAAAGTTTGAATGGAGGAGCTGTTGGCTGCCCTCATTGCAGGGCTTTGGTTGCCACTGTGGGTGTTGAGGACTGCAGGGAGGAGTTCCAGACATAGAGGAGGCTATCATGTGGGACAACTGCTGCAGCTATCAATAACAGTTGGCCAAGGCATTCCCTGAAAACCCACAGGATGGGCAGCATTGACTGGCCTTCACACCACATCGCTGATGGTAGTAGCATAGTTGTCCTGGGGTGTTCACTTGCCTCTCAGCTGGCCTTGATCTCACTGGGGGTTGTTCATGGAGCTTGCTGATGTGGTCTATGATGGAACTGGTGTCCTTCTTTGATCTCCAGAGCATGTCTGCCTTGGCAACGACTCTCCAAGGGTCACTGAAGTCCTCATCTGTCAGCAAGAGCCATATGTCCTTGGGCAGCTGCTCCAGAAAGATCTGCTCAAAGAGCAGGCAAGGCTTGTGGCCCTTGGTTAGGGCAAGAATTTCACTCCATTAGGGCGGTTGGAGACCTTTCCCCAAATCTGTCCATATGCAGAAAGTCGGTGGCATGCTCGCGCTGAGAGAGCCCAAAAGTGCGGGATAGTAGATCTTTGAGGGCCATGTATTTGCCTTGTGCCGGAGGCTGCCATAGGAAATCAATGACCCTTACTACTGTGTCTTGATAGAAGGCGCTCACAATGTAGAAGTAACAGGAGTCATTGGTGGTGATGTGGCAAAGCTGGAACTGAGCCTCAGCCTGCTCGAACCACACGTGTGTCTGCGACACCCAGAATGTTGGAAGCCTGAGAAAGATCACGTGAATCGTCACTGGCTCTGCTTGATCTTCAGGTCCAATTTTTCACTGGACCTGTCAGGGTCACCATTGTAGAGTTCATGCTACGTGAGTATGGAGAAGAATGACACACACACCAAAGCCTTGGAAAGCAAAACTGCTTTATTGCTCTGGCCGTTGCACTTATATGGATCTCTGGCACTGCTGTCAGGGACTCATCGGGGTGCCAGGCTAGCATAGGTCAGCATTCCCGCCAGAGTTCCCCATCTTCCCGCCTTGTGAAGGTCACCTGGGACGATGACTGGTGTCAACCCCAGGTCCATGCGGTCACCGCATTCATCAGCCATTTTGCAGCCTGGTTTGTGTCTCCACACGCAGGCCTCTATAAGGGCATAAAAATCAGCTACAAAGACACATGAAATCTGAAGTGACAATTTTAAAACAAAATTCAAAAATGCATGTTGATTCATGATTATATAGGTCTTATCAACAATGGAAATACCTTGGGGTTTTTGAGAACTATTCTCAATGCCCGTGGCATCTCCTGGCTAAGAAGGGGAGATATCAAGAATTAAAGAGATGTGGGGAAAAGGCCAAGAGGAAAGACAGAGAAATGATTTTCCTCCATCCCTCTCTTCACTCCCTCTGGTCTCTTCCCCAGCCTGTCTCCACACCATTCCAATCATTTTTTCCAGTCTCTTTGTATACCAGGGCCCTTTACAGCCCTTCCATCTGGAACCTTCTGAAATACAGCAATTATATCTGCTTCCATCACTAATTCTGACAGCTGTTCCAGGCAATCACCATTTTTTGTGTACAATATTTGCCTCACACTTCTCCATTAAATGTCCTCCCTTAAACCTCCCCCTCATCTTAAACATGTGTTCTAGTGTGTGACATTTTTGTCCTGGGGAAAAGATTATGACTGTCCACCTTCTGATTTTATCCACGTCTCCTGATTTTATGTACCTCTATGAGGTCATCTCCCAGCCTCCTATGCTCCAGAGAAAACAACCCAAATTTGTCCAATCTTTTCCTATAATGCATAACCTGGACCAGTCAATATCCTGTAAACCTCCACACATTCTAGAAGTTTCCACATCCTTCCTGTTATGGGGTGTCCAGAATTGCACACAGTATTCCAAATGCAGCCTAACCAGTTTTATGTGGCTATGACGTGACCTCCTTACCTTTAAACTCAATGCCACACCCAATTAAGCCAAGCATTACATAAGCCTTCTTTATCATCCTATCCACTTGCATGGCCACTTTGAATGGCCTATGGACTTGACCCTCCAGTCCTCTCTGCACATCAATACTTCTAAACCCCCTATCAATAATTGCATACATCACCCTTACACGTATGACCTCCCAAAATGGAATACCTCTCACTTTTTCGGATTAAACCCCACTTGCCCTTTCTCTGCCCATATCTGTAACTGATCTACATCCCATTGTTTTATTTGATAATTCTCTAAACTGTCCACAATTCCACTAATCCTTGTATCATCTTCAAATTTACAAGCTCACCACTTACATTTTCATCCAAGTCATTTATGTATAGCACAAACCAAACAATACTGGTCACAGGCCTCCAGAACAATAACAGCCTTCCACCACTACCCTGTCTTCCTTGAGCCAACCAATTTTGCATCCAACCTATCAGTTCAACATGAATCTCATGTATCTGCACCTTCTGAATCAGTCTACCTTGAGGGACCTTGCCAAACGTCTTACCAAAGTCCTGTGAACAACATCAACCACTTTAAATTCATCAACTATCTTTGTCAATTCCTCAAAAATATTCTGTCAATTTGGTAAGACATGACCTGCCCCTCACAAAGTCATGTTGATTGTTGTTAATCTCATTATGACTTACCAATGTGCATGTGGTGATACACCACTAGCCTACTACAGGGGGCGATCTCTTTACCTGCAGGAAGATCACTGGAGGACAGACCACACCTGGCCAGCTGTCAATTAGCTGACCTGAATAGACCTTACTCCACCCAGCCAGCTGTCAATCAACTGCCCAGGGTATAATCCTGAGCCGGCCCCTTCCGAGCCAGTCACTCGGAAGCCACCAGTACAGCTATCACTGTAGCAGAGATTTTTAACTGAATAAAGCCTGTTGCACAGTCTTTCTCGAGTTTTGTGTCTGCTTCCTGCTGCAGCAGTGCATCACGGTGACAAAATCCTACCCTTAAGTATCCTTGCAATAGTTTCCTGACCACTGATATTGAGGTTAAATGGCCTATAATAGGAGTGGCCAAATCATGGCTAGTGAGCTACATGTGGCTCATTGACACATAATGTGCAGCTCGTGGAAATATGTTGGCTGAGACAGGAATCGTACAAGCCTGTGCTCACAATGACAGTTTTTGTGGGCTCGTTTGCGAGCACGTGATTGTGACTCTCAAACATCTGAAGTTTATCATACATGGCTCTTAGGTTAACGAAATTTGACTACCCCTCGCCTATATTTTCATGGATTATCCTTTTTCCTCTTCTAGAAAAAAGATACATTAGCAACACTCCTGTACCCTCGGACTCTTCTGTTGCTAGTAAAGATGCAAAGATGCTTTTCAAGCTCCAGCAATCTCTTCACTTGCTCCTTTCACTAACCAAGGATATATCCCCATCAGGCCCAGAGAACATATTCACCTTAATGTTGATGGAAAGACTCAAAACCTCCACTTTCTTGATCTTAAAATGCCCTAATGCATGAAAATTCTCCACATAATGCATCACTATCTACATCATTTTTCTTGGAAAATGATGGTGCAAAGTACTCATTTAGTTCCTTGCCCTCTTCCTTATCCTGGAGTGGTCCAATCCTCTCCCTAGTTATCCACTTGCTGTTAATGTAAATAGAACCAAGGACATTTCATAACCCATTTTGGCCTTCCTAATGCCCTGCTGGAGTTCTTACCTGAAATCTTTATATTCTTCCAGAGCCTTGTCTGATTGTAACTTCCTGAACCTTATGCATGCCTTATTTTTCTTCTGAACTGAGTTCAAGACCTCTCTCTTGATGTCCAAGGCTCTTACCACACCATCATTATCTGCCCTTCAAAATGGAACATGCTGGTCCTTGACTCTAATTAGTTGTTCCTTAAATAACTCCCACATATCAGTTATGGGTTTGCCTGACAGCGGGTGCTCTTAATTAAAACCCCTTCCCAGCTCTTATCTAGCTCTTATCTAATTCTGTCAATGTAATACTTTTCTACAAGGCCCAAGCCTATCCTTGTCCTTAACTACCTTCAAAGTTAAGGAAAAATGAACACATTCCCAAAATGTTCCCCCACTCAAACTCTCATCACCTGGCTGGACTCATATGCCAATGCATGGCCCAATGTCGCCCCCTTCATGGTTGGGCTATTTAAATGCTGCTTCAAGAATCTCTCTTCGACTTAAATAAAAATCTGCCTCATTTCAGCTTCTGGCACTAACAAAATCACAATCAATATTGGGAAATTATTATCTCCCACCATGACAACCGTGTTACTTTGCATCTTCCATAATCAGTCTGTGTAAATGTTCCTCCATCTCTTGGTGACTATTAGAAGGCCACCTATATATCCCTATCAGAGTGATTGCATCTTCCTTCATCTGATCTCTACTTCAGTAGTGATCCCACTATTAGGTACTCTCTGAGGGCAGCTGTGACACTCTTCCTGATCAGCAATGCTACTCATCCCCCTTTATTCCTCCTTCTCTGACCCATCTAAAACAATAAAACCCAGGAACAGTGAGCTGCCAATGCTGTCCTTCTGGCAGCTGGAGCAGACATAATATCATAGTTTTAAGGACCAATTCAGGCCTTAAGTTCATCTTCCATACCCTCAATACATTTTGCACTAAAATAAACACATTTCAGTGATGGTGTGACCATTCCTGTTCATTCAGGCTCGCATGCCCTAGCATCTGCCATCCCCTCATCTCCTCCCATTTTTACTCTGCTGTTCATGTTCTCATTTCCCTGCCACTCAATTTTAAACTCTCCCTGGTCACACGAGCGATCCTTCCCATTAGGAGATCGGTCCTTCTCCAGTACTGGTCCCATCTTCCCTACAGGAGAGCTAATGATCCAAATGCAAGTTCCTCCAGTTTTTCATTGAATCAAGTTCGCTTATTCTGTGGAAGAAAGCAAATGCAGCAATGCTTGAGATATTTAACTCTATTTTACCTTCTATGGTGTTTTTTTTTAAATTACACATTATTATTTTAACATTTAAATATTCTTTGTATTTCATTAAGTTTTAATTTTAGTTCACGATTTGAAACCATTTGAACAATTTATCTGAGACAATAGGAGAAACATAAATTTTTAAATATTCTCTGAGTGCAATGAGCTGTCAGAGTTTGCTTAGTTGTTCTTTGATTGAAGAGGAGCAGGACCTCTGTAGTCGATAATCAACAGTCATGACGTCCTAACAAGGAGTTAGGCATTCAGAGTAGAGATTTCTCTACTCAGCGGGCGATGATCCAAGAATGGAGATTGATAGTTTTTTTAGATATTTGGGTAATCAATATGGATTAATACAGGTAAATGGTGGCATGACTTTTTTTAATGGCAAAGCAAGCATAAAGGGACCATTTTCTTTATTCTGAGAATCATAGTCATAGAGCAATACAGATGGAAACAGCCCAATTTATCCATGTCGAACAAATTGTTCCACAAAGCTGGCCCATTTGCTTGTATTTGGTCCATATCCCTCCAAACCTTTCTTTTCCATGTATTTGTATCGATTCAGTTCACAAAATTGCCAGAGAAACTCAGCACGTCACACAGCATCCAAAGGAAGCAGAAGGTAGTATTGTTTGCCCATCTGACTGTCTTTAAATGTTATGATTCTCCTTGTCTCTACCACTTCCCCTGGAAGCATTCCATTTCCTAACCACCCCCTGTGTGAAAAATGTACCCCAGAGGACCTGTTTAAATCCTTTGGTCTCACCTTAGATCTATTCCCTCTGGCTTCAAATTCTTCTACTCCGAAAAAGGACTGATTATTTATTTTATTTATGATTTTATAGACCTCAGTAGGTACCTCCTCCACCTCTTGTTTCAAGGAAGAAAAGTCCCATCCTATCCAACATCTTAAAAGTCAAGCTAAACAGTCCCAGAAGTATTTTTGTTAATCTTTAGATGATATTGGTAATGAATTTGTCATATGCTTTGTACGATGTACATATACAGCAAAATTTCCGGATGTGATATATTTCCAATAGTTGGGTGTCTAAAACAGTATTCAATACTCTAAGTGCAATACAGAAATAAGGAAACTCAGCAGATTCACAGCATACATTGGAAGTAAAGGATAAATAATGTTTCAGGTCTGAGCCCTTAAGCGAGGTATGACAAGGTATCCCTTCACTTCTTACTGACCTTTGAGTTTCTCCAGCACTTTTGTGTATTGCGCTGCAATCACAGCATCTGCAGACTTCCCATTTTTAACTTTATTACTCAAAGTGTGGCCATTGTGACAGATTATGTAATATTTTATATCGTATATAGATGTGCTTTTTGAAGATAAATTGTGTGAGGTTTTTAGTTAGGTCACACACAGATACAAATACTTCAAAACAGATCTCATTTAAAATGCTGGAGCTCAGCTTAAGCTGGACAGTCCAGGCTCCGAGTGCCTTTGCACAAACTTTAAAGAATCTCTATAAGGACTTCACAAGTAGGTGTTAATTGGACGTGCTGTGGAGTAATGGATTATTGTTTTGGAAAGCAACAGATGAACGAACTCAGAAGATTAGGTCTGGTGCAGCAGTCTCAGTGCTGTTTGCTGTTCTAGGAAGGTCATGTAGTTTTCTGTGAGAGAGAGGGAGAGGGAGAGAGAGAATTCAGTTCTAGAGTTCTACAGCAGCAGCTGGGACTGGAACAGGACAAGCTGGCAAGCTTGTGGAAAAACCCCATTTTGAAGACGGGTTGTGAGTTCTGAGTTCAGCCCAGTCAAAGCCCTTGTGGTCCATACAAGAGCAGATGGCTGGCTGTATATTGTTTCACTTGAAATAAGGGAAACTAAAAGGAACTCTGTGGTGAGCTAAAAGAAATAAAACCCTGATGGGGAAAGTTTCTTCGGCAATAAAATGAAGTGGCTGATCGGAAGGAATCAGTTTGTGTCCAATGAGCAACAAATCTCTCTCTGAAAACCAACAAGAACCTTCCTGAGCGTTAGCCATTTACCTTTCAAGCACAAAAGCCTGGTGAAAATTCATAAATGTTAAATTCTGTGCACAGTATAAGAATTGACTGATAACCGTGAACTTGGAGGAGTGAGAAGTGAGATTGGACTGTGAATCAAAGAACTTTTCTGAACTTACACACACATTACATACACATGCACTTAGAATTAGAAGGGGGTTAAGTTAGGTTAAGTTAATAATAATAAGTTAAAGTTTGATCCTGTTTTCATATTTAAGGATAATTAAAAACAACTTTTGTTTAAGTAACCATTTGTCTTGGTGAATTTCTATTGCTGTTGGGTTTTGGAGTCCTCTGCGCCCATAAACCATTGGCAGGTTCCAGGATTCACCCCAATGACAAGGAAAATAATTACTATGCAAAGTGGGCTTTTATATCACTCACATCTGTTATGATTCTTGCAAACAGGGATGAATCTCATCATTATCACATGGGGGAAAAATAGGAATAGTTGGCAAGGTGGAAGAAAGCAAAATTATAAGGTCTCTTAAAAAAAGGAATGAAACATAAAGGTACAACTTTTAATTCATTTAGATTAGGAGCATGTAAAGGCTGAAATTCCTCACAATGCAGACCTCCAGCTTACTGCCTGTACATTACATTACAGTATTTATTAATTTCAATATTGTTGAAGCATTGAATATAAATCCAGCCGATTAAAACTGAGGCTCATTCTAGAATTAGAATTTATAAATTGGTCTGATGAAGTCTGCACACATGGATCAGCAACATATAACCTGTGAACTCCATTTATTCCATCCTTCCAGAGGGATCAATGCTGAATAGGAGTCATGTTGCAAGATTAAGGTTCTTAAAAGGAATGCTCTTCATGTAAAAAGATGAAAGGCTCAGAAGAACTTCAGGGGTCATTTTGAGACGATTAGGGACATCCCTCACCATATTTACTGATCAGTGGAGAAATGTGCTTATCTTTGTATTTCTGAGTTTTTTTTTAATGTGTTCCATTTACCTCCAGTTGATACGAATTTCCCTAATATTCAATAATCTCTTCCAGTTCCTTGGGGATATTTGGTAGCATCTGTGCCAGCATATGTTAGCCATCTCCAAGCAGGTCACTACTTCATTTTGTCACAGCCTGTTCAATCATCTGCAGAGAAACAAATATCTCCCCTCAACAGGCTCAGCCAGATGACACAACATGATGGAAAGAAATTTGGTTTGGGACACGTTAACCCATTAAAATCTGAAACCCCTTTGAAGAGTTGCAGCCTGCCACAAAGGTAGATTTTAACCCAAGCTCTTAATCTTTGTATTATTTTCAATATTGTCCATTTAGTCAGTGAAGTTAGAAAGAAATTGACAACAGATCAAACAGAACTTGAAAAATGACTCATGGTCTCCGATTGTTGCCCTAAGACCTTGGCAGAAAAATGCTGCTCTTTTAAGCCTTATTGGAGGTTCATCTGTCTCACTTAAAACATGGATCTTATAAAATATACAAAGATCACTGTCAAGTCATCATCATAGTTGAGGAGGTAAGATTGCAAGCCATTTGATTATAAAATTACATTCCCTTTTTTGAAATTTAATATAATGCGATCTATCACGTTAAATATTCAAATGGAAAATGGAATGTTTTTTTTCACAAGTTAACGCCTTTCCAATCCTTTGCAATCATCTTCATACATTAACACGAGAGCATTGCACCAAGAATGGGTTAATGCTATGAAGTCATTCAAAGATCTCCATATACAACAACTCAATATAACAAGGTTACCCTCAACGTTATTGACAAAACAGTACATTCTATCAATAAAAACGTTGATTCTCATGGTGGGTAAGTTTTACTGTAAACATTGCTCTGTTTCTTCTCCCCTGACATCCATAATGATGTTTTTACAGAGTTTGAATTTCAGATTTGTAAAAGACTGACAAAACAATTCTCACTCTCTCTCTCTCTCTCTCTCTCTCTCTCTCTCTCTCTCTCTCTCTCTCTCTCTCTCTCTCTCTCCCTCGCTCCCTCAGACAGTCACCCACACATTTTGTGTCAGAGAAACAAGGGAAGGAGAAATAAAGCTGCCACATTACAGTGCAGAAAACAAAGCATGTGTTCAATAGGTAAGTGTTCATTTCATATTTGTTTAAATCTCTGCGAAAAAGATAAATCAGGTGGCTCAGAGTCCATTTTTGTCACTGTGTTGTTGCAATGAATATCATGTTTAGCAAGACATTGTGGCACCTGGTTGACCAGACCCTATACGCCGCAAAGCCATCTGGGGGTAATTATGACAAGGTATTCTTTTAGTACCAGATGGGACCAAGGAACAGAAGCTCTACCACTCCCAGTCATTTACAACATAATTCCTTTCAATGATATACTTAATCCTCCCACCAGCTAGGCTTTTCAGATTGCTGTTGTTGCTGTTCTTTTATGTTAATTCAGTTGACTGAACCACCGGCCCCTCGAGGGACTAAAGAAATTATTCATCCACAAATTGTTTCCACTGTGGCAAGTACAGTAACTAAAAGGAAAAATAAGAGAGGGGGAAAGGGAGTGAGCTAAAATTATCCTAATGAAGGTCAATGCCGGCCTCTGTACAACACCAGCTGAGCTCACTCAGCCACCTGTTAGTGGCAGAGATTCTGCACACACTCACCATGCATTTAACCAGTTTAAGGGGCTTTTATTGACAAGCAGCCTTTTCTGAATCAGCGGGCACTGACACTCGCCTTCTTTTGTGATTATGGACCGCACAAGTCTCTTTATTCGATTACATCCATAAGCCTATCCAGTTCACATCAATGCCCTTTTACTTTTATATCACTTGTTTTTGTCTTCCTAAAGGTTTTGTTTTATTTGTTATAAAAATATACAAACTGGGGTCATGATACAACTGAATATTTATAAATTATAAATAAATACAACTGAATTTAGTTTTTGGAAGCTTGACTGAAATAAGATTAAACAGAGCAAATATGGAAGCTTGGCCTGAATAAAATTAAACTGAATTCAAGTTTTAGTAAATATTTCTGAAGCAAATCTTGTATGTGCTTTTAGATAGGACATTGATTTTGACTTTGTGTTCCAAAAGAGTCCTGCAATTACTATTTTTGATACAATTCAAACATTAACATGAAAAATGTTAATCTTCAGTGTCAGCTTGCACAAACCATTAAGAGGTGAATTAGAAACTCTAGGTCCAATTTTTCTCTCTCTTCCCTGCAAAAATGACGGAGTGGGAGCTAGTAAATCCAGAGATCAGTTCAGCTTTCTTCAAAATCAAATAAAACATACAAGGCTCCGATTAAACAAGACCCACCTGAAATGTTAATTCTATTTCCCTTCCCTCAGATGCAGCCTGACATGTTGAGTATCCCAGCATTTTCTGCTTTTCTTTCGGTCATATCCTGCCTTGCCAATGGCCCTACGTCACTCTGTCTTTGTAATTTCCATCTGTGGCATCTGGAGAGTGTTTCATTCTTTGACCAAAGTCTGGTCTTAATTCATGGGTGTATCTTCCACAGAATGCTGTTTCATCCCTGTGCTTAGTCTTTTTTTGTGCTCAGTAGGCAGCCATCGAATTCATATTGATGGGCTCATTACAAGGACCATAGCAATGACAATCTAATATTTATATGCCCCACATGTTCTGAAAATCCACCATTTGGGTCTGCTTTGCTCATGAGTAATTCCAGCCACTGCCTCATCACCTCAAATCTATGCTGAGCTACTTTTGGTCATGGACTGCAATGAAAATTGCAGATTTGCTTAAAATTATTCAGTTGCTGAGACACATGGGCAACCATTTAATTTCATGTGTTAGTTGGTACATCTGATTTCCATCATGGCACCATTATGCATTTTCTCAAGAAGTCTTCCAAGAGAGCTTCCACATTGCTCAACTCAGAGTGAATTCAGATCACAGATTTATTTAAAGTTTTTCTTCAGTTTAGATTGCATAAACAAATGTAATAAGCAAAATCACAATGTGTCTGAAATGGGGTGTATATTCATGCACTGGATAGAACTCTGGTAATGTTTTAATGAGGCAGACTGCATGGATAGAGCATAGAATATTTTATTCTCATCTTCTGACAAGTAATCTGACATTCCTATTGTTACACGCATAGCTCATGCCCCTTTTCAGTACTAATGTCCACATCGATCACATGAAGCTCTGGTTGCCAATTGGTTTGGACTGAAGAGGCTATGGAGGCAAATCCATGGACACAGTGAGTCTGAAAAGACTCGCTTTTGCTTCTCTTTCTCTGAATGTGAGGAGTGGTGGGCAATTTTTCCTGATGGCAAATCTTTGTCTGCCTTACAGCCGACTAAATGCATTTTTTTTTTGTTATATTACATGTTTTGTTACATGAAATAAGAAGAATCAAATCTTGAATTCAGATAAGGGTAAGAAGGTGATTATCTTACTGCTTGAGGATCTATCAACCTGGTCTGCTGATTCCAGCTCCAGTGCCACCTTAGCAACTGAAGAATTAAATGCAAGTAAATAATTGGGTTCTGAGAAGCTTGTATCAATAATGTGATGTTGCAATAATTAAATACCTCTAAGATAACTAAATAATACTGTTCAGTAAAAAAAAAATTAAGGTTAGATAATGCATTATGAGTTTTATATCTCACAAGTAAATCAAATACACAAAATGTATTGTTGTCCCAAACACAAGATAAAATCTAGCTTCCTTTCCATAAAATATTCAGACTAAATCTTCAAGTTTATTTATCATCCAATTGCACGTACAAACCAACAGAACAGCCTTCCCCAGTCCTTCATGCAAAACATGCAAGTACACAACCAGAAATAACACACATACAGACAATTATTACATGCTCCCAGTTCTTTTTTGTTTGAGTGGGACTGTCACTTTAGGAGAACAAATCAAGCTGCAAACCCTGCAAACTTTGGAGATTGACAGTGGGCTGACAGCATGTACTCAAATTCTCTACTTCTGAAGAGAGAGGAAGTGTGCTAGGAACACAGGTGTAGAGATTATGTGTCCGACATAGCGTGCACTATTTGATCAGGGGCCCTTTTAAGGAAGCAGTAGAGGAGCAGCAGAGCTCTTTGAGGGATATTGTGCTAAGTGGCTTCATTTGGCCAAGAGAAAGGCCACTTTTGAAGGGAACTGTTGAACCCCAGATGAACTGACCCACAAAAGGGTTCTGGAAGCTTTGTGTAAGTCACTCTCTTTGTATCCCCTACGTAAAGAACAGTTTTGACTATGGGAAGAAACTTAACAAGGATTTTGTGAGTTTACAACAATCTATAACCCAATCTTTCCCACCTCATTCATAATCATTTCTGTACATCAACGTAAAAGTCTGTGTGTCAACACTGGATTCTTGAAACTGAAGTTCCAGAATTGTGCCTAAGATGTAATGGTTTGGGTATATCCACACAAACACACACACACACACACACACACACACACACAGAAACACACACACACACACACACACACACACACACACACACACACACACACACACACACACACACACACACACATATATTTGCACATGGTTGGGAGTTAAATTTAGATAAGTTAGATAAGGTATTATATTATTGGTAATGTTACGTACCAGATAACAGCAGCAGTAGAAATTAGCCCAGTCAATTTTATATTTAAAATAATACTTTAATTATTAATTAACAATAATATAACACCTTATCTATTTCATTTAAACTTATCTAAACATGTCTACACTTAACCCCAAACTAAGTGCAAATATACATGCATGCGTGTTTGGAATGTCTTTGTCATTACAGCTCAGGCCTAATTCTGGAAAGGCAGTTCAAAGTTCAGTCTCATAAAATCCAATGTTGGCACGCAGGTCTTAAATTAATGTGACATGCAGGCTTTAGATGGATGCAAGGAGGTTCACAAAATAGGTGGGAAAGACCAGGATGGCAGAATGTTTATTAACTCACAAAATCCTTGTTGAGATGCTCCCAGACCAATATCTTTTCCAGATGAGTGACAACCAAACTCCCCTCTTCTTTGGCATAGAGGACACAAAGCAAGTGATCATCACAAAGCTTCCAGACACCCTTCCGTGGGTCAGCATTCCAAGTGACTCTCACAATGGTCACAATCCAGACAAAGCATTTTTCTGCTTCCAGAACTCTTTCTGTTGGTCACAGAGTGGTATTCCTATTCCCCAATAACACAGAGAAATCAGACAAACTGTCTATCACCAGATGAGGCCACATTCAGCACAGTTTCCCTTCGAAGGGTACTTCCCCTAAAAATGGCTACTACTCATTCCCCTATAACATGGGGAAATCAAACAGATTGTCTATAATCACACAAGGCCACTTCAGCACTGTATTACTTTCCAAGAGCTCTGCTCCACAGCACTGCTTCCTTAAAATGGCTCTCTATAACCGGAGAAATATGACAAATTGTCTATTATCACAGAAGCCCACTTCAGTACAGCATCCCTTCAAAAAATGCTTCTTCAAGAGCTGCTTCCTTAAAATGGGCCCAGAGCAAACTCAGTACTGTGCTTTTAATCTATTGATCTCATGGTCTCTGCACGTGCTCTTCCTCTCTCTTCAGATGGATCCAATTCAGTACATGTTACCCTCAGCCTGCCAGCTCACAATCAACTCCCGAATTTGCAGCTTGATTTGTTCTCTTAAAGGGACAGTCCCACTCAATTGAAAATGAACTGGGAGCACATAATAGCAATTAATAATAAAACTATTATTTTAAATATAACACCGTCTTGGCAAATTTCTATTCCAGCTGTCTGAGTACGTAACACATGTGATACATATGCAGGACAAATATACATATATTAACATAAATAAATATTGTTTAATAGATAGTCGAGTCAATGATGGTTAATGTAAGCAGTTCATTTAGTTGTTCAACATTCTTCTGGCTATAGGAAGTAGAACCTGGTGCTGTTGATACTGTTTCTCCTGACAGGAGCAGGTGAAAGATGTTGGATGTGGGGTGGAAGGGGGTTGTTAATGCTTTTATGTTACCTTTTTAGGCAAGGATCCTGGTAAATCATGTTGAGAAGGGGTAGTGGGTGGGTGGATGGAGTAGGGGGAAGATACCCTAGTGATCCTCTCTGCCTCTCATATGGTCCTATGGATCGCCCTCCAATCCAATGCTCTATAGCAACCATACCACACTGTGATGCATCTGGTCAGGCCGCTCTCGATAGAGCTCCTGTAGAATGTTGACATGATGGTGTCCAGTAGCCTTGACCACTTCAGTCTTCTCAGGGAATGCAGTCACTGTTGTGCCTTCCTGATAAGTGAGGAGACGTTGTGTGCCCAGAATAGGTAATTTCTTAAGTGTTGGTCTTTGTCCAAAGTTATAGCTTTGACCTCAATTAATATCTACTTCCTTGTCATTTATTCTTCACATTGTTGCCTCTCACAGCAATCATTTACTATGAAAAGAGTAAATATCTATAACGATCGTATGTTGTCATTCCACTCAGCTGAAGGGAGAGGAAGCAATGGAGAATGCACTGTTTTTTTTCAAGAAATCAGGGAAAGTAAAATTTATAGCACATTCTGTTTATTTCAAAATTAGACATCTCCATTTAACATTGATGTATGGTTAATAGATACTCAGCACCAACCTGACAAGGTGCCTTATCAAGTCATGTTTAAGTACCTTGCAAAGGCTTCAACAATAATTCAAGAAGAGAAAAGGAGTGTGAAAGCATCAAATAAATTTAAAGAACATTTGGATTCAAACCTTTTCTAAACACCCTGGTAAGTATTGTAATGTTTGACACAAGAAGTAGAAGATACCTGGAAAAATGTTATTTAAAGAGATACATCAGTACAATTGGAGAGAAAATGCAGCAACCACTAATCTAATAAAGACAGTACACGGATACCAACTGCCTGTGACAAAAGAATCACTAATACACGGTGTTACCTATGCATATGGAGAAAATAAATTATTTAACCCTTTGAGTACTGAATGCCTTGATCACATTGTTTTCCCCCAACTTCTTAACTTGGAGTGTAGGAAATCATGTGATTTCACAAGACATTTACCAATGGCATAAATATAGATTTCAGATTTATTGTCAGAGTACATACATGACATCACAATCCTGAGTTTATTTTTCCTGTGGTCGAGGCAGAATTACCACATATTGGTCGTGCAAAATGAAACTGTGCACAATGTAGACATGTAAACAAGCAAATAAATATAAACAAACTGACAGAGCAATACAGAGAAAAAATGTTAATATAGTGCAAAAGTAAGAGTCTTTAAATGAATCCCAGATTGAGTTTGTTGATGAGAAGCATGATGGTGGACGGATAGCGGCTGTTCCTCAACCTGGGAGTGCAGGTTTTGTGGCATCTATGCCTCTTTCCTGATGATAGCAGTGAGAACAGAGTGGTGTGAATCCTTGCTGCTGCTCCATGTCTGTGTGGATTTTCCCTGGGGTCTCTGGTTTTGTGGTGAAAGATGGCAGTGCTGACGGAGTCACTGTAGTGACATGGCTGTGGCTGGTCCCGACCCATCAGCTCCACATGGGGTTTGAGCAACCTGTTGAGGGAGCCAACATAGGGTTTTCTTTGAAATCCTGCGACCGCGGGTCTGCTTTCAAGATGGCGGCACCTATTAATCGGCAGCAGCCATGAGGGCCTGCAGACTCCAAAAAAGCAGAGGATGGGAAGATCGCACACAGTCTGAGAGAGAGCAGGTGAGATGACCTGTGGGGATGGTGACAAGGATGACAGACTAATGAGGGGGCTCTGTGGCTGAGGGGCCAGTGCAAGTGGTGGGCTGCTGGTGACTTGAGGCGAGGAACCCGTGGAAGCTGTCGGCTTCAAGAGACCACTATTGGTGAACTCATTCCATGCTGTGGACTGCTGGAGACTGGCTTGAAGTGGCTGGAGAGGTACCAGGTATCGGAACCAGGATGCGAGGAAGTGCCGAGGGCGCTGAAGAGTTCCTGACTATGTCGGAGGTTCGGATCTGGAGCTTGGGTTGCCAATGGTTTGGGCTGGACTCTGTGTGGCTGCGGGGATTGCGGAAGAGCTACGGACACTCAGAGATTCTGGGGGCCCCTCTTTTGCTTCTCTCTCTCTGTACTGTAAGTCTAACTATAAGAACTGTAAGAGGTGTTTAGGCAGTTCCTGAAGGAAGTGAATCTATCTGCCTTGCAGCAGACAAAAGGAAATTTCATATTTACAACATTGCTTTATAACTATGATAAAAATTTGAATCTTGAATATCCTCCCACTGTTCAGAACATACCTGGGTTTGTAGGTCAATTGGGTGTAATTGGGTAGCATGCACTGGTGGGCCAAATGGCCTGTTACTGGTCTGGATGTCTAAATTTAAAATATTTAGAACATTACAGCACAGACAATATGCTCTTCATTCCTTCTAGTCTGTACCAAATTATTATTCTGCCTAATCCCACTAAACTGAGCCCAGGCCTTAGCCGTCTATAACCATCCGATTCATGTCGCTGTCTGAATTTGTCTTTTTGTGACCAATATTCTTATCTCCAAGCTCTACTCCAGGTTCATCCTTACTTTGGAATATACTGTTGTTCTTTTATTTTCCTTGGATCAAAATTCTGAATTTCCTTCTTCTATTCTTTCTTAATGCACCATGGGCATAAGGTCTGCAGAAGATCAAGATAAAGCATGCCAACTACTTTAAAAGGATAAAGTAAAGGTGGCAAATAATAAGAACCATAAGATATAGAAGCAGAAGTAGGCCATTCAGCCCACTGTGTCTGCTCCACCATTCCATCATGGACTCAGCCCTACTCCATTCACCCCATAACCTTTGATACCCTGTCTATTCAGATATTTATCAGTCTCTACTTTAAATATACCCAAAGAACTAGCCTTCACAGCTGCCCAAGGCAGGAAATTCCAGAGAGATATTCCCTGGCTGAAAATATTCCTCCACATAGCTGCTTTAAATGGGCACCCTTCAATCCTGAAGTTATGCACTCTTTTCTTTGACTCCTCTACTATGGTAAACAACTTTGCCACATTTACTCTCTCCATGCCTTTCAACATTTGAAATGTTTCTATGCAGAATGGCCTCATTTCATCTGAACTAAAAAGAGTACAGTCCAAGAGCCATTAGTCATTCCTCTTATGTTAATCTCTTCATACCAGGAATCCTTCTCGTTAATCTTCTCTGAATCCTCTTCCATGCCAGAACAACTTTCCTTGCATAAGCTCATAATTGTACCCTTTACTCCTAGTGAGGCCTCACCAGTGCCTGATAAACCCTCAACATCACATCCCTGCTCTTATATCCTATTGCTCTAGATATCAATACCAACATTGAATTTGCCTACTGACTCAGCCTCGATGTTAACATTTAGAGTATCCGGCACGAGGACTCCCAAGTCCCTTTGCAACTACAAATTTTGAATTTTCTCCCCATCCAAATAATAGTTTGCCCTTTTATTCCTTTCACTAAAGTGCATGACTGTCCACTATCCAACATTCTATTTCATTTGCCACTTCTTTGCCCTGTCTCCTCATCTGAGTCTTCTGTTTCTTCATGACTACCTGCCCCTCAACCTTTCTTTATATCATTTGCAAACTTAGCAACAAAGCTAATTCAATGAAAAAAATGGTAACCCCAACACTGACCCCTGCAGAACACCAATAGTAACCGATAGCCAACAAGAATAGGATCCTTTGATTCCCACTCTCTGGTTCCTGCGGATCAGCCAATGCTCTACCCATGATAGTACATTTCCTGTAATTCCATGAACTCTCGTTTTGTGAAGCAGCTTCATGTGCAGCACCATACGAAAGGCCTTTTGAAAGTCCAAATATACAACATCTACTCCATTTCCTTTGTCCAGCCTGCTTGGGGTTTCCTCAAAAATTGCAGTAAGTTTGTCGAGTAAGATTTTCCCTTCAGGAAACCACACTGACTTTAGCCTAACTTGTCATGCACATCCAGGTATTCTATAAACTTTAACAATCAGCTCAAATAACCAACAATGTTAACAGGTCTATAATTCCCTTTCTGCTGCCTCCCTCCCTTTTTCAAATAGCAGTAACCTTTGCAATTTTCCATTCCTTTGGAACCTTGATAGAACCTATTGATTCTTGGAAGATCATTACTAATGCCTCCACAATCTTTAGAGTTATTTCTTTCATCTGGTCCAGGAGTTTTTCTGCTTCCCAAGCACCTTTTCTCAGGTGATTGTGATTGCATTCATATCTCTTTCCTGAAACCCTTGAAAATTCCGGCTCACTGCCAAAGTCTTCCACAGTGAAGACTGATTCAAAATACACATTCTACCATCTCCTTGTCACCCATTATAATTTATCCAGTATCATTTTCTATTAGTCCTAAATCTACTCGTGCCACTTTTTGAAAACTCTTAATATACTTAAAAAGGCTTTTAGTATCTTTTTTGACATTATTTGCCAGCTTCTTTTCAAAGTCCATCTTTTCCTTCCTAATTACCTTCTTTGTTGACTTCTGCATGCTTTTAAATGCTTCCACTAGAATGCTTCTATTCTCCCACTAGTTTTTGCTTCCTTGTCTGCCCTTCATTTTGCTATTAGTTTGGCATTGATTTCTCTTGTCAGCCACAGTGGCTAATTTTTCCATTCAAAAATTTCTTTGTTTCTTGCACCTTCCTTAATTCTCGCAGAAATTCCAGCCATTGCTGTCCTGTCATCTTCCCTGCTAATGTGCCTTTCCAATTTCCTTTTGCCTATTCCTCTCTCAAACCTCTGTAGCTCCCTTTGTTCTACTGACACCTCTGATTTTAGTTTCTCCCTCTCAAACTGCAGGGCAAACTCTATCATATCATGATCGCTGTCTCCTAAGGGTTCCCTTAACTTCAGCACCCTTATCAACTTTTGTTCATTACATAATATCAAATCCATAAATGTCTTTTTCCACAAGCCATCTTGAAGGCATTCTCCAAATTCTCGCTCTTGAGATCCAGTCCCATCCTGATTTTCCCAATGTACTTACATGTTAAAATCCCCCATGACAAACATAACATTGCCCAACTGACACAACCTTGCTATTTGTTGTTGTAATTAATTCTCCATTCCCAGCTACTGCTTGGAGGACTGTAACGGTGAGCAGTCTCTCTTTACTCTTACAATTTCTTAACTCACAATAATTCTTTATCTTCTGATCCTATGTCACCTCTTTCTAATGATTTCATGTTATTGCTTTCCAACAGAGCCACACCACACCCTTTGTTTTCCCGCCTATCCTTTTGATACACTGCATGTTCTTGGATATTGAGATCCCAATAACATTCATTCTTTAGCCACAACTCTGTGATGGCCACAAAATCATTCCTGCCAATCTGTAGCTATGCTACAAAATCATCCACTTTATTTCTTATGCTGTGTGCATTTAAAAACCAAACCTTTAACCCTGTATTTGTCACTTTTTTGACTCAGTGTCCTTGTTACATCTCCATAGCTGTGATGTTGCCCTATCTGCCTGTCTTTCCACACAAACTCCCTACCATCTGTCCCAATTTATGTGCCAACCACCACTTCCTTTACATATTAAAAAAAAACATGTTAAAGAACCAGGAAAGCCCGCCAAAAATAATGTATTTACAATTTTTGTACCTATACAGTACATTTCCAATTATCATAAACCACTTAACCAAAATTCTCAGTTAACCAAAAAAATTTGTCCAAAAATAATGACCTTTTTTTATTTTGTATGTAGAGATTACATTATTTTCTTGGTAAAAATTAAACATTATTTCATGCTTGAAAAACCTTCCATTGTTTTTTTTTGTTGTTTAATTTCTGATACAAGTATTCTGTTGATGCTACTGGGCTTCTTAAAGCAATTCTCAATTATCCATAAAATCTGGTTAACTGAAAAATGTCCTGTCCCAAGCATTTTGGATAGTTAGAAACATAATGTATTGAATTTTAAATCCAGAGATCCTGAAGAGTACACAAGGCGCAGGTATGACCTATGTAAAGCCATCTCCCAGGCAAAGTGGAGATTCCTAATGAGAATGAGAACAACAAAGGATACCCAACAGCTCTGGCAAGGTCTAAGTGATACCACTTGTTACAAAACCAAATCCGGTTCAATAGGACACAGCAAAACTTACTCCCAGATGATCTCAATGCTTTCTATGCTCAGTTTGACCATCAGTACAAGGAAAATTATTCAGAACCCCAAGGTCACCTGTCAGTATCTAAATGATGTGATGGCTACCTTCAGAAGAATGATGCATCCAATCGAGAATGAGTACCTAGCTGAGTACTGAAAACCTCTGCTGACCAACTGGCCAGTGTATTCATGGATATCTTCAGCATCTCACTCCTGTTTCAAACAGGCGTCAATCATACCAGTAGCCAAGAAGAGTGCAGTAACCTGCCAAAGCAACTACCAACCAGTGGCACTCATATGTACAGTGATGAACTATTTTGAGAGGCTGGTATTGAATCATAGACGGCTCCTGTCTGAGTGGTGATATAAATCCATTCCAATTTTCCTACCGCAGCAACAGGTCTATGGTGCCATCTCACTGGCTCGACACAAGACTGACATACCTGGACAGCAAAGATTTAGCACCAGTAGGCTCTTTATTGACTACAGTTCGACATTTGACACTATCACCTCAAAATTAATCAGCAAACTCCAAGACCTGCACCTCCATACCCTACTGTGAAAGTAGATCCTGATTTCATCACCACCAGACTCGGATCAGTGCAGATTGAAAAGAACATCAACACCAGAGTACTGCAGGGCTATGTAGATAGCCGCATGCTCCACTCACTTATACCTATGACTCTTCAGCTCGGTACAACGACAACACCATCTACAAATTTGCCGATGAAACCACTGTAGTGGGCTGTATAAAAAGGGGCGATCATTCAGCAGAGAGTGGAGCAATGAAAATTTGGATGAATGGTGTACTATCGACAATCTCTCACTCAATGTCACCTAGATTAAGGAGCTGATTTTAGACTTTAGGATGTATGATAATCATTGGGTGATAAGAGGTGGAGAGGGTGAGCAGATTCAAATCCCTGGGCGTCAGGTCCTCTACTTTCTCAGGAGATTGGGTTAAGGTTAGTGTGACAGTAGAAACCTTGGCAAACTTTCTACAGATATGTTGTGGACAGTGTGACTAGCTGCATCACAGCCTGGTATAGGGGCACCAATACCTCTGAATGGAAAGAGGCAAATCTCTCCCACCATTGAGAATTCTGATGACAGAGAGCATCATCAAGGATCCACACCACCCAGGACATGGTCACTTCTCCATGCTTCCATCAGGAACGAGATATAGCTGCCACAGGACTCTACCATTAGGTTGAGGAATATTTGTTGTCCCTTAACCATTGGACTCCTAAACAACACTCTGTATAAACTCACATTGACAATGAGATTTAATTCATGTTTTACTGTAATTTATGCATATCAAATTCAAGTTGGATCCTATTTCTTTTCAGATCCTGGACAAGATCCTACTGTGAATTTGAATTTTCCAGAAGGATTGAGGAGTTATTTTACCAACTATTTCACAATTTCTAGAGGCAAAGCACAACAGAATTTATCATTGATTTTTAAAAATTACATATTTAACACATTGAACCTTAGACTTTAGGACCTGTTCTCTTTCATTCCACTTGCAAATAAAGGAATCCTATCAATCCATATCCATCCATGTCAGGCCTTTAATCATCGACATAGTCTTGGCAATAATTATCATTTAACTAAATAATTCTCCGGTTTCTCCATGATTTTAATCTCAATAAGATTAGAGCACATTGTATTAAAGTGCTACAGATAAAAGTATTCAGGTAGTAATCCAGAGGTCAGAAATAACTTCCCAGACCTCAAACCTAGTTAATAACCTTGAGATTTTAAAGATGTAGTTTGCCATTCATGAAGATGAATGTAAGATAACTGGCTTGTTACAAAGTTCATCTGGTTCATTATTGTCCTCACTCATGTCATTGACTCCCAAATGGTTCATTGAAATGGTTTAACCAGCCATTCAATTCAAGGCCAATTAGTGACGGCCCACACATGCCAGTTGCCAGTAACACTGTCTCATCCTTCCAGGACTGATGCATGGTTGTTCAAGTCCAAAGCAAAGTTTTATGAACTTGAGACCTCCTGACTTAGTGATGTGTCCAAGCCTGAGACATGATGCCGACTGTTACCCTGCAACTTCATTTTGGGCAGAGTGACTCTGTGGGATGTTGCACCAGACAGGTCAAAGAATCAGATTAATGCTAGTCTTGGCCACTCTGTGAAGATCCCAGTTCCAATGCATTAGTAGGATGTATAGATGAATGGTAATTTTTTTTCCAGATGCACCATACAAAGTCTCCTCTCTGCATAAACAAATCAACCTGCCCTCCCTCAACTCTATCCTTATTCCCACTACTTCTAGAAAGCAGCCAACATATCCTTCCAACCTTGCTCATAGAAGATGGGATGTATTTTTTTTATTACGCTGGCTGCTTTTCTAAGGTCGGGTACTTCCTTTAGCACTCTGGGATACAGCAGTTTCATCTTTCAATCCCATTAATTTCCAAACAGAATTTTCTTATGAATATTGATTTTTCTTCCATTCCTACCTTTTACTGGACTCCAGGTTTTAAAGCATTTCAAGTAAGATTTTATTAATTCCGAATCAAAGTATTTATTCAATTTTTCTGCCGTCTCTTTCATCCCCATTATGAATTCCACTCTTTCTGACTATAAGGGTCTGCATTTGTCTTCAGTCATCTTTATTTCTGTTAGGATGTTCAGATGAAAAGATCTGCTGCAGATTCCATTGAAATGATCATGTTTTTTCTACAGAGGAAGAATTTTTTTTTCCAGTGTTGCTGTTAAGTCTTTGGTACTTGCCAGTTGATTTAATATTCTACCATGATGTATGATAATCAGAAATTTTACCCACATCAGATAGTTGTATCTATTGGGAAAGAGATATGGTACTGTATTTAACATAGGAGGTGATGAATCATCTGGAGTCCAGTTTTCTCAAGTAAACTGAGCTCTTGCCTGGGGACAAAAAGCTAAGTGGTATATAGGGTGAAAATGATAGTGTCTTATAAAGAAGCAGTACTAACTATAGTTGCTATAGATGTTCTACTTAAATAGAAAGGGGATAAGGCTGGTACATCTGTCAAGCTTCACCGGGATGCCTTGGCAATAGTATTGCTATGCAGTCCTTAATCAGACATTGACACATTGATCCTGATCATGGCAACTTCCTCAGCATGAACAAAATTGCTCTGTAGAAAAAAAAAGTCTACAACACTTCAAATCAGCGGTGTTTTCATATCTATTGTACACCTTCCTTCAATAAAATTAGTAAAAAGGAGCAGCAATTTTCTTTCATTTTTTTCAAATGTTGGATAGATCAATCCCTGATTGATGATGATTGTTTATCCCCTCTGCTGATAGGTACACTCGTATCAGGATCTCAGAATCAGAATTAGAATTTATTGTCATGAACAAGTCACAAAATTCAGTGTTTTGTGGTAGCATCACAGTGTAAACATTCATAAAACCACTTTTATGACAATATCTTTTTTAAAAAATTAGTGCACATAAAGTAAGGCAGTGTCTTTGGTTTGTTGATTATTCAAGACTCTGATGGCAGTGGGGAAGAAGCTGTCTTTGTGCCATTGAGTCCTCATCTTTTGGCTCCTGTACCTTTATCCTGATGGTAGCAGAGTGATGAGGGAATGGTCTGGGTGGTGGGGGTCTTTGAGGATAGAGGTTGCTTTATTAAGACACCTCTTGCAGATGTCCTCGATTGTGCCTGTCATATTGCAGGCTGAGTTAATAACCCTCTGGAGTTATTTTCTTGTCCTGAAAGTTGCGTGACGCAACTGGCCACGGTACACCTGAAGAACATTTTGGAGTCTTCAGTGACATATCAAATCTCCTCATGCACCTCACAAAATATAGCTGCTGGCGAGTCTTCTTTGTGATGCATCAACATGGAAGTTGCAGGACAGATCCTCGGGGATGTTAAAACCCAGGAATTTGAAGTTCTTGATCCTCTCCTCTCCTTCAATGAGGACTGGGTAGTGTTCCCCTGACTTCCTCCTGAAGTCCACAATCTTCTCCTTGGTTTTGCTAACATGACATCACTCAACTACCTCCCTTCAGTTTGCTTCCTCATTGTCATTTATGATTCTGCCAACAACTTTGGTATCATCGGCAAATTTGTGCATTGCATTGGAATTATGCCTGGCCACACATTCATGGGTGTATACTGAGTAGAACAGTGGACTAAGCATGCATCCTTGCAATGCGCTTATGCAGATAATCAGTGAGAAGGAGACATTGTTTCCACTGACTCTGGTCTTCCGATGAGGAAGACAAGGATGCAGTTGCAGAGGGGAGAGCAGAGGCCCAGAGGTTGTAGCTTCTTGACCAGCACTGAGGGAATAATTGTGTTGAAGGCTGAGCTGTAGACAATGAAGAGCAGCCATATGTATGAGTTGCTGTTTTTGAGGTGATCCAGAGCTGAGTGGAGAACCAATGATATTGCCTTTGCTGTGGAGCGATTGTGACAATAGGCAAATTGCAGTGGGTCCAGACCTTTGCTTAGATATGTGTTAATTCTGGCCATGACGACCCTCTCAAAGAATTTCATCACAGTAGAAGTTAGTGCTGCTGGGCGATAGTCGTTGAGGCAGCTCACACTGCTCTATATCACACATGTGCTCTATAACACATATGTTATAAAGACACTAGTCTATAACACATGCCTTCTATTACAAGGCACCCAGTATGATTCCTGGGGTGGTCTATCAAGGTCCCTTGACTTTTGTCCCTCACATAAGTGGATCCAAAACCTCTTGGGGATTCAGCACAATATGAAAATTCAGACCACTACTCATGAATGATTTTCTGCTCAGTTTAAATGGGACAGAAAGCAAGTGAATCTACATTACACAACAAATTCCTCTAATAAGATTTATTTAGAAATTTCAATCTTAGGAAAGTGTCATACCTGAGCTTTAATTTCTAGGAAACAAAATATTAGATGGCAAAGAAGAGTTTATTTATTGTAATTAACAATTATTGTTACACAACGGGAGCTTTCTCATTTGAATAGCTGCAAAATTCCCAAGCAACATCCAGAGAAGATCACAATTAATTGTCATACCAATATCTTTCAAATATATAGAAGGTGCATGAATCTGAATAAATATCCTTTTTGTATCTCGTGATGTATGGTAGCAACCTGCTCAGTGTAAAAGACTTATGCTAACAAGAACAAATTGAATAACATACGACCTCACTCTATTAGCCCTGACTAGCATGTTTGAGTAGGACATTCAGCACACTCTCCATTGTAAATGTGATTGATGAATGCTGAAGAGAATTTGTCAAAACAACATCGGCTACACCCAGTGGGACATCAATATGCTCCATTTAGTCACCAAAGCAGCGCCTCCTGCATCAGTTTGTCACATACAATTAAGACTAGCCACTAACCAGCTATGGAGACATCAGGCAGGCTGTGTTATATATGCATATTAGTCACATGCTTAACAATTTGTGCTGTCATGCTTGATCAGTGCCCTGACCTCTGGAGCAGGAGTTGAATTTTCCAATGAGGCTGAGGCAAGCTCAGCTGTTATAGCTCCCAGTCCATTTCCTCTTAGATCTGTGCACAGATGCACAGCCCTAAGCTATAATCTGCGGCCTCGTCCAAATGACAAACTGCGCAGCGCAGATTATTACATTATATTAAGTACCACAAGTCTGTAAATTACTGTGATCTTCTGATCGGCCCAACCGTCTGCCTGTAGCTACATGGGATTTGCTGCTCAGCTCTTCTGTCATGAAGAATCTAGACCTCAGATAAATATCTGGCTAAATGTTAAATGCCAATGTCTTCTGAGTCTGCCAATAAATTTATTATGTTTGCTCTTTTTCACTAATCCCCAAGGTGCTAGGAGTGCACTGTTTTATGTTACAAACTTTTAAATCTCTTTGCTATAACATGAAAGAATGCAGTAAATCATTGTTTATTAGAATTATTCATATTGAGCAGTGGAAGGAATGTTCAAGCTTGGGTATTACAGAAATATTTAGGTAATAATAATAGCAGCTTGAAGGGGTTGAAATGAAATCATATACAAAAAAATATTAAATGGTATTTTTGTTTTATTCTCTATCTTCATTTGCAGATTCTTCTGACATCAAGATATATGGTGATTGGAGGAAATGAAAAACATTGTTTTGTCATGATATTTTTTTCTTACCGATTGATGTTTGAAGAAACAAAAATTATGCCTAATCTCTTCCTGCAGCAAGTTACACTGGCAACAGAGAACCTTGTGAAGAAGAAAGTTATAGAAGTAGAGCATGAGTTATTAATTTTCTCTAGTTTTAATACCTTAGAATCTTTTGTATAAAAAAATGTAAAAGTTTTTTTTTACTTGAACCTTTGATTTTAATGTGTTAGTTTGTGACACAGTTCCTTGGCTGTAACGTTATTCCATAAATCCAATAGCAATGTAGAGCATCCCTCAATATATCAACAATAATTTGTATCAATATTCTCCCTTTAATATCACAAAATGTTGCAAAGAATGCTCATCAAACAATATTTGAAAAAGTATTAGAGAAAAATGTCAAAAGTGTGGTCAAGGTTTTAAAGGTCCTCTTAATGTTGCAACCTTCTTAAAATCTATTGTCTGTACAATAGAGTTCCCCTACCCACCTTGCCTCTCACAGTTTTTACATAGATCCTCACTTTTTTTTAGAAATGTAACTGATTATTATCAAATAAAGCTATTAATTCAGGTCTAGTCATTAGATATGTTTAATTCTCTTCAAAGAATCATAACTTCCCAGAAAGAGATCAGTGGGTCTGCGCCTGCCATTTAAAAGAGCCACTTCCCCACATTTATGCAAAATGTTCCTCTTTGAATATTTATTCTGACCTCATTTGAAAGATCTTTATGGATCTGCATCCATTTTCCTATCATAAAAATAATTAGTACAGAAATAAACATATTTTTTTATATTGCATCATTATGCAATTTAGTAGTATGCAGGATAACTCATTTTATGTGATATGAGAACTCAATGAAGGCTGTCAGAAAATTGTTAGAGATCAAGCAGGTTTAAGAGTAAGTTAACAAAAGGCATAAAAAGATTATAACTGCTTCTACAGTGAAGTAAAAAGATGAAGGTTAACAAAGTAAACCTCTACAGAAAGATTATTGTGAGTAAGGTCTTCTTTGGCTTGGCTTCGCGGACGAAGATTTATGGAGGGGGTAAAAAGTCCACGTCAGCTGCAGGCTCGTTTGTGGCTGACCAGTCCGATGCGGGACAGGCAGACACGATTGCAGCGGTTGCAAGGGAAAATTGGTTGGTTGGGGTTGGGTGTTGGGTTTTTCCTCCTTTGCCTTTTGTCAGTGAGGTGGGCTCTGCGGTCTTCTTCAAAGGAGGCTGCTGCCCGCCAAACTGTGAGGCGCCAAGATGCACGGTTTGAGGCAGTGAAGTAAAAAGATGAAGGTTAACAAAGTAAACCTCTACAGAAAGATTATTGTGAGTAAGGTCTTCTTTGGCTTGGCTTCGCGGACGAAGATTTATGGAGGGGGTAAAAAGTCCACGTCAGCTGCAGGCTCGTTTGTGGCTGACCAGTCCGATGCGGGACAGGCAGACACGATTGCAGCGGTTGCAGGGGAAAATTGGTTGGTTGGGGTTGGGTGTTGGGTTTTTCCTCCTTTGCCTTTTGTCCGTGAGGTGGGCTCTGCGGTCTTCTTCAAAGGAGGCTGCTGCCCGCCAAACTGTGAGGCGCCAAGATGCACGGTTTGAGGCAGTGAAGTAAAAAGATGAAGGTTAACAAAGTAAACCTCTACAGAAAGATTATTGTGAGTAAGGTAATACAGTGATGATAAACAAATACTCCTTCACTGTCAAAACATAAAAGTGATTTCAGAAAATATGAAGATCCAAGGCTAGAGTTAGAATGTGGAACAAGTGTTAACGAGGACATAGTTCTATTTTGTTCAGAAGATTATAGCACTGTGTTAAAAATTAAATAGTACTGTTTTATTTAAAATGACTGGGAGGACATTGAAGAATGCAGTGGAGCAGAAAGATCTAGGAATAACGGTGCATTGTTCCCTGAAGGTAGGAGGGCATGTGGATAGGATGGTGAAGAAGGCCTTTAGTATGCTTGCCTATATAAATCAGGGCATAGAATAAAGGAATTGGGAAGTAATGATGAAACTGTACAAGCATTGGTGAGGCCACATTTAGAGTTCTGTGTGCAGTTCTGGTCACTGATTTATAGGAAGGATATTAACAAGATAGAGAGAGTGCAGAGAAGATAGACAAAAATGTTGCCTGGGTTTTAGCATCTGGGATACAAGGAAAGATTGAGCAAATTAGGTCTTTATTCCTTGGAACATAGAAGGCTGAGAGGGGATTTGATAGAGGTGTTTAAGATAATGAGAGGGATAGATAGAGTTGATGTGGAAAGGCTTTTCCCATTGAGAGTAGGAGAGATGGATACTAGAGGTCATGGGTTGAGAGTTGACGAATAACATGAGGGGGAATTTTTTTACTCAAAGATTGGTTACTCTGTGGAATGGGCTTCCGGGAAAGGTGGTGGAGACAGGGTCAATTTTGTCATTTAAGAAAGAGTTGGTTAAGTATATGGATGGGAGGGGGGTGGAGGGATATGGGCAGAGTGTTGGTAGGTGGGATTAGAGGAGGGTACTTGGATCAGTGCGAACTAGAAGGGCCCAATTGGCCCGTTTCTGGGCTGTAATTGTTTATGGTTAAATGGTATATAATACATTCCCTGCACCTTGTGGAGACCACAGAGGGGACTGCAGATGCTGGAATCTGCAGCTAAACATAATCTACTGGAGGATCTCAGCAGGTCAAGCAGCATCAGTGAGAGAAACCGAATAATTATTGTTTCAAGCTGGACCCTTTCTCAATAAATATCATCTGAAACATCGACTTGTTTTTCTCCCACTGAATCTGTTTGATCCACTGAGTTTCTCCAGTGGATTGTGCTCAGCTGCCCTGTACTTGTGATGTACAACCTTGGGTTTAAATGAGATCACAGCACCAGACATCGATGCATTGACTGCAGATTGAAAGAAAATTATTATCATTATTCAAGAAAGGAAGGAAAGAGAAAACAGAGAGAGAGAGGGAGAGCAAGGAAGAGAGAGAGAGAGAGAGAGAGAGAGAGAGAGAGAGAGAGAGAGAGGGAGAGAATTTAGGTTGGAAACACTTCATCAGAATTCTCTGACAAGTTTAACTATTTTTCATTCCAGCAATGTTGCCTGACATGTTGAGTGGTTCCAGTCAGTTATACATAAATACTGGTCGTAAAATACAGTTAGTATCTATTATTACTGTTGAAATAACAGTAAATTGATTTGAGTTGAGTTGCATTCATATCAGCAAAAACATGATCTAACCAAGTTACTTGAGTTTGTTTTGCAGACTTAACTAATGGTGAAAAAGTGTTGTAACATGGTTAGATTTTTGAAAGATTTTTAGTGAAGAAATATACAAACTATTATCATTTTAAATGAGGATTCATAGGGCTAGAAGTAATATTTGAATATGGATAATTCATAACTTAGAGCAATGTATTTGATTTTTCTGGTGAACACATCATTAGACAGGAATGAAATCTGTGAGGAAGTTGCAAAGAACCTACAAAGAGGTTAAAAAGGTTAACTGAATTAACAAGAAGCAGGTAAATACATTTGAGGTTATCAACTTTGTGAAGAAAAACATGAAAAATAAACTATATTTCAAGGTGCAAGACACAACAATGTTGATCATCAAATTTATTTGGGTGTTGTTAATCAAATATCTTTGAAAATTCACATGCAGGTGTAGCAAACATTGGGAAACCAAGTTATATCAGCCTCCAAAGGGACTGGATTGTTAATAAGTTCTACTACAAATTTTGCAAATTTCACTGCCACAACACACCGCAGTTTAAAACAACCAATGTGGAGATTTAAACAGCTCAAGCAGGTACAACAACTCCTGCAGGTACAACAACAACTCCAGCAGTGGACCCATGAGCCAGGTAAAGAATATCCAACCACATGGATATGGGGTAGGGGGTGCGGGGGAGGGGGTGGGGATGAGGGCGACAGGTCAACTTGAGAAACCGGGACCTGAGGCTTCCACTGCCTACTATCCTCCTGGCCAATGTACAGTCCTTGGAGAAAAAATTTGATGAACTCCAAGCCAGACCTCAACATCAGAGAGACATCAGGGAATGCTTTACAGAAATGGCATCCGGAAAAACCATGGGAGGCGGTGTTTGTGTCATCATCAATACATTGTGGTGCACAAACGTGATGGTCATGTCCTGCTCCCCCGACCTGGAACATTTGAGGATCAAGTGTGCCCATTCTACCTGCCAAGGAAGTTCATCACCATTATCTTGGTCACAGTGTACATTCTGCCCCAAGGTAAAGTTAGGGTGGCACTGGAGGGACTGAACACCGTGATAAACAGCCAGGAGACAGCACATCCAGATGCCTTCCTAATAATTGTGGGAGACTTCAATCAGGCCAACCTGAAAGAAGTCTCTGACAAACTACCATCAAAACATCACATGCGAGACCAGGGGAACCATTACCCTCAACCACTGCAACACCACCATGAAGAATGCCTACTTAGCCATACCATGACTGCACTTCGGCAAGAATGATCACCTGGCTGTACTTCTACTCACAATGTACAAGCAGGGATTGAAGTCACAGAACCAGTGGTGAAGACTGCAAAGGTGTGGTCAAGGGAGGTGGAGGAGTGTCTGCAGGACTGCTTTGAATCGGTGGACTGGACATATTCAAGAATTCATCATAGACTTGAATGAATATGCATCAGGTGTCACCGACTTCATCAAGACCTGTGTGGATGAATGTGTGCCTCCGTGTAAATACTGGGTGTTCCTCAACCAGAAGCCCTGGATAAATCAGAGAATCCACAACATGCTGTGGGTGAGAACAAGGGTGTTTAAAGCCAGGGATCAAGATCTTTACAAGAAATCCAGGTAAGACCTGCGGAAGGCCATCTCCGAAGCAAAGTGGCAATTCCGGAGGAAACTAGAGACAGAAACAGGAACACACTAGCTATGGCAGGGAGCGTAGGCCATTACAGCCTACAAAGTGGTGGTGAACACTATAAATGACTGTGTTGCTTCACTAACTTTGAGAAGAAGAATCAAACAATGCCTACTTGAATCCCTGAAAGGCTGAGGACTCTGTGATATCTGTCTCTGAGAGCAAAGTCAGAACATCACAAGAGGGGTCTCACCAGGGCCCTGTACAACTGCAGAAGGGTGTCTCTGTTCCTATACTCTAATCCCCTCTTTATGAAAGCCAACATGCTATTAGCCTTCTTCACAGCTTTCTGAACCTGCATGCTAGTCTTCAGTGAGCGGTGAACAAGTACTCCCAGATCCATTTGCACCTCCCCACTCCCTAGCTTGTCTCCATTTAAATAATACTCAGCTTTCCTATTATTGCCCCCAAAATGGATAACCTCACATTTGCTTACATTGAACGTCATCTTCCATTCAGCAGCCCACTCCCCCAACCTGTCCAAGTCCCTCTGCATTTTCCTGACATCCTCCTCACACCCCACACCATCACCCAGTTTCGTGTCATTTGCAAATTTGCTCAAATTATTAATAATCCCCTCATCCAAATCATTTACATAAATTACAAACAACTGAGGACCCAATACCGATCCCTGCGGCATTCCACTCGTCACATCCTGCTATCCTGAAAAAGACCCGCTTACTCCAACCCTTTGTTTCCTATTTCTTAACCAATTTCCTATCCATGTCAGCACTTTACCTCCAATACCATGCTCCCTGATCTTGCCCACTAGTCTCCCGTGCGGTACCTTATCAAAGGCCTTCTGGAAGTCCAAATACACCACATCCACAGGCTCTCCCGAGTCCACCCTTTTTGTCACATCCTCGAAAAATTCAAGAAGGTTAGTCAAGCATGACTTACCCTTAAGGAATCCATGCTGACTAGCCCTTATTCTATTATTTCTGCTTAAGTGTTCTGCTATTACTCCTTTTATGATAGACTCCAATATCTTCCCCACCACCGACGTCAGGCTGACCGGTCTATAATTTCCCGTTTTCTCCCTCCCTCCCTTCTTAAAAATCCACACCACATCAGCCACTCTCCAATCCTCAGGGACCTCCCCCGAATCTATGGAACTTTGGAAAATGTCAACCAGTGCTTCCACAATTTCTATAGCAACTTCTTTAAGCACCCTGGGATGCAGCCCATCAAGCCCTGGGGATTTATCAGCCCTCAGTCCCAACAATTTACTCACAACCTCCTGTTTCTGGATCCGGATATCCATTAGATCCCCTACTTCCCCAGGAAAGTTCCCCAAGTCTCTTGACACCGCATGACCATTACCCCCTAACTGACCATAACTTATATCCTCCTTGGTGAAGACAGTTGCAAAGTATTTGTTAAATTCCTCAGCCATCTCCTTGTTTCCGGTAATAATTTCACCCTTTTCCATTCTTAACGGACCAATTTTGGACTGAACCAATTTCTTCCTCTTCACATATTTAAAAAAGCTTTTGCTATCCTCCATTATATTATTTGCTAATTTCCTCTCGTACTTAATTTTCCCCTCTCTTATGACTTTCTTAGTTACCCTCTGATGCTCTTTGAAGGTTTCCCAATCCTCTAACTTCCCACTCCGCTTCGCTATCCTATACTTACTCCCTTTGGATTTGATATTACACTTGATTTGATTAGTTAGCCACGGCTGCCATTTGCATCTCCTAGAGCCTTTCCTCCACTTTGGAATAAATTTGTCCTGAAACCTCTGAAAAATGTCCAAAAATACCTGCCATTTTTCCCCAGTTGTCCTCCCAGCTAGTGTATCTTTCCATTTTATTTTGGCTAGCTCCTCCCTCATAGCTGCATAATCCCCTTTATTTAACTGCAGTACAGATGCTTCCGACTTCCTTTCATTTTCCCTTTCTAATTGCAGCTCAAAAGCAACCATACCATGGTCACTATTCCCTAATGGCTCCCCTACATCGAGGTCACTTATTAACTCTGCGTCACTGCACTGCACCAAGTCCAGAATCGACTTCCCCCTGGTAGGTTCCTCCACTAGCTGCTCCAAGAAAGTATCTCGTAGACATTCAATAAACTCAGTCTCTTTTGCTTCTGCCCCCGTCTGATTATCCCAGTCCACCTTCATGTTAAAGTCCCCCATAACCACTGTATTGCTACCAATTTGACATGCCACTCTTAATTCCTGATTTATACTTCTACTGATATCTAAGCTACTTTTCGGAGGCCTGTAAATGACCCCCATTATGGTCCTCATGCCTTTACAATTTCTTAATTCTATCCAAACAGACTCTACTCCACCTGTTTCAATGTCTTTCCTTTCAAACGCCTGAATTTCATTTCTTACCAACAGAGCTACCCCACCTCCTCTTCCTAACTTTCTGTCTTTTCTATAGGACGTGTACCCTGGAACATTTATTTCCCAATCCTGCCCTTCCTGCAGCCATGTCTCCGTTACTCCGACAATATCATAACCTCCCATTGCCATTTGTGCCTCAAGCTCATCCATTTTATTCCTTACACTCCGTGCATTCATACACAATACCTTGATACCATATCTCCTTTCTCCCTCCACCTTTGTTCTCGATGCACTTGCCCCTACTCTCCTATTCTTTTCAGTTCCCTTTTTCCTTATTGTTTCACCGTCTAACAGAAACACCCCTATATTCACTCTCCTATCTGCTTCCCTATCAGTCCTGTTCCCTTCCCCCTGCTAAATTAGTTTAAATCAAATCTGACAGCATTTTTAAACCTAACTGCCAGTATATTGGCCCCCACTGCATTCAGGTGTAAACCATCCCTCCTGTAGAGGTCTTGTCTTCCCCAGAAGAGATCCCAATGGTCAATGAACCTGAATCCCTGCACTCTGCACCATTCCTCCAGCCACACATTTAACCTCCTGATTTTATTATTTTTGCCCCCACCCATGTACAGCACAGGTAGCAGCCCCGAGATTACAATCCTGGAGGTTCTGCTTCTTAACCTCCTTCCGAGCTCACGGTAGTCCCTCTTCAGGTTCTCTTTCATCTTATCCACGTCATTTGTACCCACGTGTATCAGGACAAAGTTATTGATGTGTAATGGAGGCTGGTCATTCCTAGTCCTCTTGAAGCCCACGATCATCTTGTTCATGTTGAGACTCAGGTTGATACTCTCACACCATTGCATAAGATTTTCCACCTCTTCTCTGCAGTGTGATTCATCATTGTTGCTGATGAGGCCGACAACTGTTGTGTCTCTCCTGCAAACTTAATGACACAGTCGAAGCTGAATCTGGTGATGCATTCATGGATCAGTAGTGTGAAAAGGACCAGGCTGAGCACACAGACTTGAGGTGTGCCAGTGCTCGGTGTGATGATACTTTACTTTGCAGACTGTGGTCTTTCTGTTAGGAAGTCCTGGATCCAATTACAGAGAGGGGTGTTGAGTTTCAGTGAGAACAGCCTAGTGTATGAGGGATCATTCTCCAGGTGGGTCAGGACAGAGTGAAGAGACAAGGCAATAGCATCATCTGTGGAATGGATTCTTCTATCAGTGAAGATGTGCTTTGATGCATTCCATCACCAGACACTTGAAGCATTTCATTATGATGGAGGTCAGTGCTACAGAGTGGTAGTCATTGAGGCCTGTTATTTTGTCACCTGCTTGGGTACCAGGATGAAGGTGCTGTTTTGAACCCTATGGGAATGATGGACTGCTGCAGTGAGGTGTTGAAGATGTCCGGGAAGATCTCCGTCAATTGATCTGTGCAGTCTTTCAGTATTCGACCAGGTACATTGTTTGATCCCACCGCCTTGTGTGGGTTCACTTTGGTTAGGATCCTCCTCACCTCAGCCACATCTGTGCAAGGGTCCTATTCATCAGGGGGACTCAAAGCTTTCTTTGGTGTTATCCTATTCTTCTCATCAAACTGTGCACAGAAGATGTTCAATCTATCTGGAAGGGAGTTCTTAACTCGCAAAGTTGATTTGTGATCCATTATAGTCTTGATCTGTTGCCATTTTCCCCTCATGTCACCGTTGTTGCACAGCAAGCTGAGGATCTTTGGTGCATACCCTGCTTTGCCCTCTGGATTGCATGGGAAAATTCAGCCCTGGTTGATCTTAGTGCAGTCCTATAGCCTGTCCTGAAGGCAGCATCACAAGCTCCGAGAAGGGCCCGGACCACTGCATCTAACCATGGTTTTTGGTTAGCCCTGGTTGGGAAGCATTTGATCCCAGTGACACCCTCAATGCCCTGTTTTGACTGTAGGGAATAAACTGCCATGAAGCTAATTTGTGCATGTTTTCACACTCTTATGCCTTCATCCTGGTGGGAGCAGCAAGATGAGAGTGTTTTCAGGGTGTGATGAGTCTTTCAGTTTTCTAAGCAGCAGGAGATGCAGCTGAGGTCTATGGAGAAGAAGGAAGTTGTTGTTAGGTTCTGATCTGCATTCACCACTTTCTGTAATTTCTTCCAATTGTGACTACAACATCTCCCACACCACACTGTGATGCGTTAAGAAAATATATATCTGATATTGCACCTGTAGAGGTTATTGAGGGACAAAGGGGGACATCAGGATTGGCTTTAAGCCAATTGGACCAATTGCTCCCTTTAGGGCCCCGTGGTACGGTGATATCTACTCTAGTCTTCTCAAATACACAGAACAACACATTGCAACATACACCTAACACCACATTGAAGGTTTTATGGAGAACAGCAACAATTTTAATTTTCTTTTGAATTCTCAAAAAGTTAGTAGTGTTTGTTAATACTGTCTATATTTTGAATTTTTTTATTCTGTGCAGCAGAAGTCCAAAATAACAACCTCCAAAATACCGAATCACCCTAGATAGAAAGCTTCTTTTAAAAACTCAGTTTGAATTTAAATTTAGTCCCTCTGATGCTCTCGTTTTGAACACGTGTGCACTAATGATACTCAATTAATGTCAAAAAATATTGTGACGCCATCTTAGCTGTGATTCCATGCTGTGGACAGGCTACCCACATACTTTTAATATTTTGTTCATTTTTTAAATTATTTTCCATTCTACAATAGAGATATGAAGTCTATAACAAACTTTATTCATATCTCTAAGATTCTACAGACCTTGGCTGTGAACCTGGGGGCCTGCAAAAAATGCTTCCAATTGTGCCCCACACTTCCTAAGGTCGGCCCTGGGGAACATTCTGAACTTCTTTAGTCCTCTGAGAAAATAGAGCATTGGTGCATTTATTTTGATTGTCACATCAGTGTCAGAGCAGGTGCAAGATATTTGTCTTTTTTTTCTAATCAATAAAATCCATTCAGCCCAGCTCCATCTCTCTGATTTCTTCACATCTTTCTCCTAATATGCCCCTATTAAAAAGTCTTTTGGATTTACTTTTGAAAATATTAAACAATGGAATAATGCAGTACGGTCAGCGTAATGATTGAGGCAACCCTGTTACAAAACCAGCGACTGGCGCAAGGGTTTGAATCCCGCTGTCCATAAGGAGTTTGTACCTTCTCCCCATGGGTTTCCTCTGGGTACTCTGGTTTTTATCCACCATTCAAAATGTACCAGGGATTATAGGTCAATTGGGTATAATTGGACAGTACTGGCTTGTGGGCCGAAATGACCAGTTACCATGCTCTATGCCTAAATTTAAATTTAAATAGAACATTCAGAGTCATTGGAATCAAGGATTCATATGATATACAATAGGTTAAAAAAAATTCTCCCGATCTCAGCTCTAAAATAAAATCTCATATGTTGTTCTAGACTAAGTTGTTCTCATCAAAATCTACAGAGTCATGATTAGGATTTATTGTAATGAACAAATCATGAAATGCAGTGTTTTTCATCAGTATCTTTGTGCAAACATTCATGTTAAACCATCTTATGACATTATTATACAAATAAAATAATAATAACAATAAAATAAAACAGTGTCTTTGGTTCATTGATTATTCAGGGATCTGATGGCAGCGGGGAAGAAGCTGCCCTTGTGCCGCCAAGTGCTCGTCTTTAGTCTAAGTATTGCGTCCAGTTCTGGTCTCCAATTTTGAGGAAGGACATATTAGCTATAGAGGGTGTGCAGCGCAGATTTACAAGGTTAGTTCCAGGGATGGCGGGGTTGACATATGCTGAAAGGCTAGAAAAACTGGACTTGTATCCGATGGAGTTTAGAAGGATGAGGGGGGACATGATTGAGGTATACAAAATTATCAGGGGGATAGACAGGGTGAAGTCTGATTACTTGTTCCCAATGATGGGGGAGACGAGGATTAGAGGGCATAGTTTAAGAATACAGGGTAGGCCCTTTAGGACGGAGATGAGAAAACATTTTTTTACCCAGAGAAGTGTGAATCTGTGGAATGCTCTGCCACAGAGGGTGGAAGAGGCAGATTCGCTGATTATGTTCAAAAGAGAGTTAGATAAGACTCTAGTGGGCAAAGGAGTTAAGGGTTATGGGGATAAGGCTGAAAAGGGGTACTGATGGTAGTGATCAGCCATGATCTGTAAAATGGCGGTGCTGGCTCGACGGGCCGAAGGGCCTACTCCAGCTCCTATTGTCTATTGTCTATTGTAGTAGAGAGAATGGAGAGCACAAAGTTCCTTGGAGTTCACTTAACTAGTGAACTGCCATGGACACTGAACAATTCCTCACTTATCAGGAAGGCCTGACAGTGACATCACTTGCTGAGAAGAATGAAGTGGGCAAGGCTACCAACCACCATTATGTTAACCTTCTATAGATGCTCTATCTAGAGCATCCTGGCCAGCTGCATCACAGTGTGGTGTGGTTGCTGCAGAGAAATGGATCAGAGCTCAATCCAAGGACCAATGAGTGGCAGAGAAAATCACTGGAGCCTCCCTGCACCCCATCGACATGTTCTATCAGGTTTGTTGTCTGAAGAGGGTGCACAAAATCATTGTGAACCCCTTCCAACCTGCACACAGCATCTTTCAGTTGCTCCTATTGAGGAAGAGATACAGGAGTATCAGAGCCAGTACCACCAGGCTGAGGACAGTTTCTTCCCTTGGGCAGTGAGAATGCTGAACGACCAAAGGAACTGCTCACACTAACCATCTTAGACTCTCATATTCATGAAACAATATTTATTTGTATAGATGAAATACTTGTCTTGCATATGTACAGTTTGTCTGTATGTATGTTATGTCTGGTTGTGTGTCTGCATGTTTTTGCACTGAGGGCTGGAGAACACTGTTTCATTGGGTTGTACTTGCACAATCAGATGACAATAAACTTGACTTGACTTGAGTGCAGTCATGCTGCTCTTATTTAGGTAAATCAAAATTAAATGCAGCCAAATGAGATTAGGCTGATAACAGTTGACATGGACAAGTTGCGTCACGGGGCCTGTTCTGTGCTGTAAAATTCTTTGACTCTATAATTCTACAAAAACTAGGTGGAAATACTTGCAGCACAACTGCACATCATTAAGGACATGAACCCAAGTGTTTGTATCATTTTATCCTGCATATTTATGGATACAAGCCTTTCCATCCCCAACAACTTACAAATTACAAAACAATAGCACAACAAAGGAAACTCCTGAACTCCTGACTAAGGTCCCCTGGAGCCAGTTGTGTCAATAAATAAGATCAAGGTGTGATATGATTTTTGTCCTAATTTGTACTCTCATCGTAAATCTACATACATTTTTGATCAGACCTTCCATAGATCTGAAGGATGGTGAATTCTACAGTGCTTTGTGAGAACTTCCCTTTAAATTTTGATCCCACAATGTGAAGCATTCCCTAGTTCTAGACCACCTCCACAGCAGATGCTGCCTCAAGGTTCCTATGGATCTTACATAGATCTGTAAATGGCTAAAAACAGCAAGATAATGAAAGGTTTTTTTTAGAAATGGAAAAGTTTGGCTAAAAGCTTTGAACACTGGAATCAATTAATCAGGTTTGACTTTGGAACCTCAACCAACAGATGCCCTGCTGTCCAGCAAAAAAAACTTCTCGATACATGACAAGTAGACTCATATGGAGAAAAATTCAGTGCCTCTGAGTTGAGTATATAAGCAATATTCTAAATAATTATATCTGTATATGGTTAGTATTCAGCATGCCACCTTCTCATCCTAAACAATGTCTTCTACAAGACAAACATAATGACATTGGTGATTAACTAGCAGGCTTCAACCTCCAGCACTCAGGAGTGATTTATTAAGACACAACTCTGATGTGAAGCAGTGAATTAATGAAGCCTGGTGAGCATCTTGCTGCAATACTGCATTTATGGTGCATAGAGTATTAACCCTCTGAGGTCTTCCTATTTCTGACGGCAGTATAACTGTTCATGAAACAAACATAAATGTGTATGTTTTATCAAAGTATTTTCCAATAAATCTACGGTATAGTTATGTTCCTGAATTATAGCAACTATCAATGTTAAAAAGAAAGAATAATTTTATTTATCGTAATCTCATGCAAAAATCTCAAACTTTAGTTTGAAAATTTAAACGTCGCTGAACAAACCAATGCACGTAATAATGCGATTGAAATGTTGGTTAAAACTTGAATGGTATCAATAATTTTATCATTTGGTGACTTTAGCTACTGAGTTGTGTATGTTCAGGATGCAACCTGAAAAAAAAATCTATGCAGTTAATATACTGCACAACACTTATCCTGCCCGTAGTTTTATGTACCTCTTTTTAAGGATATGTTGTGACCGTCAGAATTTGGAACTAAATTGTTCTGCAACATTTCACATGGAATGATAGATTTGTTAGGATTTCAAACTTCAAGATGTTAACACATTCAAACAATGCTTTACAAAGAACCATCCAGCTTCAAAGCCTCCTGTCATCCATAACTTCACCACAAAATATTCATAGATGATGAGGGTGTTTCAAACCATCTGGCACTAATAATATTCAGAGGTCTTTAAAGAGTAATTTGCTCATGCAGGATATGTAATAAAATTTTCCTTTGGCATTAGGCCTTTGACATTCAAACAATAAATGGAGATAAATCATATAGTTGTCAAGAAAGCTGTGTTATTTAGAATACAACAAACAACACAAAGTTAAAATGACTAAATAAACACCCACCATCAGTGTGCAAAATTTTCTTTTTCTAACAGGAATATTGAACTATGGACATATATGTTAAGGTGGTTATAATTTCTTTCTCTATTCTCACAAATATGATGTGAATGCGCATTCAAATATTTATTTTGCTGTTCTGATGAAGGCCTTCAACCTGAAACGTTAGCTATGTTTCTCTTTCCACATATGCTGCCTGAGTGTTTACAATATCTGCAAATTTACAATTTCCGGTTACAGTTTATTTCTCTAATAAATTACAGTAGAATCCCAATTATCTGGCACCTACAGGGATTGCAGAGGTCAGATATGCAAATTTTCCAGTTGACTGAGACTCACTCTTACAATGTCTAACTAATACATCTGCAAAGAATACATTGCTTTTTTGGGGGGGGGGGAGTGGGGGGAGCTGGTCATTCTAATGAGCTCAGCAGGTGTTTTGAAAGAGCTCTCCACACAAAATGTTAAAAAGATGGTTTAACAGCTGAAAAACCAGAATTTTATCATCAAAAATAGATAAAGCAAGTACTAAATGGCCGAGGCAACTGAGAACAAAAAATTGAAGAAATAATAGTTCAGCCAAGAACATCGAGTGGATGCCTGATGAGGAGTGACTCAGCAGGAGCCATGGGACCAGCTGAAGCCAGAAGAGCTAACATGATGGAAACTTTAGGCAGTTATTTTACGAGTATGGAATCAGCAATGAGAGATATATCAGAGAAGGTAATGGAAATTAAAGTTGTGGAAGACTTAAATGAACGAATGACTCATTCAGAGGCTGAACTGGACAAAACAAAAGACAGGCTGAAGGCACTGGATGAAAAAGTAAAAATATAGGACACAGAAAAGAAAGGACTGATGGACAAGATCAAAAATTTTCGCAGATGTAACAATGTAAGAATAATTGGACACAGAGAAGGAATATAGGGAAAAGACGTGGTGATTTTCTTTGAAACATGGATCCCACAAATGCTGGGACAAAATAAGTTAAATGCAAAGTTGCAAATTGAAAGGACCCTCAGACCCAGAAGAACCAATGAACAGTGACCATGGCTAGTAGACTTTTAATTTGCAGGGAGAGAGATGCGATCTTGGGAGAAGCATATGAATATTCAAAAAATAATAATGGCTCATTAGTGGTGGACAATGCAAAAGTAATATTTTTTACAGGACTTCAGCCCTGCCTTGGACAAACAAAGAAAGGAATTTGATGAGGTAAAGAGACAACTGTGATCTAAAAACTTTAAATATTCAATGATTTATCCAGCAATGCTGAGGGTGGATGTCTCAGAAGGTAATCGACAAATTTTCAAGAATAAAGAAGTGGAAGAATTTTTAAGTAAGTTATGAAAAGTTTAAAGTCACTACCTGAAAGGGCTGAAAAGACCACTTCAAAATGGAACTAACTGAAAGGTGTATCTTTTTATTTGTACCAATAATACTGAGCCATCTTGTTTTCACGAATAAAAGGAAAAAAATACATTGGTTCATATGTAGAATTCTGAAAAGGCAGAAAGGTGATCAGGAAAGTAGCAAGGTGGGAACTCCGACTTGGACGAAGATGGCACCGAGAGAGGAGCAGTTTTAAAAGATGGCACCAAAGGGAGGGTTTCTTCTTCTTCTTCTTCAAAATAACCTGCAAGCTTTTTTTGTGGACTTCTGAGTACTATTGTCAACATCACCATCAGAGCTAGATATGTATGTGTGTTTCTTAAGGGGAAATGTGTGTGTTGGAAATGTTATGACAGTATTTAGAATATTGGGATGATATTATTGTTAAACAATATTTGTGTGAAAAATGGTATGGATAAAACACTAAAGTTTATTAGTCTTAATATTAATGGGATAAATGGGTGGTGAAGAGGAAGAGAGTCTTGGCATACTTAAAGAGATTAAAAGTGGATATGATCTTTTTGCAGGAAGCATATATTACCAAATTGGAACATGATAAATTAAAAAGAGGATGGGTGGGACAAATAATATCATCTTCCTTTGGTTCAAAGGCAAGATGGGTGGCTATTCTAATTAATAAAAATATACCAGTGTTAATAGAACATACCTCAATTGATTAAGCTGGAAGGTATGTAAAATTTTAAAATTTATGGACATTTATGAATATTTAACCCAGAAGAACCGGTGAACAGCAGAGGAAGACAAAAGTATATTAGTTGGAGAAGACTTTAATTTTTGCTTGGATCCAATATTAGATAAGTGGGCAAGAACAATGATGAGGGTGAAAGTGACAAAAACTATAATTTCATATATGAAAGATCTGAATCTTATTGATGTATGGAGGCAATTAAATCCCACAGAGAGAGAAACTACTCTTTATACTCATGAGTGCATGACTCACATGCAAGGACTGATTTATTTTTAATGTCTGGACAGTTAAAAAATAGTGATAAAAACAGAATATTTAGCGAGGCTTCTATCAGACCATTGTCCATTAGTATTAATTATATCAACAATAGAAAAGCAAGATAATGTATACAGATGGTGTCTCAATACTACATTAATTAAAAGGACGGACCTGCGAATTTATAAAAAGACAGATAGAAATATTTTGTGAAACAAATCTGCTGTCTACTAATAATAGTTTTCTGATATGGGTCACACTTAAAGCATATTTATGGGGACAAATTAGATCCTTTACAAAGAACCTTAAGAGAAAACATATCACAGAAGTAAACAGTTTAGAGAAGGAATTAAAGAATTAGAAAAATATATCAAAGGATATGACTACAAGAAGAATACAGAGTCCTGGAGAATAAAAAGCTAAGATATAATACAGTACAAACATATAGAGCAGAAAAAGCTATATTAAAAACTAAACAAAATTACTATGATTTGGGTGCACGAAGTTTTAGTTTGGAAGATTAAAACAGGGGAATCATAAAGAATGATAAATGCTATAAAAACAGAAGCAGACACTCTAGTACATAAGAAAAAAGAAATTAATGACACTTTTAGACATTATTACACAAAACTATACAAATCAAAATTACTAGGAGATGAGAACGAAATGGAAGAATTTTTGCTGAATATTGAAATACCAAGGCTGGAAGAGAGAGAAAGGATAGAATTAGATACTTCCTGTGATGAATCTGTGTCAGGCTGTCAGTCTTTTGCTGTGCTTAGTCTGCTCTACTGACATTGGACGTGCATTATCTCTTCCACTAAAGACACTCTCCTTGGTTATAACTATTATCATTCATTATTGTGTTACTAAGTTTCTACTAATAAAAGTCATGATTCCTGGTTAACGACACAGCCTTCGGTTTCTTCATTTACTGGCACTTCAATTTTATTAGTAGAAATGGATGCAGCACTCAAGCCAGAGCGGCTGATGATCGACCAGTCTGCCCCAAGGCCCAGAGAAATCTTCAACCACTGGATTACTTGTTTCAATTACTACATGGCTCAGAACAACGTAGTTGATAGGCGATACAGTGGGGCCACCTGAATTCTTTACTGGGTGAGATCCCTTTTGCTGTTAATCGAGGAACTGTGACTCTGGCTATAGCCCGAGAATGACTGACCACTTACTATGCAGCGCCACAGAATGTGGTACTTGCCCGGCACTAGTTGCTGACTAGACGCCAGAAACCCAGGGAAAGTGATGCTACTTATGCACTGGCTCTCAACTCATTGGCAAATGAATGCAATGTCGAGGCAGTCAATGTGGAACAACACCAAAATGCTTTGAAGCTGGATGCTTTTCTCAACGGAATCGACTCCAGTTACATCCGTCAGAAGCTATTAGAAAGAGAGCCTCTGACCTATGGCCAAGCAGTCACGCTAGCCAAAACACTGAGAAGTACTATGCGGTCCACCCACATACTGGAAACTGAAAAGGAAATACACAGGAGTGCTGGAACCCCGAAGGAGAGGAAGGGATGAACACCTGGCAAATGTTATTTCTGTAATAAGAGCTGGCACCCCAGACAGAAGTGTCTGGCTCAATTTGCTACTTGCAGCTACTGTGGGAAACATGGCCACTTCGCTAAAGCATGTAGGGCGAAAAATACTCCCACTGATAAGAAGAAAAGCGCCAAGAAAACTCATCCTAGAGCTGCTGGAATGGAAGATGAATGCGAACGGGAGAATCTTCAGACAAGCCCGCTGAATTGACTTCAAGTGACGGCGAGGTGAGATCAACACAAAGTTCCCCTGTGACGGCTCAATTGACTGTAAAGCTTTGGGATTGTTACAGACTGAAACGGTAGACTATGAAGGGGGAGGTGAATGGTGAGACTGTCTATTGCTTAATAGACTCAGGCAGCACTGACAGCTACATTCATGAAAAGGTTGCTAAAGCCTTAAATTTGCGGAGATATGCAGCGAACCGATAGATATCGATGGCTTGTAGTGAACTTAAAAAGATTATATGGGACAAGTGTAAGATTATTCTGAACTTGCAGGGACATTGTCTCGCTGATGTTTGGCTCTTAGTAATGCCTGATCTCTGGGCTCCCGTGTTACTGGGGTTGGATATTCAATCTCAGATGAAAAGTGTAGTGCAAAATTTTGATGGGCCGCTACCCACACTTACCATCCTCCGCTCTGGTCACTGCGGCCTGTCCTCACTAAAGATCAAAGCCTGTTCAGTAATCTATCTCCCAAGTATCGACCGATTCCCTCTTAAGAGTCGTTCTTACAGCAAAGAAGACAGTGAGTTTATTAAGGCTGAGACTCAGAGACTACTTAAAGAGGGGGTGATTGAACCCAGCAGGTGTCTGTGGCGAGCCCAGGTGGTAGTGGTGAAAAATCACACTAAGAAATGACTGGGTATTGACTACGGCCAGACAATTAACCGTTATACTACCACGGCCTTCCATTAATGAAATGGTTAATCAGATAGCACAATATAAAATGTACTTGACTATCGACCTTAAGGCAGCCTACCACCAAATTCCCATTAAAAAACATGAACAACCCTATACAGCGTTTGAGGTTGATGGGGGCTAAACCAATTTAGGAGGGTACCTTTTGGAGTCACTAATGGTGTTTCAGTGTTTCAGAGGGAGATGGATAAAATCGTTAGTTCGTATGAGTTACAGGGTACGTTCCTTTCTCTGGATAATGTCACTATCTGTGGTAAGACCCAGACTGAGCATGGTAACAATCTAAAAAAAATTCTAGCAATGGCCAAGGAACTCAACCTTACATTTAACGAGGGTAAATGTGTTTTCAATGCAACAGAACTACCCATTTTGGGCTACATAGTTTGCGAGGGCGAAATCTGCCCTGATCCTGAACGAATGTCATCCCTTAAGAAGTTGCCACCCCCAGACTCCACAAAAGCCCTTAAGAGGTGTATGGGATTCTTTCAGGGTCCAGAGGTCCTGCCGTTTCACACTACAGACAAGGGAACTGTATCAGCACCGCCACTTTCCATGTCGTCACTCCTGCAAAGCCTCCGCCTGCTCCGATAAGAAGGTCTTCTCGTGTTCGAAAATAACCCGAGAGGCTCCACTATTCGTAAACATCTCATTATATTCTGATAGTTGCTAGCCTTGTTTTGACTATGTCAGTAAATTCTCATTGCCATTTATTTGACTGTTTTGTGTTATGCTTACAGTCGAATTGCTTGCTTGCTTGATTGAAATTGTTCTTTTAATATTATCCCAACTTCTGCTGGGGGAGACTGTGATGAATCTGTATCATGCTGTCAGTCTTTCGCTATGCTTAGTCTGCTCTACTGATATTGGATGTGTATTATCTCTACCACTAAAGACACTCCCCTTGGTCATAACTGTGTACGCACTCATTATCATTCATTATTGTACTATTGAGTTTCTATTAATAAAAGCCATGATTCCAGATTAACTACACAGCCTTCAATTTTTTCATTAACTGGCACTTCATTCCTTTCACAAGGGAAGAAATCAAAAAGGGCCTGGCCACCCTACTGGCTAATAAATCACTAGGAGAGGATAGATTTCCACCAGAGTTTTATAGATAATTCAAATAATTATTAATGCCCCTTTTAACGGATGTCTTGGACCAAGCTGTAGAAACATAGACCCTCCCAAAATCATTCTCAACCACAATTATTGGTGTAACAAAAAAAGTATAGGGACCCACAAAAAAACTTCATCATACAGACCCTGTTAAATGCTGATTATAAGATACTAGTGAAAGCATTGGCTAATAGGTTAGGACAAAATTTGCCAAACTGATACAGATGGACCAAGCAGGATTTGTTAAAGGAAGTCACTCCTCATATAGTCTAGGAAGATTATTTAATATAATACACATAGCTAAATCTGAACAAAGGCCAAGTTTTACAGAGTCGCTGGACACAGAAAAAGCATTTGACTGTTTGGAATGGCCCTTTTTATTTAAAACACTGTAAAAATTTGGTATAGGCAGAACATTTGTAAATTGGATTAAAAACTTTATACCATAAACCACAAGCTAAAGTAATAACAAATAATCAGATGTATGAGGTGTTCCCCTGGAGTAGATTGAGTAACTAGGGATTCCCCCTGTCTCCAGGGCTTTTTATTTTAGCAGTTGAACTGCTGGTGGAGATAAGAAGGGATCTGGATATAAAAGGTTTCAAAGTTGGGCAAGAACACAGAATCAGCCTATTTGCCAATTATGTGATAATTGTATCTCTCAGAACCAGCTAAATCTTTGGAAAAATTACAAGTAAAACTAGATAAATGTGGAAGAATATCAGGCTACAAAATAAATGTGGATAAAAGTGAGATAATGCTACAAACAAATTTTGAATATGAAAGATACCAAAAAGGAAGTAAATTTAAATGAAAGACAGATAGAATAAAGATCTTGGAATAGCAACTGACAATAACTTGCAAAATCTGTACAAACTAAATTATCTTCTTCTTGGAAAGAGAGAAATAAACCTATAGAAATAGAAATTCTTACCCATTACTTTGGTGGGAAAGGTTAACTCCAAAATGAAAGTATAATACCTTTTTCAATTCCTGCCTATTCGATTACCTAAAAAAAAGCAGCTAAACAACCATATTATACAGTTCCTATGGAATAATAAGTTACCAAGAATTGCCATTGAAAAACTGATATGGGACTACAGGCTGGGAGGACTCACAGATTTTAAAAAAGTTACCTAGCTGCACAGGTTAGATTTCTCGCAGCCTTCTTCACTGACCCATCTTGGGTTCAATGGAGGAGGGGGAAGCAAAAGACTTAATATATAAATGTAGTTTCAAATCACTAAAGAAAAAGATGGATAACCCCATTCTAATACATATGATTAGAACATAGCAAGAAATGAATGAGTGTATAGGGAAAAAAGTAGGGATATCAATAAAAGCACCATTGTGTAAAAATGTGTTATGGCCTATGAACGTGGTCAATAGAATATTAAATTTGTGTTGTGACAAAGTATAAGATATATTAAGGACTGTTAGACGGAAGGAACTCTTCTGTATTTGAACAATTAAAACACAAATACAGAGTGACCAATGGGACCTTTTATTCTGCAGCTTAGATCATTCTTAAGAGAAAGATGGGGACCAACATTGACCCCACCTGAAATTAGTGAAACAAAATTAATGGTATGGATGGGGAATACATCCAAATTTATAACAAAAATGTACTATGCTCTTCAGGGCAAAAGTGTAAAACCAGGGTTGTAGAGTACAAGGAAAAGATGGGAGTCGGTCTTGGATGTAGTGGTTTCAGAAAGGAGCTGGTCAAATTGGTGTAAGGACGGCATGACATCAGTTATAAATGCAAGATATAGACTGGTTCAGTATAATTTTTTACACCAATTTTACTTTACCCCACAAAAGTTACACAGATCAAAAACCAAAATTTCAGAGATGTGTTTCAGATGTGGGACTGAGACAGGAACTTTTCTTCATGCCACATAGTCGTGCATGAAAGTGAGGCCATTTTGGGAAGAAATTGCAGAAAAATTAACCAGGATAAAAGGAGTGGCCTTCATGGGCAACCCACAATAAGTTTCAAATTGACTAAATATCAAATTTCATTTATAAAAAATGCACTTGTGGAAGCGAAAAAATATATCGTGATCACTTGAAAGTTCAACTCCCCTCTACTTCTTAGCACGATGGACTGCGGAAATGAACAGTTGTAAACCTATGGAAAAAAAATCACATATTACTTAAAGAATAACATGGCACTTTTGTAAAGGTTTGACTGCATAGGGGCCCAGATATAGTAATAAAAAGGAACAAAGAATTATATATATACAAAAATTTAGTTTCCCCAACTGTACTCTATATACTTAAAATAAATGTAAACTCTGATGGTGAACATATATGACACGTGGGGGTGGGGGGTAGTGCAGAAGGACTGTTTTGTTTTTGTTTGTCATGTTTGTGAGAAAAAGTTTAATATATTGTATATTTAAAATGTTATTATGTATAATTTTTGAAAAAATACAAAAATAAAATATTTAACAAAAGTATCCACTGTTTAAAAGACAAAAACAAGTGCAAAATATAAAGTAATTGGAAAGTAATCAGTGTTGTAGTCTTTGATTATGTAAAGTTGACTTTAATCAGGTAATTCCCACAAGAACATTTAAGTTAGAACCCCAGGTATTGCCACAGTAACAGTGTTACGCTCCCCTCTGCACTAATTGTGCCGCTGTCATAATTAACCATGTTATTTTAAACCGTATATGTCGGTTTAATAATGTCACCTTAGAACTGGGAGTCACCCTTATATGCTGGGTCTAAAATCTGAAATTTGACAATGAAGTCTCAACACCACTGCCATCTTCTCCCTCCCCCTCCATATCTTATCACTTGCCTACCACCTCAAGCTCAATTACCCCATTCTGGTCCTAGGCTCACTCTAACACCATCTTTTCACAGACAATCTGATTTTCCTCCATGCAAGTGGCCCAGTCAGCCCCTCGATGCATCTTCTTCACATTGACAACTCGGCTCCCCTCCACACAAGTGCCCCGGTCAGGCCCTCATACACCTTCCTTGCACTGACAACCTGACTTATCACCACGCAAATAGCAACAGTGAAAATAATGCTCGCACATTGAAGGGCATTGCTAGTTCAGCAAGGAAGCCTGCAACTGTCCAATGAAGTCTCAATGCTCCCCTGGAGGGTCCAACCCTCCAGTCTTATTTATTTGACTTTATTTATTTCCTCATTTTTTTCCAGTTGTTTGAGTTTTCAGTTGATTGAATTCTGAATAATGGGGATTTTACTGTATTACTAAAAATAGGACATGGCAAGAGATCCAATATCATTTTGCCATAGGTTCTCTGTGATTAGTAAGGGATTGCTTAAAGTGGTATGTGGGTGGAAAGAAAAAGTTTGAAAACCACTGTTTTAATCATCCCTAATTGACTTGTTATGTGCATGGGTTCATAACTCCAATGGAAATTGGCCCATGACAATTTTTCCTCAAGTAAAATATTTCAGTAACAATTGGGTCCAAAGCAGAGATTCTCAACCTTCCCATCTTAAGCAATCCCTTACTAATCACAGAGCAGTGAAGGCACAGGGATTACTTAAAGTGGGATGTGAGCAGAAAGTAAAAGGTTGAGAGCCTCTGCTAGAGGTGGTCTATTTTATTTCCTAAATTTGTTTCTGATGTACAATTTTCTCCATTTTTGTGTTGCATTTGGTATTTTGTGCCTTTTTCTAGCTCTTTTCACTGAATAGCTCCTGTACAAAGGACTATCATATTTTTGGATGTTTGCCACACACGTATTTGACCTATTTAAAAAAAAACAAGCACACTTTTCAACATTAAAACATTAATAGGTAAATCAGTAGAACCTACTTTCAGCAAGTTGACAAATATCTGAAATAAAGTCTGCAGATGTTATGATCATAGTAAAAACACAAACTTAGCAGGTTGCACAGTGCCCATACGAGATAGAAATATGTAATCAACATTTCTGGCTTAAGCTGTTCTTCAAGACTTGATCAAAATGCATGCAGGCGCCTGAACAAAAAGGCTGGGGAGGAGGAAAGAAAAGGCAGGGCCTGGAGTACAAGACAACAGGGAATAAGACATCGGGATATGGAAAGGGGAGAGAGAGAGGGGGGGGGTGGAGCAGAAAAGTCAAATTATGGCCTCTTGTCTGTTGACCTATTCTTCTTCCCTGCCTTTTCTTCCCTCTTTCCTCAGACTTTTTATTCAGGCACCTGCGTGCTTTTTCCTCATACCTTGAGTAAGGGCTCAGACCTAAAACGTTGATTGTATATCTTTACCTCCTATGGAACCTACAGGACCAGCTGAGCTCCTCCAGCACCTTTTGTGCATTTACTATTTTAAAATTTTTAAATGACACAGCAGTATTTCATAAAATAGTCAGTAGTCCTTTTTAATTATTCCAGTGCTCTCTGAAGCACCAAAAGTTAAGCACACCACATCTGTTCTGACTTTTCACCAGTGCTTGAGATGTAACCCCTGCTGTAAGCACAAAATATGTAATATAGTAAAAGATGGCATATTGAAATCGACTTCTGAAATTTATTTCTATCAGTTGTGGTGAAACTTAAGACGAATGGATGTCCATCATAATATACTCCAAGCTAAAGTAACTGAGCACAGTTTTTCTAACTTGGATAGATGTAAGGAGATGTGGCACATTTTGGATGAAAATATAGTTTTTTATGAATCAATATTAATCTCCCAGTCAACACCCACGAGCCAATTTATTGTCCCAGTTTCCTACCAGCTATGATAGAATTTTAAAAGTAATTAATTGGCTTTGACACATCATAGTATATCTTAAAGTTATGAAGAGTTGTGTATAAAATGAAAGCATATTGTCCTGCTCTCAGTTTTCTTAATATTCATTTTTTTCTTGAATGTGGGTGCCAATAACAAATGCGACCCCCTTTTCAAAATGATGAAGGTTTTCAGGTAAAATGCTGAAATGCAGAAGGTACTGATTTTGTTGTGAAATACACATGTATTTATAAATGGTGAGCATTTGGTACATATTGAAATAAAAGAGCCCAGTCAAATACCAACACATGTCATCACTTATTGGATAAGAATAATTTAGTGCTGAATACATGGGAACATGGCTCCACATATTGCTCAGATACAGTCTTCTCTTTCATTAATCACTGGGGACTACTGGTTGTGTGGTCAAGGTCAGAGGCACCAGTGTTAGCTATGGTATTCCTCAGTTTATCAGTATTCACAGTATTCAGAACTGATACTTGAAACCAGACAAATGATCAGCAAGTTTCTGTCAACTGCATTGGTTCACTTCAGCTTACAGCAGATGGCTGGGAAGGATATTGGAAAAATTAAAAGATTCTGTCCTGCTTGTTTTCGTAGGGAAAGAGAGGCACTGAATTCATGTGGAAAGGCATGGTCATTGTTTTCAAGATCTTAGTAAGTTTATTGCAAATCCTGGCAAGGAATAATTTAACTTTTATAACCATTTTCCAAAAATCACATGCATCTATTTTATTTATTCCTTACTTATATTTGATTTGAATTGATTTAAACTTGTAATTAATTACTCAAACTGTGGTCACTAGCATCCTGAAACGTGATGTAATACACTGATGTAATTCACAAAAGTGCTGGAGAAACTCAGCAGTCATGCAACATCCATGGGAAGTAAAAGGCAGTCAATGTTTTGGGCCTGAGCCCTTGGTAACACTGATTTTGCTTTTTCAGAATCAAGCTCAATGTTTAGTGATGGGTACCAATTCTTCTGGTATTATCTTGCTGTATTACTTGTTAAAACAAATTCTTGGGCAATTTTCACCATTTGTTTAGTTTAATAAGCTCAACCATAGAGGCTAATTGTTGGACTAGTTGTTGTGGAGAGACGGTAAATGGTATGAATTTAAGATGGTCCTCGACTCAGTTTGTTTGGCTTCAATATCCTCATTGCAATGTGATTGTGATCTGGTGGTTTGAAAGCTTCTACCTAACATGCCACTTGCCGATCTGGCTGTGGTGAGACTGTCGCATGGAACGACCTGCAACAACAGCATAAAGAGAAGTTGTACCATTAAAAGCAGCCCATTCAATCTGGAAGGCCTTAAAGCAGAGAAATCAAAAAGCTTATCAATAAGGATGTTTTGGGGCTTTCTCCAGCTGAGGAAATGCCTGCATTTTAATGTAATGAATACATTGCAAAAATTACATCATATGAAAGATAATATTGAAGAGTTATTATGGGATGTATAGAACAATCGTAAATCCAGAACAAAACCAGGAAATGCTGGAAGTACTCTGCAGGACCAGCCACATCCATGGAAAGAGAAAGTGTTGATTCAGATCAAAAAGCTGTCAGAACCGAGGACAAAAGAAGCTTGTGAAGCTGCAGAGAAGGGGTGGAGCTGAACTAATCATGGATAAAGAAGTAAACAAGATTACCTGGTTAATGTATGAATTGAGGCAGTTATCTGAAATCATATGTTCATAAAGGCTTAGTAATGTAGACTTCTACAACACAGGTACAAGCCCTTCAGCCCAAATTGTCCACTCCAATGATTGTAGTTCTATCTGCCTGCATTACCCTCAAAACCAGTCCTATTTATCTCAATAGGTCCTTTCAAACTGCCATGTAAAATGGGGTTAACCAGACAATTTGCCTGGTTAACGCCCCAGTATGCGGCAGTTAGAAAGGGTCTGACCTGGTCAACCCCATCGGAATCCAACCGGGTCCCTGACCTACTTCAGAGATAGTTAGGGAATCCAGTTAAACTTACCTTGGTTGCGTCCACAGGTGATTTGAAAATGAAAATGGCCTATCTGCTCCTTCCGGTGACATTAGCTCTTGCGTCCATGCATCACCAGGCAGCCAGCATCCGAATATCCGGCAGTACTTCCAGTGAATACATGACACATCATTGTGGGGGTGGGATCCCCCTTAAATCACTGGGTTGGTGATTTAATGGGTCAATCCCCCTGCAATTTAAAAGGTGCATCATGCACCTTTGCCCCAGTAATCACACCTGGGTCCCAGGAGGGCAATCCATCTGCTGCAGTTTAAAAGAGGTTAATGACTTTTGAATGTTGCAATTGTCCACCCTGCTATCACTTCCTCAGGCAGCTCTTTCCATACTCCCAGCATCCTCTGTGTGAACACAAATGTCGTGAATCAGCCAATCATTTGATAGATGCTGCCTGACCCGCTGAGCTTCTCTAGCACTTTGTATAAAGGTGCCACCCCCAACTTATGACCGTAATTGGGACTGAAGAATCAGTTGTATCTCAAAACTGATGTAAGTCAGAATTTTGCCTGCATGCGTGGAGTACCTGTCTTAAAACAAACTTTTTAATCAAATCATTTTTTCTTTGTAAATTTGACAATAACAACTTAAAGCTTTACTGAATTTGTTCATCAACTTGGTGAGTCTTTCCACCTTCTGGTCCATGCTTACCTTGTTAGTCAGCGTCCCAGCATTCATAAGCTGGACACAGCCATCTTGATTCCTGTGCATGCATGGAGGGTTTGTGTATTGGAGGTCGGTTGATGTATGCGCGAGAGTTAAGCACCCTAATTATATCGAATTTGCATCCTTAACTCTCGTGCATGAGACAACCGACCTCCAATACATGAACTCACATGCATACGCCAACTGAAGATTCGCACATGAGCAAAAGAATCTACGGATGCTTGGAGATCGACTAAAAAGGTAAGTATGCATATTTTGTCTCTACCGTGCTCTGTATCCCTGTTATAGTTTGTCAAATACAACACAATCTGTGTAAGTTTTATATTTTTTCTTTATCTTTAAAAAAAATTCAGTTGTATTTGCAGATGGATGTAATTCGCATAGATCGCAATTTGGGGAGTACCTGTACAGCATTAATCTGTGATATTAGCTCACCCTGGGTTTTGTTCTCACTCTGCAAGTGGAGGTCATGAACATTTTGACCATCTAGGCTTGACCTCCTGATCTACATTTAGAAACTCCAACAATCTTTTGTCAATGTTCTCAACTCTGATCGGACATTCACTCAATGACCAGATAAACTTGTTATTCCCATGGTGACATTGATTTTACTCTGACTCCCCTCCCCAATCTACCTAAAGTTGTACAAGTTTTCTTTTGTCTCCTTTTCAATTCTGACAAGCAATTCCTTGATCTGAAATGCTGACTCTCTTCTCCAGGCCCTGATGGGATTTATCATAGGTTATTGAAAGATGCAAGAAAGGATATTTTGAGGTCTTGACAAAGATCTTTGTTTCTTCACAAGCCAGAGGCAATATCCCAGAGGGCAGAATAGTAGCTAATTTTCCTGTATAATTCAGGCAAGGGAAATAGGGAGAATCAAGGAAATTATTGACTGGTGAAACTCTCATTGGTAGTAAAGAAGCTATTGGAGAGGGTATTTATGATGTACACCTATTTGGAAGGTCATGATCAGAATTGGAACAGCCATTGTGCAAGGCAGGTCAGGTTTTACAAGATTGATTGACTATTTTATGGACTTGACAGACGTAGTGTTTGGGGGTAGGGTGGCAAATGTTGATTACGTGGACTTTAGAAAGGTAATTGATATGGTCCCTCATGATGGGCTGATTCTTATTATGTACTCTTAATTCTTTCCTCAGAATCTCACCATTCTCAAGCAATAAGGGAAGGACCAAATCTGTGACAAAATATTTAAAATTTATAGAGATCAATAGTTTAGAAGAAGAATATAACAATTAAAAAACAAACACGACTGTAATACTGGGAACATTTTTAGATCTAAAATAGGAACTTGAAGTGTTTATGCAATCAATATATAACTGCAAATTATGTTCTCTTTCAGCCACATGTCCTTTTCTGCCATTACAGCTACTTCCTCACTAACTAATTATTGTCTCATTTTCTCTTGTATTTTTGTTCTTCTTTTGTTTCCTGCAAATATGAAGAGCTGGTGTGTAATGAAATAAATGCAGTGCTTCTGAAACAAGAAGCATTTGAGTTATCAAGTTCACTTGAGTATCTTAGTGGTAAAGGTAATAATGTAAAAAATCAGTGATGGCACAGAACTGAACAAAAATACATCTATTTACTTTGTAGAGTCCCTGTCCATTTGAGGAGAGCAAAGAAGACTTTTGGCACTTTGTTCTTTAGAATCATTCTTACAGTTAAGGGAGGTCAATACATTTGATTTGCATATTGCTCTACTACCTTTGGTGTCTTGTGCAAACCCTTCAGCCCAAATTGTCCATTCCAACTCTAGCAATTCTATCTGCCTGCATATCCCTCAAAGCCAGTCCTATCTGTGTACTGGGCTCAATGTCCCACATTAGCCTCATTTGCCACCTAATAGAAAACCTACTCAAATGGATTTAGATAGAAACAATCTAGTTCCTAGCAGAGATCTGCAGCATTAAAACTCCACAAAAATGTTATGTAGGATAGACCCATAGTTCTTGTTAAATTATCGGAGGAGCTATCATGAGTTTAACATTTTTTAGTTAAAAGAAAAGGTGCAAAGAAGATTGCCACCCAGCTATATACCTGAATTGAAAGAGAATGATGGTTTGATCGTAATTTAAATGCATTTCATTTTGCAGCAGTCTTGATGACCCTCTGAAGATGGACCCATAATTTTAAAATATAATTAATGAAAGCAAAAAGAGTTCTGTCACAAATAACATTCTTGGATTGGTTGATTCCAGGAAGTCATCATCGTAAGTCATCAGAAAGCCCAGCAATTATTTTGGGGTGACAGGGTAGGGAGGCGGATGAAAGTGATATAACCAGTCAGAATCTTTACTCCAGGATAAAAATGTCACAAATGTTTAGGTGAGGGGAAGGAAAGTTTGAAGGATAAATGTGGGGCAAATTTTGTTTACACAAGGTATGTTGGGCTACCGGGAGGAGTGGTGGAACCACTGCCAGGGAAGGTTGTGGATATAATAGTGTTTAAGAGGCATTTAGATTGATGCCTAAATAGGATGTGGTCAGTCTCACTCGATCTCGTTTACATCATTGAGCTTATACAATGAAGTGGAGGAAATCTATGAGCGCAAGGAACTGTGGTACACTGAGCTTGCAGCTGGTGTCCAGCAACGTGGCTGGAAGGCAAATGTCTAACCGATTAAAGTAGGCTGCTGAGGATTTGTAGCCACATCAACATCAAGACTACTCTGGGAGTTGGAAGTGCTGAAAAGGGTAGTCAGTGACTCTGGATGAGGAGAAAGGATTCCATCTGGGCCTCCAAGTGAATGAATGGCATCTAGGGTGTGAGCCCAGGACACGAGGATTCACTGCTGAACCCTCCAGATGTGTCATGGGTCTATCAGCGAAACACTAAGGAAGGAGGGTGTCCACTTGATAACCCGGAGGATACCACCACTCACTTGGCTACCCTGCAGAGTCTAGGCAGCAAGCTTCAGGAGTGCAATAGGGGATATTAACATCTAGTCCGACACAGGATACAGTGTTTAAGAGCTATTTACACTGATGCTTAAATAGGCAAGACATTGAATGATAATGTGGGCAGGTAAAATGAATAGAGATGGGCAAAGTGGGCAGCATGGATATGGCCCATTTGGGTGCCCTATGATCCTATGGAGTTAGGTGCTCTGTGGTTAATAAGGGATTACTTAAGGTGGTATGTGAGTGGGAAAAAAATGTCGAGAACCACTGATCTAGATGATAATGTTGTCAATTGGAGCAGCAAGTTTCCAAATGACATTCAGATTAGAGGTGTAGTAGACAGCGAGGTGGCTTTTAAAGCTTACAACAGCTGGAAAAAAATGGACTGCGAAATAGTAGATGGAATTTAAGGACAAACCAACGTACGGCATACACATTAAAAATACATAAATCCTGAAGGAACTCAACAGATCTTACAGTGTTCATATGGTGATACACCACTAGCCTACTGCAGGGGGTGACCACTGTACCTGCAGGAAGATCACTGGAAGACAGACAACACCTGGCTGGCTGCCAATCAGTTGACCTGAATGAACCAAACCCAACCCGTCCGGTTGCCAATCATCCGCCCAGGATATAAGCCACATCCGGACCCTCTGGAGATCAGTCACTCAGAAGCAGAGCTACAGCAGAGACTTTAAGCTGAATAAAGCCTGTTGTTCAGTCTTTGAATCTTGTGTCTACTTACTGTCATGACAGTGCATCACAGGTCATAATGGGTAAAGATATATAAACACCATTTCGGGCCTGAGCCCTTCTTCAAGGCATCCAAAGCATCAGTTATATATCTTTACCTCCTATGGATTTTGCAAGACTGGCTAAGTTCCTCCAGCATTTCTGTGTGTTTACTCCAATTACAGCATCTGCAGACTTTTGTGCTTCAGTAGGGTACTGAGGAGTGCTGTAGAGCAGAGGGATCTAGGAATACATATACATAATTAATGCCCTGAAAATGGCATCACAGATAGATAGGGTCATAAAGAAAGCTTTTGGCCTTCATAAATCAAAGTACTGATTAAGTGAGATGAAATGTTATGGTAAATTATTTAAAACATTGATGAAGCCAAATTTGTAGTATAGGGTGTAGTTTTGGTCACTAAACTACAAGAAAGATACTACCAATAAGATTGAAAGAGTGTAGAGAAGATTTATTAGGATTTTCCCAGGGCTTGAGAAACTGAGTTACAAGGAAATATTTAGACTTTATTCCCTGGAATGTAAAATAATTTTGGCAGATTTGATAGAGGTATACATAATGATAAGGGGTGTAGATAGTGTAAATGCAAGTAGGCTTTTTCCACAGAGGTTAGATGAGATACAAGCCAGTGAACTTGGGTTAATGGTAAAAGGGGAGAAGTTTAGATGCCAGTGAAATGGGCTCAGTTTTAATATTTAACAAAAAATTTGGACAGGTATATAGATGGGAGGTATATGGAGGGATATGGAATGGGTGCAGGTCTGCGGAACTAGGCAGAATAATAGTTCAGCACAGACTAGAAAGGCTGTATGCCCTGTTTTCTGTATAATGCTCGATGGTTCTGTGGTTTCATGTCATTCCAGGAGTTAGTATGAAGGCCCATGGTAGAAGCAAGTTTGGTGCTCCAAAGCAGAACCTCAGGATCTATTCTTTGAAGCTGAGTTGCTGCTTGTGGCCTATCTCGCTTTATAGGGTGACACTTGATTGTAGAGGGTCAGCTCAGCCAGCTGACTGCAAGTCAATCATGTTAGTGCAGTGGGACGGGCACCATGTCTGGTGTGTTCAAGCAGTGGGAGAAATCCAGAATTATATATCTCATTAATCATATCAAAGCTATTCTGGGTAATGTTGATTATATCTCTGAGTCAGGATGTTGGGAACAACACCTTTCCTCGCTTTGAAAACAATTCTGTGGAGATTTTTATATCCACCCGAGAGACAAATGGTGCCCCATTTTAATATCTTTACTCAGTTCTGCACTGGAATGTCATCCTAGATTTTGAAGTAGATGTTTCGATGGAGACACGTCATGATTACCAACTATACAGCTCAGTTTCTCCTGTACTTAAGAGGAAGTAGATAACAACCAACTTCAATATTGCCAATGAAAGAGTGTTGACTTGAACAATTAACTCTTTTGCTCTCTCCAGAAGTGTTGAATGGCCTGTTAAGTATTTCATCTATTTTCTGCATATATTTCGGATTTTCATCATCTGCAGCTTATATATTTTCAATCACCTTTTTGTTCTTTGACAAAGTTATCCCCTAAAATCCACATGAAAATTTACTATAAATTATCAACCTGTAACTTCTTGAAGTAGGCCAAATTATGCCGTTGGTGGGTTACATGAAAAAAATCATTTTAGTGGATTTAAAGGCCAACTAGTATAATTTGATTTTATCGATCAAGATGGCTGATAATAAATCTGATTTAGGGCACGTCGAAACCTTCAATGACATCATCATTTTTATGAGTATTCTCTCCAGTCTTGTTTTATTTAAGGAAATTCTGCTCTCATGGTGCAGTGGTAGAACACCAGATCCATGTCCTTGCCTATAGAACACCAGATCCATGTCCTTGCCTATAGAACACCAGATCCATGCCCTTGCCTATAGAACACCAGATCCATGCCCTTGCCTATAGAACACCAGATCCATGCCCTTGCCTATAGAACACCAGATCCATGCCCTTGCCTATAGAACACCAGATCCATGTCCTTGCCCATAGAACACCAGATCCATGTCCTTGCCCATAGAACACCAGATCCATGTCCTTGCCCATAGAACACCAGATCCATGTCCTTGCCCATAGAACACCAGATCCATGTCCTTGCCCATAGAACACCAGATCCATGTCCTTGCCCATAGAACACCAGATCCATGTCCTTGCCCATAGAACACCAGATCCATGTCCTTGCCCATAGAACACCAGATTCATGTCCTTGCCCATAGAACACCAGATCCATGTCCTTGCCCATAGAACACCAGATCCATGTCCTTGCCTATAGAACACCAGATCCATGTCCTTGCCTATAGAACACCAGATCCATGTCTTTGCCTATAGAACACCAGATCCATGTCCTTGCCTATAGAACACCAGATCCATGTCCTTGCCTATAGAACTCCAGATCCATGTCCTTGCCTATAGAACACCAGATCCATGTCCTTGCCTATAGAACACCAGATCCATGTCCTTGCCTATAGAACACCAGATCCATGTCCTTGCCTATAGAACACCAGATCCATGTCCTTGCCTATAGAACACCAGATCCATGTCCTTGCCTATAGAACACCAGATCCATGTCCTTGCCTATAGATGCAATATATGACAAAAGCTGCGAATTACAAATTTTATGGACATGCCATTTTCCACTTCAGGTTTGTTACTGCTAATGACGTTTCAAATTTAAAAATGTGTTTAACATGAAAAACATAGAAGTATTTCATTGCACCTTATTAACTATGAAATATTTTTACTTTTAACATCACTGGTCTTTGATACTCTTGCAAATGTTTTAGAAGTAAGCAGGTTTTAACACCTTTAATATTCAAGCTGTATCACCCCCCTCTGCTGAAATATGTTATATTTACTTAATAAAACCTGGAACATAAACCGAGAGCATTACAGCACAGTACAGCCCCTTCAGTCACAACTTTGTGCTGACCAATAGAAACCTAATCAACAAACTGAACCTTCCCTACCCTCTGTTTTTCTTGTTTCCAAGTGCCTGTCTAAGAGCTTTTTATAAGTCCTATTTGTATGAGATTCCATCACCATTCCTTGCAATGCATTCCAAAAAACTTAACCCCCTAAATTTTCCTCCCCTCACCTTGTACAAATGTTCTCTAGTGTTTGCTACTCTCACCCTAGCAAAAAAGGGTGCTGCTGTCCACTCTAACTAGGCCTCTCATAATCTTGTAGACCTCAACCTTCTTTGCTCTGTTAACCTTGCCTCATAAGATATGTCTCTAATCCAGACATCATCCTGGTAATCTTCTCCATACCCTCTCCATACCTTCCTCATCCTTCCTGCATTGAGGCCACCAGAACTGAACCCAATATTCCAAATATAGTCAAACCAGAGTTTTATAGAGCTGCAACATTATCTCATGACTCAAACTCAATCCCCATCTAATGAAGGCCAGCACAGCCTAAGCCTTCTTAATTTCTTTATCAACCTTGACTTAGCTATGGATTTGGACCCCCAGGATCCTCTGTTCTTCCACACTGTTAAAAATCCTGCTATTAACCATGTACTCTGCTTTCAAGTTGCCTGATGCATTTACTTCCAAAGCAGTGAGATGGCAGCAGAACGCAGAAAATTATCCATCGGTTGACCTCTGGCTGCAGTCAAAAGAGGACTGATCTTGCTCCTAAATTTGTGAGCATGTGTACCCAGCTAATTTGAGTGTGCATCAATAGGAAGCAGATGTTTACTGATTTGAAGTGTATAAATGGTGACACAAAATAGACAGGGCAGCACATCTGCAGATGGTTAGGGAGCTGCATGTTTCCAGTTAAAACGTCACATCGAAGTTACACCTGAGTCCAAGCCTCTGCATGAACAGAAAGAGTTAAGGAAAGTGACTGCTACATCCCATTAAACAGCACTTAGGAAACATAGCCAGAATCCACAAATCTTTCCACTTTAGAATTTTAACAAAGCATACTGTTAACTGGAGCCTTTGCCCCCATGGCAATTACAAGCACACAGTCACAAGGAGGCAGTCACACATTCTGGTGCCATGAATGATTCTAAATCCATGCTGTTACTGTAGCGTGCATAGATCGTAAGAAGGTAATAAGGCATTACAAGACCAACTTCACACTCAGCTTGCTCACCAAGAGATTTTTTTTCATTTATAACAATAACCCAATGTTTTGGTAGGCAGGCTCCAGTCCACTTAGCAAGTGAGGCGGCATGGGTGGAATGCCAGGTATGTCTACAGTGCAGCACAACTCAGGCAGGCTGACGCCAGGAGAGAATAGGCAGGTACCTATTGAATTACAGGATTTCTACAAATCTAATCCACATGTAATGTGAGACTCATTATATATCCAGCCTCAGCCAGAGCTAAGGAGGACAGAGGATGTGTGTGACCCACGGGCAGTGATCCCAGCAAAGAAGCTGTGTGAAGACAGCTTGGCCCTGGGAGAGAGTTTTCTCCTTTTTTTTTCTCAGGAAAGGTTACATGAAGCATGACAACAGCTTGTTTTGTGCTCACCGGGCAAGAAAATACCTCCCAGCACTCCACCTTTTTTTGGAAAAAAAGCAATTGTTGTCACACTTCCTTTCCTGAACAAAATGCCCGGAGACAGCAAAAGTTATCCTGTGGTGCTTGACACAAGTTGACTGGTTGTCAGGGTGCTGCTCCAGGCTGTCAGATACCTGAATCCCATCACTTCTCACACTTTGGCTGTCCTTTCTTCTCTGCAACCCCTTTGGTGTGGCCTCCCTCATCCAACCTCTGTGGTAGGTAAAGATGAAAAAAAAGGTCTGCTAATTCAGCTTGAGACTTTGTGTATAACTCTCAAAGGCGGCATGTAGAGTATGCAATAACAAGAATGTGAGGAACATTCACCATTAACGTCTTCCCCACAAGAAACATTTTGGATTTGATTTTTTTTCCACAGATGTTTAAATAGGTATCCTGAAGCTATCCGTTTTTTTGTGATATGTTGCATATTTAGGAACAAATGATGATGCTACTGTTGATTTGAGTACAATTAACACCTTGATAGAACTTAGATTATTTTAAGAAAATATATTGACAATATTTTGGTATTGTTTAGGGATATTAAGAAATGATTATACCTAAAAAAGTGGAGAGGAATTTTTACTAAAAAAAAAGCCAATTCATCACAAGGAAAACTTAGGTGCTATAAGATGGATTAATTAAAAAGTTTATTCCACCAAAAAGTATTCTCTTTTTTGATATTCGAAGCACTTTTACCTTTTCTGGCCTTCAAATTAACTGATAATTTTGCTTTTAGACATACACTGAGAATCTGATTTCAATTTAGGAAACATTTTGGGTACCATAGATTCTTATTAATCAGTCCTATTTTAGGTAATCCTTTCTTTTTACCTTCGGTTCAAGATATCGATTACCATCATTGGTCAAATTTAGTTATCCAACCCTTTTTAGATATTTTTACTGAGCAAAATCTTTCCTTGTTTGAACAATTATCCATCAAATTTATAATGCCTAGACATCACTTTTTTTTTGACTATTTACAGATTAGGAACTCTTTGAATACTTTAATTTTGAAGCTCCCTGAAAATGTGGAACCTAATATGATAGGGACGATTTATAATGTCAAACCTAATTACAAAAGGGTTTTATGAATTACTTCTAAATTCTAGGGACAGTTCCCAGGACAGAATTTAAAAAAACTATGGGAACAGGATTTTCTACAGCTATTTTCTGAAACTACAAGGGACTTTATTTTGAAGCCAGTGCATTCATCCTCTCTTTGTGGTAGACACTCATTAATACAGTTTAAGGTAGTACACCAGGCCCACTATTCTGAAGTCCAATTGGCTAAATTCTATTTGGTCTCTCTTCTAAATTTGACACATGTATACCTGAAGAAGGTTCACTGTATCATATGCTCTGGTTATGTCCTTCTCTTTCCAATTTTTTTGGGAGGGGTATTTCATACCTTGTCTTTTGTTCTTCACATTACTTTGACACCAAATCCTTTTCTTGCTCTCCTTGGAATAAGTGGGCAAATGGGTTTGATATTGATTGCTTCACAATCCCATGTAGTTTCCCTCTTTTGCCTTATCACCAGAAGGGCCATATTAATGAGATGAAAAGATGCTGTCCCTCCCACTCACATTCACATTCTGATATGATGGCATGTTTGACTTTGGAAAAAAAAATAGATGCTCCACGACTGAAATTAATCTTAATTTTGTTTCTTCATGGGATTCCTTTCTTAATTATTTTAAAAATTTGTTAAATGAATTAATTCTGGGTTTTTTGAATCCATTGTTTACCTTCTTTTTTATTAGAAATAGTGGATTGTTTGTGTTAAGCCAGTGGCCTCTGAAGGGAGGGGATCGATAATTAGATAACTAGTACAGTGGCTTTTTTTAACTTCTTTTCAATGTAACGTAGGTTTCAATATGGTTATTACTATATAAAATTGGTTAATATTTTATTTCAATGGTCATGCACTAATGTAACAGTTATTTGATGAAACCAATAAAAATACTGAAAAAGAATTAAAAACAACACCGAACAGCAAATATTGGCTATTAGTTATTTTTAAATTATATGCTTGTATAAACAATATGTTAAAGCAAACAAAGGTTTTTTTTTACAGCGATACTTCAGTTACATAGTTTCAGATATGTTTTTCTTTCACATAGCATACACATTTTGCAAGGAGGTGTGCTTTCAGTGTTTTGCCCTCAGGCTTCTGTTTCAGCATGTTGAGATTTTATTATACATTTGCTTGAATGGTTCTTGTGTCTTTCTTAAACACAAAAAAAAATAGACTATTGTACAACAATTTTAAAAGAACTCTTGCCAATAAGACCACATGCCAGGTAGGGGGAACTTTATTAGGAAATAATATATTGCCTGCTATCAGGATTTTTTGAATCCTTCAAGCAATTATAGGATTTCACAAGGCATTGTCCTTAGCAAAGAATCAAAGTTAGCAATAGGGATGTGGGCCAATGAATAGTCACTTGGCTATTGTACCAAATGTATAGCTTTTTAATTTATGTTTAACCTGAGATGTTTTAATAGTGTGGCCAATATTTTTTTTGTAAATTCCATTGCAAAGCTTCTGTAGTTGTTAAAATTTAATTTACCTTTCACAATAGCTGAAATAAGGACTAAATTTAGGATCTGAATTGGACTAAATGTGGTGATGCTAAAACAATCAATCTCTCTCTTGAAAATACACAGTGACTGAGCTCCCTGGTTTACTTCGCTGTGCTAAAACAACGTGGCTGGGATTATTGATTTATGTCCAATGTTCTTGTAAATATTTATGATTATTTGATGATGCATATCAGTAGCATGGTGTTGATCTGAATACAACAGAAACTTTGATATAACTCTTCAAAGTGAACCATTTTCCCACCTGCTGTTATCAGTTGCTATCTGGGTAGGTGCCTGACTAGATCTTAGTTCACTATTTTTTAAATCCATGTTTTGTGTGGCTAAATAGTCTATTTGAGTTTGTGAGATATGTTAAATATTGCTGAACAATGAATCATTTTGTGAAATTGATTAATTCTCAATGAAGGTAGGTTTGGTAAATCCAGCATCAAATGAACATCCCAAAAGTGAAAGAACACAAATTATTCAATACATATAATTTGGCTGTGGGTTTATGCTCCTATGTGAATCAACTTGTTAGTTCAATGTATGGACTGGTAACATAAGAACATAAGCAAAATAAAGCAGCAGTAGACCATTTGGCATCTTGCCATTCAATAAGATCACACCTGACCTTTTACCGCAGCATTACTTTCCCGCCCTAACCCCATATCCTTTGATTCCATTAAAATCGAAACATCAATTGATTTCCGCCTTGAATGTACTTACTGATTGAGCCTCAACAGTTCTCTTGAGTATTCCAAAGATTCCCCAACCCTTTGGTGACCCCTAGTACTGTGACTGTGACCTCCGATTTGAGATACCCCAGTCGGGGCAAACATTATTACTACCTTTATCCAGATCACCTCGCACACTTCGACTTTTTTAAAAAAATGTATACATACAACACAGTAACAGGACCTTTTGGCCCACAAGTCCGTGCTGCCTAAGTGACCTATATCCCTGGTACATTTTTGAGCAGTGCAAGGAAACCAAAGCACCCAGAGGAAACTCATGCAGATATGGGGAGCACATGCAAATTCTTTACAGACAGTTCCTGGCCCCGATCACTGGCTCTGTAACATTGTTATGCTAACTGCTATGCTAACCATGTAGAACAACCACTTAAAGGCCCGACACCATTCCCAGAATCAATGTAGCGAACTAATAACAACACCTGGCAACATAGCATTAAATTGTAACATAAAGATAAAATGAAGTTAACCTTGCTGAGTTAAACCCATCAGGAATACATGAGCATATTATGGTTTCAATAACTTGAAACTGTACCTTTGCACTGTAAGTGTCATGGAATTCTATTTTTACCTGTTTAATTTGGTACAGAATAGACATAAATTGTGTTTGGAACTTTTCTATTCTATTCCATGCCCAAAACGGCGATTATGTCTTGCAGAAATCATTTTAGAGATTCTCCCAGCTCTTGGAAAAATTGGAGAATGAGGATTAAATTAGTCACTAATGGAAACAGAAGATAATCTGGAACAAGAAGAATTGTAATTTGTCAACTTTGGGCATCAAATATTTGTAAATTGAAGCAAAAATTAATGGAAACTTGCCTTAACCAAATAATTATTCTTGGATCAGGTTCTCACCAGCAACTGATAAATATACTTTATGGTGAAGCCAAACTGTTTTCCATGAACGGAGGCATCAAAGATACTTTGATCAGGGGAAAAAACACCACATTTCTGATGAGTCAAAATATAACTGTGTTGTTCTTCAGATGGTCTCTGAATTGTTGAGCATTTTCAACATGTTCTCTCTTATTATGCATTTCATTGATCTGTCGTGAATAGCCAGGAATAAATTACTGCTTCCCTAGGCAACTGAAAATAGTACTTTCAGAGTAAAGGATAAAACATGTACTGTGGGAAATTTTTTAAATGTGTTAAGGCCAAAGTAAGCAAATTCCTGGAAAAATATGTCCAAAAATGAGCAGAAGTCCTTTCGGTGTGTACCTGATTAAAGAAAAATAAGTATAGTTGCTCCAGATTACAGTGATATTCTGCAAGAGGAGATCTAAAGGGCCCTCCACAATGTTTGGGACAAAGACACTTTTTTTCATTTATTTGCCCCCGTGATCCACAGTTTTAAATTTGTAATCAAACAATTCACATGTAATTAAAGTGCACATTCCAGATTTTATTCAAGGTCATTTGTATACATTTTGGCTTGACTATGTAGAAATTATAGCTTTTTTTAAACATAGTTACCTGATTCCAGAGCACCATAATGTTTGGGATATTTGGCTTCACATGCGTTTCGGATTACTCAGGTATTTTAATTGTTTCATTGGTGCGGGTATAAGAGAGCTAGGCTTACTTCTAAGCTGTTGCTCACCTTTGGAGTTGTTGTTGCCATTTTCAACAGGAGAGCCTGAGTTGCGCTAATGAAAGTCAAGGAAGCCACTGTGAGGCCGAAAAATAACAATTAAACAGTAAGAAACATCGCCCAAACCTTAGGATCACCAAAATCAACAGGTTGGAACACCATTAAGAAGAAATAGCATAGTGGTGAGTTTGATAATCGCAAAGAGAATTATATTCAAAGGAAGACCACCACAGTATTTCTGTTCATGAAGTCTTCTGCTGACGGTAATCATTTACATAGCCCATCTGCCTCCTGAAGAGGGTTCTTGATCTGTTAGATAGATGTCTGGAGATTTTTCTTCATTATGATCATTATATCCTTCTGTCACTGTCAGTGGACTCTTGTTGCAATTACAGAGCTCACCAGTACACTCTTTCTTCTTAATAGGAGGGTAGGAGAGAAAAAATGAGAATTGATCAGGGGAAAGTGGGATGGGCACTGCGAATACAGAGCCGGAGGAGGGTAGGACAGAGGGACTAGTCAAAAGAAAAATAGTGTGGTACAGACTAGAAGGGCAGAAGGGGCCTGTTTCTGTGCTGTAATATTTTATGGTTCTCATGAGAGGGAGAGAGATAAAGCTAGAGGAAAGGGGATATGGTGGGGGGGGGGGGTGGTGGGGGGATGGACATACAGAAATCTGAGAAGTAGAAGTGAATGACATCTGATTGGAAGCTTCCTAGATGGAATATGATGTGCTGTTCCACCAATTTGAATGTTCATGCCATCTACTTGGATTTTGCTTTTCTAATGCTGACAGTTCAGATTCAACACATTTACCAGTTGTTGAATAAAGGAAAGAAAAGCACCAAGGTTTAAATCACCAATCCCAATTCAATAATCGATCACAATTAACTTTTTAATTCTTTTAAAGAATAAGCCTAGATATTGCTGGTTTGGTCCATTTTTACATATTCCATGCAGTTTGCTTTAATTATTCAAATGCGGAATCAGAATAATGTTTGATCCAAATCAGAATGATTATCTTTCATCCAAAATTAGATAAGTTTGAAATCAGTTTCAGAGGAAAGGAGGAGTAGCAGAGAAAACCAAAAGAAAGGTCTGTGATTGGGTGGAGACAGGAGGCACCAGATGAAAGAGGGTAGAAAAGGCAAGTGAGCTACAAAAGGAATTTCAGGAGGAGTAAGCGAATGAAAGGAGAGCGCAAAGAATACTGGAAACTTGATATTCACGGCAGGAACAGCCTGATGTGTTTGAATTCAAGGATGGTGATAAAGTTGCCTGCCCTGTTAGCAACTGAAACTCTTGAATGGCTACTAGCCAAGAAAGAAGCAGACCTAATCCTAAACAATGATTTAACTTTATTCATCAATAATTGCAAAGCAATTACTGCATAGGCCAAATGACTTAAATCAATCTACTTTACTTCACAGGATGTAATACTCAGCAGGAACACATTGCAAAATGCTGTGCTTCTGAAGTGGCCTTGCACCAAGTCTATCATAACCCTGATAGTTTTTTAAAGTTGCCCATGATAAATAAAGCACACTAATGGCACAGATTGGTCAGACATACTTTAGACAAACCTGCTGCAGAAGTGGAAAATTATAAGTTGATCTGGGCATTTTGGATTCCAATCTTATCTCCCTCCCAGCCTTGTAAGGACAGAGCATTCTTATTACTTGCATGTGTAGGGTCCTTTAGTGCAAGTGTTTTGGTGAGATCAGGGAATCCTGCACCAGGGATCTACATAATCTGGTTCATTGTGAATAATCTTATTAACTTCTTCCTTAAGGGATGTGGGATCTGCCTTGAGCCAGTGTTAAATTTGGTGAGTGAAATGAAGATGGATCAAGATTCAATTTATTGTCTCATGTGCGCAAACATAAAAGTCTGTGAATCAAACGGGAATCAAACCTAACTGAAAATCTGTCAGGAATGTGGCATAGCCCAGCGAATACTGCAGAAAAGGAGCTGAGAAAGTTTTCCATTCTAACTACATGCCTCCAGTCAGACTTCCAAGGATAACAGTCCCTGCCAGTTCTCGATCCTACTTATGGCTGATGAAGACATAAACCAGCAGCTAACATTTGCCAATAGTGTGACTAAGCCATATCTTTCCATAAGAAATGGCAGCACATATCATGAGGACTTGTTCATATTTATGGATTTAGCTATTAAATGTAACTTCTGACAATCTATGTCATGCGCTTAGAGTGTTTTTAAATTCCAGTCTGTATATTAAGCATCCATATCATCTGAAGTTAAGGATATCAGATCAGAATCAGAATTTATTGTTATGAACATGTCACAATAATCATCGTTATAAATTACATTTTTTTAAACTTAAATAAATTGGTGTGAAAGAAGCAAAAGTGAGTGTCTATGTTTCATGGTTGATTTGTAAATATGATGGTAGAGGGGAAGAAGCTGCTTTTGTACGTTGGGTGTTCATCTTCAGGCCCCTATACTTCCTTTCTGATGGGAGATCACTTCGTTGAGCATCTTGGCCACAATAATGGGGATCTCCCAACGGCCACCCATCTCAACATGTCAGCCAGAGTGAGACCGCCTGCAAATTGGAGAAACAACACTTCATATTCTATCTGGGTACCCTCCAATTTGTCCGGATTCAGTTAGCCTCCCCCTCCCCCATCTTTCCCTATGTCCCTCTCTCTCTTCCTTTTTCCCTCTGTCTCCTTTCCCCCAGCTCTGCTTCCACAGAGCCAAAAACACACCAGTTCTCCAGTCAATGCTCACCTTTCCTCTTTCCTGTCCTCCAACCCATATCCAATTCATACCTTTTCTCTGTTGGTCTGCACTCCTCCACCTGTCCATTCTTCACTTCTACCCAGCCTTTTAATTTAGGTGTCTGTCTGTTTTTACTCACACCTTGAAGAAGGGCTCAGGCCTGAAATGTCAATTATATATATTTACCTCCTCTGGATACTGCGAGTTTTGTTGAGTTCCTCCAGCATTTCTGTGTTTTTACTTTAAAAATGGAAAAGACTTCTGAATTAATTGTTAGGGACGTTAATCATTCAATATTATTCATAGCAGATGTCTTATTTCAAGGCAGGAAATTATCCTAGGGTGCTTTATCATAAGGCCTTTAAAACACCATGCTTTCTCAAACTGAACTTGATGGTTATTATGAAGGGAAGAATTTAACTGAAAGAACTACATTTAGGTTAGAATGCTACTCATTTTTCTGGATCTCCAATTTAAAAAGAGGGCTGTTTTTCAGAGAATTGCAGGAGTTTGTTGGCTGTATACAGGATTGATGACATGTGGGGACATTGATTTTTGAACCACCTTTTGGATCAGTGCACGGAATTCATGGAATATAGTAGATCCTATATTTGCACAGCCATTATTTACACTGAAATTAGATGTTGTTCCACTAGCATACTTTACAGCAAAAACATTGGGGATGGGGATGGGAGCAGAGAGGCATTGAGGGGACCCTTCAAATTTTGGGTGTGTCTGTGGTCTAAGTTAAATTACAGCTCGAGTATTCAGAATCCCAGACTAATAATCCAGGTATATGAATTTGAATACCAGATTGGAAAAAAAGGAAATTTAAATTCGTACAAAAATAAGATCAAGAATGAAAACATTATATTGTGGTGGCCCACCACCGTGGAGATCGAGCCGGCACATTGCGCTGTGCACACAGTAGTAAACAGTAGCAAAACACACATGTGTGTCCCTTAACACAGCGAACCGGCACGGTGGAAAGCTGGAGCAAAACAAGACCAGCCACCTTAAAATGGTGCTAGACAAGCTGCCCAGCTAACAGATCAATAACAGACTGGGGAACAATGCAAGAATGTTCCTGCCTGCTATTGTTATTCATGTGACTGATGTCAGCCAATCAAACAAACAGCAGGAACTCCAATTGTATAAAAGAAACCTTTCCAGCCTCAATAAATCTCAAAGGTTAACCTCCCACATTGCGAATGTGTGTGTTTCTTTGTAGCGGTTGGCTACAAATGGTGTCTCCAACGGTTTAGACGGCATCTAAACCCAGCGATGGATAGCGAAGCAGCGATCAGCACAGTCGGCCTCAAGCTTTCAAACTTCTGAACAGTTTGACCTGACTTGTGATTCGACCAGGCTAAGGCTCAGTTCCAGATTTGGGGCATCATATCAGACACCACACAGTACTACCATGTGGTCAGCACCCTGGATCCAAAGACTTCAGACAGAGTGGCCAACTTCATTCATGGGCCACCATCAGAAGGCACATCTTTGGCTTGGCTTCGCGGATGAAGATTTATGGAGGGGGTAAATGTCCACGTCAGCTGCAGGCTCGTTTGTGGCTGACAAGTCTGATGCGGGACAGGCAGACACGGTTGTAGCGGTTGCAGGGGAAAATTGGTTGGTTGGGGTTGGGTGTTGGGTTTTTCCTCCTTTGCCTTTTGTCAGTGAGGTGGGCTCTGCGGTCTTCTTCAAAGGAGGTTGCTGCCCGCCAAACTGTGAGGCGCCAAGATGCACGGTTTGAGGCGATATCAGCCCACTGGCGGTGGTCAATGTGGCAGGCACCAAGAGATTTCTTTAGGCAGTCCTTGTACCTTTTCTTTGGTGCACCTCTGTCACGGTGGCCAGTGGAGAGCTCGCCATTTCACACGATCTTGGGAAGGCGATGGTCCTCCATTCTGGAGACGTGACCCACCCAGCGCAGCTGGATCTTCAGCAGCATGGACTCGATGCTGTCGACCTCTGCCATCTCGAGTACTTCGACGTTAGGGATGAAAGCGCTCCAATGAATGTTGAGGATGGAGCGGAGACAACGCTGGTGGAAGCGTTCTAGGAGCCGTAGGTGATGCCGGTAGAGGACCCATGATTCGGAGCCGAACAGGAGTGTGGGTATGACAATGGTTCTGTATACGCTTATCTTTGTGAGGTTTTTCAGTTGGTTGTTTTTCCAGACTCTTTTGTGTAGTCTTCCAAAGGCGCTATTTGTCTTGGCGAGTCTGTTGTCTATCTCGTTGTTGATCCTTGCATCTGATGAAATGGTGCAGCCGAGATAGGTAAACTGGTTGACCGTTTTGAGTTTTGTGTGCCCGATGGAGATGTGGGGGGGCTGGTAGTCATGGTGGGGAGCTGGCTGATGGAGGACCTCAGTTTTCTTCAGGCTGACTTCCAGGCCCAACATTTTGGCAGTTTCCGCAAAACAGGACGTCAAGCACTGAAGAGCTGGCTCTGAATGGGCAACTTCAAAGAGCTATTAACTGAGACCTTCAGGCTCTCATGGCGAGAGAGAGAGGGGCATGGCTGCTCCACCTGGATGGGCTAGGGGATAGATCCCCGTCAGTGCTCATGAACAAGATGCAGGCCCTCTAGGGAGACCACGTGCTCTGCATCATATTTGAGCAGGCATTCTTGGAGCAGCTGCCCAAGGACATTTAACTGCTGCTGGCTATCGTGGACCCTCAGTGACCCTCAGAAACAGATATTCTGTGGAAGCAGAAACAGAAGTGCTCAGAAGGCCCTGGAAAGGAGTGGCAGGCAAGAGGCAGGGATGAGTCCAAGGATAGATGGTACTTCTTCCACCAAAGATGGAGCTTCGAGGCCCGCTGATGCCAGTCACCCTGTGATTTCTAGGGAAACAAGAAGGCCAGCCATCACAGAAGTCCACAGCGGTTGGCCATCGAAAGAACCTCCTGTACATATGGGATTGCCTTTCCAGTAGACTATTCTTGGTGGATACAGGAGCAGAAGTCAGCGTGGTTCCCCCGTCAGGTTTGGATACTAGATGCAAGCAAGCGGGCCCTACGTTGAGGGCTGCCAACAATCTATGGCACTCTAGGGCCGAGCTGCAGTTCAGAGGCAGTTCAGAGGGGAAGATTCAAACTAGAGGACATGGTTTAAGATTGAAGGGGGAAAATTATAAGGGGAACATGAGAGGAAATTTCTTTACGCAGATGGTGGTGGGGATGTGGATTGAGCTTCCGGCAGACGTGGTCGAGGCGGGATCATTGGTTACATTTAAAGAAAGTCTGGATCGTTACATGGATAGGAGGGGACTAGAGGGGTATGGACCGGGTGCTGGTCAGTGGGACTAGGAGGGTGGGGATTTGCTACGGCATGGACTAGTAGGGCCAAACTGGCCTGTTCTGTGCTGTAAGTGGTTATATGGTTATATGGTTACCTCTCATGGGAGTTCATGCTGGCCGCAGTGGAACAGCCACTCCTCGAAGTGGACTTTGTGCGGGCCCAGAGTCTTCTAGTAGACCTCAAGGGCAAGAGACTTGTGCACGTGGAGACATTCCAAACCTTCGCACTAAGGGGCACTGTGCCTCCGGCACTGCACCTGGACTCCGTCCACAGCTCAGACGATGAGTTCTCCAAGGTGCTGGCCAAGTTCCCAGCTATCCTTTCCACTCACTTCATGGAGGAGGTGCCCTGACATGGCATCAGCCATCACATCCTTACCAAGGATCCACATCTCCATGCAAGGGCGAGACGACTTCCCCCAGAGTAGCTCAAACTGGCCAATGAGGAGTTCTGCAAACTTGAGGAGTGGGGCATCATTCGGTGGTTGGCCAGTCCATGGGCTTCTCCCCTGCACATAGTGCCTAAAGCATCTGGGGGCTGGAGACTGTGCGGTGACTACCGTCGGCTTAACGAGGCCACCATTCCAGATCGTTACCCCATGCCGCATATCCATGACTTTGCATAAAGCCTGCTTGAAGCAGCAATCTTCTCCAAAGTGGACAGTGTGAGGGCACCATCAAATAGCGTGCACCCTGACCCCTGACGACATCCCCAAGACAGCCATCATCACTCCATTCGGGCTGTTCGAGTTCCTGAGGATGCCATTAGGGCTCAAGAATGCGGTATAGGCCTTCCAGTGACTGATGAACGCAGTGGGCTCAGACCTGGTCCGCACCTTCGTCTACTTTGATGATACCCTGGTGGCAAGCAGAGCCAGGCAGGAACATCTAAAGAACCTCTGAAACCTCTACAGTCATCTACGTGAGTTCGGTCTTAATATCAACCTGTCTAAATCCCAATTTGGGCTGAGGACAATTGATTTCCTGGGCCACACGGTTTCCAAATGCATGGCCAAACTACAACCCAGCAAGGTGGAGTCCATCCGTAAATCAATCCCAAGGCCCAATATAACCAAAGGCCTGCAGGAGTTGTGGGGATGGTCAACTTTTATCACAGTTTCATCCCCGCAGTGTCTCCAACCACTCTTCAACCTGATGGCTGGCAAGGCGAAGGACTTGACCTAGGATAACGAGTCTGCATGAGTGTTCATGGAAGTGAAGGAAGCCCTGGCTAATGCTACACTCCTGGCCCACCCCAGGTTAGACGCACCTACAGCCCTCATAGTCGATGCCTCAGGAACGGCAATTGGTGGAGTCCTGGAGCAGCAGATAGAAGGAGATTGGCATCCACTAGCTTTCTTCAGCAGCCCCCTGAGCTAAAGTACAGTGCTTTTGATAGAGAACTACTGGCACTGTACTTAGCTATCCACCATTTCCGGTACTTCCTAGAGGGAAGGGCTTTCACAGACCACAAGCCCCTGATGTATGCCCTGGCCAAGATCTCTGACCCATGGTCAGCCTGCCAGCAGAGACACTTGTCTTACATCTCGGAGTACACCACTGACCTAAGCCACATCTTGGAAAAAGACAAGATTGTTGCGGATACCTTGTTGAGACAGAGCATCCACTCTCTGGCTAACGGACTGGATTTTGTGGCACTGGTGGAGGTACAGCAGCAGGACGACGAGATACCTCAGTAAAGGAACACTGTCAGAGGGCTGGAGCTTCAGGACATCCCAGTGGACACAGGTAACACTACCCTCCTGTGTGACTTGACTACCGGGCAGGTTCGACCTTTTGTCCAAACAGCATGGAGATGATGAGTTTCTACTCCATCCATGGGCTGGCACATCCATAAATCAGAACCACCGTCCAGTTGGTGGCCAGCAAGTACACATGGCATGGGTTGTGGAAACAAGTCAATGGATGGGCCAAGGCATGCACGTAATGCCAAGCAGCCAAGATACAGCAGCACACCAGGGTCCCCCCTCCCCTCCCACCCAATAGCCTTTCAAGCCAACAGAATGAAGTTGAAGTTGGAGCAGTATTTAGCTGTACAGTCATAGGTGCAGAGGGTTTCCGCTACCTGTTCACAGTGGTCAACCATTTCACCCGGTGGCCAGAAGCAATTCCCCTGACCGACACATCCACCAGTTCCTGCACCAAGGCATTCATCTCATCCTGGGTACCAAGGTTCGGGCTACCATGCCATATAACCTCCAACAGAGGTGCACAATTTACCTGCAGTCTGTGAAGCAACATTGCCAACTGTGGGACGGTCAGCTACACCATACGTCAGCATACCACCGCAGTCTAACGGGCTGGTTAAGCACTTCCACAGGCACCTCAGGTGCCCTTATGACCAGATTCAAGGGCCCCAACTGGGTGGATGAACTGCCATGGGCACTGCTGGAGATTCATACAGCCCTGAAGGAAGGCCTCCACACATCCTCCTCTGAGCTCATCTACAGAACTCCACAGGGATTTCGTCCTACCGGCCAGAGGTCAACAGGAGGATACAACCTCCTTCCTGGACAGGCTGCAGGAAAAGGTTGGTAACCTGGCTCTGATCCCACCCTCCAGACACAGGCAAGCCAAGTTCAACATCCCTAAAGAACTCCAAGACTATGAGTATGTGTTCGTGCACAGAGGGCCACAACATCCACCACTACAGAAGCTCTACGAAGGCCGCTTCCGAGTCATCCAGAACAACGAGGCCACCTTCGAACTGGACATCGGTGGTAAAACAGAGGTCTTCACCACAGACAGCCTCAAGCCGGCACACACCAACCTGACACAACCCGTGGAGATGCCAGCACCTCAACGAGGAGGCAGTCCACCAAAGACATTGGGGACTGCATCCAAGGACACTATGAACTGTAGCACTGGTTCTGGTGGGAGGGCATGTGGCTGCTTGGCACCGTGGAGATCCATCTGGCACATCGTACGATTGAAAACTGGAGAAGTACAAGACCAGTAGCCCAAAAATGGCACTGGCCAAGCTGCCCAGCTAACAGATCAATAACAGGCTGAGGAAGAAGGGTATTCATATGCAAGAATGTTCCCGCCCGCTATTGTTATTCATGCAGCTGATGCCAGCCAATCAAACAAATGACAGGAACTGTGTAAAAGGAGCCTTTCCAGCCTCAATAAATCGAAGAGTTTAACCTCCCACACTGCAAGGGTATGTGTTTCTTTGTAGTGGTCCGCTACAATATCACCACTGGCTGCTTTGAAAGAAGCAGATTTTCATTAAAAAAATAATCTGTCTCACTAATATCAGGGTGAAATATCAATATATTTTTACCTTGCCTGACCTCTGAAATGGACGGAGGGGCAATGAGGACAATAAAGTCATTTTTGTCAACAATGTCCAAATACACAAATTAAAAGCCCTCGAAATTTGTATTTATGACATTTTTGAAGATGTATTCAATCATATTTGTCAAAGGTAACATGTGAATAGTTCGATTCATTGGTTGTCCTTATCCTGGTTGTTCAACTGCTGATGTATCAAGATTGTGGCAAGAACTCCTTAAGCATCCATGGGGTGGTGAATGGAAACAACGAATTGTACGTGACGGGATGGTGGAGGGATGACAGAGGGCAGCCTGATCATCAACTGGGTTTTGTGCCATCTTTTTGATCAAATTTGAATCACTTTGAAATCCATCTAAATAATGAAAGACATGGCAAATCTTACAACTCAATTTAAAGAAACAATTTTACTCAATTGTTAAAAAAATATATGACAAATCATCTACTTTGTTCCCTCCAATAATGCATCTATTTATTCTTTTACCATTGCATGTTTCAGGTTTGGAAATGAAATTCTTCTTCCATTCTCTATGCTGTATTCTGGCGCGAAAGGATTTCCTTCCCTGTGAGTGTTTCTGGAACAGCAGAGATGTGAACAGCTCACCCTCTGTTCCTTTAATTTCAAAATACCAAAAGCTGATGCCTCATCAAAACCTCTAAACAAGTAACTATTCAAAACCTGTCCATGCAATATAGATGATTGTTGTGTAGAGGGATGTTAATTTTTTAAGAGTTCTTATCCTGGAATAATGATAACAATTTCAAAGGAATGATCAATAGGTTTTTGGACCCATTATCTTCAAGAGTTTGAGGATAATTGAGGTAAATGATCAACCATGATCAAATGGCAGAGCAGATTCAAGGGTCATGTGGTGAACTATCAGTTCTACTTAGAACATCAGAAATATGTGTTATGCTTTTGTATGAATATAATCTTCCAGGAATAAATCTGTCACAACAAATGATTTTACTGCTTTAGAAATTTCTTTCAACTGTGAACATTTTTTTGCCACTTTTTGTGGCAGTTCAGATTTTACCAAAGGATTGATTATTGCAATAATTGGTAAGTGCTCTGAGTAAAATACTTGGCTTCTTTAAACTTAAGAGTACCATTTTGCACCCGCAGACAAACGGTGAGACTCCTTTCCTTGCTCTCTCATGTAAATTAGGTTCTGTTCAATAACTCATTCATTATGACCACTACTGGAAGATATTGGCAGCTGTTACTATTTACAGATATTATTAATTGGGTTATGAGATTTTGTAGTCTATTTTGATTAAAAATGGTACTGTTCTACAATCTGTTTGCATGAGCAAATTAATTATATATTTGTAGCATCATTATGGAATCCACTGACTGTTATTTAGTGATCAGTGATTTTGGGAATCAACACCTCCCCCATGATCACACTCAACACCGGCTCTCCTCAGCAATGTGTACTCAGTCCTCCACTGTACTCCCTCTACACCTATGACGGTACAGCTAAATACTGCTCCAACTGCATCTTTAAATTTACAAACATCATTACAGTTGTAGGCTGGGTAACAAATGATGATGAATCAGAACATCGAGTGAAAGCCTAGCAGGATGGTGCCCAGATCATAATTAAAGGCCCTGAAGTCCAAAGTGTAGATAGATTCAAATCCTTTGGAATAAATCTCCCAAATAGCCTGACCTAGGACAAGCATACCAAAGTGATGATCAAGAAGGCATACCAATGCAGGAAATCTGAGGAAGTTTGGCATGTCCCCTTTGTCCCTCAATAGACAATAGACAATAGACAATAGACAATAGGAGCTGGAGTAGGCCCTTTGGCCCGTCGAGCCAGCACCGCCATTTTACAGATCATGGCTGATCACTACTATCAGTACCCCTTTCCAGCCTTATCCCCATAACCCTCAACTCCTTTGTCCACTAGAGTCTTATCTAACTCTCTTTTGAGCATAATCAGTGAATCTGCCTCTACCACCCTCTGTGGCAGAGCATTCCACAGATTCACACTTCTCTGGGTACAAAAATGTTTTCTCATCTCCGTCCTAAAGGGCCTACCCTGTATTCTTAAACTATGCCCTCTAGTCCTCGTCTCCCCCACCATTGGGAACCAGTAATCCAAGTTCACCCTGTCTATCCCCCGATAATTTTGTATACCTCAATCATGTCCCCCCTCATCCTTCTAAACTCCATCGGATACAAGTCCAGTTTTTCTAGCCTTTCAGCATATGTCAACCCTGCCATCCCTAGAACTAACCTTGTAAATCTGCGCTGCACACCCTCTATAGCTAGTATGTCCTTCCTCAAAATTGGAGACCAAAACTGGACGCAATACTCCAGGTGGGGTCTCACCAGGGCCCTGTACAACTGCAGAAGGGCATCTCTGTTCCTATACTCCAATCCCCTCTTTATGAAAGCCAACATGCCATTTGCCTTCTTCACAGCTTTCTGAACCTGCATGTTAGCCTTCAGTGACCGGTGAACAAGTACACCCAGATCCATTTGCACCTCCCCACTCCCTAGCTTGTCTCCATTTAAATAATACTCAGCTTTCCTATTATTGCCCCCAAAATGGATAACCTCACATTTGCTCACATTGAACGTCATCTTCCATTCAGCAGCCCACTCCCCCAACCTGTCCAAGTCCCTCTGCATTTTCATGACATCCTCCTCACACCCCACACTGCCACCCAGTTTAGTGTCATCTGCAAATTTGCTCAAGTTATTAATAATCCCCTCATCCAAATCATTTACATAAATTACAAACAACTGAGGACCCAATACCGATCCCTGCGGCACTCCACTCGTCACATCCTGCCATCCTGAAAAAGACCCGCTTACTCCAACCCTTTGTTTCCTATTTCTTAACCAATTTCCTATCCATGTCAGCACCTTACCTCCAAAACCATGCTCCCTGATCTTGCCCACTAGTCTCCCGTGTGGTACCTCATAAAAGGCCTTCTGGAAGTCTAAATACACCACATCCACTGGCTCTCCCAAGTCCACCCTCTTTGTCACATCCTCGAAAAATTCCAGAAGGTTAGTCAAGCATGATTTACCCTTAAGGAATCCATGCTGACTAGCCCTTATACTATTATTTCTGCCTAAGTGTTCTGCTATTACTCCTTTTATGATAGATTCCAATATCTTCCCCACCACTGACATCAGGCTGACCGGTCTATAATTTCCCGTTTTCTCCCTCCCTCCCTTCTTAAAAATTGGCACCACATCAACCACTCTTCAATCCTCAGGGACCTCTCCTGAATCTATGGAACTTTGGAAAATGTCGACCAGTGCCTCCACAATTTCCATAGCAACTTATTTAAGCACCCTGGGAGCAACTTCTTTAAGCACCCTCAACTTCTTTATCAGTGCACCATCAAAAACATAGTTGCTGGAGGCTTCACAGCGTGATATGAGAACATCTCTGGTCAACATCAGTAGAAACTACAGGAGGCAGCGAATGCAGCTCAGAGCGCAATGAAAAGTTCCCTCCCATCCACAGACTCTTTCTGCATCTCTTGCTGAATAGGAAATCCCTCTGAAAAAGCTATCATATCCCAGACATACTTCCTTTTCCCTCCTCCTATATCCCCGAATCATTAGTGGAAAAGGCCTAAGAGTGTGAAAGCCTGCATCCACAGGCTTAAAGATAGTTTCTTCCCTGCAGCTATCAGGCTCCTGAATGAATTCCATATTACTGCTATCATGCTAATTTATCTTACTTTATTTAATTTATCTTAATTTATCCTACACTCGTACACTGTGCTCTTTGTAATGCCCTATTGAACGTTAAAGGTCCCAAGATGGTCTTATTTACAGACGATCACTCCTCACTGTACTAGGCATCTTGTGACAAATAAACTTAAACTTACTACAAGCTTCAAAATCTGAAAGCTCCTACCTCTTATTTCAATAAAAGTTATCAGCTGCGACAAAACACCACCTTTTAAAACAAGACCTGTTTTCTTTGCTGTGCACACAGTTAATAGACATCAATTCTTCTTTATTTCTGATCCCCCAATTAAGATCTAATGTTCTGCACCTCATTGGTAAATAGAATGAATTTCGGGAAAAAAAAAACATCATATATGCAATGTTGCTTGTGATTTCTGTGGTGTTGAACAGCATGTGAGAGTGCCAAAAGGTTTCTGTTGCTTCTCCTGAGTGACTATTGAGATTTGGTGAATTATTCTAGACTGGAGGCATCACGTCATTACTTTATTTCTCCATATGACAAGCAGGTTCTTTCCTCAAACTAATTGTTGCTGTGTCTTATTCACCAACCAGTTACTAAACTGTATCTCCACACTTGCAGACCCATTGTGTCTGAGTACTCCTGCCCCACTAAATTTGTATCCACTGGCCTCGACTTCATTTTGTCCCCCCATGGTCCAACCTCTTCACACCTAAATCTGGGAAATTTCACTTGCTGTCAATCATTTCAAGAATTTCAAGTTCTGTGACAGAGCTAAAGAAGTTCAGCTCTCATTGTTTCATGGATTTGAAAAAAAAAACAGGTTTGAATTCAATTCATTTGCAAAACTTGTACAAATATAATGTGTTCTACTTGCACACCAGGCAAAGTATACACTTTCTGAAAATAATGCACTTGCTAGGATATAAATGAGGCACTTTATCATATTACTGATTAAAATAGCAACACCACATTTTAGAAAAAAAGCATGATGTGGAGTATTAATTTTCTGTGGCATTGTTAAGTCAGTCTAAAGTGCTCCCGATAACAGCAAGAGTTTAAGTGGCTGCCATTTTCAGATTTATTTTTATCAGATGGCGGAACCATCATCATTATGTTGTAGGAATCAAGGCGCCTCAAGCATGGCAGACATTCCATTAGTTTTATTGATCAATCTGATATGCAATGTTTTGTAGAGATGAATTCAATCACATAAAAAGGTAAAGCAGAGAACGGAGCCATGTGACAAACATTAGCGTTTCCCAACTTGTGCTGAAGTGCAATACCGGTAGTTCCTTTTAGCGACAGATACATATACCACAAACTTATGTAAAATTGTGCATAGTTTTTGCCACAGCCTTGAATGTCAAGCACTGATTAACCTAATAATGTGCTTTAATGAACTTACAGAGAAAAATGGTGAGATAAAGTACCGTAATTCTTTGTCTGTGTGACTGCTACAAGACAGGTAGCCATTTTCAACAAGTTCTACACTAAATCATGCATCAGTAAAGGCACAGAGATGACTCGGTAGAACTCACAAAGGAGTACACAACTGATGCTTCGGACATGCATAACAACTATCAAGTCTCTGTTCACTGCTCTTTGACACCATGTATTCCAGATACTTGGATCAATAGATTGTGCTTCCAGATTGATTCCAATTGGCTGCAATTCTCCCATCACCAGTGGAGGAGCTACCTGTTCTCTGCAGTTTTCTGTTAGTGGTGCACTCTCTGTTATCTTTACATTTGTCTTCATCAAGCAAGTCCCTTCAGTAGTCTAAACACGCAATGCTGGAGAAACTCAGCAGGTCAAACAGTGTCCTTTACCATATATTTTGGCATATAAGTCAACCAGCGTTATGTCAATCCCTTTTTTCAGCCTAATTTTAAGGGTTTCTTGGTATATATGGCATATAATTTGACCTCAATTTTTGGACTACCAGGCAGGAGCTGTATCGGCGACATCAGGGCCCTAGGTAGGAGCGGTTATGGCAGCACCTAGTGGTAGGGAGATGTTGGGGAGCGGTGGCTCCGGTGGTGAGGAAGTGATTCCAGCATCAACTTATATGCCCAATTGACATCAATTTCATTTTTTCAATGAATTTAAGTCTCAAAAGTATATCTGAGGTATGAGTTGCCCCCCCCCCCCGCCCCCCCCAGCCTTTTGTGAAATGCTTTTGATTTCTTATACGCCAAAATATATGATATATAACAAAGGTAAAAATATATAATTGACATTTTGGGCTTGAGCCTTCATCAAGGTATGGAAAAATGTGAGCAAGTGTCTGAGCAAGAGTGTAAGGGGGGGAGGTGTGGTCGCAAAGGCAGGAGGTGATAAGTGGAGAAGGGAAAGAGGGAACAACAGAAATCAAGGGGAGGAGGGATGGCTGGGTGAAGGGAGGGGGAAGGGAGGGAGGAGAACTGGAAAGAGGAAGGGAGGAGGGAAGGGTAAGAGGAGAGCAGGTTACCATAAAAAGGAAAAGTCGATGTTAATGCCATCAGTTTGGGGAGTGCCCGAACAGAAAATCAGATGTTATTCCTCCAATTTGTGGGTGGTCTTGGTGGGATGGTACAAAAGGCCATGGACAGACATGTGAGAATGGGAGTGTGACACAGAACTGAAATGGTTGGCTACTTGGCGGTCTCTGTCACTGTTCCGGATGGAGCAACGGTGCTCAGTGAATTGATCTCCAAATCTGCCCCGGTCTCTCCGATGTAGAGAAGGCCACAAAGTGAGCACCAGATGCAGTAATGCAGTCCTGTAGATGCACAAGTGAAATGCTGCTTCATTTGAAGGGCCTTTTATGGGGCCCAAGACCATGGTGAGGGAGGAGGTGTGGGCGCAGGTATTCTACATCCTGTGGCCACAGGGGAAGGTGCCGAAGGGAGATTAGTGCAGAGGGATGAGTGCACAAGGGAGTCACGGAGGGAGCAGCCTCCTCAAATCTTCCTCTGGTATATCAATGAATATCTTGATCCTGACATCATCGTGATCCATATTCACCTGAGGTATAACTGGCATGATGTGGGCTCCATCTTCAATGACTCATTTTCAAGACTTTGAGAAGCCTGCCTGTCTTGGTTCAGTTTCTCGCAGCTTTTGTTTCAGAAATTGTTCTGTTATTGTGACAAAAATCCTTGTACTTCTACACATGAATCTACACACAGGATAAGTGGAAGACAATAATGCTCAAATAGGAATCTGTAATGATTTACTCTTCCTTAACAATTACTTCCCATTACTCTGTGGAAAGTAAGACAAGTAAATCTCGTGATCAAACTATTGGTACTTGGAAATCTTTGCATAATTGTCTGCAGTGAACTGTAGTCCATTATTTGTGAGAAATACCTTAGGTATATCCTATCTGGGAAAATGTTCTTTGAACTCGTCCATGAATGTTTTCTTAGTCTGTATCCAAAAATGAGAAAAGTTGTCCATTATGACCCGATATTGTTTTGATTTCTCTAAGAATAAGTTGGCAACTTTGTCCAAGGGCTGATCTGTGACTTTGTTTGTGTCCATTCTAGAGATGTGTATGTTTCACATTTCTGCGTGAGGTTCCTGTTTTCCCTGTTTATAGGGTCAGTAGATATTTGCTCTTGTTGTAGACTGGGAACAATTACCCCATTGCCCTGAAGATCACCACTCCTCAGTTTATCTGTCTTGTGTAAAGACTCGAGTGTGTATTTTCCCTACCAGTAATTGCATTTTATCATCTTGTCTGGTTATATTCTCAATGTTGAATAGCTAATAAATTAGCACCTGTAACATATACATGTCTTCTGTTAAGTACCCAGAGCATCCTTGTGAACAGCAAGGTGTCTCAATTTTACATTTGATCTTGCAGCCATACAACCATAGAACAGTACAGCACAGAATCAGGCCAAGTTTGGAATATTGTGCGCAGTTCTGGTCTCCAAATTATAGGAAGGATATCAATAAGGTAGAGAGGGTGCAAAGAAGATTTACTAAAATGTTGCCTGGATTGCAGTATCTAGAATATGGAGAAAGATTGAGTAGGCTGGGTCTTTATTCGTTGGAGTGCAGAAGGTTGAGGGGGATTTGATAGAGGGATATAAAATTATCTTTGCTGCCAGCCTTCCAGACCTCTGGTGAGATTCCATCCATACCTGCTGCTTTGCCACTTTTCAGTTGTTCAATTGCCTTATATGTCTCTTCCCAGGTAAGGACCTCATCCAGCTTTAGCCTCAAGGGTTGTTGAGGGAGCTGGAGCAGGGCGGATTCTTGGACTGAGCGGTTGGAACTGAAAAGGGATTGGAAGTGTTCTGACCTTCGATTGAGGATGGAGATCTTGTCGCTGAGGAGGACTTTGCCATCTGAGCTGCGCAGAGGGCTTTGGACTTGGGGTGAGGGGCCTTGGTGTCTCATAAAAACCCCTGAAGTCACCAATATCGGCACTAAGCTGGGTTTGTTTGGCGAGGCTAGTCCACCACTCATTTTGGATTTCCCGGAGTTTGCGCTGAAGGTGGCTGCATGCGAGACGGAAGGCTCGTTTTTTCTCTGGACAGGAAGGCTTTGCAAGGTGAGCCTGGTGGGCAGATTGCTTCTTTGCCAGCAGCTCCTGGATTTCCTGGTTGTTTTCGTCAAACCAGTCCTTGTTTCTCCTGGAAGAGAAGCCCAGTACCTCTTCAGTGGATTGCAGTGTGGCCGTTTTCAGCTGATCCCAAAGGGTTTCAGGAGATGTGTCCATGAGGCAGTTTGCATCCTCGAGCTTTGCTTGGAGGTTTGCCTGGAAGTTTCCTCTCACTACATCTGACTGCAAGTTTCCAACATTGAACCTCTTTCTGAGGGCTCCACTGCTCTGGAACTTTGGATTGAAGTGAAGGTTGAGCTTGCAGCGAACAAGCCGGTGGTCAGTGTGGCATTCCGCACTGGGCATGACCCCGGCATGACCCTGGTGTGGAGCAAAGCTCTGCATACCAAACTGCATGAGTTTTTCATGCTCTGTTGGGACCAAGGAAAGCTGCCTCAGGACCTTCGTGATGCCATCATCATCACCCTGTACAAAAACAAAGGCGAGAAATCAGACTGCTCAAACTACAGGGGAATCACGCTGCTCTCCATTGCAGGCAAAATCTTCGCTAGGATTCTCCTAAATAGAATAATATCTAGGGTTGCCGAAAATGTCCTCCCAGAATCACAGTGCGGCTTTTGCGCAAACAGAGGAACTACTGACATGGTCTTTGCCCTCAGACAGCTCCAAGAAAAGTGCAGAGAACAAAACAAAGGATTCTACATCACCTTTGTTGACCTCACCAAAGCCTTTGACACCGTGAGTAGGAAAGGGTTTTTGCAAATACTAGAGCGCCTCGGATGACCCCCCAAGTTCCTCAACATGGTTATCCAACTGCAGGAAAACCAACAAGGTCAGGTCAGATACAGCAATGAGCTCTCCGAACCCTTCTCCATTGACAACGGCGTGAAGCAAGGCTGCGTCCTTGCACCAACCCTCTTTACTATCTTCTTCAGCATGATGCTGAAACAAGCCAATAAAGACCTCAACAATGAAGAGGCTGTTTACATCCGGTATCACACGGACGGCAGTCTCTTCAATCTGAGGCACCTGCAAGCTCACACCAAGACACAAGAGCAACTTGTCCGTGAACTACTCTTTGCAGATGATGCCACTTTAATTGCCCATTCAGAGCCAGCTCTCCAGCGCATGACGTCCTGTTTTGCAGAAACTGCCAAAATGTTTGGCCTGGAAGTCAGCCTGAACAAAACTGAGGTCCTCCATCAGCCATGACCACCAGCTTCCCACCCCCCCCCCCCCCTCACATCTCCATCGGGCACACTGAACTCAAAACGGTCAACCAGATTACCTACCTCGGCTGCACCATTTCATCTGATGCAAGGATCGACAAAGAGATATATAACAGACTCGCCAAGGCAAATAGCGCCTTTGGAAGACTACACAAAAGAGTCTGGAAAAACAACAACCTGAAGAAACACACAAAGATCACCGTGTACAGAGCCGTTGTCATACCCATGCTCCTGTTCGGCTCTGAATCCATCAGCGCTGTCTCCGCTCCATCCTCAACATTCATTGGAATTACTTCATCACCAACATTGAAGTACTCGAGCTGGCAGAGTCCACAAGCATCGAGTCTATGCTGCTGAAGACCCAACTGCGCTGAGTGGGTCACATCTCCAGAATGGAGGACCATCGCCTTCCCAAGATTGTGTTCTATGGCGAGCTCTCCACTGGCCACTGAGACAGAGGTACACCAAAGAAGAGGTACAAGGACTGCTTAAACAAATCTCTTGGTGCCTGCTTCATTGACCACCGCCGGTGGGCTGATATCGCCTCCAACCGTGCATCTTGGCACCTCACAGTTTGGCGGGCAGCAACTTCCTTTGAAGAAAACCACAGAGCCCCCCTCACTGACAAAAGACAAAGGAGGAAAAACCCAACACCCAACCCCAACCAACCAATTTTCCCTTGCAACCACTGCAACCATGCCTGCCTGACCCACATTGGACTTGTCAGTCACCAACAAGCCTGCAGTAGACATGGACATACCCCTCCATAAATCTTCATCTGCGAAGCCAAGCCAAAGAAAGAAAAGAAATAAAATTATGAAGGGAATAGATAGAGTAGATGTGAATAGGTTCTTCCCCTTGAGGTTAGGAGAGATTGGAATGAGGGGTCATAAGTTAAGGGTTGGGGGAAAAACTTTAGAAGTAACTTTTTAACATTATTTCGATGGTTTTGATTTTCCGAAGAGTCTATTTTCTTCAATAAGTCCTTCTTCTGAATTTCCCATCCAACAAAAGAATCTTCTATTTTTTCTATTTTTTCTTTATTATGATCCACTTATTCTTTACAAACTTGAAAGGCACCTTCCATCTTCTTAAAATTGTCTTGAACAGTATGCACCATATTCACGCATCTATTAACATCATCTTTAATGACAGAAATATCTTTCTTATCAGATGAAACTTCTTCACAAATATCATTCATTTTTTCAGTCATATTTATAAATCAATGGTCAATCTGAATAGACATTTATGTTGACATATCACCCATTTGATGAGCTATAGATTCCAAAATTGTAAAAACAGCATCAAAAGTAGTATCACTAGTCTCTCCATGAGGCCTTCCTTCTTTCCCTTCAATGACAGTTAATGACTTTTCTTCCATTTCTTCAGTTTGGCACAAAGCTTTTCCTTGTTGATCCTTTGATTCTGCCAATTTCATCACTTTGCTTCTGGTCTACACACCTTCAGACCCAGACCTGACATGTTCAGATTGCTGCCGGCCAACTGCGCTGACAGCCCAGACCCTTCTGAAAGATTGCGTACTCGTGACGCACCACACATGCCCAGCAGCGCCAGGACCCACAGCAGTGTCGCACATCGGGCCCAACACTATTAACTCCTGCACTTCTACAGCATGCCCGACATCGCGGGCTCGCTGATTAAGATAAGAAGAAAAAATTGGAAGCCTTGCTCTATCTTGCGAGGGCGCCAGGGTAATAATTAAACGAGCTGGAGTTCATTGCTGCTTAGGTGGCTATCCAATCGATTCCATGGATTCCACTTGGTAAGAAGTCCTCATTTCTTCTGTACTTTTAAAAGGAAGTTTCTTCTGAATCTGTGCTTTCGATTTCTTTGTATTAGCAGCCATTGTGGTCTTTTAACATTCAAACAACTTCAGAGCAAACTTTCCAGACTTTTTAAAATGTTTTAATTCGGGTATTTATTAGTCCAACTGGGGAGAGATTAAATTACACTTCTTCTTCCATCGCCATCAGGCCACACCCCATTTTAGAAGTAACTTAAGAGGAAGCTTCTTCACTCAGAGAGTGGTGGCTGAGTGGAATGACCTTCTGGAAGAGGTAGTTGCAGCAAGGTCAATTTTGTCATTTAAGAGGAGGTTGGATGAGTACATGGATGTGAGGGGGTTGGAGGGTTATGGGCAGGGAGCAGGTATTTGGAACAAATGAAGCTTCATTTAAATTGGTGCGGATTAGAAGGGTCGATATGGCCTGTTTCCATACTGTAATTGTCATATGGTTATATGGCTGATCTAGTCTGTGCTGAACTATAATTCTGCCTTGTCCCATTGACCTGCACCAAGACCATAGCCCCCATACCCCTCCCATCCATGTACCTATCCATCTTTCTCTTGTCTAAAGTGAGTCCACATTCATCACTGTTTGCATTTACTCTATCAATACTCCTCATAACTTTATATACTTCTATCAAATCTCCCCAATTCTTTTATGCTGCAGAAAAAAAGGCTCTAGCCTTTCTCTATAACTCAGCTCTGTAAGGCATGGCAACATCCTTGTAAATCTCCTCTGCACTTTTTCAATGTTATTAATACTTTTCCCATGGTTAGGTGACCAACACACACTAAGTATTCAGTATTTTCTGTATCTTCTGCAATTCATTATTAAGGAGCTTCACAATAGTCTTGAGTGGCTTGTCCATCCCTCTGCACAAATACGGTTCTCCGATGTGAGCATTGGTGATTGTTTTTTCCAGATTAAAGAACGCACATATACTGCCTTCTCAATCTTGATGGCTCTGTTTATCATAGCTCCTCTTTCTTTTGTTTTTATTCTCTGACCCACCTGCAAGATGGTTGCTCATTGATCACTTTTACAAGCCTTCATGCTGAGGAGTCATCAGCTTCTAAATATCAAAGTGCTGCATGACATGATCTGCTCCTTTAATCTCCCTGATAAGTGAAGGACATCTGAGCATGCATCTGTTAGTGGTATTCAATGGGTACTTGGAATCCGACTGTACCCGGTTTCCACATAGCTCATCTCACCCTTCCATAGTCTATAAGCATCCTCTTCATTGAATATTATTTTTAGAAATTGTTTTTCATCCACATTGATACAACTTTTACCAAATGCAAAATATTTTCTTTATCCAATCATTTTACTGTCCAAAATACTTGCAACGTTTAAGCTGCTCTTGCAATATGTTCCATGTTCTGCCTGTTGTCTTGCACTTCACCCTATATAGTTCTTTCTGCTGGCCATCCAATATCTCTATCCTGGGTCTTGATCAGTCCAAAATTGTGCCTTTTTTTCTAGTTTACTGTTATCTTTGTAGATAACAGATGGCATTCTTGGACATAACAAGTCAGTTTTTCAAAACTGAGAAATGATATAACTGAATTAATCTGTTATTAATCTTATCTCCATTAAGAAATCATCAATAGATTCTTGCAACTCCTGATTATGGAAAAAAGAATAGATTGATTCATTTCTAGGTGGGTTACAAAGTACCTAGAATGCACAGAATATATTCATCAGAGTCTCATTTGAGTGCTTCACGGCATGGTATAATTCCCAGCCTTTGTGGAAAATGAGGTATAATGTCATCTTATTTTATTCTATTCTGCTTTGTATATCGAACTAATATTTTCACCCATTGTCTCCAATTGGTTTTTTGATGGAAATCCAACAGCTGAGGGATTTTTTTTCCCCATTGTGTGTTGTCCCCCATGAATCACTTGGCTCAGTACTTCTCCATGATGTGTTTTCTTAACCAGGAACGATGCCACCCAGAGATATGCATCCTGATTCAGGCCTGGCATTAACACTTCATTGTTTTAATAAACTAGCATCTCTGACACCACATAATGATTTTATTCTCTAAAATTGGAGAACAGTTGGTGAGTTAAACTGTCCAAATGCCTTATTTAGCACCTTGATGTGGAGATAATGAAAAAGAGAGGGGGAACAAGCAGCTACTCATCACCTACTTGGGAGTAGCTTGGATGGACAACTTGATCAGCATGAACAAGTTGATTCAAAGGACCTGTTCATGTGCTGTATAGGACTTTATCATTCTATTCCAATGTGGTCAACTGGTTCAGCAAGTTTTACACTGAACAGTTAATTAAGAATATGAAGAACAGTTGGTGTCATGGTGTAATGTACAATAGTTCCAAAAGCAGTATTACATAAACAAAATAATTTCATAATATTACACCCATAATTGTCAGAGATGTCCCTGATCTCCTCCTCTACACACACCATTCAGGCATATCACCTCCCTTACTCCCATTGCTTCAAAACTACATGTTAATCCCAACACAATTCATGAGAGGAACTCAGCCGGTAAAGTAGCATCAGAAAAAGAATGCAGTACTCAAAAGTTTCGGCAAAATTCATCAGGTGTGACCTGCTGAGTTTCTCCAGCACTTTTGTGTATTGCACTCGACCCCAGCAACTGCAGATTTTATTGTTTAATTCAGAAAAAGAATGGCTGAAATTTTGAGCTGAAAGTGGAAAGAGGTGTGGGGGAGGGCAGATGTGTCTGGGGGTGAAATCCAGTTGCAACTGGCAGAAATAACAGAAGATGATACGCTAAATGTGAAGGCTGCTGGGGTGAAAAGTGAGGACAAGAGGAAACCTATCTCTGTCCTGTTTGGGGGGGCTGGGTTGGAGGCAGGATAAGAGTGGAACTCTGAAAGAGGGGTGAAATGCAGGAGTGCTCTATATCCCACAGGAAAGTAAGTTATTTAAAAAAGAACATTTCAGATGAGCTGAATGGAAGGCCTCAGAGCAGAAATGATGAAGCCTGAGAAACTGGGACAAAGGAATGGCATCCTGACAGGAGGCCAGGTGTGAGGAGGAGCAAAAAAAAACAAAGCTGGAGAAAATCAGCAGGTCAAATAGTGTACATTATATTGCAAAAATAAAGAGACATAACCAATTATGTATTTTGCACACCCTCTTCATTCTGGGACATTTTCTCCTCTTTTGTATAAAAAGCACAGAAACAGAATAGGGGTGTCATTCCAGTCCAGATTTTTCACTAGCATACTTTCCAGAATGCCTGCAGTGCAAACTGCACTTCAGGTATTCCGGGACCAAGTCGGCTAATTAATATTATGTTGCGATGAAGCTTGACCACATGTAATGTGCACAATGTTTCAGCTTGAGGTTTGAAAATTTGAAACCAACAGTCAGTTCACAGCATCCAATGACCAAGATATCTGCCAAGTGGAGTGATTCTGAGATCTGTGAGCTCCTCACCATCCATGCAGAGAATGAAATGAATCTACACATAATGGGCACATTGAGGGATGGACCAATAATAGATCAGGTATCTCAAAAAAATGAGTCGAGGGTTTAATCATGACAAGGCCCAGGGGATTAGGAAGCTTAAATGCCTGCGTAGAAAGTACCATCAGGTAAATGATTACAATACCCAGTGCCAGGAGGTTATTTCAACTTTGGTATGTCATCTGGGGCACAAGTCATTCAGCACACCCAGTAGAACTAAGGAGCAAAATTGATGATCTAACATCCCCGAAAAGGTTCAAGATGATTGAGCTCTTCATCAAGGTATAGGTTATCTTAATTTTTGCTGCATAAAGTACCCTGACCTGCTGAGTTACACCAGCATTGTGTTTTTATTTCAATCACAGTGCCTGCAGACACTCATGTTTTACTCCTGTGAGGATGTATTGTTAAATTTAAATTTAGACATACAGGCCATTTCGGCCCATGAGTCCGTACTGCCCAATATACACCCAATTAACTTGCATCCATGGAACATTTTGAACAGTGGGAGGAAACTGGAGCCCCTGGGGAAAACCCAAACAGACTTGGGGAGAAAGTACAAACTTTTTACAGACAGCGCCAGATTCGGACTCCGGTCCTGATCACTGTAAAAGCTACCGTGCTGCCCAAAGTAGCTGTGAGTATAAGTAGACTTGAAGTATATGTCAGTATGGTGAATCTCTGCTAAGCTGCCTTTCTCCCCTCTGGCAAGACTTGCTGTACTTACATTGGCTGTAAATTATCTCTACCATTAACATAACATAACATAACATAACAATTACAGCACGGAAACAGGCCATTAGGCCCTTCTAGTCCGCACCGAACCAAACACCCCTTTCTAGTCCCACCTCCCTGCACAATGCCCATAACCCTCCATCTTCTTCTCATCCATATACCTGTCCAACCTTTTCTTAAATAATACAATTGACTCCGCCGCCACTATTTCTCCCGGAAGATGATTCCACACAGTTACCACTCTCTGAGTAAAGAAGTTCCCCCTCATGTTACCTCTAAACCTCTGCCCCTTAATTCTTAACTCATGTCCTCTTGTTTTAATCTTTCCTCCTCTTAACGGAAATAGTCTATCCACATCCACTCTGTCTATCCCTTTCATAATCTTAAATACTTCTATCAAATCCCCTCTCAACCTTCTACGCTCCAAAGAATAAAGACCCAATCTGTCCAATCTCTCCCCATACTCCAGATGCTTAAACCCAGGCAACATTCTGGTAAACCTTCTCTGCACTCTCTCCACTCTGTTTATATCCTTCCTATAATTAGGCGACCAGAACTGCACACAGAACTCCAAATGAGGCCGCACCAACGTCTTATACAATCTCAAGACACTCCCCTTGGGTATAACTGTGTATGCACCCATTGTCTTTCATTATTGTACCATAGGTTTCTGCTAATAAAAGCCATGAATATTGTTTGACTGCATCATCTTTGTCTACTTCATCAACTGGGACTACAGTCAGTTTATAGCTTGGCTCTTGAGATGGTGACAGAGATCTAGAAAGGGGGGCAGAAATGTGAGAAATGGTCCAAGTGAATACCAAAGCAAATTGAGGAAGTGGACAAATTCTGCACAGGTACAGTAAGCAGTAGTCAATGCAAACATCAATCAGCTCCCACCTGAGTTCCTCCCGAAGAGTGTGTTTAGATTTAGATTCCAGCATCTGCAGTCTTCTGTGTGTCTTCAGAGCTAAAGGGTTACCTGCTCTGCTCTGACCAGTGATTGCAAGTAAATAACATTTAGTCATAGACTGCTAGGCAACACGTCGTGTAGTAAGAAGGTAGGTGAGACTCAGGAGGTGAGGAGCAGGCTAAATGAAGCAGGGAGTAAGTGAGGAAGGAAAGAAGGAGGGTAGTTGGAAATTTGAGAAATAAAGAGAGATGAAGAAAGGGAAAGAGAGGGACAGGGGAGAAGATGCAATGAAGGGGTGATCTTTTCTTGACACAGTGTACAGATCAGACACCTGGATGTAACCCATTGATTAGGTTGCCTGTTTTTGGGAAGGTAGGGAAACACTGGCCATAGCTTATTGTGACCATTGGCGAGTTGTTGATTTAGTCAGTCCTTGATCTAAATTTTGATTTTTCATATCAAATTTGTAGAACATAAAAGCAAAATTATGTTCCTTGCCCATGCTTTTCAAGCTATTGATTGTATCAAGATATAGTTCAACTTCCTTTGAAACTCTGAAGCATCTTTTGGTGCAGAATTATTACACATGCAGAAGTTCAACAATTCTCACGATAGAAAGTATAATTTGAATGGATTATTGAGGCCTTTCTACTCTGCACTTGCAGTAAGTCAATTGAACAAGAATACCAGAAAGGAAAAATTCTCCAAATTATCTGCTGTATTTTATTGCTCTTTCACAAGGACTGTCGTGTTTAAATTATGCAGATCATAGTTCAAACCAAGGACCATCTGTTGATTCATTTCGATTGGTATACCTAGCACAGTAATGCAATGCTGTATGCTATTCCTTTGGGTACGCCTATGTGCAACGACAAAACATATGGGAGAGAATGACATTGATGTGGTGAACTAGAATGAGGCTTTGAAATCACAAGGGAAATACACAATGTTACCATTCATAATCACTTTATAAAGGTAGGTAGGCACATCTGTCACATTCACATTCCCACACTTGGTACTTTAATGCAAGGGCAGGATGATGAGTCCAGGGAGAACAAATGATAAAACTTAATACATTTTGTAGCAGCGTGGGATTAAATAGTGGTGGTGCTCTTATAAATGCTAAATGAAAAACTAGTGGAAAAACTTCATTCTATAAAATGCGATCTATAAGCAATTTGAGGTTATTTATAAATCTTGGCAATGTATAGACTGATCCAATCACTATGCACTAAGGTGCAGAGCATACATACATGCCAACCTCAGTTTAGGACTCGATGTGTTTTTTTCAGCCGTGTTAATCAGCCTACAACAAACAACAACTGCTTTATTGAACATTTGCTTCATAGGTTACCCCTGCTATCCAAAATTAGAGTGCATCTATGAAATCTTTCATGAGCCAAAATTGTATAAAGCGAAGAAGAAATTACCACTAATTTATAAGGTAAAATGTTTTGAGCATTCCTGGACCCAAAAAGTAACTTACCAAATCATACCAAATGACACATATAGTTCAATGCACTCACAATGTCTTTATTTTGTTCACCATGATTGAAATGCTTAATTAATGTCCAGTTTTACACTGTGTTACACCCTTTCGAGCTCTCTTAGACTTCTCTGATACCTTAGCAACACATCTTTCTAACTGATGCACAAAATAAATTGAAATAAAGCACAGATGCCCACTGACACAGTGCAAAGCTGTGACGGCTTAAAGCTCATTGCAGTTCCCAGGGAAAGAGCTTGGCTGCGACTCTCTTGCTGCTGCTCTAATGGTCCGCTGCAAAGCAACCGCTGAATGCTTTTTTCACTTTTCGCCCTTTTTTGTAAAAGTGAAAATCCTCTTTGGATTTCTTTCAGTTAGTGAAAACAGGTACTAATGTAAGTCTTTTGTAAAAGCGAAGTGGCATAAAGCGAACTGATGAGAAGCAGGGGGATACCCGTACCTTATAGCTGGTTGGAGATGGGAATGACATCTGAAAATATTCCAAATATTTTGAGCACACAATAGTTGTCAATAATAAAGGTGAGTGCACTTTATCTTTACTTTTTGAAGAGTGAAAAAATATTAAACAGACTCTAAGTCAGTGGTTCTGAAAAATTTTCTTTCCGCTCACATTCCGTTTTAAATAATCCCTATGCCATCAGTGGTCTCTGATTAGTAAGGGATTGATTAAGGTGGTATATGAGTGGGAAGAAAATGTTGAGAATCTCTGCTCTAGATCCAATGGTTACTGAAATATTTCACTTGAGAAAAATTGTCATTGTCCCATTTCTTTTGGAGTTATGAAACCATGCACCTAACGAGTCAATTAGATAATTTCTTTTCACCTACATATCACCTTAAGCGATCCCTTACTAATCACAGAGTACCGATGCCATAGGGATTACTTAAAGTGGTAGGTGAGTGGAAATGATACATTCAAGCTAAATTTGCAACAAGTTATTTTATTTCAGTCCTATGATAGGTTCTCTAAAATTACACTCCACTGTCCTGATGGACCATGAAAAATGCTGCCAAATGTAAAATTTTAGATTCCCAAATTTAAAGTATCCAAGCTGTCATTTTCCTAATGAGATGGGATCTATGGTCCAAAGGCCAATTTGAAAACATGATCCTTGTTAATAATTGGCAGATGTCAAGTAAATGTAAGTAAGCCTGAAGTGAAAAAGAAACAATAAAATTATGAAAGGTGATTAACATCCACGTTGGTCATATAATACAAAAGAAGGAAAATGGTTTTTGCACAGTGACTTTAGGATTTAAATAATAATGCAGGCAACTACCATTTATTTCAACTATCTGCTATCAGACAGAAGATGGATGAAAGATGACTGCAGAGTCGGGTGGCTGAGAAGGAAGGAAGGAAGATGGCGGCACAACTGCAGCTCACAATGGCATCTCCGGACACGGGTGTGAAATAGATGGTCTCTGGACCATCTCTAGATCAATGGGGATATGGAAAGGCAATGCTGGAGACATCACAAAAAAAGCAGACCTCTTAAAAAGTCGCCGAGGTCTGACTCAAATGGCTAGCGCTGACAGCGGAGACCAGAGAGGAAGCCATTCCTCCTCCAGTTGCTGGGGTTTTGGAGAGGGGCAGTGATGAGGTGGATTCTGATATTGGTATCAGAATATAGAGAGACTGCAATGGAGAGAGAATCTTGGAAAGGATTGTTGAATGGCTGAATTGCTTCGGTTGTGTGTGGTGTGGTTTATCCAGTCAGGGATTAAATTTTAAATCATTACTAGTCGGGGTAATAGGTTCTCAGTAGAATCCTAGCCTTGAACAAAAAAAGCTTTTGTACTTGAAGTGGCCTTAGTTTTGGCTTCAAGCTCTAATCATTCATTTTTCAGGCAGTTTTTGTTTCCTACTTGTGCCACACTGTCTCTTTGAAATCCAACTACCTGTATACCTCTGTCACCTTGTCAGGATTCTTTCTGTTTACAAACATGATTTATCACTTTGTCTCAAGCAAAGGACTTTTGTTCCGGGCCAGATCGTAGCAGGACCATTCCTTTGTCCAGTTTGAAGTGGAGGTTACTTAACTCAAAGTGAAATAACTCAGGTATTAGGTGTAATTACGAGGTTTGATTAACTCTCGATTCAATGGGTGTTCTTTTCTTTAGCATGTATCAAGTTTTAGACTATAAAAACTGCAAAACTGAAAAATGAAATAGAATTTGTATCCATTGTCTCATACATCTGATCATGTAGCATGTATTATGTCGTGAGCTCTCATCTACATGCAATATCACTACAGCAGCATTATAGAGTAAGAATAAATGGTGTGGTTCTAAATCCAATGTAACCTCTGTTCAAAGTACATAGAATATATAGGATAAAAAGAATGGCGATACTGGCAGGGCCTGCTGCTAGCATGGACCAGGAAGTGAAAAATGAAGTCACAGCAATGGTCCAAAGGCTTCAACCATCTGCTCCTAATGCCAGCAGCTTCATATAGACATTAAACAGCCTATTAGAGGAACTGACTATGCTTTTAAATAAAAACCTTGCCCAAGGTGGCTGCGCCTGTGCTCTGCAGCAGTTACAAGGGGTTGCAAACTTCAGGAAGCAGTGAACCAACGCAGGGCAGCAGAAACATAGGGAAAAGAGTAGAAAATGTGGAACAATGAGAAATGGCTGTAGAAATGGAAGTAAACGACTGAAGAGGAAAATTACAAGAAAGTGATTTAAAAATTAAAGAGACACAAGAATTGTTAGCTCAGAAAATTGATATGTTGGAAAACTATAGTAGGCGAAACAACATAAAAATAGTGGGCATCAAGGAAGATGAAGAAGGCACAAATATGAAGGAATTTATAAAAGAATGGATCTCAGAGCTTCTGGGAATGACAGAAATGCAGAAAGGAATGGAAATAGGAAGGGCACACAGAACACTAGCTTCGAAACTGCAGACACATCAAAAACCAAGATACATTTTAGTAAAAATTTTGAGATTTCCAAGAGAAAATATTCTGGAGCGGGCAAGGAATACAATTAGAGAAGACAATAAACCATTGGATTACAAGGTTCAAAAAATATTTTTTTACCCAAACATAAGTTTTGAACTCTTAAAGAAGAGGAAGGAGTTTAATACAGCAAAATTGATCCTATGGAAAAAAGGTTATAAATTCATGTTAAGACATCCAGCTGTGCTTAAAATAGTTATCCCTGTGGAGCAAAACAGACTGTTCTTGGATCCGGAGGAAGCACAAGAATTTGCAGAATGTTTGTAGGACAGAAGGAGAGATGAAGAGATGTAATAAGAATGAAGAAGGCAATGAAGTATATATAAAGATGTAAAAACAATGTATATGTAAAGAACTAAAGAAGGGAAAGAGAAGGGAAGGAAGGAAGTAAGGGGAAAAAAGGGAGAACTTCGTTATATGTGTAAAAAAAAGTGTTTTCTGGGGGTGTTGGGGGGAGAGAATAACCGTCACTGCAAAATCAGTTTACGCTTGTGAGCAGGATCGCAATCCAAATGGTAAGGGGAGTTGTGGTTGCCCGGCAAGGGATAAGGGGAAATTCAGAGAGGGGGTGGTATTTGGGGTTAAGGTAATATTGGATGTGGGAGTTGTGGGAGTATTTTATGCTTTAAATATGTTGTCATACATTGAGTTCAAAAAGGGAAAACTGAGAGATAAAAATGGGGAAAGGGGGATGGTGGTGGTGAGGAAGCAGAAATGAGGTGCAAACAGGATATGAGATGGCCACGTTGAACTAGATCACTATAAACATTAATGGAATACATAACCAAATTAAAAGGAATAGGCTATTAAATTTACTGAAAAAAGAAAAAAAAATAGATGTAGCATTTGTGCAGGAAATGCATCTAACTGAAGTGGAACATAATAAATTAAAGAGAGACTGGGTAGGACACATAGTGGCAGCATCATATAATTCAAAAGCAAGAGGTATAGCTATATTAATTAATAAAAATGTACCAATCAAAATAGAGGAAGAAATAATAGATCCAGCAGGGAGGTATATAATTATAAAGTGTCAGATATATTCAGAATTTTGAAATTTGCTCAATATATATGCGCCTAATGAAGAGGATCAAAAGTTTATGCAAAATATTTTTTTGAAGATTGTAAATACACAAGGAAATATATTGATAGGAAGGGATTTTAACCATAATTTGGATCCAGTGTTGGCTAAAACTGGACAAAAGACAAGTAAAAAGAATAAAGTGGCCAAATTTATGGTTAAATCAATGCAGGAAATGAAACTTATGGATATATGAAGGAGGCAGCACACAAGAGAGAAGGAATACTCATATTATCCAAGTAGGCATAAAACGTACTCAAGGATTGATATGTTTCTGTTGTCAGCCCATATTCAAGGGAGAGTTAGGAAAACTGAATATAAAGCTAGATTACTATCTGATCATTCACCCCTATTATCAGAAATAGAACTGGAGGACATCCCACCAAGAACATATAGATGGAGGTTAAAAAGGCAGGAATTTAGAGCATTTATTGAACACCAAATTAAAATATATTTTGAAATAAGAACAGAATCAGTGAAAGACACATTTATATTATGGGACGCAATGAAAGCCTTCATTAGAGGGCAGATAAATTGTAACTAAGATGAAAAAGGACTATAATCGGGAAATAGAGCAGTTGGAAAGGGAGATAGTAAGTACAGAAAAGGAACTAGTAAAAAGGGATGATATAACAAAAAGGAGAGAATTGGCGGACAAAAAAAAATACGAAAATTACAAACGTACAAGGAGGAGAAGAACATAATGAAAATAAAGCAAAAGTATTATGAACCGGGAGAAAAAACATGCAAAATATTAGCCTGGCAACTTAAAACAGAACAAACTAAAAGAACTGTATTGGCATCAAGGAAAAAGGACAAACAAATTACATATAACCCAATAGAGATTAATGAGAACTTTAAGGAATTTTATACATAATTATACCAAACTGAGAACTAGGGAAAGATAATGAAATAGAAGAGTTTTTAGCTAAAATTGAACTGCCGAAATTGCAAGAGGAACAAAACAAACTGACAAAACCATTTGAAATAGAGGAAGCAGAGGATATTTTTAAAAAGCTGCCAAACAATAATACCAAAGACAGGAAAGGATCCATTAACATCAGCATCATATTGACCAATATCTATACTTAATTCAGATTATAAGATAATAGCAAAATTATTAGAATACAAGATCAAACTAAGAAAAGACGAACAGCGGATAATGTCTGTAAACTTATTAATCTAATTCATGCAGTTCAAGGAAATAAGAAGCCAACAGTGGCTGTTGCTTTAGATGCAGAAAAAGCCCTTGACAGAGTAGAATGGAATTATTTATTTAAAGTATTACAGAGGTTCAATCTATCAGAAAAATATATTAATTGGATTAAAGCCATTGACGAAGATAACAGTAAATGGATATGTATCGAACCAATTTAAATTAAGTAGGTCAAATAGACAGGGATGTCCATTATCCCCCTCATTGCTCGCTTTAGCAAAAGAACCATTGGCAGAACTGATAAGAACAGAAAATAAAATAAAAGGGATAATAATAAAGGAGAAGGAGTATAAAATCAGTTTATTTGCAGATGACATCATACCTTAACAGAACCAGAAATATCAATAAAAGAATTACATAAGAAATTGAAGGAGTATGGAGAAATATTGGGGTACAAGATCAACGCAAATTAAAGTAAAGTGATGCCAATGAGTAATGCACATTATACAGAATTTAAAAAAAGAATCATCATTTAAATGGCAAACACAAGCAATCTGATACATAGGTATTAGGCTAGATATTACCTTAAGCCACCTGTACAAACTAAATTATCAGCCACTAATAAAGAAATTGCAGGAAGAGTTAGAACATTGGAAAGAATTACCACTAACATTGATAGGGAGGATAAATTGAATTAAAATGAATGTCTTCCCAAGGATACAATACTTATTTCAATTGTTGCCAATTCCCTTAACAGAAACATTCTTTAATGAACAAAAGAGAATAATAAGGAAATTCTTGTGGAAAGGGGGGAAACCAAGGGTAGCATTAGTTAAATTAAGAGAGGTACAACCAAGGTGGTTTGCAGTTACCAAACTTTAAAAATGATTATAGAGCAGCACAGATAAGGTATTTATCAAATTTTTACCAGACTGGACTAAGACAGAACTAGATAAAATAGAGGAGAAGGTACTGGAACATATACTTTATAAGTGGGATGAAAAGCTGGTGCAATATAAAAACTCACCAGTATTGCATCATTTACTTAATATATGGAAGAAGATCCACTTAGAAAGGAAAAAAAAAACGAATTATCAAATAACAAAATTGTTATTGACACAAAATCCACTAATTCCTTTTACAATAAATAACCTTTCCTTTAGAGAATGGGAGAGAAAAGGAATCAAAAGAATAGAAAATTGTTTTTTGGGAAATAATTTATTAACATTTGAACAGTTGAGGTACAAGTATTTAATAACTCATCGTACAATGTTTGCATATCATCAACTGAAAGCTTATATAAAGGATAATTTGGGAAACAGACTGAGATTACCTGAAGGAAGTAGCTTTGAATTTGTGATTATAGACACAATGATAATTAAAAGATTTATAACGAACATGTACATAAAACTGCAAGATAAGGAAAATGATGAAATAAGCTATAAACCTAAACAAAAGTGGGAAAAGAATTTAAACATAAAGATAAAAAATGAAGCATGGGAAAAGTTATGATCTGGAACTATGAAGAATATAATTACCACAAGGTTAAGCATGATACAGTATAATTGGTTACACAGGTTATATATCATGCCTCAAAAGTTAAAAGAATGGGATCCAACAATATCAGATAGATGTTTTTGCTGTAAGAAGGAAATGGAAACAACAGTACATGCAATTTGGGCATGTGAGAAAGTGAAAATGTTTTGGGAAGATCTAAATCAGATATTAAATAAAATCACAAAAAATAACATGCCAAAAAATCTTGAAATCTTTCTTCTAAGTAATATAAGAAGTAAAGAATTAGATCTCAAATTGGATAAAGCGCAAAGAAGTTTTATTATGATAGTCTTAGCTAAAAATGTATAATGTCAACTTGAAAAATGGAAGAGAACCTGAGAATACAGCAATGGTACATGGAAATGAATAAATGTATTACATTGGAAAAAAAAAACATATAATTTTAAAAATAAATACAAATTATTTGAATAAATTTGGGAACCATACATGGAACATAACAGAGAGGGCTTGCCTCGGACCTCCACCCTCTAAAATGATAAGAAGACAAAACGACTTGATCCAGTGTGTAAAGGTCAATGACACAATTTTCTTGTTTATTTTTCATTGTGTGATGACATTGTTTAATGGTTTTATTGTATTGTATATGTTGAATATTTATTGGTTTTGAAGGGGAGTGGGAAGGGGGGAGGGAGGTTAGGGGGAAAAAAGGGAGAAAATGCCACTGTGTATATTTAATGAGAAACGTTTGTATTTATTTTGGTTGATATGGTTCACAGTGTGAAAAATAAAAAAATATTTTTTTTTTAAATATGAGCCAATAGTTCACCAAGGAATCACAGTATTGGAAATGGTGTAAATAAAGAGTGTATGTGACAATGTACAATAATGGGAATGTATTGGCAGGACACTAAAGGAAACTTTGACTGGTTTCCTTTTTGTAAAGAATTTATTGTGAATAAAGTCTATTTTTGGTTAAAAAAGGTTTGACAAACAAGTCAATGCAGTCGTAAAAGCTAGCTTTTTTCCAGCTCCACACTATTGCCAAAATCAAATCATTCCTGGCACTAAAAGACCTCGAGAAAGTTATACACACCCTCATTTTCTTCTGTTTAGACTACTCAAATCTCTTTACATGGGAATTAGTCAGTCATCATTATCCTGTCTGCAACTGGTTCTGAATGCAGCAGCAAGGCTCCTGATAGGAGTCAAGAAAAGGGACCATATCACCCCTATTCTGGCCTCCTTTCACTGGTTGCCAGTACGGTTCAGGATAGATTTTAAAGTTCTCCAGTTGATTTACAAAACGATCAATGGATTAGACCCTTTTACATCACTGATCTCCTACTCCACTTCAAGACCCCTCAGATGCAGCCAATTTAGGGTGCTTGGTTGATCCATGCTCAAATCGCAAACTCAGGGGAGATTATGCCTTCACTATTGCAGCCCCCAAACTTTGGGACAACATTCTTCCCTCCATCAAATCAGCCCCTTCCCTTAACTCTTTTAAATCTAAGTTGAAGCTGTATTTTTACTCACCAGTGTTTTGAGGTGATTGCTGATTGTTACCAAGTTATATGTACAATTGTAAACCTTGAATACTCATTTTATACAGCACTTTAAATAGCTGCTTAAGTTGAAATTAAATTTATGATCTGTACAGCACTTTGGTCAATGTGCATTGTTTTAAATTATATAAATAAACTAAACAGAAACTATTTTGGAATCATCTGAAAATTTAGTCTCAAAATTATCTATTCCATAATCAAAATTATTTATTTACAACATGAAAATAAGGCGCCCAAAACTGACCCCTGTGGAACACCATTGTTAACCAGTAGTCAACTGGAATAGGATCATTTTATTCCTGCTATCTGTTCCTTGTCGACCAGCCAATGCTCTTGTCATGCTAGTATCCTTCCTGTAATTCCAAATGCTCTCATCTTGTTAAGCAGCCATTTGTAGGGCACCTTGTCGAAGGTCTTTTGAAAGTCCAAATACGCCACATCCACTACATCTCCCCTGTCTATGCTACTTGTGATCTCTTCAAAGAATTGCAACAGGTTTGTCAGGCATGATTTTCCTTTAAGAAAACCAGGCTGACTTGGGCCTATCTTTTCGTATTCTGGAATCTCATCCTTGACAATCGACTTCAACAACTTTCCAAGCAACAACGTCAGGTTAATAGGTCTATAATTCCCTTCCTGCTGCCTTGCTCCCTTCTGAAACAGCAGAGTGACATTTGTGATCCTCTAGTTGAGAATCATGCCAGAATCCATTGATTCCTGGAAGATTATTACCAATGCCTGCACAATCTCTGCAGCTACCTTCTTCAGAACCCAAAGGTGTATTCCATCTGGTCTGGGAGAAATATCTACACTTAGACCATTTAGCTTTCCAAATTCCTTCTCTTTCGTGATCTTGACTGCATTCACTTCTCTTCCAAGACAACCATGAGAGTCCAGTATGTTACTAATGTCTTCCAGAGTGAAGACCAATCCAAAATACTCATTCAGTTTCCAATTATAATTTCTCCAGCATCATTTTCTATCAATCCTATGCCTACTTTGGTCATTCCTTTACTCTATATAGCTAAAAAGCTTTTAGTTTCCTCGCTGATATTACTTGCTAACCTTCTTTCATAACTCATCTTTTCTTTCCTAATCACCTTCTTACTTGTCTTTTCCAAGTTTCTGAATGTTTGTCAGTCTTCTATCTTCCCACTTATTTTTGTTTCCTTTAATGCCCTCTCTTTTGCTTTTAGTTTGGCGTTAACTTTAACTTATTCTAAGGCAATCTGTCAAGCCAGTCTTATTTTGAACCATAGGAACAATTACTTCCTGATATACTGAGTTCCTCATTTCTAACTCTTGAAGGTGCTCGATGGACAAAGAGTTGCCCTCATTGGTCATGTGAGTACAATATAATTACATTCTCAATCTGAATCAGAATTTGCCATGAACATATTACAAAATACATTGCTTTGTGGCAGCATTAAGGGTACAAAATTTCTATAAATTACATTATTTAAAAATAAATTAAATAGTGAAAAGGAAGAGAAAGTGGGGTACTGTCTGTGGTTCATTGTCCATTCAGATATCTGATTGCAGAGGGGAAGAAGCTGTTAATATACCATTGGGTGTTCATCTTTAGGCTCCTGTATCTCCTTCCTGATGGTAGCAGTGAGAAGAGGGTCATTGACGATAGAGACTGCTTTCTTGAGACACCGTCTCTTGTAGATTTCCTTAATGGAGTGAAGACTAATGCCCATGAATGGTGGCATCTGAGCTCACAACTCTCTGTGATTTAGTTTAGAATTTCACAAATGTGAAGAACTGATATAATTACATGTTAACTTAGTAGCAAGCAGAGTTTTAACTTTATTTTTTCATTTTTGTTATTAGGGTGGGCACTTTAAAAGCTCATTTCCAGGTATAAGTTGCTCATTCACAGCTTAGAAACAAGATTCAACAAAAGGTGCATTAGAGCATGTCAAGAGCGGCAGAAAGCTTACCAAAAAATTGAAGTGCCAGTCTGGTAAAGTTCCCAGTGTAAAAAACAGTCCTGTCTCGGGAAATGATCCAACTTGCATCAAATGTGAAATCTCTAACCCTCTGACTCATTGGATTGAAGGTGCTCACTCTAATAGTGGCTTTGACAAAAATTACAACTCTATTGCTTCCAAATGGGACTAGATTCATGGTTGGCAGGCTTGAATTATAAGGAGAGGCTGGAACTTCTCAGTTTGGAGTGTAGGAAGCAAATAGGAGATCATATGGAGGATGTCAAAATGACAAGGGGCAGAGATGTGGTAAAAAGTCACGGCCTTTTTCATAGGGTGGGGAATCTAAATCAGAGGGTGTGAGGGGGAAATAATTTAATAGGACTTGAGGGGCATCTACTTCATAAAGATGGTGGTGAGTATATAGAACAAGCTGTCAGAAGAAATGGTAAAAGCAGAGCCAATTATTTATTCTAAAGACATTTAGGCAGGTACATAGAAAAGAAAGATTAAGAGGGATATTGTCTAAATGAAGGCAAGTGGGACTTTCTTGGTTAGCATGCACATGTTGGACTGAAGGGCCTGTTTTCATGCTGAAGACCTCTATGATTCTGACTCTATGGCTATATTTGTTATAATATAGTCAGCTATATTGCATTAACTATTGAAAGGTGTATGGTGTGTATTTCTCAAATGATATATTGATTGCTGTGTAGCCATCCACTAATTGAAAAAAGAAACACACACATAGTGAAGTCAGTTTAAGCTCTGAGTTTTATTAGGGCTCAGGTCTGACTTTTATACTTGCATTGTTCCTGCTGTGCCCCCCCCCCCCCCCTTGGTGGACATCACAACATGCATAACAAAAGCGGGTTTCCCGCACGCGGGTACTTTCCTGCACAACAATGACCTTCTTCTGTGCACTTTCCCTGTCTGTTGGCTACGCAGCAAGGCCGGCGCCATTTTGGGTCACTGGCCTTTAAGGTGCCCTTGCCAGTTCAATTGTTTGTGCCAGCGCTGCTGCGCGGGCTGCTGGCCTTTGGTTGAACTCGCTGCCTGGAAAGCTGGCTCAAACACCTTGGAGGTGGGCTGCCACATGACCCTACCCCAGAAATGGTGGTATTGTCCTTGTTATTGTCTTTGGTGCCCAGAGGAAATGTCTCTGCAGCCTTCGGTGACCTGCCTCTTCAGTATGGTGCCGGTGTCACGACCGGGCGCACCGAGTCTAAGTGTGATGGTTTCAGTCTGTCTGTGATGAAGATCTCCATCTTGCCTTCGACCTCCAGCTCAAATGTTGCCCCATTGTTGTGGATGACCTAGAACAGACCCTCGTATGGCCTCTGAAGTGGTGGATGATGTGGACCCTCTGAATGAAAACATACTCACAGTCCTGCAGTTCTCTGGATATGTTGGTCCTTGCATGTCCGTGCCTGGAAGGTGGAATCAGGGCCAGGTTGCTGACTCTTTCCCTTAGCCCTCTGAGGAATGCTGCAGAGCCGTCCTGTTGTTCACCTGGAGATAGTATGAATTTTCCCGGGACCTCCAGTGGAGCTCCGTAGATCAGATTGGCCGAAGAAGTGTTGAGGTCTTCCTTGGGTGCCATGTGAATGCCTAACAGCACCTATGGTAGCTCGTCTACCCAGTTGGGTAATTGGACTCTGGTCATGAGTGCAGTGTTGAGGAGCCTGTGGAAGTGTTCCACCAACCCATTGGAATTTGATGCAGCTGGGCATTCCACAGGCTGGTGAGGTCATACCACAGATTGGAGGTAAACTGGGCTCCTCTGTCAGATGTGATATGGGATGGTAACCTGAATTGTGCCACCCAGGACGAGATGAGGGCCCTGGCACACAAGGTTGTAGATGTGTCTGCCAATGGGACTGCTTCTGGCCACCTGGTGAAGTGGTCGACCATTGTGAACAGAAAGAGGAAACCATCGGATACTGGTAAGGGTCCTACTATATCCATGTGGATGTGGTCAAACCTTTGTTCTGTGGGCTTGGAATGCTGAAGTGGGGTCTTACTGTGCCACTGTGCCTTGACTGTTTGGCTCTGCATGCATGCCGCCCACCCACTGACTTGTTTCTGCAATCCATGCCACACATATTTGCTGGTCACTAACTGGACCGTGGTCCTGAGTCAGTCCATGGATGGAGTCAAAAAATATGTCATCTCCAAGCCGCTGGGACGATGGGTCTGATCAGACCAGTGGCCATGATGCACAGGAGTCTGGTGTTACCTGTGCTGACTGGGATGTCCTGGAGCTGTAGTCCCAATATGGCAGTCCTGTATTGGGGCATCTCCTCATCTTCCTGCTGCACCCCTGCCAGTGCCACAAAGTCCACTCCCCTTAATAGCACGTGGATACTTTGCCTGGACAATGGATCAGCCACCATGCTGTCCTTGCCAGAGATGTGCCTTACATCTGTGGTGTACTCCAAGATGTAAGACAGATGTTGTTGCTGGCAGGCTAACTAGGGGTCTGAGATCTTAGCCAAGTCACGGGTACTCTCCTGCATAACAATGCCTTTCTTCCCTGTGCACTGTCCCTGTCTATTGGCTGCGCAGCAAGGTCAGTGCCTTTTTGGGGTCACTGGCCTTTAAGCTGCCTTTGCCATTCAATAGCTATTGAAAGGTGTATGGTGTGTATTTCTCAAATGATATATTGATTGCTGTGTAGCCATCCGCTACTTGAAAAAAGAAACACACACATAGTGAAGTCAGTTTAAGCTCTGAGTTTTATTAGGGCTCAGGCCTGACTTTTATACTTGCATTGTTCCTGCTGTGCCCCCCCCCCCCTTGGTGGACATCACAACATGCATAATAAAAGCGGGTTTCCTGCACGCGGGTACTTTCCTGCACAACTTTCCTGCCTTTGGTTGCTCTCGCTGCTTGGAGTGCAGACTCGATTTGCTGCACATTTTGGCTTGACTTAATTCTGTTCCTCATCCAAGGAATCTAAACAAGTTATCTAAAAATTATAAACTTTTTTTTATTGAAGCAGATATAAATGCTGAAAAAAAGATTAAATTATCAATAATACATTACAGCTTCAATTATCCAAAATGTCTGGGACCGGGCCAATTTCGGATAAACAGTTTTTTTTGGAGAACTGGTCAATTTTTAAAAAAACAGTGTTTCTACAACAACAAACAAGGTAGGCTTTGTAAGCATAATTCTTGAAACAAAGTGATTGCACAGAATCAATATCAGATTTCCAATGTGCTGGAAAGGCATTCTATGCTTACGTGAAGAACAGAAGGATGACGAGAGTGAAGGTAGGGCTACTTGGGGATAAAGGAGGCAACATGTAGGCACATGTTAGGGAGGTTATAAATGAATACTTTGCTTCAGTATTCACCAGAGAAAAGGATCTTGATCAGGGTGAGAATGGAATAGAACAGGCTTGTGTGCTGGACCATGTTGAGATTAGAAAAGACAGAGTGCCAGAACTTCTTATAAACATTAAGATTGATAAGCCTCTAGGGTGGGTCATGATATACCCTGGGCTGCTGTGGAAAGGAAGGAAAGAGATTGCTGGTGCATTGGCTATGATCTTTGCATCTTTGTTGACTACAGGCGAAGTGCCAGAGGATTGGAGAATGGCAAATATGGTCCCCTTGTTTAATAGGGAGACTGCTGGGAAATATAGACTGGTGAGTCTTTCATCAGTGATGTACAAACTATTGGAGAGGATTCTTAAGGATAGGATTTCTGAGCAATTGGATAAATACAATATTCTCAGAGATTGTCAGCATGGCTTTGTAAGGGGAAGGTCGTATCTCATAACCCTAATTGAGTTTATTGAGGAGATAACAAAGAAACCGATGAAGGTCAGGCAGTAAATGTAGTCTACTTGGATTTTAGTAAGGAATTTGACATGGTCCCCATGAGAGACTCATCCAGTAAGTCATGAGGCATTGGATTCATAGAACCTTTGCTGTGTGGATTAAAAATTGGCTTGCTTGAAGAAAGCAGAATATAGTTGTAAATGGAAAGTGTTCTGTCTGGTGGAGTTCTGCAGGGATTTTTTTCTGGGACTCCTGCTCTTTGTAAATTTTAGAAATGGCCTATATGAAGTGGAAGGATGCTTTAGTAAGCTTGTGGATGATTAAAAAGTTTGGAGGAGTTGTTCATAGTGTTGAAGGTTCTCGTAGGTTACAAAAGAATATAGACAGGATGCAGAGTTGGAATGAACAGTGGCAGATAGAAATTTGGATAAGTGTGAGGTGATGCATTTTGGAAGGACAAACCAGAAAGCTGAGTACAGAGTTAATAATCAGATACTTAACAGTATGGAGGAAGAGAGGGACCTTGGGGTCCAAATCCATACATCTCTCAGGATTGCTGCACAGGCTGATAGGATAATTAAGAAGACCTATGAGATGCTGAGTTTCATTAGTTGGGGGTTGAGTTCAAAAGTTGAGAGGTCATGTTGCAACTCTAGAAATCTCTGGCGAGGCCACACTTAGTGCATTGTGTTCAATTCTAGTCATCTCATTACAGGAAGGATGTAGAAGTTATGGTGAGGGTGCAGAGGAGAGATGTTTCTTGAATTGTAAAATAAGTCTTATGTGGCATGGTTTACAGAGGTGGGACTTTTCTCTTTGGAGAGAAGATGGATGAGAGGTGACTTAATCAAGATCTACATTGGTAGGGCATAGATGAGGTAGGAAGCCATCACTCTGCAAAGTAAAGGGAGGAATGTTTAGGGGAGACATCAGGGGTAAGTTTTTTACTCCAAGACGTGGGGTGCCTGGAATGTCTTGCCAGAGCTATTGGTGAAGGCTGAACAATTAGGGACATTTAAGAGGCACATGGATGAAAGAAAAATAAAGGGTTACAAGGTAGAAAGGGTTCAGTTTTTTTTTGGTAGGAACAAATAGGTCAGCACAACATTGAGGGATGAAGGGCCTGTATTGTGCTGTAATGTTCTATGTAAGTTCAGAAATGACGGAAGCTAAAAAATGAAAATGATGAAAGCTTCGAATTGATGGAGGTATAAATGGTCTCTTCTGACTATTTGTGGGTAACCTTCAAGATCTTTTCACCTTCAAGGAACCCATTAGCTGGCCCCATTGTGTGCAACCAAAGATTTAATAAGCAGCAATGGACATCAGCTCATATGTCAGAACACAAAATAGAATTTTAACCTTTGCTTTCTAAAATACTTGACAAAATATAAAACACTTAATTCAGAAAAACGCAACAAACTGATAAAAGATATTTGAGAGTTTGATTATAAAATGTGGATTTTTTAGAAAGGTGGAACCATATTCAGAATTACAAATTCATTTCAGAATTTATACACTTAAATGATTGATGACAATGGAAACAATGCTTTAATTTCCTAATTCAAATGTCATTTTAGATGTCTTATTAGTGATTTCATAGTTGATGAAGAATTTAATTACCCATAAATATTATTGGCATTTCACAAGATTCACAAGACAAAGGAACAGAATCAGACCATTAGGCCCACTGAGTCTGTTCTGTAAATCTACGCTAAGCTACTCAACACTAGTTCCAATTTCCAGCCTTTTTCTCATATCCCTTGATTCCCTCACTAATGAGATACTTGTCTCTTTCTTGTTTAAATACTCCCAATGATCTGGCTTCCACTGGTGTAGGCGGCAGCGAGTTCCACAGATCCACAACCCTCTGGCTAAAGAAGTTCTTCCTAATCTCGATTTTATATGGATAACCTGTAATTTTCAGACTATGACCCCTTGTCCTCAATTCACCCACCAAGGGAAACATCTTTACCACATCCACCCTATCTAAACCTTTCAAAATACGAAATACTTCTAGAAGATCTCCTCTCATTCTCCTATACTCCAATGAATACAACTCAAGTATTTACTCAGGGCACTTACTGGGGACCTTATCTTGATATTATTTGAATATTTGCATAATATACTATGGTGTCGATTAAATGACCCAGCTGAAATTAACAGAATCAAACCTAATGATGCATAGACATGATTTCACATCCCTCTATGGCATCTGGCAAATTTAAAAGCAATTAATTAAATATCTTGACTAAAAATACTGTTATCTGAACATTGAATGATTGCAAAAATCAGCTGAAATTACTGGTACAATAATCAGTAATTATGTTTGACTGCCCTACCACTGAACTGGCCTTGTAAATCATTCAATCCTATCAAAACTAGAAAATGAAAACCAGACAACTAAACTTCTGTTCACCTGGTTTGGAGATGACAGTGGTGCAGCCAATGGAATCAGCCCTCCAAGGCACTCCTCATTAAAATCAGTGGGTGACTCAATTAACAGCCGAAAATAATCACATTCTCAGAATTCAACCGTTCAGATTCTTCACATTTGACTGTATCCCATGAAGTATCCAGGCATCAGGTCAACCATGAGCAAAGGAACATGTAGCTGATGCCATATACTGCCCTCTCTCAGCAGACGAATCAGGGCTCCTCTATATTTCACACCTCTGAGATGGCAAAAGTGAAAAATATGGTCTGGATGGAGGTCTCATTGGCTAACATGAAGTGTGGCTCATAAATAAAGAGACAGTGTATGCCCGCATGTCAAATATCTGGACCACATGAGCAGCAACTAACATTCATACACTAATGCCAAACAGTAACCATCTGACCTATAAACTTTGAACTTCTTTCCTTTGACGTGCAAAACATATTAATTTGCTAAATCCCTGCACAGTTTTCATATTTTCCTTATGACTGTGTGGGCTTGCTACAGGTGCTCCCACATCCCAGAGGTGTGCTGTTTGGTAGGTTAATTGGTTCATTTAATTGAACTGCAGTGCAAGGGAGTGGTGGAAAAGTCAGGGTGGATGCAGTGAACATGTAAGAAAAATAGGGTAGTGCAAATTGGGAACTGGGGTTGAAGGGATTGCACATTCTGTGGATGAGAAAGGCTTAGAAGGACATGGACCAAATGCAGCTAAATAGGACTAGTCCAGAATGCCACTCTGATCAGAAGAGTCCAGTTGGGCTAAAGGAGCTGATTCTTGCTGTAGGACTCCATGACTCTGTTGTGACTCTGGTTGCCAACATTGAATTAATGGGATGAATCACCTTCTTCTCTGTTGTATGAAAATAGAAACACAAAATAAGTTGTTTCGTAATTTAAATGAGTAGGTTAGAGCCAGAGTATTCTGCAACAGGCAACTTACTGCTTAACTCTGAAGTGTTGAACACTCTACAGAGGCAGTTTGATCTGATAACATACTCTACACTCCAAATTAAGCTGGCATTCCACCCTTCAGCTGACATAGTCACTCTCTCATCCATCAACCATGACCACAGTGTATACCACCCACAAAATATGCACGACCCATTTATCAAACTTACTTTGCACTGTAACCATAATCTAACCTATAACATCGACAGAATGACTGCAGTGGTCCAAGAAGTGGATCAGCATCAGAATCAGAAGTTATTGTCATGAACAAGTCTTGAAATTCGGGGTTTTGCAGCAGTATCTCTGTGCAAACATTTATAATAACCGTCTTACGACATTACTGTAAAAATAAAAATAATAGCGCATGAAAAGTAAGGCAGTGTCTTTGATTCATTGATCATTCAGGAATCTGATGGCAATGGGAAGAAGCTATCCTTGTGCCATTGAGTGCTCATCTTTAGGCTCCTGTACCATTTTTTCCCAATGGTAGCAGAGTGAAGAGGGCATGGCCTGGCTGGTGGGGGTCTTTGAGGATAGAGGCTGCTTTTTAGTCTGGTGCCTGTAATGTCGCAGGCCAAGTTAGCCGCCCTCTGGAGTTTATTCTAGTCCTGAGAGTTGGATCACCAGCACTCCCAACTCAAGGATAACTAAGTAGTGTCCACTGACATCTAAATCCCAATAATGAGGTAAATAAAAGTGAGTTTGTGATTTTATTGCATGTTCCTAATTGAAATCTTGCCCAGCATGTTCAATCTCACTGTTTTTATTCCTAGGTACAATGAAGGGGATTTTCATTCTGCTGTCCAAGTGTACATGTAAGTTTGTAGACAATTGACCAAACTATATTTTCATTTCTTCTAATACAATGACACAGGCCACTGCTGTGAAGTATTTAACATCCATTCACCACCTGAACAGTGAAGGTGAAATTCCTTCTGAAAATTTATCACCATAGCCTTTGTCCAATTCATTAAAAAAATTCTGATCAGATAATGCTATAATCTTACAATGTAGAAGGCAGCCATTTGGCCAATCAAATCTGAACATTCCTATCAGTCCAACTCCTGCACTATTTTTCTGTACATTATGATTTTTCACATGCCCATAAATTCTCCACTGATTTTCCTTCCACCAATTTACACAAAGGGGAATTCACAGATGCCAATTAACTTACCAATCAACTTTGTAATCTGGATGGAAACCAGAGGACCTAGAGAAAACACACATCACAGAAAAATTATGTTTTTCACTAATTAATTAAACCTTTAGTCAACTTTGTAATATTAACAATTTTTCTGTTCAATGCACAATTTCTAAGGATTTTAAAGCATTTATTAAAAATCAGCCAGTGTAACCTGGCATGATATTTGGGAGACACTGATGTTATGTTCATAAACTGTTCAACAATCTTTTGTTGAATTTATGACAGATGGCATGGTTGAATACATATATGGCTATTTCAAATCACAGGAAAACTTACTGAGACAATGATCTGATTGGTCTTCTGCGACTTGAGGGAAACACAGTGGTACCAGTGAAAAAATCTCCTCATAAAGAACACCACTAGAGTTTAAGATTGAACCAAGGTTTTGTAGGGTGCCATTCCAAAGGAGAACATAGTCATAGGTTACCATATACAATATTACTATATATAAATATATATATCACACATACATACAGTATGTTTGAATTTGTTGTATATATGGTAACCTATAACCATATCCTCCTTTGGAATAGACACCCTAGCCGATGAGTCACTGCACTATTTGCAGCGCCATTGCAGGGCCCCCAAGGAGCGGAAGGCAAATCAGACCAATTGAACAAGGAGAAAGTATAGGGTTCCTGTTTAATTATGGAGATAAAACATTGATAAAGACCTGACCAGCTATTTTATTAGGAAGTCAGAAAAATGAAGCAGTGACAGCTTCCAAAGACACATAAGCCAAAAGAGGCCCAGACCAGCAAGCTTTTATTAAGAATTTCTATTAAGGTCAGTAATTCACCACTCTATATTTCACACTATTACACAAAGTCAAGAATCCATCCTTCAAAGCACAGGGATAGGGTTTATGTATCCAATATCTGTGATGATGCAACCAACCAGCCTACTGAAGGGGGTGACCTTGGTACCTGCAGGAAGACCACCTGGGAGGCTGACACCACCTGGCTGGCTGTCATTCAACCAACCTGGATATAGACCTCGAGCTGGCCCCTCCTGGGCCAGTCACATGTGGAACCACTGAGATTGAAACTGGTGTACAAGACTTTAAGTGGATTAAAGCCTGTAGAATTGTCTTTCGCTGTTTTGTGTCTGCTTGCAGCACCACAGCGCACCACAATATCTGCATTCATCATATCATAACTGAAGAGCATGATAATGATGTATTTCACATAATCACTATTTTCAGTTTCTTTAAAGCTGGTCTTGAAGGGCATTTACTAACATGAAAGATTGCATTTAGATTTTGCCTCCACAGGTTATTTGAAAACCCTTTACACTAAATGAAGTTATTTTGAAGTCACTGATTCAATTTAGGTAAGGTTGTAAGTTAATTTTCATTTTTAATTAGCAATAGTTATAATCAGAAGGGAATAGAATCAGATACATTCTGTTCAATCAGTACAAATTGGCTTTGTATAAAAATATTAAATGATATGAAATGGAACAATCATGATGAAGTTAAATGTAGTGGATAGTGGACATGGGTTAAGGGGAACATTTTTCACTCAGAGGGTGATGAGAGTGTGAAATGAGCTATTAGCTGAAGTGGTAGATGTAGGTTTGATTTAGATAGTTAACAGAAAATTGGAGAGGTACGTGGATGGGAGGAGTATGGAGGGCAATGGTCCGGGTTTAGGTTGATGGGATTATGTGGATTAAATAGGTCAGCAAGGACTAAATGGGTCAAAGGGCCTGTTTCTCTGCTGGGTGCTGCTATTCTCAATCTTTTTTCACCTATGCCTGACACCCCACCACCCCCCTCCCCCTGGACTCTGCTCAAAGTTTATGGGCCCACTTTCCTGTGAAGCAGTCAAATTTTGCAAGTTTTGATTTTTTTTGGAGATACAGCACGGTAACAGTCCATTTTGGCCCATGAGTCCATGCCACCCAATTTACACCCATTTTTGAAAGGTGGGAGGAAACCAGAGACCCTCAGGGAAAACCCATGCAGACATAGGGAGAATATACAAATTCCTTACTGACAGGGCAGGATTTGAACCCCAGTCCCATTCACTGGCGCTGTAAAAGCATTGCATTAACTGCTACCCTGACCATGCCGCCTTTCTTTCATACTTCTTTCCTACTAACTATAGAAAAAGCATGAAAAAATATTTATGTTACATGTGTTACAGTTTTGTGTTGTATATTGACCTATGTGTTGTGTGGTTTTATGTTAAAAAGTGACAGTTTCCCTGAGAGAGCCAAGGTGAAGGTGGACTACTGAGAGAGTGGGAGACAGACTGAGCATGTGCAGAAAATGATCTAAACATTTCTGGACTTGGATGATAGACCACCACTGGGGGTGCTGTGGAGAGGAAGAAGGCCCAGAGCATGAATCACGGTTTGGAGGACAGTTTAGAATGTTGGGATTTCAAAAAGGATGAACATTCTGAAGGCAGCCAGAAGGATCCGGACTGAGCCATTGTTCCTCTCTGCAAGCAGCACAAGAAGACAACTTTGAATTTTGTGCTCTCCCTCTCAAAGATCTTTGGGCTTCAGTTAGCAAACAAACTGAATTTTGTTTATGATCTTTGCTTCAGTTGAGATCAAAGTTTTGTGAGTCTTGTGTGTTTTGTGTTTGTTTTGTGTCTAAAGTTTTTTCTGTGGGCTGATTGGAAATATATCTTAGATTTTAATTACTATGTTATATTTAGGCTGGGGAATTTATTAGTTTTACACTGTTATAGAAATTTGCATAGAAACCAGTGGGCATTGTTATAAAGTGGGGGGGGAGATTTTGAATTAAAGTTTGAAGGTGATTTTTTGTTAATACAGTAATTGTTCATCTTTACTCCTGTGTGATATGGCTTCTTTGTGGTGGCTGGTTTGATCTTGTAACACATGAGGTGATTTTAAAAAAAACTTGGATTAGCTTGAATGTGTGGAGGCCCCCATCTGGCTCATCAAGTAATTTTTATTGCATTCCCTTCCACCTTATCAGTGCCTCAGTTTCCATTTTCCCTCCCAGATCACTAATTCCTGCAATATCTTCTTTCCAAAGCTCCTATTCAGCTCACAGGAACCTGCATTCCACATAATGTCTTTAAAACAATTAGTGTCGCATTTGATGTACTTCCTTTGAACTTATTACATTCACTGGGAAATTTATTTTAATACTCTGTAACAACCAAATATAAATGAAATTAAATTTATTTTAATAATATCCAATAATTTGTAGTCATTTGGTCTAACACCATCAAAATCCTGAGTGTGCCAGATTGTCAGCTTTATTGTACCTTGCAGAATTCTAAAAACTCTTTAAAGGTTGACTGATGCTGCCAATTGTACTTGTTCTGAATCACAGACAATGCATTTCTTAACCATCTCTGCTACAGGTTAGGCTGCAGTATGAATACACTTTTTTTGGATATTAGAGCATCTTAAGGCTTTTTTGTGTTTTGAGAAGGAAAAGTGAATTATTTTTAAAAATGAGAAATGCTAGAACTACTTCACAGTATCTGAGGAAAGAGAAACAGGGTTAATGCTTTAGGTTAATGACCTGAATTGTTTTAAAGTTTCATGGAAACAGTCAACTTGCCTTAGCTCAATTTTGCACATGTTGTTGCTGGGAATTTGTTGCTGGACTAGTCGTGCTAAGGGCAATATAAGAAAATAAAAAGCTGATATCAGTAAATATGTGCAGCTCTTATTTTCTAAAATTCCAGTCCCCTCATTAACGTTCTTTGTGGCTGTCTTTACCCAGTCCATGCTATATGTGACACTAGCCTCACACCAACAAGCCTAGTTGTATGTGGAGCTGCTAACACCAAACATTTATTTCTTTTTTATTTCTGCCTATTGATTTACTGAAGTTCAGAAAGAAGATTCACCACTTTATTTAGAAAATGGTAGTAGGAGTTTCAACTTCTAGCACCTGCAGTGTCCTGCACACCTCCAGTGAAAGGTGATTTGGTCAGTGGCTCCCACATCCTGGTAATAAGAAAAATTATCACATCAACATAATAGCTGATGAAAATAATTTGCTTTAAAACCCAATTTTGAAAACATTATTTCTTCCGATTCTTTTCCTTAAGATCTTCTCTGTGGAAAAGAATTTGAAACATTGAAGCAAGATATGCTTAATAAATGCTTTGAGTAAGCACTTTGTGACTCATTGTTAAGGTGCTACTATTGACTGCGGATAATCTGTCAAAATGTTATCAAAGACCATCTTCCAATTAAAATAAGTGTACATCCCCTTCCTTTCATGATTATAATGTAAACTGTGTTTTACTTAAACTTTTCCTGAATTAATCACTTGGGTCATTGTACATATTAGGATAGATTTTCATCTTTACTGCCTGGTTTGTAAATTGGCAGAACAATTACCAGGCTTCATAGAAACTGATAGGCTTTCTAATGTAGATGATAATCTCAGTGCCAACGTTGAAAACCAGATTCATTTTCAGAAATTGACATGTCTTGGATTATCTGTTTTTTTTTGATATTGCAGGCTTCAATTGTTTTTGGCCATGTGTCAATGGAAATGGCAGAACACCAAACATTTATTTCTTTTTTATTTCTGCCTATTGATTACCAACATTTTTGGATTGTAAAAGACCTATCTAACTGAATTTTATTTTGTTCCCAAAATCCCCTTTAGAAATATTTCACATAAAATCTTCTTAAACATGAGTGCACATACGTAAAGTGAACAGAAAATAGGTGAACTGAAGAAAGTGTTATCCTTGTAAGGCAGATGTTTACACACATCAGACTAGAAATTGGATTACATTTGAAGCTGGAGTACATTTTGGATTTGCTATCTATTTCCATACTTCAAGTCATACCTTTAAAACTACTTCCTTTTTCTTGCTTTTGCTCTCTAAGGTTAGCTTGGTGCTAAATTCTGTTTGAAAATGTTCCTGTGAATCTTTATTATATTAAAGACACTCTATAAATGTAAGCTGTGCAGAAGTGGACAAAAAATGTTGTATTCCTGCTGAATATGAGAGTTTCAAGCACCAAGAACCCGTTCATCTCCTGAAATATCAAGTAATTTATACTACTTTCAAGCTTGAAATGTGTTCTTACATCCAACAGTGCTGATGAGCTGTAAACCAAACACACCAATCATCTAAAGTAAAAAAGTACTGCAGATATTGAAAAATAAAACAGATGAGTCAGAAGTAAACTGCATTTTGTGGTCCGAGAAAAAGTGTTTTGTTTCTGGTCAACGCCTTTCACCAGAAATTGAAACACAGTGGTAGTTCAAAGAAAAACCACTGAGATAATAAGAGATGGAAAGGTTGATGTTTTGGGGACAGGGAACAGAACATCTGAAGGAATGATTGCTGTCAATTCACCCAACTAAAGTGCACCCCAAAAGTATTAAATTCCATAGAGACTGCAGATCAATGGCTAATATATAAATCCTTGCATTGCTGTTATTGCATTAAAATATATTTGGATGGAAGGTCATTGACCCAAAATGCTAATTCTGCTTTATCAAAAAAGCCATCTGATCTGTTGATGTTCCCATCATTTGATGTTTTCATATCATATCATCATGGAAATTAATTTCAGCTCAACTTGGAAATAGGCAGGTACATAAAGGCAGGAAGAATCATAATGCCTGTCTGCTAAACAACATGCTTAATATGAGGTAAGAGGTGCCCTGTGTGATCCCCGCCTGATACCAGTTCTCAATGGGGAGGAAGCAGATTGTTACAATGTACTTTTTGCTTGGAGACTACATTGATTTTCTAAAGCACATGTGAAATTAATGGTCAATGACATTAAAAAAAATCATAATTAGTAGAAATTAAGATTTAACCAGCTAATGACAAAAATGGGCAGGTTATTCTATGTTGAATTTATTTATTGAATTTATTGAATAGCAAGTAGTCACTGTTAAACTCACATTCCACTCTTTTAAATAACTGAAGGGATTGAGGGTAAGAGCACCTACAAACTCATTCCAGTGTGCAGCTGAGTCTTCTAGCCACAGTGCTGCTTGAGGATGCCTCAATATATGTGTAGCCCCTTTGATGGGAGGTCAGCAGCCTTTTCCCACCAAACATACCATAAGATAAGCATTAAAAGAATCCACAAAAATGCTTAGTTTATTTTTGATACATAATTCAGAAGAAATAATGCATAAATTAATGCATAAAAGTTCATTTTCCCTTAAGTTAGCAATTTGGGGAAATTAATCCCTTCTTTCCAACAATACTAACACATTAATATGGCTTCTCTTATAGAGAGCAAAGGCATCACAAACACAGTTAATAATTCAAAGAAAATAACTGATGCCAAGCCATTATAGGGAGATGTGGGACACTTGAGTAAAAGCCACATTAAAGAAATCCAACAACTAACAGACTCTTGAAGCTCTCCCCTTGGTCACTGATCATGGACTGTCTTTTTTTTTTGCACCAGTATTGTTAGATCTATCCTATGTAATTCTTGTCTCTTCTAATTTAATTCACTATTTTTTATTCTGGTTTTCCATTACAAGAACCCGATTAGCTACATCAAGTAAGAATTTTGGGACATATGCACATTGTACTCATTGTGATCAGACAGGATTCAAGAAGAATCTCTAAAAAGGAAAGAGAGGTAGGTTTACTAACTGATGGCAGGGCTATGCAACTAATTACATTTGGGTATAGAAGAATGAGAGGGGATCTCATAGAAATGTTTCTAATGCTGAAAAGATTGGACAGAGTAGATGTGATTAAGATGTTTCCCTTGGTGGATGACTCCAGGGAAAGAGAGTACAGTCTTAGTCTTAGACATTTAAACCAGAGATGAGGAAAAATATCTTTAGCCAGAGGGTCATGAATTTGTGGAATTTGTTGCCACGTACAGCTTTAGAGGCCCAATCACTGCGGAGTTTAAGGAGGAGATTGATAGGTATCTAATTAGTCAGGGTATCAAGGGATATAGGGAAAAGACTGGAAATTGGAAGTAGAAGTGAGAATGGTTTTCCTCATGATGGAGAGGTGGAGCAGACTCAATGGGCCGAATAGCCTACTTCTGTTCCTTTACCTTGTGATATGCAGTAATGCCAGGTTTTACACTGTGGAGATTACTGAGATGTTTCTAGTATGGCTGGAGATAGGGCAGAGTGATGACATCATGGAAACATTCAAATAGAAATATGAGACTTTTTAAATTGAGGTGTTGTTCAATTGGATGTCACTGTACATCAGTGGAAGTAGGAACAATGGATAAGTGGGTCCTGGTACATGTTAGTACCTCATTTATAAACATGAAAACAAAGAAGGAAAATGGAGAGTGCATTAGAAGTGGTAACAAACGCATGGCTGAGAAACTTTCCAGGTGGAAAAGAGTCCATTTGGTGATTGCATGAATATGAAATCCCGCTGATTTCATGCTAATGTTCTAATAATTTAAAATGCCCCAATTTAGATAAAAAATTGATGGAGGAATTCTGTGCATGAATTATACACATGGGATCATAAATCATTCTCTGTGCCTGCACAATCATTGTTGATGATCAGATGCCCAAGTTAATCATGACCTTCTACTGGTATGAAAAATGTGCCTCAATCTCTATAGGCTATCATAGATAATTTTATTATGCTTGGAAAAATATTTAATTCTCGTAAATCCTCAGAAATAAATGCACCAAACTCCCCCTTATCTGTTTTACTCCCCAGGAAATGAAAAATAACAATTGTTGTTCATCATTAGGACCTTCAGCCATTCAGAGATTCATTAATTGTCATTATATAACTGAATGCCTTGTAATATTGCCATAAAGTTCCCCCACTTAATTGGCGGATGAAATGCAGGGCTGTCTATTTCACGCCTTCTTCAAAAATAGGTGGGAGATAGGAATAGAAGCTTAAGTGCTGTGATCCCACCATCCGGCAGATGAAATTTGACCATCAAATATTTGTATCCCTTCCAAGTCTGATACAAGAAATGTTACAATTTGCCTTTATTCGGCACTCTCAATCCTTGTATTCCAGCACTTAAGTTTCCAATTAACTGCCAATTTTAACTTAATTTTTTTTCAACTAACAATTTGCTATTTATAAGAAATGTTGCCTTTCAATCTATTATCAAGAAAGTGATTTCACATTACAAACCAACATGTGGATGATGTACTCTGCCTGAAAGTCTGACATGATGGAGCATGGTTTCAGCATCTTGGAATTGGGAGAATCTCTTAATAACAAAGAGGGTACTGAGCACTCATTAGTTTAACAGACTCAAGGTTAAGATCACATTTGGACACTAATAACTAGCAATTGCATTCTATTCTTTTCATTTGCTCCCCAGACTGCAAATAAAACAACTTCTCAGATGTTTTGCACTCATCATTCAACCTCTTTTACATTCCCTAAACCACTTTCCCTGAATTCCCAAAGCTTTAAATTTAAATAGAAACCATCACGTTCAATATGATCACAAGTCACAATATAATTGTGTATCAGACCTGCTGTTATTTAGATCAAATCAGAGAATTGATTGTTGGGGTTCTTCATAGAAATTGAGAGCATGTCTCTTCCGGCCTGCTCCATCAATCAATACAATCACTCCTTTCTCAAAATTTACCGTTGTTTTAATGTAAGTAATTTTCAGTTTTACCCTTGACAATTAGTTCCTCTATTTTAGAAAGGTATTTCTGTAATTGTCTCTGTCTTTTCTTGAAAAGGGTGATAGTTGAAAAGGGTGATAGTGGCTCCAGCCTGAGCAGTGACTTGGATCCATTCCAATTTGCCAAACAGAGCAACAGGTCTGTGGCAGATGCCACCTCACTGGCTCTTCACAAATCCTTGGAACATATAGACAGCAAAGATGCATACATCAGATGCTCTTTATTGACTACAGATTGACATTCAGTGTCATCATCCCCTCAAACCTGATCAGCAAACTCCAAGATCTGGGTCTCACTGTGCAATTGGAGAAGGAGAACAAATTTAAATTACTTGGAGTCACCATCTTGGAGGACTTCTCCTGGACTCAACATGGTAATGTCATTGTGAAGAAAGCCTATCAGTGCCTCCTCTTCCTCAGGAGTTTATGGGGGGGGGGGGTGGGGTCGCTATGACATGAGATACCTTGGTAAACTTCTACAATTGTGCTGTGGAAAATGTGCTGAGCAGATGCATCACGGCCTATTATGGGAGTACCATTCAACATTGGTCATGGCTATCCCGTGAGGTCAAGGATGATAGACTTTGTTCCATTTTCCACAGAGCGAGGATACCTGCGTGTGTATTTGTTTAACATGTAATGTCGCACTCCAAGAAGCACGTGATAATTCACAAATCAATCAACTAATTCCAATGGCATGAAAACTACGACGATTGGAGATGATGGATTTGTTGCAGCCTTCATCCACCTTCACAGCCATAGATTTCAAAGTAACGTCATATGCCTGTTCCACCGTTGAGGTCTTAGTTGGATTGTTCTTTGTCAGGGACATCACCCTCGACCTTACCGCAGTGGAGAGTGGAGAAGCTTGTGTGGTCCTGAGATCTCGACAGCGATGCTGTCTAGAGCTATGCTCTTGGTGGGGGGGGGGGGGGGGGGGTACCAATACCTCTGAGTGAAAAGCCCTATAAAAGTTAGAGAACACAGCCCAGTAGATCACAGGCAAAATTCTTCCCACCATCGAGTTCGTCCATGTGGAACACTGCCATCAGAGAGCAGCAGCAATCATCAAGGATGCACCAGGTTCTAACATTAAGGAGATGAGCACATATAAAAAAGCTCCATGATACATACAACATGGTGAGTTAGTGGTGGAATGGTGGACCATACTTATTTTTTGGTGGCGTCAGGCCCCTAGTGGGTTGGGGGGGAGGGAGGTGGAGGTGGCAGCCTCACTATGTCCACAAATCATACCAAATAATTTTAAACTCATTATACATTTTTATTTTGTATTTAACATCAAAACACAATGAAATTAAGAATGATACAGTTTTAAAGGAAGTATATAATTTTTATTTGTATTTAAAATCAAAGCATTGTGGCAAGATGGTACTGCAGAGCAAGAGAAGGATGACACACACTCAGCTTTAAGTGAAGTCAAGGCTGATTTATTGATCTCCCCAACCCTGCTTTTATAGCCCCAAATTCCCACCACTGGGTCCAGTATTCCCGCTGCTGCGGGTGGATGTGATGTCACCAGTGAGCTGACCTTTGATTGGCTGTGTTCCTGCCCTGCAGACTCCTGGCCCGTGAAGGCCATTAGTGAGCGCAGGCTTTCTGCATTCACCATGTTAGTCCTCCATTTTGAGTGCTGGTTCACTTACCGAGTAGCAGGCTGCTACACGTCTCTCCCCCCAACCCACCCCCCACCCAGAACTGGTGATGCAGATGCTGTCATCTTCGATTATGATCTGCCTTTGCTTGGGTGGCCTACCCCTGTAACGTGGTGGCTGTGTGTTGACCGGTTGGCTTGCATCCAGGTGTGCTGGTTTGAGGCAGACAACAGTGAATGTCTTTTCTTTCCAGGCTACGTCCAGCACACATGTTGACGCATTGTGCCTGACTAGCTTGTACGGTACTTCATAAGGGCTGTTGTAACAGGGATGAAAGTTTTTATTTGCCCTTGCTGTATAGGTGGTATGGGGGCCAGGGTATCCAGTCTTTCCCTGAACTTTTCCAGGATTGCTGTGAGTGACTCGTCTGGGTCTTGGGCTGTGGGCATGAATTCTCCAGGAATGCCCAAAGGTGAGCTAGCTCTGCTGCTGAGGCATTTAGGTCTTCTTTGGCAGTTGTATGGATCCACAGAAGACCCACGGAAGCTTGTCTATCCAGTTGGGTTCCTTGAGCCGAGTCATCAGTGCTGCTTTTAGGTGTCTGTGGAACCGCTCCACCACCCCATTTGCCTGGGGGTGGTATGCTGTGGTATGGTGGAGTTGCATCCCCAGTAGGTTTGCCAGTGCTGTCTACAGGTTTGATGTGAACTGTGTGCCTCTGTCCGTGGTCATGTGTTCTGGGAAGTGATTATCAGGGGTCTGGTGCTGGCCTCTGTCATTGTCTCTGTCAGTGGGACTGCTTCCGACCATCTTGTGAAGCGATCAACCATTGTCAGTAGCTATCATGCCCCCGAGACACTGGCAGTGGTCCCACAATGATTATGTGTATGTGGCTGAACCTTTGTGCCAGTTCGAAGGACTGGGGTGGGGGTGCCCTTGTGGGCAGTTGGACCTTTGATGTGTGGCACAGTGTCCAGGTTCTGGCCCACTAACTGATCTGCTTCTGGAGGCCGTGCCACAAGAACTTGCTGGCTACCATGAGAAATGTTGTCCTGATGGCCTGATGTGCCAAGTTGTGTACCACATTGAAGACGTTGCCTCCAGACTGCAGGTACTATGGAATGGGGGGTGGCTGGTGGATAGGAAACAGAAGAGCACTATGTTACCTGGACCTACTGGGATGTCTTCCTGGTGGAGTCCTGACACTGTGGTCCTGTATCCTAGGTGATATGGCCCTGCCTGCTGTGATTCTGCCAGAGCCATATAACCTACCCCGTGGGACAGGGTCTGTATGCTTTGCATTGTTGGGCATGATAAAGCATCAACTACCACATTCGTTTTCCCAGCTATGTGATCGATGTCAGTGTTGAATTCTGACACGTATGACAGGTGCCTCTGCTCCTGAGCAGACCACGGGTCTGACACTTAATTAAATGCAAAAGTCAGTGGTTTATGGTCCATAAAGACTTTGAATTGTTTTCCTTCCAGAAAATAGTGGAAGTGTCAGACCTTGAGGTATAATGCCAAGAGTTCACGATCAAAGCATTGTATTTCAGTTCGGGTGGTCGAAGGTGCCTGCTGAAGAAAGCCAGAGGCCGCCATTGTCCCTCGACTAATTCTCTAGCACTCCACTGACTGCCGTGCTCCACCATCAGGCCTGTTGGGGCATCTATCCTGTGGTGCACCAGCAATGTGGCATTGGCCAGTGCCTCCTTTGCCTTCTCGAAGGCCCCCAATAATTTCCTGTCCAAGGTGGTTTCTTTCGTCTTCCCTACAATTAACCTGAATAGGGGCACATTATGTGGGCTGCTGCTGGTATGGAACAGTGATAGAAGTTGATCATACTGGCTAATTCTTGGAAGCCTTTCATTGTGAAAGATTTGGTGAAGAACCTGACAGCTTCTACCTCTCCCGGCAGTGGTGTTACTCCGTGCCTGTTAATCCTGTGGCCCAGGAAGTTAGGTTTTCGAGCCTGAACTGGCATTTGGCCAGGTTGATTGTTAGGCCAAAGTCACTCAGGCAGGTGGGCTGCATGTTCATTGTGGTCGAAGCTGGCAACTAGGGTGTCATCCAGTTGCATAAATGCAAACTTGAGATCCTGTCCCACCACGTCCATCAGCCTCTGGAATGTCTGAAATGTGTTTTTGAGTCCAAAGGGCATCCTGAGGAACTTGAACAGGCAAAAATGGGTGATGAGGGCAGGCTTTGGTATGTTGTCTTGGTGGGTCGGGATTTAATGATAGTCCCGGATGATGTTGACTTTGGAGAATATGGAGGGCCCCTGTAAATTTACTGTGAAATCCTGTATGTGCGGTTCAAAATATCTGTCTGGCATAATGCCCAATTTGCTTTGGGCATGATCCCCATCTCCTCTAACTTCCTTGGCTAGGGTTCAGTTTTTCTGGAGGGAGGCAGTATCCTCTGTTGTGAATCTGAGGCCCCTCTGAGAAAATGTGGTGCCTCACCACAGTGCTTGGGCTTGGTTGAGGTGAACTGTGGAGGGGAATTCCACTTGGATGCAGGTGAACTCATTGCCTAAGAGGGTGATTGAGTCAGGGTAGGGGTGGGAGGGAGTGTGCTGGTAGCTTTGCCTTGCCAGGGAAAATGTTTGGAAAGTTTTGGCATGTACCAACTGCTGCCCTTTTAGGTCTACCAGTAGGCAGTGTGCCCAGGAGTGGTCCACATGAAGCAGCTGTTGCTGAGATAGAGTGGGATGATGCAGTTGCCAAAAGTTCAGGTGCCGCTGATGTTCGCTGCCCTCAGGGGCGGGCCCGGTTTCCCATTCCGGGTATTATAGGCTGAGGGGGAAGTACGCTGACCTCCACACCCGTGAACAACAGATTGTGTTCCAGACGTATAAGAGGATATCTCGCTGGTCAGCCACTGTGGCCATCAGTGACGGCTGGCCATGGCATTTTTCTGATGCCAGCTGCCAGACCACATGCTCCCTCTGAGCATATTCTTCAAAAGTGTGGCCACCAGTGCATCACAGGGGACTGAGCAGTGAGCACACAGTTGAAGAAGGCCCTGCATTCAAAGAATGTGCTAGAGGAAGCAGTTGCTCCCCCTCCACCCTCCCCTAACTATGCCACTGGGATGCACACCACCCAGAACATGCTTTGTTCTTGCTGCTGTCATCAGGAAAGAGATAGAGGTGCTACATAAGTATTGCTACCCTCCATCATCTAACTCCTAAACAACAGATTCAATCTGCGACCCATTTAAGGATTCTTATTTTGCACATAATTTATTACTGAATATTTATTTTTTGCATTGGCACAGTCATTTCTTTCTTTGTTAACAGTTCTCTATTTTGCATACATATATTTTTTCTTGAGTATAGTTCACGCTACTGGTAATTAGAAAATCTGCCTGGCCTGCAGGAAAAGAATCTCAGAGTTGTATGTAATATAATGTATGTACTCTGCCAATACATTTGAACTTGAACTTGAGTTCTTAGTGGGTTTAAGGTGTGCCAAGCAGTGCAGCACAGATTTAGTAACTGATAGGAACAGGTTTTTATTCTGCAAGCTGCATCCAAGTGATACCCAATGCCATGATGTTTACACACTGGTCCAACATTGTACTAAACCCAACCTGACAAGGGTATTCCTTTTTGTAATCTACTTTCTCTTAAACTTTCAATATCAGAATCACTCCTTATGGACTAGAATGTTCCATTTCCAAGTACTGAAATGATTGCCCACTTAGTTTCAAGAGGTGTTAATTATGAGCAAAGCTATGTTCTAAACAGTTAATTTGTGGTGATTTGAGACTTCCCAAAATCACTCATGAAGAACTCCAACCAACATTTGAGGAAGGAAATTTAAAAAGCAAGAGTCTGGAGGAGAATCATACATTTCTTACAAGTTAAAGGACTAAATTCTGACATACTACAGTACTAAGTCCAATAAAAGGCACTCATGTTCATGTTATCTGGTGGAATTTCAACTCTTTTCTGTTTGGAAATTAATCACGTTAAGAAATATAACATAATGAGTACTTTGACAGTGTGTTGCAAAGCAATAGCACTCAAAGCAAAGACATGAAATTGCAAATTGCCACAATGAAATTTTATCAGTGTGCTCTTTAAGTCAAACTGTACATTCTCAGTATTCTCTATCTTTTTCCTGTATAATTACCTATGGCCTGTTGAATAATATCGCAGTAAGGAAAATATATATTTTGAGATAAATTTTCAGCAGGCACTTGGCAAAAATTCCACATAAAATCTTTGGCATATACATTTATTTATTTATCTGTCTGTTTATTCATTTATTTCAGACATCTTTCTTCTCTTTGGCTTGGGTTCACGGACTAACATTTATGGAGGGGTAATGTCCACGTCAGCTGCAGGCTCGTTTGTGGCTGACAAGTCCGATGTGGGACAGGCAGACACAGTTGCAGCGGTTGCAAGGGAAAATTGGTTGGTTGGGGTTGGGTGTTGGGTTTTTCCTCCTTTGTCTTTTGTCAGTGAGGTGGGCTTTGCGGTCTTCTTCTAAGGAGGTTGCTGCCCGCCGAACAGTGATGCGCCAAGATGCACGGTTGGAGGCGATATCAGCCCACTGGCGGTGGTCAATGTGGCAGGCACCAAGAGATTTGTTTAGGCAGTCCTTGTACCTCTTCTTTGGTGCACCTCTGTCTCAGTGGCCAGTGGAGAGCTCGCCATATAACATGATCTTGGGAAGGCGATGGTCCTCAATTCTGGAGACTTGACCTACCCAGCAGCGTGGATTCGATGCTGTCGGCCTCTGCCATCTCGAGTACTTCGATGTTGGTGATGAAGTCGCTCCAATGAATGTTGAGGATGGAGCGGAGACAACACTGGTGGAAGTGTTCTAGGAGCCGTAGGTGATGCCGGTAGAGAACCCATGATTCGGAGCCGAACATACAGATTACAGAAAGATCACAACTAATGTCTCTACATTCTCAATGCTATTTCTTTCAGGACCTGAGGGTACAATCCATCTGGTCCAGGAGACTTATCCACCCTTAAAACATTCAGCTTTCTGAGCACCTTCTCCCTTGAAATCATAACTGCACTAATTTCCCTTCTCTATTACGCTTCGACATCTAATGTCTTCTACAGCGAAGAATGCAGAATTCTCATTTAATTCCTCTGCCATCTCCTGGCCTCCCATTATTATTTCTACAGTGTCATTTTCTAGTGGTCCTATATCTACTCTCACCTCTCTTTTACTCTTTATGTACTTGAAGAAGCTTTTTGTATCTTCTTTGATATTATTTGCTAGCCTACTTTCGTGCTTCATCCAATTTTAATCCACTCAGCTAAAGTTTCAAGGATCTCCTGCCTCAGGACATTTTGATTGAATCTCTCATGGGGGACCTTGTCAAATGCCTTACAAAAATCCATATAGACTACATCTACATGTTACCTTTATCAATTTCTTTTAAATCTCCTGAAAAATCTCAATTAGGGTCATAAGGCACGACCTTCCCTTCACAAAGCCATGCTGATTATCTCTGAGAATACTGTACTTTTCAAAATGCCCATGAATCCTATCCTTAAGAATCTTCTCCAATAGTTTGCACATCACTGACATAGGTCTCACTGATCTATAATTCCCAGGATTTGACCTAATCAATTTTTTTTAAAACAGGAACCATATATGCCATTCCTCGATCCTCCAGTACCTCCTCTGTGGCCAAGGATGACTTAAATATCATAGCTGATGCCCAAGTTATCTCTTCCCTTCCTTCCCACAGCAATCTGAGGTATAATGGGTCCAGTCCCAGGGACATCAATAAAGATGCAACACTTTCTCTTCCCTAATTTGAACAAGGTCTGAAACAAAGTATTCATTTAGGACCTCCACACCTTCATTCGCCTCCAGGCACATGCTGCTTTTATCCTTTAGTGGCCCCACCTTCATTCTCATCATCCTTCTGTTCTTCACATATGGATAGAATGCCTTGGAGTTCTCCTTAATCCTACACGCCAAGGCCTTATCATGCCTGCTTTGAGCTCTCTTCAGTCCTTTCTTAAGTTTCTTCCTGGCTACCATATATTTCTCATGAGCTCTTCCTGTTTCCTGCTTCTTCTATCTAATGTATGCTTCCTTCTTCCTCTTAACCAGCTGCCTCATTGTTTTGACAACCTTTTCCTACCATTTTTTGCTATCTCAGTGGGACAAACATATCCTGAACCCAGCGTAAGTAGCCTTTAAACATCCTCCACATTACTTCTGTACTTTCTCCCATGAACATCTGTTCACAATTTACTCCCCCTGGTTCCTGCCTCATCCCATCATAATTAGGCCTTCCCCAATTAAACACTTTCCAATTTTGTCTACTTTTATCCTTGTCCATAGCTATGCTAAAGCTTAGGGATTTGTGGTCATTCTCAGTGAAATGCTCACCCACAGAGAGGTTCACCACCTGACCAGGTTCTTGCCCTGTACTAGATCAAGTATGGCCTCTCCTCTAGTTGGCTGGTCCACCTACTGAGTCAGGAATCCTTCTTGGACACATCTGATGTGTTCTGCCCAAGGTATCCCTCTTGCAGTAAGGAGGTGCTGGTTAATATTATGGAAGTTGAAGTCTTCCATAACAACAACACTGTAATTTCTTCACCATTCCAAAATCTGCTTACATATCTGTTCCTCGGTGTCCTGAGGTCTATATGGCACCCATAGTCTACTTCCAGTACAGTGATAGTTCCCTTCTGATTTCTGACTTCAATCACACTGACTCCCTCTACAGGTCATCTCATTCTACAGCCATGATACTGTTCCAGTCCAGTAATCCTACTCCACCCTTTTACCTCCCATCCTGTTAAAATGTCTTTATGTTTCTTGCTATCTGCTACCTCTCTACAAATTTGCTCTTCCATTAGCCACTGACTAATTGGATGTTCTTTTATGTGGATTGTGGAGAAACACGTGGCCTCCCTGCCTGTCTGGAATATTGTGGATTGTGGGTGGTCACAAGTTCTCCCTGTCTGAAACTTATTTGGAAGTCACATCACCTGTCAATCATGGTTGAACTCGACCACCCATTAGTGCACATCTTGCCATTGGCTCATTTAAATTACCTAGGGTCATTTTTGGTTTGGCGCCCAGAAAAAAAACTACATATAACATCAATGGATAGCACATTTCTCTGCATTGTGGTCCAAGCCCCAGACATCGCTCCATGCCAGGATGCTATTATGGACATTGCTGGAAGTGCCACGGGTAAGGTGTGCACTACACAAGCTGAGCCATCGTAAAACCATAGAACCACAGAACAATTATAGCATAGAAACAGTCCACTTTAGCCTGTCCCAAACCACTTTTTCTTGAGTAGTTCCAATAGCCTGCATTCAGTCCATGGCGCTCCATACCACTCCCATCTATATACCTGTACAAATTTCCCTTATATATTAAAATCGAGCCTGCATCTACCACATCAGCTGGAAGCTTATTCCACACTCCCACCATCTCATGGTTCCCCTAAACGTTTCTTGTTTCACCCATAACCTATGTCTTCTTGTTTGAATCTCACCCACCCTCAATGAAAAAAGGTCCATTGACATTTACTCTGTTTATTGCCCTCATAATCACCCCTCATTCTTCTACGCTCCAGGGATTAAAGTCCTAACCTTTTTAACCTTTCCCTGTAATTCAGTCCCTGAAGTCCGGACAGCATCTTAGCATCCTTCCTGCAGTTAGGCAACCAAATCTGCACACAGTACTCCAAATCTGGCTTCACTAATTTCTTATACAACTTTAACATAACATCCCAACTCCTGTACTAAATACTTTGATTTATGAAGGTCAATATGCTAAGCTCTGTTTACATCCTTATCCACATGTGACACCACTTTCAGGGAATTATATATCTGTATTTCTCGATCTCTCTGCTCTACCTCACTCCTCAGTGCCCGACCATTTACCATGTACGTCCTTTCTTGATTTGTCCTTCAAAAATGCAACATCTCACACTTGTCTGCATTAAATTCCATCTGCCATTTTTTAACCCACTTTACCAGATGGTCCAGATCTCTCTGCAAACTTTGAAAACCTTCTTTGCTGTCCACAACACCTCCAAACCTACTGTTATCTGAAAATTTACTAATCTAATTTGTCACATTATCACTCAGATCATTGATATAGATGAAAAACAACAATGATCCCAGTACCGATCCCTGAGGCACACCATAGTCACAGCCCTCCAATCTGAGAAGCAATCATCCACCACTACTCTCTGGCCTCTTCCGCCCAGCCATTATCAAATCCAGTTCACTACTTCACCATGAATACCTAGCGTTTGCACCATTATGACTAACCTCCCATGCTGGACCTTGTCAAGGGCCTTCCATGTAGACAACATGCCTTTCCTTTTCCACTTTCTTGGTAACCTCCTCCAAAAACTCTATAAGATTGCTTAAATATGATCTACCATGCATAATGCCATGTTGACTATCACTAATCAATCCATGCTAACCAAATAATTGTATATCCGATCGTTTAGAACACTTTCCAATAATTTATTTTATACTGATGCCAGGCTCACCAGCCTAAAATTTCCAGGGTTACATTTGGAGCCTTTTATAAACAATGGAACAACGTAAGCTATCCTCCAATCCTCTGGCACAATAGCTATGGCTAATGACATTTTAAATATTTCTGTCAGAGCCCTTGCAATTTCTACACTAACTTCCCTCAAGGTTTGAGGGAATATCTTGTCAGGCCCTGGGAATTAATCCACCCTTATTCACTTTAAGAGAGCAAGCATTTCCTCCTCTTTAATCTGTGAAGGTTCCATGACCTCGCTGCTTCTTACTTACTTCCCACGATTGTATGCCCTTTATCTGAGTGTATTGCAATATATCAGTGCTAGTAAACAGCCACACCCCTGTTGATACAGGGAACAAGGAGAGTTTGTGTAAGTCCCTGCCTATAGAGAGTTTATACATGTGTGAGTATACGGTCCGGGCGAAGGGTAGACGGCGGCGGCCCCGATACGGGTAGGAGCAAGGGGGAGACGGCGGCCCCGGCCTCGGTCGTGTGAGGCAGGCGTAGGCCCCGATACGGGCAGAGAGTTGGAGGCGGCGGCCCCACTCCAGGCACAGGGAGAGCAGCAGCGGCCCCGGCCCCGGTCCGGGCGAAGGGTAGACGGCGGCGGCCCCGATACGGGCAGGAGCAAGGGGGAGACGGCGGCCCCGGCCTCGGTCGAGTGAGGCAGGCGGAGGCCCCGGTCCGGACAGGGAGTGGGAGGCGGCGGCCCCAGTCCGGGCACAGGGAGAGCAGCAGCGGCCCCGGCCCCGGTCCGGGCGAAGGGTAGACGGCGGCGGCCCCGATCCGGGCAGGAGCAAGGGGGAGACGGCGGCCCCGGCCTCGGTCGAGTGGGGCAGGCGAAGGCCCCGATCCGGGCAGAGAGTGGGAGGCGGCGGCCCCAATCCAGGCACAGGGTGAACTGCGGCGGCCTCGGCCCCGGTCCGGGCAGTATGGACCGACCTAGGAGGGGAGGCAGGCCCCTCCAGCCCGTGTAAGAAACATGCATAGGAGAAGGCCACTCCGATATAAAACCTACGACCCAAGGACCTCGCTGCCACGTCCCAGCTTGCTTGGCCACGGCACACGAACCATGGGTGTAAAGGGTGGGGCCAGTACTGCGCGCACTGCACTCCACCTAAAAGCTCCTTTGCGCAGGCCCGAGGACAGGTCCACGTCCTCCCCCTCCACGTCCTCCCCCTCCACGTCCTCCCCCTCAAAAGATGCTCACAAACTCAAGCTAGCATGCTGGAACATCAGAACCATGCTAGACAAGGCTGACAGCCACTGACCTGAATGTCGGTCTGCCCTCATTGCACATGAACTCCTCAGACTTGACATCGACATAGCCGCTCTCAGTGAAGTCCGCCTGGCAGATGTAGGCAGCCTCCAAGAACGCGGCACGGGCTACACAATCTACTGGTCTGGCAAGCCTTCGGATGAACGACGCCTATCTGGTGAAGGCTTCATGGACAAGAGCTTCATTGCCTCCAAACTCGAAAACCTTCCGACAGGCCTCTCGGACCGAATCATGTCCATGCGACTCCCACTTCAAAACAAGCGTCACATCACCCTCATCAGTGTCTATGCTCCAACCCTCCAGGCGGAACCAGCAGAAAACCTGCGCAACCTCATCCAACGTACCCCTACAGCCGACAAGGTTGTCATCCTGGGCGACTTCAATGCTTGTGTCGGCAAAGACTCAGAAACCTGGCCAGGAATCCTGGGCAAGCATGGCGTCGGCAAGTGCAACGACAATGGGCGCCTCCTGTTGGAGCTCTGCGCAGAACAGCGACTTGTCATTACAAACACCCTTTTTCAGCAGAGGGACAGCCTTAAGACCACCTGGATGCATCCCCGATCCAAACACTGGCACCTCCTGGACTACATCCTGGTGAGAGAAAGTGACAAACAAGATGTGCTCCACACCAGGGTCATGCCTAGCGCGGAATGCCACACTGACCACCGGCTGGTTCGCTGCAAGCTCAACCTTCACTTCAAGCCAAAGCCCAGGAACAATAAAGCCCCCAGAAAGAGGTTCAATGTTGGAAACCTGCAGTCAGACGAAGCGAGAGGAAACTTCCAGGCAAACCTCAAAGCAAAGCTCGACGTTGCAACCCGCCTCACGGACCCGTCCCCTGAAACCCTCTGGGATCAGTTGAAGACTACCATACTGCAATCCACTGAAGAGGTACTGGGCTTCTCCTCCAGGAAAAACAAGGACTGGTTTGACGAAAACAGCCAGGAAATCCAGGAGCTGCTGGCAAAGAAGCGAGCTGCCCACCAGGCTCACCTTACAAAGCCGTCCTGTCCAGAGAAGAAACAAGCCTTCCGTCGCACATGCAGCCATCTTCAGCGCAAACTCCGGGAGATCCAAAATGAGTGGTGGACTAGCCTTGCCAAACGAACCCAGCTAAGCGCGGACATTGGCGACTTCAGGGGTTTCTACGAGGCTCTAAAGGCTGTGTACGGCCCCTCACCCCAAGTCCAAAGCCCGCTGCGCAGCTCAGACGGCAAAGTCCTCCTCAGCGACAAGATCTCCATCCTCAACCGATGGTCAGAACACTTCCAATCTCTTTTCAGTGCCAACCGCTCAGTCCAAGATTCCGCCCTGCTCCAGCTCCCTCAACAGCCACTAAGGCTAGAGCTGGATGAGGTTCCCACCCTGGATGAGACATATAAGGCAATCGAACAACTGAAAAGTGGCAAAGCAGCAGGTATGGATGGAATCCCCCCAGAAGTCTGGAAGGCTGGCGGCAAAACTCTGCATGCCAAACTGCATGAGTTTTTCAAGCTTTGTTGGGACCAAGGTAAACTGCCTCAGGATCTTCGTGATGCCACCATCATCACCCTGTACAAAAACAAAGGCGAGAAATCAGACTGCTCAAACTACAGGGGAATCACGTTGCTCTCCATTGCAGGCAAAATCTTCGCTAGGATTCTACTAAATAGAATAATACCTAGTGTCGCCGAGAATATTCTCCCAGAATCACAGTGCGGCTTTCGCGCAAACAGAGGAACCACTGACATGGTCTTTGCCCTCAGACAGCTCCAAGAAAAGTGCAGAGAACAAAACAAAGGACTCTACATCACCTTTGTTGACCTCACCAAAGCCTTCGACACCGTGAGCAGGAAAGGGCTTTGTCAAATACTAGAGCGCATCGGATGTCCCCCAAAGTTCCTCAACATGATTATCCAACTGCACGAAAACCAACAAGGTCGGGTCAGATACAGAAATGAGCTCTCTGAACCCTTCTCCATTAACAATGGCGTGAAGCAAGGCTGTGTTCTCGCACCAACCCTCTTTTCAATCTTCTTCAGCATGATGCTGAACCAAGCCATGAAAGACCCCAACAATGAAGACGCTGTTTACATCCCGTACCGCACGGATGGCAGTCTCTTCAATCTGAGGCGCCTGCAAGCTCACACCAAGACACAAGAGAAACTTGTCCGTGAACTACTCTTTGCAGATGATGCCACTTTAGTTGCCCATTCAGAGCCAGCTCTTCAGCGCTTGATGTCCTGCTTTGCGGAAACTGCCAAAATGTTTGGCCTGGAAGTCAGCCTGAAGAAAACTGAGGTCCTCCATCAGCCAGCTCCCCACCATGACTACCAGCCCCCCCACATCTCCATCGGGCACACAAAACTCAAAACGGTCAACCAGTTTACCTATCTCGGCTGCACCATTTCATCAGATGCAAGGATCGACAATGAGATAGACAACAGACTCGCCAAGGCAAATAGCGCCTTTGGAAGACTACACAAAAGAGTCTGGAAAAACAACCAACTGAAAATCCTCACAAAGATAAGCGTATACAGAGCCGTTGTCATACCCACACTCCTGTTCGGCTCCAAATCATGGGTCCTCTACCGGCACCACCTACGGCTCCTAGAATGCTTCCACCAGCGTTGTCTCCGCTCCATCCTCAACATCCATTGGAGCGCTTACACCCCTAACGTCGAAGTACTCGAGATGGCAGAGGTCGACAGCATTGAGTCCACGCTGCTGAAGATCCAGCTGCGCTGGATGGGTCACGTCTCCAGAATGGAGGACCATCGCCTTCCCAAGATCCTGTTATATGGCGAGCTCTCCACTGGCCACCGTGACAGAGGTGCACCAAAGAAAAGGTACAAGGACTGCCTAAAGAAATCTCTTGGTGCCTGCCACATTGACCACCGCCAGTGGGCTGATAACGCCTCAAACCGTGCATCTTGGCGCCTCACAGTTTGGCGGGCAGCAACCTCCTTTGAAGAAGACCGCAGAGCCCACCTCACTGACAAAAGGCAAAGGAGGAAAAACCCAACACCCAACCCCAACCAACCAATTTTCCCTTGCAACCGCTGCAATCGTGTCTGCCTGTCCCGCATCGGACTTGTCAGCCACAAACGAGCCTGCAGCTGACGTGGACTTTTTACCCCCTCCATAAATCTTCGTCCGCGAAGCCAAGCCAAAGAAAGAAGACATGTGTGAGTGTGTAGCTGGCCACTGGTATCAGAGTCCGACCTGTTCTGATGTGAATGTCCATATAGTGGTTTAATAATATAGTAATTGAGTATTCACTGTTTGGCAGGCAGCAACCTCCTTTGAAGAAGACCGCAGAGCCCACCTCACAGACAAAAGGCAAAGGAGGAAAAACCCAACACCCAACCCCAACCAACCAATTTTCCCCTGCAACCGCTGCAACCGTGTCTGCCTGTCCCGCATCGGACTTGTCAGCCACAAACGAGCCTGCAGCTGACGTGGACTTTTTACCCCCTCCATAAATCTTCGTCCGCGAAGCCAAGCCAAAGAATTGAGTATTGTTTGCCATTCTCCCTTATTTGTCTCCTATGTGTTCATTAAAGTTACCTGTGATTGTAACACTTGTAGCCTGACTTATCTCTCTGTGAACCAATTGAACCTGATCATGGGAGTTGGGGCTTAAGGGGATAGAAAAGAATTCATTGCTACAAGCAAGGTTCAGTTTCGGCTAGACACACGTGGAGTACTAACCATGTGGGAGATTGGACTAACAAGTGTGTGCGTTGATGTCCTGTCGGGTGCCTGTTTTATTATGTACCTGCTCACCAACAGGGGTAGCAGGAGGTAACTCACAGAGAGGAGAGGATCCATGGGTTCATAATGTAAAATTCTCGAGTGGACCGATGACCGTCAGGGTTCAACTATTTGGCGGAGTAGCTGGCAAGCTATGACATGCTGGTCAACTGGGTCGACAGTTTGGACCCCCAAGGAGAGAAGCACCACATGATCTCCTGCCTGGAGAAATTGGGGTTTCCCAGGACCAGGGGAGTTATGGGGGAGCCCTATGGCTACTGATATCCCTACTGAGGTGTTATGATGTCTGATTTATGTAGTTGTGGTGCTCAGAAAGGTGAGCAAATCAAACTGTTAAAGCTCCAGTGAAGGTCCTTGCAGGAAGCACTCGAGGCCACCAGGATGTATCAGCAGCTTGGAAGTTAGATGCACTGAAGCTGCTGGGCAGCTAGTCAAAGTGCAGCATCTTCAGGCAGCCCACTGATCCAGCTGGCAGGTCAATCCTGTCAGGATCAGAATCATCAACATGCGTGGGGAAGAGAGTGATGCGTGGTTGGAACATGGGGATGTGTGGATGGACAATGATGACTTTGAGAAGGCCGAGTCTGATTATGCACCCCCCCCCCCCCATGTTCCAAAGACTTTGAAAGCCTGGTGGTTAACCACGTCATCCCAAACTTGTCACGAGGATCCACCCCCATCAGCTTTCCACAATGGGGAGATTGCCAAGAATGTCAAGAGTCCGAGCAGACAGGCAGGAGACCAGTACAAGGCTATAGAGGCCCAGAAATACTCCGCCAAGGAGTCGGCTGAGCTGATGGACATGTGCCAGCTGCCAGGCGAGCATTTAGCCACGTGGCTACTCCTGCTGTGGGTTACGGGGTCCCCCCGTATTTGCCTTTCCCACCTAGAGGCTAGTACTCTGGGCAATCATTCCACACAGCATTTGGTTAACAATTCCTTGCAAGTGGAAAGAAGGGGATTGAGGAGGAGAGCACTCTGTGGGATTGGGCAGTGACTGTGGTTCAGGCCAGGTTCCCCATGCCTTTAGAATTGGATCTGATGTACCACTTAGCAAGGCCACGAACATCATCAGAGAATGGGCCCTTATCACTATCCTCCACCACGGGGCTCCCAGGCGCAACCTCCCTGAGAGTAACCCCCACCTTAGCAGGGCACTTAGTCACTACTGTCTGCCCTGATCTCAGAGGGGTGGGTGATTTTGCCCTTGATGGGACAACCAGGTGGCAAAACAGCCCATGAAGCCATTGTCCTTCTTTAGAGGCTAGAGTATTTGGAGGGACGTGTTCTATGCCCTAACAGGAGCTGGCATAGGCCATGCCCGCATACGTGGCATCTCTAGACCCCCCACCCCACCCCATTCACCATGTTGCAGGAATTCTGCAGGAGAAACTGCGCAAAACTGCACTGCCCACTGCTCTACACACTACACCTCCCACCATGCTGGCCAATGCACCTCCCACTTCTCAGCCTTCTGCTCCTCCCCTCAGCTGAGATGGTTGCTATTGCCCTCAGGGAAGAGATTATCTCCCTGGTGAGGCAGGAAATGGCCAACAAAGGCACCCCATTGGCAGGGCATAGCCAGGTTCTAAAATTAGGGAGTGTGTGCACATAAAAAAGGCACCACAATACATACCAGAGAGTGAGTCAGTGGTTAAATGGCGGGGCCACAATGATATTTTGGAAGCATCGGACCGGAGTGGTGGTGGTGGTGGCAACATCATAGCCATGGGGGGTGGTGGCATTTGACTGTAGCAGGGGAGGGGGTGGCAACAGCATCAGACCAGAGAGGGAGGGGGAAGTGGCAGCGGACCCAGAGCAGGGGTGGGTGGGGAAGGCACCATTCTGAAACATATGCTCCCCCCCCAACACACCAGTCATGCCCCGCTGTATAAAACAATGCAGTTCCTGTCCAATAGGATGGAGGCCACGATCCTGGTAGATCTGTTCAGAGCCCATTTATCCCAGTGGCCATCCACTACAAAAAGGGAAATATGCAGTGCTGGATGGCGCTGATTGACACCGGGGCCGGAACACACAATTATTCCTGGAAATCCTGAGGGGTGGAGGGTGCCCAAGATTAGTATAGAGGGGGCTAGGAGACAGCTCCATCCTCTCTGTCAGAAGAGTCGCTCTCTGTATCTCCATCAGCAATGAACCTCCCTGTCCTGTCCCTTGTGGTAGCAAGTGCATTCTCAGAATGAATATACTCAAGGGGCAGTCACTGTGAGCCAGCAAGGGAAAATTTACATTTGGGATCCCCAGGGCAACCATTTTTGTTGGAAGAGTCGGATGGAGTCCCCTTGTCATTCCTCACCCCCCCAACCCCAGGTAGACTGCACCCACCAGTATTGGGTGCTGGGAGGCAATGAAGAGATTGTGGAAGTGATTGATGTCCCCCTCCATGAGGAGGTGATAAGACCCACCATGTCCCCTTATGACCGTCCATTCTGGCCTGTCCACAAGAAAATTGGCCCGGAGTAAAAGGAATGAAATGGATGAGCTTGAGGCACAAATGGACATTGGAGGATATGATGTTATCGGAGTAACGGAGACATGGGTGCAGGAGGGACAGGATTGGGAAATTAATGTTCCAGTGTATACATCCTATCAAAACGATAGAAAGTTAGGTATGTATTGTCAATTGTCTATTGGCATGTGGTGCATGATCATTGACTATTGCAAAGTGAACAAATTCCACCCCCTCCTCCTCACTGCAGCTTTTCCTGACGTGGTCACTGTTCAAAGATATCGTGGGCAGGGATAACAAGCCCTCGTTTGCCATGATCAACCTCGCCAATGAATTCTTTTCTTTCCCCTTAAGCCCCAACTCCCATGATCAGTTGGCTTTCACCTGGGGTGGTACACAATTCACCTTTTGCCACCTACCCCAGGGGTATTGTCCACAGTCCCTCCCTCTCCCACAGGTTAATAGCCCACATTTTTAAAAAAGTGATGCATCAATGACATCCTCAACCAGGGCCCCACGGAGGGGGGAGTAGCACAGGCACAGGACTCCCTCATCTCTGCGCTCCACAATCCTGGTTGGGCTATTAATCAGGAGAAAATACAAGGTTCCAGCCAGACAGTCCACTTCCTGGGAATCCAGTGGCACTCAAGCCAGAGGGATATCCCAGAGACACTGCAAGTAAAATTTTGAATAGTGCAGTGCCAACCAAAGATGCCGAAACACAGTTTTGTCAGCCTTTCCAGCTTCTGGCGGAAGCACATCCCCCATCTTATCTCTGTATGCCATCTCCAGGAAGAAGAGTACATTTCACTGAGACCCTGAATAGCAGGTGTCAAAACAAGCTATGGAGTAGGCGCTGCCATTAGCCTCCCAACAGACTGGAGTCCTCTTTGAACTCCAGATCTCTGCTGCAGAAGAACAGCTGAGTGGAGCCTCTGGCAAAAAAAAGATCAATGGCCGCAGAGTTCCACTCAGCTTTTGGATGATAACCCTACCTGAGCCCACCTCCTGCTACACCTCCTTCAAATGCCAGCTCCTGGTGTGAAATTTGGCTCTCCTCACCCAGGAGCACAAAACAGCTAACAAGACCATTAACTGCTGGCCACACCTGCCCATGACGTGGTGGATCACATATTCTGATGCCACCCACAAGGAGGGACAAGCGCAGTGTTTCTGCATTTTTTTTCTTTCTAAATATTTTCAATTAAGTTTTACATAAATAAACAGATATGTACAGAAAATTCCTTCGAAGGCTGAGGAAAGTTCATCTCTCACCCTCCATCCTCACTACATTCTACAGAGGATGTATCGAGAGCATCCTGTGCAACTGCATCACTGCCCGGTTTGGTAGTCGTACCTCCTTGAACCACATTACGCTGCAGAGGATAATGAAATCAGCGGAAGAAAATATTGGGGACTCTATTCCTATCATGAAGGACATCTACAATGCTCAATGCATGGAAAAGGCAATAAACATTGTGAAGGACTCCACACACCCCTCATCTAAACTGTTCTCCCTTCTGCCAACTGGTAGGAGGTAGCATAGCACTCAGGTCCTTACAACCAGATTGGGCAATGGTATTTTTTTTCCCCCAAACCAATCAGGCTCCTGAATTCCCAGAACATATGTGGATAGTTTACTTTGGATGTTTACTGTATCTTAATATTTTAATAATTCAAAGTGTTTAACTTCTATTCTAACATATTTATGGAAATATGATCTGTGGTCCTGGAGAAATGCTATCTCATCTTTACCATGCAAGCATGGTATGAATGATAAAGATGACTTGACTTGACTTCATTGACATCTATAAGGTACCAGAACATCTTACAATTTTAACCTGAATATTATATTTTCATTTTCTCCCCCTCACTTGAGTCTGTTACCAAGCTGAAGTTCTATAATTAAAGTATATTTTATACCTGGAGTAATAGTATTGGAAGACAGGTTTAATTAAAAAAAAAACTAGAGGTTCTGAAAGTCATTCAGGGAAGGTCCCCACAGGTTTTGAAATCTTGTATCTAAATTACTAACAGAATAGTGAATCTTTTCTAGATTTAAACCAGGCATAATATCCCTCAGTCACTGAACATGGGTGGGCGGGGCAGTGTCCCTCTATTTCAGTAATATCACTCATCTGCCCAAAAGAGAGGCAACAGACAGAACCCAAGATTTAATTGGAGTCATCCTCTCCAGTGGTACCAAAGAGATCAACCAGAAGGTTAGGTTTAAGATTTAAATGAAGGAATAAGGACAAGGTTTGGAAAACATCTCTCCAGTATTTTTCTTTTTTTTTATTTTTTTTTAATTTTTTTTTTCACACCATAAATCACAATAGCAATGATATACACTTTTTCTTTTTCACACATTTACAGTGACTTTTTCTCCCCCACCCCCTCCCTCCTCCCAAGCCACCCCCCACCCCCCCCCCCCTCATCCATTTTAGGTATACAATCTAGGTTGCATTAATTCAGTCAGACAATGTTGTCATTCAACAAAAATACACCAGAAATTCTACAGAGTCCATTCTTTTCTTTCCTTCTCCTTCCATCAACTTAGGTAATGTTTGTCCCCGGTAGGTTTTTGCTATTGTATTTAATGTAAGGCTCCCATACTTGTTCGAATATTTCAATATTATTTCTTAAACTATATGTTATTTTTTCTAATGGAATACATTTATTCATTTCTATATACCATTGTTGTATTTTCAAATTATCTTCCAATTTCCAGGTTGACATAATACATTTTTTTGGTACAGCTAGGGCTATCTTAACAAATCTTTTTTGTGCATCCTCCAAATCAATTCCAAATTCTTTGTTTTTTATGTTACTTAGGAGAAAGATCTCTGGATTCTTTGGTATATTGTTTTCTGTTATTTTATTTAATATCTGATTGAGATCATCCCAAAATTTTTCTACTCTCTCACATGTCCAGATTGCATGAATTGTTGTTCCCCTTTCTTTTTTACATCGAAAACATCTATCAGATACTGTTGGGTCCCATTTATTTAACTTTTGCGGTGTAATGTATAGTCTGTGTAACCAATTAAATTGTATCATACGTAGCCTCGTATTTATTGTATTTCTCATCTTTCCAGAACATAATTTCTCCCATGTTTCCTTTTTTATCTTTATATTTAAATCTTGTTCCCATTTTTGTTTAGTTTTACCATTTGTTTCCTCATTCTCCTTTTCTTGCAGTTTAATATACATATTTGTTATAAATCTTTTGATTAACATTGTATCTGTAATCACATATTCAAGGTTACTTCCCTGTGGTAAACTCAGATTGCTTCCTAATTTATCCTTCAAGTAGGATCTCAGTTGGTAATATGCCAGCGCTGTATCTCCAGTTATATTGTACTTATCTCTCATTTGTTCAAAGGATAAGAATCTACTTCCTGAAAAACAATTTTCTATTCTTTTAATCCCTTTTTTTTCCCATTCTCTAAAGGAAAGGTTGTCTATTGTAAAAGGGAGTAGCTTATTTTGCGTCAATATTAGTTTTGGTAATTGATAATTTGTTTTATTTCTTTCTACATGGATCTTCTTCCAAATATTGAGGAGATGATGTAATACTGGAGAAGTTCTATGTTGTATCAATTTTTCGTCCCATTTATATAATATGTGTTCAGGTATCTTTTCCCCTATTTTATCTAATTCTAATCTCGTCCAGTCTGGTTTTTCCCTTGTTTGATAAAAATCTGATAGGTATCTTAATTGTGCGGCTCTATAATAATTTTTAAAGTTTGGCAATTGTTTATACCATTCTGTCAATTTATCTAGTGCTATCCTCGGTTTCCCCCCTCTCCATAAAAATTTCCTTATTATTTTCTTTAACTCTTTGAAGAATTTTTCTGTCAGTTGTATTGGCAGTGCCTGAAATAAGTATAATATCCTTGGAAAAATGTTCATTTTAATACAGTTTATCCTTCCTATCAGTGTTAGTGGTAGATCTTTCCAATGCTCAAATCGTCCTGTAATTTTTTCATTAGTGGATTATAATTGAGTTTATATAATTGGCCTAGATTTTTGTTTATTTGTACACCTAGGTATCTTATTGCCTGCATTTGCCATCTGAATGGAGATTCCTTCTTAAATTTTGAGAAATCTGCATTATTCATAGGCATTGCTTCACTTTTATTTACATTTATCTTGTAACCCGACACTTCTCCATATTCCTTCAATTTCTTATATAATTCTTTTATTGATAGTTCTGGTTCTGTTCAAGGCTGGGGCATGTCCAAAACACAAGGAGGGACGCGTGCAGAATTCCTCCATTGCCAAGTGACATTGGTATTTTGCTGACCATTCAGATGCAGGGCCAGAAGTGGTCATTAGTCTACATGAAAAAGTTATGTCCCTCTTGGAGCATCAAGATCTCCATCCAATCCCTCCCTTCAATTCCTCTCCTGTATCTTGGAGTCAGCTGTTCGATTCCATCACCAAAGAACAGCAGCAAGCGTGTTTCACGCTTGTTTCACGTTGTTGGAAAAACAGGAAGTACCTATGGTGAGTGGCAGTGCTCCACCCAGGTAGCATTAAGACCCTCTCTCAAGAGAGGATGAGGGATCCAGTCAGGTCATGGAATTGGCTGCAGTAGCACTTGCAATCAAATCAATGACAGGTCTGCTGCCTATCCACACTGACTCATAGGCAGTGGCGAATAGGATGGTGGTTTGGATGCCTCATTGGCATGACACAGGATGGGAGGACTACAATTACCCACTATGGGGTCAGCAGCATGGGAGGTATTATACATCTGGGAGCAGGCTGGGTAGAGGGTGCTCACAGTCCACCACATGGATCCCACATTGACAGGGCTACAGTGGAGGCCATCCACAATGCTCCTGTGGATGGTGCAGCATAGCCTCTATCTGCTCTAAAAATGTAGACTCTGATGCCATGACAACATTGTCCACAGAAAGCACAGATACCTGGGGTCCGACAGAACGTGATAGTGGGCAGAGGGTTTAGGGTTGGCATTAACCCAAGATTAGGCACCCAAGACAATGGTAGAAAATTGCCCAACATGACAGTAGGATTGAACCACAGGCCGGCTGGCAGGGACACTGGGGCACAATCATTGCGGCATGGTAGAGGGCCAAGTCTGGCAAGTAGGCTATGTCAGTCCTCTCCCACACTAAAAGAAGAGAAAAAGGCCATCATATGGTGGACACCTACTCTGTCATCCTGGTGGCAGTACCCTGTGAGTGGGCCAACCAGGACAATACCATTCGGGGCCTGAAATACCTCTCCTGCATTTATGGAACATAAATGGGAGGTACAGTCCAATCAGGGCTCACACTTTATGAGTCTAAGGTACAAAACTGGGCAACAGAACCTGGAATCTCATGGCTGTTGCACATCCCCTTCCACCCACAAACATCAGGATTAGTAGAGCAAATGAACTGTCTTATCAAACAAACAATATGCATGCTGATGCCTAACAACTCACACAAGGGTTGTCTCAGCATGCTGCAAGAAGTGGTGGACCATCTTAATTCAGTCCCCACAGCACAGGGCGGTCCCCGCTTTCTAGACATTTGGCCACATCGGTACAGCAAAAGTTAGATGAGGTTGTTGACCTTCAGGACCCTGAGGAGCCATACTATCAGACTATCTTTCTGGGACCACCCAGAAAGGGGGATGCAGTTACTCAGGGACCACGAAGCATCCAGTGGGTTGTGTTCCCAGGAGTAACTGCATTATCATGTCACCATACTTACAAACTCTCCAAGAGGGAGTGAAGAAATTACACCCACCCACCCTGCAGGGCAAAGTCCACTTCATCACAACTGAAAGCTGTGAATCCCCACACTGGTCTTCACAGACTACCTGCCATCACACCATTCTGTCTAACCAGCAATGACCTGTTGTCACTTATTATGTACATAACTTTGAAGCAAACATATGACAGCTGTTGCCATGGAAACTCATCATTGGACACTTGAGCTCAACAAGGCAGCATCTTTTGTTATGCACATTCTGAGTGCAACTTTTGTAATGGATCTTTTCTTTTTTTTTAAATTTTTCTCTCTCTCTTTAATTGCCCCCTGAGCTGTGTTAATAATAGGTGCTTTCAAACTGCCTTGTAAAATGGGGTTGACCAGGCAATTTGCCCAGTTAGTACCCCATTCACAAGGGAGCTTGAAAGGGTCTGACCTGGTCAGCGTTGACCAAAGTCAAGCAGGTCCCTGCCCTACCTTGGAGGTAGTCAGGGAACACAGTTAAAAGTTAAACTTACCCATGATGCATTGACCAGTGGCATGAACAGCAAAATGCCTGACCTGGTTACTCCTGTGATGCCAGCACTTGCGCACTGGCATCACAGGAAAACCCTAGCTGAAGTGTCTGTGGTGATCGGGAGGAGAGAAGGGTCGCTGCCGTGGTGGGGGTGGGGGGGGGGGGGTAGAGGAGAGGGGTTGGCTGTCGTAGGGGAGAGAGGAGAGGGGACACTACCATGGGGGCAGAGGGGTCGGCTGCCCTGGGTTGGCAGGGGAGTGCAATGACATTGGAAGAGAGACTGACAGCTGGTGGGGGGAACGGGGGAGACTAATTTGCATGATGCATCACTTACCGCATCATCGCGGGGGCGGGATACCCCTTAAATCACTGGGTTGGTGATTTACTGGGGCTATCCCCCCCTCAGCTTAAAAGGAGCTGGAGGTACCTTTGCTCCACTAATCACACCTGGGTCCCAGGAGGGTTACCCCGGGTGCTGCAGCTTACAGGGAATTGGAATTACAGGTCACTGTTACAATGTTACAGTTTATAAGTACAGTGTTACAGATCAAATACTACCAAAGAAATATTGTATATATTTTGTTTCCACTCGACAATGACAGTGTGCCCACCAGCCATCCCATTAACAAAAAAAAATAGCTTATAGGGTGGGAGTTTCAGGAGCTTTTATTTGAAACTATTAATTTGGCCAACTTTCAGTCCTGACTCCTCCTGGCTATTGTACAGGGAACCAACACAGGCACCTGTGGCACCCATTTAAAAGGAATGCGAGCAGCATCGGCATCCTGGTTTCAGACGACAGCCCAGTAAAACAGGAGATAAGGCTATATCCAGGTTGTTAGCCTGCTGGCCTGCCCCTGCCTCATCAAAGAATAGCATGGTGACGCGCAATTGGGTACTGTGCTTCTGGAGCTCCCAAATGTGAAGTCAAGGCACTGAATGCACAAGTCAAGAGAGGGTAGCTCTCCACAGCACCCTGCTCCAGCAGGAACACAACAACCCTGTTTTGTCAGGGTTGGCTTGGGGTGGGGGTGGGAGGGGGGTGTCAGGAAGCTGGGGAGGCATTGTCATTCAGTTTGATTATGTGCCTTGTCCAGCATTTGGAAGGCTCTTGTCTATATATTGATCCACTTGGTTTGCCTCACTTTTTTCTCCCACTTTTCTTTTGTTTTATATATGTAGTTAAAACATATACACAAAGTTTACTGTATAGAAGTCAATTATTGATTGTCTTTGTAGTGATTGGAGAGTGATGTGATTCCAAAAGGCGGAATGTTATAAGTGGATTGGGGAGAAACAAATGGCCTTCCTACCTGTCCAGAATATTGTGAATTGTAGGTGATCACATGTCCTCCCTGTCTGAAACTTATTCAGAAGTCACATCATCTGTCAATCAAGGTTGGACTCCCGCCATCCATCAGTGCCCACTTTGCCATTGCCTCATTTAAATTACCTTGGATTATTATTGGCTAGGTGCCCAGATCTGAACTGTATATAACATCAACAAATAGCACATTCTCTCTCAAGACCTTGTGGTCCAAACCCTGGACATCGCTCCATGCCAGGTCATGACTGTGCACATTGATGGAAATGTCGTGGGCAAGATGCGCACTGCACTTAAATTGAGCCATTGTACTGCGATAGATCAGTGCTTGAAGAGAGCTGTACCCACCCCTTCCCCCACCACCCCCATCACCACCACCACAGGGAAGTGAGAGTGTGTGTGTGTGAAAGTCCCTGTCTGTAGAGTGGATACATGTGTGTGAGTGTTTAGAGTATAGGCAGCCACTGGTATCGGAGTCTAACCTGGGTCCAATGTAAATGAACGTATAGTTGTTTAGTGATATAATTATTGAGTATCGTTTGATGTTCTCCCCTGATTGATTCCTGTGGGTTCATTAAAGTTGCCTGTGATCGTAGCACTTGTGGCCAGACTCATTTGGCTCTGAACTCACCGAACCTGATACTCTTCCAAGCACAACAAATCCCTATAATATTATCCCATTAACATGGTCATCCTTCTGTCATTCTTCAGTTCCACCCATATAGCCTCAGGATATCAGCTCTCTAATCTGTCCTTTCTGAGCACTGCCATGACATGTTCCCTGATGATCAATGCAACTCCTTCCCCTTTCATTCCTCCTTCTCTCTCATGTCTAAAACAACAAAACCCTGGAACATTTGAGCTGCTAGTCCCGCCCCTCCTTCAACCAAGTCTGATTAATCACCACAATGTCATATTCCAATGTGCTGATCCAAATTCAAAGTTCATCTTCCATTCCTACAATACTCTTTGCACTGAAATAGATGCAACTCAGAACATTACTCCCATCACATTCAACCTTTCTATTCTTCTATTTGACCACAGACTTAACAACATCTTTATCCACAATTACAATTTTATGATGTTTATCCTAAAGCTAAAGTGGCTGCAGGAATTTGAAAGTTTGTGAATGTCCTTTACTTACTTGTAGTCACACAGAGGAGACCAATTAATACATCAGTTTCATGCCAGCTCCCTAGAAAAGCATTCCCATCAATTCAACTCTCCCTTTTTCCCAGAAGCAGTTGTGTAGTTGAAATGAGTGGCCATTTCAAATTGATGAACTTTCTCAAAAATGGTAAAGAAGGTACAATATTTAGGGTATGATAGTACTGTGGTTATGTTCAAAGAAAATCATGAAAACTAAAGATGCTGGGTTTAAATTGGAAAATGCTGAAAACAGGGCAGGTAGTATCTGTGGAGAATGAAGCAGATTTAATGTTTGAGGTGAAAGATGTTGCATCCAAATTGTTAAGCTAATGGACAAATGTACAAAAATGTATCCAGGGACACAAAATTCATATCCTTCAAATTGGGAATTCAAATTCAAGTGATTAAATAAATATGGCTTAAAGGCTGACACCATAAAACTACCAGCTTGTCATAAAAACAATTTTGTTCATGATCCCCTTCAGGAAAGAAATCTAATGTTCACATTTTGTATGAGTACAAACTCAACAGTGTGTTTGAGTCTTAAATAATCTATCAAAGCACTCCAAGGAGAGTGATAACTCTTGCTTTGCCTGTGACATCCAGTTCCAGCCAACAAATATGAACAAAGTAGAGACAAAGAAGCAAAAGGTCATCCTGCAGAATGTGTAAATGTTGTACACATATTACAAATTAGAAGAGGCTTGTAATGTGAATGTAGGACAGCTGAAAGGGAGCACAGAAGGCTGAAATGTGCTGAGTCAGAAGATGTGCTGTTCATCTTTCGAGCAATGTAAGAATGGAAAGCTAGTGATCCAAAGATTAGAGTCAAATAATTTAAAATATTAATTTAAGACTTGAAAATATAGTGGACGCTAAGTTGAGTTGGGGCAGAGTTCAGAAGAACAAGGACAAAATGTGCTGTCAAAACAAGTAAAGTTTAACAGAGACCATTACTGAGTGATACATGACAATCAGAACAAAATAAATTAAGTGGTACAATTTTGAATGGGAGACAGAACAATTGAAAGTCTTTGAAAGTAGTGGAACAAATTAAAGAGCACTTTTACAATGCATATCTTATCTTTACTTTGCTGATAGGACTTCTCTGAAATACTGATCAGGTCACAGATGAAAGACTATGTTTAGTTCCAATAACCAAAATAAGGCCATGAAGAGGTTAAAGAATAAATTTAAAGAAATTCTGTACTGTGGGAAGTCAGTGGCACAGGATGATTGGAGATGCTATGGTTGGTCTCCTTTGACCACAAAAAGTTAGAAGATATTGAATGTTAGCCAGGAATAGCTTTTAAAGAGGAAATAAGAATAAATTGTTTCTAGTGTCTATCAGTATTTAGAGGATGCATGAATTATTGAGATTAGTAATACACTGTGTGGATCGATGATGGATAAAACCAAGTATCCTGTTGCTGTGCACTTGGCTCCTTAGTGTGGTTAACAAATAAATTTAAATAAAGGGATGCACATTGCACTTTTCTCAACCCAATCAGAATATCCCAAAGCACAATATTGTCATTGAAGTATGGTAAAGATTTGAAGTGACTTGTTATTTGGGAACAGGGCCAAGGTGGATCATTGTGACACAGTTTTCAACATCATCGGCATCAGAGAAGCATTGCATGAGAAATGACATTTAGCTGTCTGAACTGCCTAAATATGATGTGTACAGGCAGCATATCATGACCCAGAAGGCACACATTAATAGTCATACAAAACAATGAAGGGCAATAGAATAAGTCATTTTTCCCACACAAAAAGAAAATGTGATCTGGAATTTACTGATTGCAAGAGTATGGAAGTAGTCTTACTTTAAAAGGAAATCGATCAATGTTTAAAAGGGAACAAATATCAGGACTATGGGGTATAGCTGGGGGAATTAAACTGGCTTGAGGGCTAAAAGAAGGCTGTCACAGGCTAGTTGAATCATGTGACCTTCTATGCTGCAATAGTTCAATGACTTCTGAACAGAAGGACCTGCACTTACGTTTCACAATAAATCAAAATGGACGTAAATTGCCTTGTGTCTCACCAAAATAGTGAGAGCAACACAGCTTACTTTTATATTGACATAATGGCTGTTTCTAATTTTTCAATGACAGATTTCCGAACAAAAAAAAGTGCATCGCCATCTAGCATAACAGTTCTCCTAGAAGTCACTAAAACGTCAAATTGTCCTTTAACTTAAATTATTTGCAATGCAGCTTGTATTCGCTCCTTATAATTGAATCTTTGGAACGCAGGTAAGATTTTGTTAAACCTACCTTGCATTCTGATCTTCCACATGTTGCTTTTCTACCTCCTCCTCTCTTTCTCCCTCCTTCTGTTGTGGTGCAAAGGACAATTTCTGTTCCTGAATAATTGCTAGATTATGCAAGGTGCAGTAGGTGATGACAAGCTAGTAATCCTCTCTGCACTGAGTCCCTCTACTTGTCCAGGCATTTGAACCTTTTTATGAACCTGTTTCCTTCTTATTCTGTTGACCTCATTATAAGAGGACTTGGTAATATGTGTAGCGCGTCCAATGACCACTCGCAGGCATGAAGCAGGTAGTCAAAGACTTTATTGGTCAGAAGACCCAGACATTCCTATACATGCTGCTGGCTCACGTCCAAGACAGGTATGAGGCAGAAGACTAGGGCTTTCAAATATTATTAGGGGATCTTATGGGGAGGGGCTACAGATACAGAAGGTGGGTCAGCCTGCCCACCCCAGTGAGGTCATGCCTGGATATTCCCGCAGTACCATGTTACACCACAATATTCTCCATTCTTAAGTTAGGGAAACAGGCATTGATCTTGACCCACAAAAACCTGCGTAATGTCCTCTGTGATAGTTGAAAATTAATGATCATAAAGTAGGTTATAGTTAAGACAGAAGAGAGTCTGGGCCACAAACAACAGATAACATTGTAATTTCCTGCTGTATTTGGCAATTCTTTCTTGCCAGTCCCTTAAAATGACATCTTTCTCTATGTTTTTCAGGATTCTAAGGTGACTGATGTGGCCAATGTGGACACCACTAACTGTTTTGCACATGGAAAAGGAAGGGGGCAAAAGGGCAGGTAAGAGGTTTATAAGGTCATGCACTTTATCAGATTTTGTATAACTTAATCAGCTGTGTACACTCTGTGTGCTCCCAATTTAAAGCCTCCAGGTTCACAATCTACCTCAACTGCTCCTTCTCTACTTTGAGCAGCCATGAATCAGAGAATTTCAAATGTCCATTTGGGATTTTCAAAGATGCTTTGAGCATATCCTTAAATCTTTTCCTCTGTTCACCTGGTAATCTCAAGCCATAGCAGAACTTGGATGTCTAGATTGAGAGAATGGTATCAAGCTTATCTCCCAAATGTGGTTGACTGATTGTAATAAGGGCCTGAATATGGTATTGGCCTGGGAAGGACACTGTCCTTTCAAATAATTTAGAGAATGTTGTGGAGATAGCATTTGTGGTATTTTTTCCAAGGCCATGAGATGCCTGTGCCTGACAGCCCTATTCTAAGGGCAGGAAATAGTTTAAAGAACAAGGGGATGAACAGACCTTTTACAAGGGAAAATGGAGTGAGCTTTGCCTTCAAGAATCGTATGCAATGGCATCTCAATGACTAATCTACCAGGATTAATGAATGACTTCTGGCCCTTTAGCTCCTGAGACCACCCCACACAAAATGGACAATTAAAAGACAAAGAGGACTTTTACTCTGACCTTGAAACTACCCTGGGCTATGATCTAAATGAAAACAAAACTGATCTTCTGGGTGACTTCATTGACTTGATAGGTATGGATGCAATCCTCTGGCACTGTGTGATCAGCAAGGAAGGAGTGGGAAAGGCTAAGCTCACTGGGGGTTCTCATGTTTAGAGTGTGGCTTCTTCATAGCCAACATCTGGCATCATCAGAAAGACAAGAATTAACTGCCTTAGCCACACTCTCAGCCAAGCAGTGATACCAGCCAGATTATATCACAACCAAACATCATCCAATGGTATGCAAAGATATTTGCGTTAGTCAATCTGTGACAGGCACTAACAACTGCTAGTTTGCCCACCACCTCAACCTCTAGAATATCTCCAACAACCTGGCCCCAAAGCATCAATGTTGATGGATACTTTGTTGTAAAAAGATCAGTGGCAAGGATCTCAATGACACCACAAAGGCAGGTCTTTTCAGACAGTGCCTCACAATAAGACTGTTAAAACCCAAAGGAGCCCACAGAGCTACCAATTGTGCACATTCATGGGTTACATATAACTAGCACATATGAAGAGACTCTTGGCTTCTCTAACAAGAAGATCCTTCCATAAATATATCCTTTTCAAATTCAGCTGCCATGGAAATCCATCTCCATCTCACACATGCTCCATTATGTTGCTCAAGCCTGCCATTAACCACAGGATCTATATCAGAATCATTATCAGTGAAGAATAGTGTCAAATGAAGCTTTGTCAATGATCCCATACTTTGTTCAACCTCACTTGCCACAAAGCTGCATCTCATCTCCAACAAGTATCTTGTTGAAATGGAACTTATCCTCAAAACTAATGATAAAGTGTTCAACAACTACCATCCCCTCCCACAGTAAGTGCAGACCAGAATAAGGGTGACCCAAACCTTTGGCAAAGCAGCTGCATCATGCTCAGAGGTCAAGCTTCAAGTAAATCTGGCTGAAGGATACAAGGAGGATGAGCCTCATACTCAACATCCGCATGACAAAGATTTTCCTTCTGCCACTGCTGAATACCCTGTCATCCAACAATAACTGTTAAGACCTGGAAAATGTAGACCAATTCTAATATCACTGGAACCAAATCTTGTTAAGGGCAGACATGGTCAAAGAAATTCACCACCCGTTTCAATGTATCAGCGCAGCCTCTGGATGATTGTGGAAGAGGGTCATTAAAGATCAAGACCTCAGATATGGCACAAAACACATCTGTGCAACTGTGACCACTACTTCCCAAATACTTTGAGGATTATCACGCAAGCAGTAGGTGAAAGCCCTTTACATTTGTAACCAAGCAGAACAAGTTGTGTAGAGCTCTTAAAACCACAGAAATGCAATCACTCACTCCCTGAACCATTGAGAAGTAGACTATCCCTGCCAATCTGCATAATCTCATTGCTTGCTGCTCTCTATCTTGGGAGGAACAGATAAACTTCCCTCTACTGATACATCTAGCCCTTGATCTGAGGCTGGAGATCTACCAATTATTAGCGATCACTTCTTTAGAGTATCTCTTGAACTCATTGTTCCTATGTGAGGTAGTTAAACTCCCATGAAGGATTAGAGAGACTCCAACACTTCTCTCTTGAAATCTAGTAGAAAGGCAGCCTACAGTGTTGAACTCCTCCTCTTTCTGGTCATCTCAGACGTCTTCTGAAATGATAATTAAATCAACTGGTCAGGACCTGAGGGAACATTTTGCATTCATACAGACATTTGAATTTCACCTTAGATTTCCAAATCAGGTGGAAAATTACAAGCTAAACTTTTCTTCAGCTCTTAAAAGTGCAAGCAGACAATTGTGAATAGTGTATGTTGGGGAAGAATGATGTTGTGTAGAATAGGGAGAGGATTGGCTTTTCCTGCTGTTAAGATAGGTTCATCATGTGCTTTACAATGCACCGAGATGGACGTATTTACTATTTGTCAGGGCAGGTATTAAATCTGTGCTACATGAGAACTGATGTCAGCAACTGCCATCTCCAGAAATATTTGCCATATACACAAAATAAGCTTGCATCCCATTTTAAACAGTCAAAAAAGACTCACTACAAACATGTATAATTGACAATCCTAATTCTGAGTCAAACCCACTCCTACCAAAAAGAAATTGGCACTCAGTGACCCAGTATTCCTGAGCAGACCATCTATTATTGTCTTCAAAACATCTTTCCTACACTGGATTTGATGGTAATAAACCAATAATATTAATTCTGTAAATTATAATCTAATACCCTGTAGATCATAGAGTCTGGAGGTCATGATACACTCAAGCACCACCATCTCAGGAATCAAATCTGACATTTAAAAGATATCAATCATGGCCTCGAAGACCTCTGTGTGCCTTAGGCATAATTCAATTTGCCAATTATTATCACAGCCATCTACATTACTGAGACTACAACTGAAAATGGTTTTATGACTACCATGCCAATAGACATATTGAAGACTGTGGTCCAAATACAACCATTCACCCATACACTGGAGACAAAATCTTGTAAGTGACTAGCTAAAGTGTTTTCTTAATAATCTTAAGTGAAAAATGTAAAGGTGTAACGGTGCAAAACACTATTGTCCTTTGACCTTGATACAACTACATTTTGTGGATTCTAAAAGAGACTGTGAATGATTGTCAGTATTTCCAGTCTCCTTCCTATTCTCACAGAGGTAGTAAAGTGATATTATATTAATATATACAGGGGTGCAGAGCTGCCGGAGCTCATTGGAGCGCTGCTGCTCCGACACCTCATGGGGCCGCTCCAGGGCCATTCTGGCACTTCATAGCTCCTGGCGACTGCCTCCATCCCCCCTCCTGTGCCCTCACACCAAGCACTTTTCTGGACTTACAAGGAACCTGTTTCTTCCACGACTAGTCATCCTCCTTTTTCATTCTGCAGTTCGCTCTCAATTATACAACACCAAATACAACATGGCAGCCCCCAAAGCCAGGTCTCATGAAATCTCCTTGTCACTGTTTTTGGTGAGCTCCAGCACCTAAAAAAAATAGCACTGCACCCCTGCAATATTATATCATGAAAGTGCCTCCAAGATGGATTCTCAGAGCAGCTTGTACTAGAGCCTACCAGGGAGAAGACAATTCTGGATTTAGTGTTGTGTAATCAATGAGATTTGATAAGGGAATTTGAGTTAAAGGAGCCATTAGGAGGTAGTGACCATAATATAATGTTTTCATCTACAATTTGAGAGGGAGAAGGGAAAATCAGAAGTGTCAATATTACAGTTGAGCAAAGGGGACTATGGAGCCATGAGAGAGGAGCTGGCCAACGTTGACTGGAAAGATACCCTAGCAGAGATGACAGTGAAACAACAGCGGCAGGTATTTCTGGGAGTAATGCAGAAGGTGCAGCATCAGTTCATTCTAAAGAGGAAGAAAGATCCTAAGGGGAGTAAGGGGTGACCATGCCTGACAAAGGAAGTCAAGGTCAGTACAAAAATAAAAGAGAAGTACAAGAAAAGAATGGGGTACTGATTGTGGTTGACCAGCCATGATCACAGTGAACGTAGTGCTGGCTCAAAGGGCCAAATGGCCTACTCCTGCACTTATTGTCTATTGTGTATTAACAGATGTCTGAGAATAGTGTTACTTGAATGTAACTGGAACTGATTATATTTTATAGACAGACCTTCAAAACAAAATGTGCAGGAAGCATTCTACATCATACCTTGAAGAAGGGCTCAGACCTGAAATGTCGGTTATGTATCTTTAACCCCTATGAATGCTGTGAAATCTGCTGAGTTCCTCCAGCAATTCTGTGTTTTTATTTCAATTACAACATCTGCAAACTTTTGTGTTTCACTCTGTGCAGAAAAAAAACCCCTCCATTCTACAAGTGGACAATTGCAGTTTGTTCAATAGAGCAAACTCCATCTGCACAGGAGGAGAAAAATGATTAAATGAATACCATTGATGCGCTATCAATAACTCGAAAGACTGGAGTTACAGAACAATAGGCTTTTGTTTACAATAAACTTGAAGGTCATCCTGGGCTGTGACCCAGGCTTTCTGGAGAGGGGTGATGGTGTTGGAGCCTTTATACAGGGTCAAGAGGAAGGGGCCATGGATACAGTCACAAAGCAGAGTGGAGCCAGATAAATGAGTGCACAGCAGTTCACCACAACCATGTATATCATTAATATTATGAACTTAAAATTATTCTATAAAAACAATAGATTTTACTCCACAGGTATGAATTTCTTTATCTTATGGAAATTACCGTGACAATTTTCTTTGCCTCGTTTTTTAACTATCACCAGTGTAGCAAGCTTCTTATAGGTTTTGCACCTTTGCCATGCATCACCTCTCAAGGCACTCAGCAGATGACATCCTCTTGGTAAATAAAAGCAGAAATTTGTCAATGTATTTGAAGTTAATCCTGAGATCAGCAGAGTAGTTAATTGGCACGCTGTGGAGATTAGCATTGCTAAATTGGAGTTCAGTGCACTCTTACACATGGTTAGATCTGATTGAAATTTTGGTCGCTCACTCCAGGAAGGATGTGGTGGCTTTGCAAAAGAGACTTACCAGGATGTTGCATGGGTTAGATAGGATGAATTATGAAGAGAGTTTGGATAAATGGGGTCGAGGAGAGGCCTAATAGAGGTGTGTAAAATCATGAGAGGTGTTGATAGGGTAGACATTCAGAAAAATTGACACATACCAAAGGATATGTATTAAAGTTGAGGGGGTGGGATGATTAAGAGAGATGTGCAGGCAAGTATTTTACACAGAGAGCGGTGGGTGCCTGAAATGGACTGCTAGGAGTCCCAGTGGAAGCAAATACATTAGTCGTGTTTAAGAGGCTTCTAGAAAGCTACATAAATATGAAGAGGATTGAGGTGCAAGCAGCAGATTTTTAGTTTGATTTGGACATCAGGTTCTGCACAGACTCGTGGGCTAAAGGGCCTGTTTCTGTGCTGTACTATCCTCTATTCTATTTTGAGTGTATCAATGCCAATATGTCCAGGGGAGTGGACTCTGCCCCTCTCCAGAAGTCAAAGATCATCAAGTAAAAGGGGCAGTGACAAGCAAAAGATTTTCATCACAATGGTTTTTCACTTTCTTTTTATTTTTTTTTCCAGAGGATGCAGAAAGCGCTGGAGAAGACAGCATTTATTAGCCATCCTTAATTAGGCCTGAACTAAGTGGTTTGTAAATCAATGCTGAGGACAGTTGGGAATCAAGCATTTAACGAATATAGAGTCACTTATGGACTAGATTGGTTAAGGATGGCAAATTTTATTCCTTCCCAAAGGATGTCAATGAATCAGATGGATTTTTATGACAAATTCAGAAGTTTCAAGGTTTGAATTTAAGGGGCTTGACATTCACCAAGTGATGAAATAATCTTATAATCTGCAACCCTCTTAATGGACTTCCTGTTGATGCTCAAAGCAAAAATGCTAAAACATTGCTGAAGCTATGTAAACACTACAGTAAAGTACTCCTATTAAACTTTTCAATTAAATCCATATTTGTTTGTTGCAATCATTGCGTGGTAAATATTTCTCAGTGAGTGAAATCAATGCCAACCAGTTGAAGGGATCAAACTAAGGACTAGGATAATTTCCTACATGTTTATGGATATTTACCATAGTTCACCTGCCCACAATATTTCAAGAGTGTTCAAAACTTAGTAAAAAATGACAAATAAGAGACAAAATAAAGAACTTTCCAAAATTTGAAATTGTATCAAAGAGTAATAAATAAGAAGACACTAATATTATAAATCAAGACATTTAGTAATTTTAACAAATCTAAATGCTCTGCATGCTTTTAATTGATACATACTTTTCTGAAATGTTAATTGCCAGGAGGAGGTTAGGCAACCAGGACGACAGACTTGTGCCTTGCAGCTTTTTTTTAATACTTGAAAATTTTAGGAAATACACACTCTTTCCCATCTCTAATTACAGTTTACTGAATGCTTAGCTGCTCCATTTTAAAGGGCAATTAAAAGTCAGTTTGTGGATTTGGAGTCACATATGGGCAAGGTTTAAAAAAAAGGCAGGCAAATTTCCTTCTCTCAAGGACATTAATAAAGCAAATGCATTTCTTCTGAAAATCTGGTAGTTTCATGATCATCAATACTGATTCTACCTTAACCTTATATCCAAAATGTTGTTTCATGAGTTGAATTTTAATTCCCTTGCTGCAGTGGTCAGACTTATACTCATTTAAACTTTTTAAAAGCAGACCCATTTACACCCAATTAACTTATACCCAATTAACCTCTACCACCAGTACACTTTGAAGGGTGGGAGGAAACCCATGAAGACACATAGGGAGAACATACAAATTCCTTACAGGCAGCCCAGGATTTTAACCCAAGGTCCGTTCCCGATTGCTGGTGCTATAAAGGTAATGCAGGTTTGTTTCTGACCAGTCAGTTACATTGTCTCCATGCAAATGCAAAGCACTGTGAATTCTGAAATGAAAATAATCATAACTCAATTTCATTCTACATTTCTTTGGCTTGGCTTCGCGGACGAAGATTTATGGAGGGGGTAAATGTCCAAGTCAGCTGCAGGCTCGTTTGTGGCTGACAAGTCCGATGCGGGACAGGCAGACACGGTTGCAGCGGTTGCAGGGGAATTGGTTGGGGTTGGGTGTTGGGTTTTTCCTCCTTTGTCTTTTGTCAGTGAGGTGAGCTCTGCGGTCTTCTTCAAAGGAGATTGCTGCCCGCCGAACTGTGAGGCGCCAAGATGTACGGTTTGAGGCAATATCAGCCCACTGGTGGTGGTCAATGGGGCAGGCACCAAGAGATTTCTTTAGGCAGTCCTTGTACCTCTTCTTTGGTGCACCTCTGTCACGGTGGCCAGTGGAGAGCTCGCCATATAACACGATCTTGGGAAGGCGATGGTCCTCCATTCTGGAGACGTGACCCACCCAGCGCAGCTGGATCTTCAGCAGCGTGGACTCGATGCTGTCGGCCTCTGCCATCTCGAGTACTTCGATGTTAGGGATGAAGTCGCTCCAATGAATGTTGAGGATGGAGCGGAGATTTATCAGCATTTTCACTGTATTCATTCTGGCTTCCATGACCCAATGATGGTGCACATTGTTAACTCCTTTCTTTGTCTTTTACAGAAATTGGTTGTAAAGCAATTGAATAGCAGCTTCAATAGTTGATACCAGTAATGGTCAATACGCTAAAGAATTGGACTGGATATAGGCAGTGATTCAGAACTCGGCCATAAAACTGCCTAAGATTTAAACCTCCGTGCCAGTACTGCCAAAGGCAAAGTCCTGGGACTCACAGACAGATGTAAAAAGATAAATCTGCCAGTTTGCTCTGCAAGGAATTCCTATGGGATGCACCAGAAGATCCCAGTTATAATGGAATTAGGAAATAACCCCTTAGATCCCATGCAAGTTAAATGTTTCTGTGGGAATTGTAGGCAAAGGTTAAAAGGCATAGGAAACTGATGCCTTGTTTTTATTAATTGTGACTGTGTTCATGTTTATATTTCATGATATTTTTTCATTTTTATTAAATATATACAAATTGTAATTTTTTTCTAAGGTTCTATTTTAGAATGGTGAAAAATAATTGCAACATTATACTTGGTGAATTCCTGATATTACTGGTATTACTGGTCATCAAAGACTAGAGGGGGGATATTTAGAGAAGGACTTCTCTCATTGAGCCACTTAAGATTCAATGATGCAATGACAGCCATTAGAGATTCTTGGATCGAATGAAATAGGTGTCCCATATCCAGCCTAGGTAGTTAGGTTAGGCAGGTACATGGTGAGGAAGGGCTTAGAGGGATATGGGCAAAAGCAGGCAAATGAGACCAGCTCATTTAGACAATTTGTTTGGCATGAATGAATTAGGGTCAACGACCTGTTCCGGTGCTTTACTACTTTATGAGTGAATGACTTTCTGTGTCAGTAGAAGGATTGCCAGTTAGGTCAGAAAGTCTCATGTGCTTTCTTCAAGATTTCACTCAAGGGCTACTAAATAAATATGCTGATCTATTTTTTAAAACAGAAAATTGTGGCGATCAGTCCCTACAATTTATTCTGCTCTTATCTGGCTGTGTATGTCGAGCTAATATTTTTCATTACCATTGTGTTAATTACAAAGGCGTCACTTGAACCATATTAAATGGCATTGCTATTTTGGGCAATTCATGTAGCTGTTCTCACTTCATTAAAGTGTCATTAAGTCTCCACCACATTGAAGTAACACTAACCAGATCACCACATACTGTACATAAACCCTATGCAGCTATTAAGGCTACATGTGGAATTGATGGACCACCATATGCTCTCTCTCTCTCTCTCTCTCTCTCTCTCTCTCTCTCTCTCTCTCTCTCTCTCTCTCCCTTTCATTTACTCACTAACCCTCAGCTGATCATTTGGACAAAGGAGGAAATGGAGGGATGGAACATAAAATTTGCCCTAACAGCGATAATTGAGGCAGCCATCTTTACACAAACAGTATCTGCACAGAAAGCGGAACTGTTTGCCCTCACTCGACTATGTGTTTTATCCAAAGGCCAGACTGTGATCATTTATATGAACTACCAGTATGTTTTTGGGGTGGATCACAACTATGGTGCATTATGTCAGTCTATGGACTTCTTGATGGCAGTGGGTATACCTATCAAAAATGCAATTTTTGTTCATAATCTGCTCAAAGCCATTAACCTTTCAAGCAAATTGGTCATTATTAAATGTGAAACACATGCTAATAAAACAGACCCTGTCTCTCAGGGCAATGCAATGGCAGATGTAGCAGAAAAACAGGCAGTGGAGTTTCCACTGATATTGCATGTGAATTAACAAATAGACTGGCACTTCCAGACATGTCATAGATAAAACAATGGCAGGGGGATTCCCCCAGCCACAGAACAACAGTCATGGGTTGAAATGGGATGTAAGACCATCCAATCACTGGATTGTGGATAACACTGGCAGGTAAAATATGTGTACCAGATGTATTTTTACCACTCTTGCTTGATTACCTTCATACTTGTACCTACCTTGGCAAGGAGGGAATGGTGGAAGTACTATTGTAAATGTGGTGGCACCCAAAATTAACACAGGCAGCAGAGAGAAAGGCTAAAAGCTGCATAATGCATAAAAGGGGGGATATTTTGTGCTCTAGGACAAACACCCTCATCAGATGGACCATTTTCATGCTTACAGATTGATTTTATTGAGTTACAACATGTACATAGTTATAAGCAGTGTTTAGTAATCATAGATCTTTTAGAAAATCTGATGCTCTGTAATTGACACAAACATGAATTTTCAAAAAATGTGAAGACCATTTGTGAATTACTTTCAGAACTGATAGGAATAATAACAATTTTGATGATGATATTATGTTCTTTTTTCACACTTTCTTTTCTCTGAAAAGTATTAAACTTCTCACTATACAACTCTGGTCTAGGTAGTGTTACGAAGTGATTAGTGATATGGGTACTGATTAAAATAGCTTTGTATAAAGTGTTGTTACTTTCTGTATTTATTATTTATTCCATATACACTATGGGTTTTATTATTATAAAATCAATAAAAAGATTGAAAAATAAAGTAATAATAGATGTTTTTAGTTGATGGATGGACAAAACTGCTGTAGCATTGGTAAAGGTGTTATTACAGGGAGAAAGCCTTTGACAGACTGGAGTGGGACTTTTTATTCAAAGTGCTGGAAAAATTTGGATTAGGGCAATCATTTATTAATTGGGTTAGAGCTCTATATTCTGAGCCTAAAGCTGAAGTAATAAGTAATGGTCAAATTTCATCAACATTCCCACAGTCCAGATCTAATAGAAAAGGTTGTCCATTATCTCTAGCTCTTTTCCTCCTGGCTACTTAATGGTCTAGATCCAGACATAAAGGGTTTCAGGATCAATCAGGAAGAACATAAAATCAATTTATTTGTTGATGATGTTCTGATATATCTGGCAGAACCGGTTAACTCATAATAAAATTTTCAGTCTAAATTGGAAGATTTTGGGATTATATCATGTTATAAAGTTAATTGGGACAAGAGTGAAGTTATGCCACTTATGGGTGGGAATTATGAAAAAAAATTCAATTTAACTGGCCACTCAATGGGATTAAATATTTAGGTATTAAGGTAGATAACAACCTGCATAATTTATATAAACTGAATTTTCCTCCCTTCATAAAATTGAGGAAGATCTTAATAAATGGAGGACCTTCCCAATAACTTTGGTTGTAAGGGTCAACAGTATTAAATGAATATTCTGCCTAGAGTACAATATTTTTTTCAAAATTTGTCTCTTTCTATACCTCAGTGATTTTTTTCAAAACCTTATTAAATGCATCATGACATTTCAGTGGAAAAATAAGCCTTCCAGAGCCTCTAGTGATAAATGAACTTGGAATTATGAATTGGGAGGATGAAAGCTTCCAGATTTCAAAAAATATTTTTGGGCGACCTCAACTGAAGTTTGTTACCTTCCTCGTTGACTGAAGAGACAAGTCTTCATGGGTAAAATTGGAGTTGATGAAAGTATAGCAGAAAATGTTTTATATATATATATCTAAATGGAATTCTAAATTATTATCTGGACCTAAAGAAGCACCCCCACCCATTAAAGCATATAATTACAATACAGAATAAAATTAATGGTCAAATTGGGGACAAGGTGGTTCTTTCACCTAAAACACCCCTGGCTCAAAATATGTTAATTCCATTAACAATTGATAATAATTTCCTGGACACTTATATAACCATATAACAGTTTATGGCATGGAAAAAGGCCATCTCGGCCCTTCAAGTCCACGCTGGTTCACTCAAACAACTCCACTAGATCCCCCCCACCTATTCTCCGCCCATAAGCCTCTAACCTCTCCTATCCATGTATATATCAACCCTCCTCTTAAATGAAAGAATTGACCCTCACTCACTATTTCCTCTGGAAGATTATTCCATTCAGCCACCACTCTCTGAGTGAAGAAGCATCCTCTAATGTTTCTCCTAAAATTTTGTCCCTTTATCCTCAACTGGTGTCCTCTTGTTTCAACCTCCCCTGCTCTCAGAGGGAAAAGTCTACTTACATCTAGTCTATCTATTCCCTTCATAATTTTAAACACCTCTATCAAATCCCCTCTCAACCATCTATGTTCCAATGAATAAAGTCCTAACCTCTTCAATCTTTCTCTGTACACTAGGTATTCTAAGCCAGGCAACATCCTGGTAAATCTTCTCTGCACCCTCACCACCTTATCTATATCCATCCTATAATTTGGAGACAAGAACTGAACACAATTTTCCAAACCTGACCTCACCAATGCTTTAAACAGTTGCAGCATCACTTTCCAGCTCCTATACTCTATGCTATGATTTATGAAGGCTAACATACCAAATGCCTTCTTAACCACTATGTCAACATGGGAATCCACTTTCAATGAATACTGCACCATAACTCCAAGATCTCTTTGTTCTTGTGCATTCCCCAATGTCCTCCCCTTCACTACATATGTCATATTTTGATTATTTTTTTCTGAAATGAAGCACCTCACACTTCTCTACGTTAAATTCCATCTGTCATCTTTCAGCCCAATTTTCCAAGAAAGTGGTCAAGTCTATTGAGGATTGTTATGAGCAGGGACAATTTATAACATTTGATAAAATTAGGAATAAATATAGAGTTTTAAATGTCTTTTTTTCTGCTATCTTCAGTTAAAATCTTATTTAAGGCACAAATTAGGTCCAGCACTAACCTTACCACCGTGAAATAGAGACTCATGTTCGAAAGGGGAGAACAAAAAAAAATTCAAAAATGTGATCCTTACTTCAGGTGGGAACCCTTAAAACAAGGGCTTGATAAATCAAGACAGAGGGGGAATCAGATTTGGGTATAGAAATTGATCCATTTTGCTGGTCCGACTTATGTCGGGACATCATGATTAACACGATTAATGTAAGGTATCGGCTGGTGCAATACAACTTATTGCATCAGCTATACCTTCCTCCACAAAAGTTACATAAATACAAATCAGAAATATCAGACCAATGTTTTTGATGTGGTCAAACAATAAGCACTTTCTTGTATTCAACCTGGTTATGCCCTAAAGTGAGACCACTCTGGGAAGATTTGGGTAACCTCCTGGAAAACATTATTGGAATTCAATACCCTCAGGTACCTGAATTATTTTTTGGGGGAGTTTAGAAGTCATAAGACCTAAAATGAGGCTGTCAATTAATTAAAATTTGTTAAGCTTGCTTTAGCAGTGGCCAGAAAATGCATAGCAGTTACTTGGAAATATGATTTCCAATTAGCTTTAGCCCACTGGAAGATAGAAATACATAGCTAGAGAAGATCACCTATAACCTCAGAAAAAGGTTGATGTATTTTCAAGAATATGGAATTCATGCCGAAGGTACATTGGGGTAAAACTTTAATGATTTCCCCCCCCCCCCCCACTGTCTCTTCCCCCCTGGTCCTCACAGCGCTGAAGACCCTAGATAAGTCAGGTTATTTATCCTTTGATGGGAGTGGTGTTTATCCTTGGTGAAGGTAGTCTTTTCTTTTTTCTTATATTTTCTTCTTCTTTCTTCTTGTTTCTTGGGGGTGGGAGGGTTCCTCTTATTTTGTTCTTCTTTCCCTCTGTGATCTTTCTATTCTAATTTTCTCCCTTTGGTTCAACATGGACATTGAATTTGGATTTTTGATGTTTAAGAAAGGATCTAAGAATAATTTGGATAATTATAAGATGGTGAGCCTGACATCAGTAATCTGTAAGCTTTCAGAAGGTATCTTAAGAGATTGTATATAAACTTGGGTGGTCAGGGCCTGATTAAGAATAGTCAATATGGCTTTGTCTGTAGTAGGTCATGTCTAACAAATCTTATAGAGTTTCTTGAGGTTAATACCAGGAAAGGTGACAAAGAAAGAGCAGTGGATGTTGACTACATGGACGTTAGGGAAGCCTATGACAAGGTGCTGCATGGATGGTTGGCAAAGAAGATTTAGTCGCTCAGCATTGAGGATGATGTAGTAAACTGCATTTGACATTGGCTTTATGGGAGAAACTAGAGATTTGTAGTGAATGATGGCCTTTGACTGGAGGCCAGTAGCGAACGGTGTGCCTCAGGTATCAGTGCTGGGTCTATTATTGTTTATTATCTGGGTGATAATATGGTAAATTATATTAGCAAATTCGTAGATAGCAATAAGATTGGGATACTATTGGTCAAAATTATGTTATGAAAGTGTTACGAATACAATAAATGTTAGATATCAAATGGTTCAATATAATTTTCTTCATCAATTGTCTTATACTCCACATAAGTTAAATAGACTTAATCCTAATTATTCAAATAAATATTTTCGATGGGCGAAAGAAATAGGGACTTTTTTTTCCATTCAATGTGGTCTTGTGAAAAAGTGGAAAGGTTTTTAGAATGAACTGAGTTTATTATTAGGACAAAATATGAAGATAAAGATACCAAAGGATCCAAGAATATTTTTACTTGGAGATATTTATGAAAAGGATATAAAATTGAAATTGGACAAATACCAAGAAATTTTTTTAAGTATTACAGTAGCAACTGCAAGGAAATGTATATCATGGAAAGATCATAGAGAAGTGTTATTAAGTAGATAGTATAATGAGATGCGAAACTGTATTCCTTTGGAAAAAATTGCGTGTAGTTTAAGGAATCGAGTTGAAATTTTTTATAGTATTTGTAAACTCTATATGGATTTTATAGATAATTTTCCATCCACCTCTTCTATCTTATCTAATCCTCTTAATTAGTAATTTTTAATAACAATTAAGGATTGTCTATGCTAATATTATTGTATATTAAATGGTAGGTTTTTCTTTCCTTTTCTTACTTTTGGATGGGGGGGGTGGGAAGAAAAATATAAAAGTTTTTTTGTATCATTGGTTATGGATATTTGATTAATCTTTTATTCATTTTTTCCTATAATGATGCAAACAATTAAATTTTTTTTAAAAAGATTTGGAAACTAGTGCATACCAACAAAAAGGCTTTCAAAGCTTGCAATGCAATCAGCACCAGTTGGGAAAATGCCAAATTGAATTTAAGAATGAAGTGTTAGATTTGGTGAGGATAAAACATGGGAGGAATTTTATGGTGAACAGAAAGGCACTGTGGAGTGTGCTAGATCAGTGGGATCTGGGAATACATAAACATCACTTTTTCAAAGTAGATTCAGAGGTAGATCATGTCATAAAGAGAGATTGACCTTTGTAAATAAAAGTATTGAGTATAGGAGTTGGAATGTCATGCAAATTTGGAGTATTGTGTGCTGTTTTGGTCATCTTCCTACAGGAAAGGTATCAATAAGATTGGAAGAGTGCAGAGAAAATTTACAAGGATGCTGCCAGGATTTGAGGAGCTGAGGTGTAGAGTAATGATCCTCGACATTTTTTTTCCAATTACATACCACCTTACTATGCTATCGATACTCTGTGGTTAGTTAGGGATTACTTAAGGTGGTAGTGAGTGGGGAAAAGAACCACTGCTATGGGGTAAGGTTGAATAGGTTCAGTCTATTTCCTAGTAAATCTGAGAATGAGAGGAGATTTGATGGTCACATACAAAATTATGAGGGGCATAGATAGGGTAAATGCAAGCAGACTTTTTCCAGTGAAGTTGGCTGAGGCAAGAATGAGAGGACATAGGTTAAGGATGAAAGGAGAAATGTTTAAGGGTATCATTAGGGGGAAAAATTTCACTCAGAGGTGTGAAACAAGCTGCCAGTGGAAGTGGTGGATGTGAGTTCGACTTCAACATTTAAGAGAAATGTGGATAGGTAGTGGATGGGTGTGGATCGCAGAAGTGTCAGAGGAGGAGCAAAAGTCTTGTCAGAGAGGTGAGTGCTAGACAATGAGTTTCAAAGTAATACAGAGGGCAAAGGGTTAATCAGAGTGTTGATTTGTGTGAGTGAGTAATTGAGATCATTGGCAGGGACAAATAAAAGGAGGGGTAGCTAAAGAGGAGTGGCCAGTGAGCTTTGAGGCCTTGGCTTGAGAGGCTTTAGTGACCAAAAGCTGAGGACAAGCTTGCTCTCAGAGAGGTAAGGCAGATATGTTTCTTTAATTAATTTAGGAGTGGGTAATGGAGGCAGTCCAGTCCAGTGCTTCGAATGTATGATGTGGGAAGTCAGGGACACTACCTCTGTTCCTAATGACTACACCTGCAAAAGGTGCATCCAAGTGGAACTCCTGACAAACTGGATGAAGGAACTGGATGAAGTTCATTGTAAGGGAGGCAGAAGTAGTGATTGACAGGAGTTTCAGGGAGGAAGTCACCCATAAAAGTCAGGAGACAGGTAGTTGGGTGACTGTCAGGAAAGGGAAGGAGAAGAGGCAGAAAGAGCAGAGCACCCCTATGGATATTACCATCAACAAGTAGCCTGTTGGGGGGAATAATCTGTCAGGGACCAAGATGAAGTGATATGTCTCTGGCACAGAGGCTGGCCAACCAGCTCAGGAGGGATGGAGGGAGAAGAGGAGAGCTCTGGTATTTAGGGATTCATTGGTTAGGAGACCAAGGTACCAAGATCAAGGACATCTCTGATTGATGTCATAGCCTTTCAGAAGGGAAAGGTGAGCAGCTGGATGTCATGGTCCACATGGGGACCAATGACATAGGTAGAAGTAGGGAAGTAGGGTCCTGAAGAGGGAATATAGGGAGTTAGGAAGGAAGTTAAAAAGCAGGACCTCAAAGGTGGTAATCTCAGGATTGCTACCTGTGTCACATGCTAGAGAGGGTAGGAGCAGGAAGTTGTATCTGAAGAGTTGGTGCCATGGGCAGGGGCTCAGATTTCTGGGTTATTGGGATCTCTTCTGGAAAAGGTCTGACCTGTCCAAAATGATGGGCTGGAAGTGGAACAATATCCTGACAGCAGGTTTGCTAGACCTTTTGGGGAGGGTTGAATCTAATTTGGCAGGGGTGTGGGAATCAAAATGTGAATTCAGAGATTAGGGTAGAAGGACAAAAGCATGATGCTATGTGCTCTGAGTTGGTGAGGAAGGACTGCTGGGGGAATTAAACATAAAGGTAGCCAGATAGAGGATTTGGGTTGGGAATAGAGGGGATGAGTACATGGAACTACGATGATGTGACCATTACTGAAACTTGGCTGGAGAAAAGGCAAAATTGGCTGATGCGGTTACCGGGGTTTAATTGTTTTAAAAGATGCTGCAGTGGGACCATCTACTGAGTCAATGTGGGTGGAAGACTGAAATAGGAAAGGATCTATCACTGTGCTGGGAGTAGTCAAGAGCTCCCAAATAGCCCTTGGGGCACTGAGGAACAAATAAGTTGTCAGATAATGGAATCGTGCAGAAAATACGGGGTTGTAGTTATGGGTGATTTCAACTTCCCTTATATTGACTGGCACCTCCTGACTGCAAGAGAGAGAGGTGGGGCTGAATTTGACAGGTTTGTACAAGGATTCCTGGCACAGTATGTGGACTGGCCAAAGAAAGGAGAGGCCATACTGGATCTAGTTCTGGGGAATAAACCTGGTCAGGTGGTTGACCTCTTGGTGGAGGAGCATTTTGGTGAGAGTGACCGTACCTCCCTTAGCTTCTATATAGCAATGGAAAAGGATAAAAACAGTCAAACTGGGAAAGTGCTTAACTGGGAAAGGAATAATTATGGTGGGTTGAGGGAGGAACTAGTGAGAGTAAATAGTAAATGGATGTTCAAATGTGAAAGCACAGAAGTAATGTGGAGAACCTTTAAGGACTGTTTGTGCAGGGTTCAAGATGGGTTTGTCCCACTGGGATAAGGGAAAGATGGTAAGAAATGGAAACCATGGCTGAGAAAATAGGTGAAGCAACTAATCAAGAGGAAGAAGGAAGCATATATTAGATATAGAAAGCAGGAAACAAGAAGGACTTATGAGAAGTATATGGTAGTCAGGCAGGTGTTTGAGAGCTTGAAGGGGATATGAGAAGGCTTTGGCATGTCAAATTAAGGAGAACCCCAAGGCATTCAATGTGTATGTGAAGAACAGAAAGATGACCAGAATGAAGGTGGGGCCACTAAGCAATAAAGGAGGCAACATGTGCCTGGATGCAGAGGAGGTTGGGGAGGTCCTAAATTAATAAATTATGTCAGTATTCACAAGAGAAAAGGACCTTGATCATGGTGAGGTCAAAATTGAACAGGCCTGTGTGCTGGACAATGTGGAGTTTAAGGAAGTGGAAGTGTTGAATCTTCTTTTAAAAAAAAAAATATCAAGATTGATAAGTCTCTGGGGCCAGATGCAATACCCCAGGCTGCTCTGGGAAGTGAGAGAAGAGCTAGTTGGGGCAGCAGCTATGATCTTTGAATGTTTTTTGGCCACCGGGAAGGAGCCAGATGATTAGAGAAAGGCAAATGTGGTCACCTTGCCTTTTTTAAAAAAAAAGTAATAGGGAGAATCCTGGGAATTATAGACGAGCGAGTCTTGCATCAGCAGTGTGTAAACTATTGGAGAGGATTCTTAAGGATAGGATTTATAACTATTGGAGAAGTACAGGATAGTCAACATGGCTTTGTGAAGGGAAGGTCATGCCCCACATCTAATTGAGTTTTTAGAGGAGGTAACAAAAGAAATTGATGAGGGTAGGTAGTAGATGTGGTCTACATGAAATTTAATAAGGTCTTTGACAAGGTTCCCCATTAAAGCCTCATCCAGAAAGTCATGAGGCACGGGATTAATGGAACCTTGGCTGTGTGGATAAAAAATATTGGATTGTAGGAAGAAAGCAGAGAGTGGGTAGTGGAAGGAAATTATTCTGACTGGAGATCAGTGACTAGTGAAGGGCCACAAGCATCTGTTCTGGAACCCCTGCTCATTGTGATTTTTTAATATATATATATATATATGTGACCTGGATGAAGAGGCGGAAGGATGGATCAGTAAGTTTGCAGATGAGACAAAGGTTGGAGGAGTTGCGGATGAAGCTGAAAGTTATTGAAAGTTACAAGAAGATATAGTCCAGATGCATAGTTTGGAAGAAAATTAGCAGATGGATTTCAATCCATGTGAGGTGTGAGGTGATGTATTTTGGAAAGACAAACCAGAAGGCTGAGTATAGGGTTAATGGACAGTTACAGAAGAATGTGGATGAACAGAAGGACCTTGGGGTTCATATCCATACATCCCTTAAAATCACTACACAGGTTGATAAGATAGTTAAGAAGGCCTATGGGATGCCAGCCTTCATTAATAGGGGGATTGAGTTCAGGTGTACAGAGGCCATGTTGCATCTCTACCAATCTCTGGGAAGACCACACTTAGAGAATTGTGTTAAGTTCTGGTCACCATTTTAGGAAGGATATGTTTCCTGGATTGGGAAACCAGTTTATGAGGCAGGGTTAGGAGAGCTGGGACCTTTCTCTTTGGAGTGTAGAAAGATGAGAGGAAACTTGATAAGAGGTCTACATGATTATGAGAAGCATAGGTAGGGTGCACAGCCAACACAGTTTCCCAGGGCAGGATCAGCAAACACCAGAGGACATGTGTACAACATTAAAAGAGGGAAGTTTAGGGGAGACTTCAGGGTTTTTTTTACACAGACAGTTGTGGATGCCTGAAACGGCTTGCCAGGGATGATGATGGAGGCTGTAACATTGGGGGCATTTAAGAGATTCTTGGACATATGGATGAAAAAAAAGAATGGTTATGGGATAGGCAGCATTTAGTAGTTTCTTTTTAAGAAGGAATATATGGGTCAGAACAACATAGAGGGCTGAAGGGCCTGCACTGTGCTGTATTGTTCTATATTCTAGATGGATGGGAGAAGTATGAAGGGGTATGATCTAAGTGTAGGATAATAGGACTAGCTGGAAAATAGTTAAGCATGAGCTAAATGGGCAGCATGGACTGTTTCTGTGCTGCACCGTTTCATTAGTTCGTAGAGTCTAAAGATTCTCATAATTTCTCTCCAGTGTAGACTTTGAAACATTTACATGAAATAATTATGACGGTGCCCATATGTGCGACTACAAGCAATGAAGGAAAGGTTTATTGGATTTGCTAAAACGTTAGGGCAGTCTCTCCAGTGAAGGGACATTTGAAATACTTGGCATGAGGTACTTGTCCTTAATAAATGCCATATGACTTGGTTAGTTATGTGAATAACAATGGCATAACTGAGGAAAAGTATGAAAATATTCATTCCCATTTGTTTCCTCTAAAACCAATCCACTAATCTTTTACTTTTTTGCATGTGAAAGGACACATACATCTTATCACATGAATGGCCATATGTAAGCTTTGCTTACATTGTTCATACAACAGTTGGCAGGTTAATCTTTAATGAGACTTCACACAGAAATTGTCCCAGTACTTCAAGTCTGCATCTTACCTGTTGAGGAACTGTCATTGGCAGATTTTTTTTGTTAATTTCTCAATATTTTGGTTTTCCTGGTATGGTCAGCATTAAGTATCCTCTTTTCTTTGCCCATGAGAAGATAATGGTCAGCCACCTTCTTGAAACACTCAGTCCTCTTTATGGTAGTATTACTACTTTGGCAATGCCAATTTGAGTTCCAGGATATCAGCTCCAATTATGATGGTTATATCCTGGTCAATTGAAGGAGAATGTCCAGGTGTAACATTCTTAGGTGTGTGCTTCCTTGGGTGGTGAAGGTTGAAGATGTGTGAACTACTGCCAGAGAAGTAACTAAATACAATGCATTTTAGAGATGAAATACATTGATGCTGGTGGAGAGAGTGAATGTTTAGTGAGGTAGAGGAGGAGCAATCAAATCAGTTGCTTTGTCTTGGATGGGATTGAGTTATTGAGAATTGTTATACGTCCACCCATCTGACCAAAGGGAGAGTTTAATAACACTTTTCCCTGGTACCTTTTGCATGGGGGAAAAGATTTTAGCATGTCAGGAAGTGGCTCAATTAACCAGGATGCCCACTCTCTGACCTGTGCTTTAAGACCAAGCATTTCAAGTCTCTTTTATTTATCATTCATACCATGCTCACATGCTAAAGATGAGATAATGCATTTTCCAGGATCGCAGAGCATATTTACATAAATGTAAGTTAGAATAGAAGTTAAACACATTGAAATATTAAAATATTAAGACATAAATTTTAACAGTCCACGGTACACTATCCACATATATTTTGGGAATTCAGGAGCCTGATAGCTTTAGGGAAAAATAAAACTGTTGCCCAATCTGGATGTAACAACCTGAGTGATACAGTACCTCCTACCAGATGGCAGAAAGGACAACAGTCTACGAGAGGTGTGTGTGTAGAGTCGTTCACAATATTTATTGCCTTTCGTCAGCATCGAGTGTTGTAGATGTATTTCATGGTAGGACGAGATCCCCCAATGTTCTTTTCTGCTGACTTCACTATCTTCTGGAAGGTCTTGCAGTCCAAGGAGATTCAGCTTCATGTTGTAGGTTCTGTTTATTTTCTTTTCAATGGCAATTTTCAAGTTGTTGACTGTGGGGGCGTGGTGATGGTAATGCCATGGAATGTCAAAAGAAACAGGTTAAACTCTCTCTCATTGGAGATTGTCATTGTCTGGCACTTTTGTGTTCTAAATGTTATTTGCCACTTTTCAGTCCATTCTGGGGCACTCTGCAGGTCTTGCTGTGTGCAGGCATATCATTTGTTTTAAAGTTGTGAATGCAAATACATTTTGTGCAATCTTCAATGAGCAATTCCACCCTGACCTGATGATGGAAGGAAGTTAAAAAAAAAAACACAAAATGCTGGAGAAACTTAACAGTTAAAATAGTGTCCTTTATGTAGCAAAGGTTAAAATACATAACTGATGTTTCAGGCCCAAGCTCTTCATCAAGGTATGGAAGAATGTTGGCAGGCATCTGAACAAAAAGATGGAGGGGGGTGGTAAAGGTAGGACATGATAGGTGGAAAAGGGAGGGAGGGGACAGCAGTGATGAGGGGGAGGGGATGGGTGGAGGGAAAGGGAGAGGAGAACTGGAAAAATCTGGAAAGGAGAAGGGGAAAGAAAAGGCCAGCAGGTTAGTGGAAAGCAGAGAAGTTGATGTAATCTGGCTGGAGAGTGCCCAGACTGAAGATAAGATATTGTTCCTCCAATCTGTGGATGGACAGAGTGTTGGGGGTGTGACTCAGAATTGAAATGGTTACCTATTGGGAGGTCTCTGTTGTGGAGAAGCATGGAAGGAAAATCATTAGTGAAGCAACTGAAAATAACATGTTTTCACTTTGGGATTGTGAGATTTTGAGGCCGAAGTGGGAAGAGCTGACTTCCCCACAGTCGGTGGCTGAGGGAGCAGGCCCTCGGGGAATTAGTGCTTTTGAGAGGCTGATATCATGACTTCCCCCAACGGAGTTGACTCTGTATAACTCGGAGTACATTGCTGGGCATGTTGGCCAGATGTTCACCGGCCACGGTCCCAATCCGTCCCCTCTTATTTGTTCTGGAGACTAAGGGCCGCATAACAGGCTCAACATCTAAAAGGCATCCTCACACAGTTGCCGGGGTCACATCTCCCGAATGTACCTGGACATTGGTGGCATGGCCCTCGGTCAAAGAGCTTCGAATGGTTTTCAGATGCTTAAAATGAAATATTGAAAACTATATATATTTAAATGTTTTTTGAAAAATTTGAACAGTAATTAAAGCAGGACAATACCAGCAAATAATTCGATAAAAAAAACTCAAGACACGAAGGCGGGTTGATATTGGCATCGGGACCTTCATAAATTTTTTACTTTCTTTATCTTTAATTTGATTTCGCGTGTTGACAATATTTAATCCTTGTACAAGATAAGATCTTGTGGTTTTAGTCATTATCGAAGTTATTTATTATTATGTAATCAGCCGTCTTGTGATTCTTTAAAGTCCAACGCTTTACGGTGCAGAGTTGCGTCAAGGAGAGTCAAGTTACAAGATAGCGGGCATTTACCATATGATATTTTTCACACTGGATAACACGCACAAAGTGAGTTTGGGCTGTTTGTGTTTCACTTCATTAGATTATCGATCTAACTTCTCTTGCAGTTATTTTTGTTTTTTAATCCACAGGCCCAGTCGCTTTAATGCAATAAATACTGCATATCAATTTTGGACAGATTTCTTTGTGGGAACGGTGAAAAAATTAACATCAGTATTTTTGAATAGAGACACACAGACCAATGGATTTGAAACTACGATCATAAATGTTTTGTTGGATGTCTGGCACACGATGATCATCGGAATGGTGTTAATTGTGTGTTTTTAAAGTGTCATTTTGAAAGAATTTAAATGATTGAAAAGTCCCTGACATTGGCAATAAAACTGGACGTCGCGACCACTTCTCTACGCTCGAGTTGAGCTGTAGCTCTCATCCTTTAGTTCCCCTGTTATTTTGCTCAGTTCTCTTTTGTTTAATAATAATACGTGATAGACAAAGTTCTGTCTGCAAGGAGCATATATGCACATTCTCCCCGTGACCTGCCTGGGCTTTCTCCGAGTGCTCCGGGTTCCTCCCACCCTACAAAACGCACAGGTCAATTGAGTGTAACTGGGCGCCGTTGGTTTCATGGTCAGGAGCACCTTCTACCAAGCTGTATCATTAAATAAACCTGTTTTAGTTTATACTTCGAATTGTAACTTCAAGGTTCTTTTAACAGAAAGGTTTGCTTCTGTTATTGAAAGACGAGAAGCCCTGCCTTCGATTGATGCGAAGTTCTTTCTACCTGCTGTGTAATTTTGTCAACCTTGGTCATTGTCGAACATGGGCGCCCATACAGTGGGGCAGCGATTCTTAACTTGCCATTTGCTCACCGTTGCTGATGCTCGTTGGTTATTTTAATTAAACTGATTTCCGTGTTAAATATGAAATCAACTGGGGAATTGGACATGTGTCCCACATTATAAGCATTTATGCGCAGACATCTTGAACTCGCATCTCAATCGGAAGCAAGTAATCTTCAATTCCATGTGATTGTCAAAAGAGGCGACCACTGGATAGAAGTGTAAAGCATGAAAGAATATAGAACTTGCCTGGAACTACTTTTCTGTGCAGTGTTGAGCGATTTGCTGCAATAATGTTTATGTACGTTTCCACATATTGAAGCAATGGCAACGTTTTTTAAAAAAAAAGTACCTTATTGATGATAATGCTCATCGCCACCCAGTGGGGTCCGGGAAGACTCTCGTTTTAATTCTCGTTTACAGATCCATTTAAAAAGTGTGACTAACGCAAAACAATTGTAGAAAAATGAAACAAAAATAATGCATTCCTTATCCTGCACATAACGTTGACTTTTTTTTAAACCATCGGGTAATAGGCATCTTTTACACGTATCCTAAAGCTAAATATTTCATTTTTTTTTAGAGAAATACTGAGAATGGCTTATGTCAACATCTATTCTGCAGTGTACGCATTTAACAAACCTCTCATTTAAAGCTCTGATCATAAATTTCGCCCAGGCCCATACCTGCTAGTTATTCTAATCCAACGTAAGTGCAGCCGGGTGCACTACCTTTCAGTGCGAAACAAGCCACTTAACCTACATATATTTAAACTCGTCAATTCAATGGTTAAAACAAAAGGTGATCAAGTGAAATTGCCTTTAGCTCCTGCAATCTGTTTATAAAATGAATGCAAGAATTATATTTTAACGTACAGTTTTGTGAATGCAGGAGGAAGTTATTTAAGAAGTTCATTTTTATTTGACATTAAAAATACTTTTAAAATATGAGACGTTATACACAGACGCCAAACAATCTATGTATCTGGGAAGCCATTGGTTTTAACATGTAATAGGACAAATATTGGGCTCCAGTTCTCTGATCGCACTGGGCTAATGCTGACACTTTGAATGACAGTTTTCAAAGAATTGATTGCACCATGTTTTTAGTTTGCGGCCAGAATGAGAGATCAATCCTTTTGCGTTGACGAAAGACGATCATGTAGTAAATCATTTGTTAGATTGACTACTTTTACTCCATCCAAGACGATTGACTTTTAAGTCTCATTCCCATCGGAAACAGATCTGGAATTGGGAGAGTGCCGTGCCACCCGGAATTCAGACGGCCAGTTATAGAATTGTGCACTGTATATTGAAGTGTAGCGCCCCCTTTCATGCTATATTTACGGAATGATATTTTAGCGGTTCCGTCAAAATAAGTTGATGCACCGTATAATTTGTTAATTTTCAATATCTGTGTAATTGACGGTACGATTATTTTGAAACCGGAAACATAAACTATAATTAGTATTTTACCCACGCAGCACTGTATTAAATAATACTGGTAGGTTTCTATAGTAACATTTAATCTTCAAAAGAAGCCCCTTCATATTGGGTCGTTGAGCATCACGTGCTCGTCCTTCCCCACTCAGGCAATTCTCAAAGTCGGATAGCCTGGGCAAAGCACGCTGTTCCTTTAGCTTGACTATCACCGCTTTGTAAAGAATGATAAATACCCATTCCCATCTCCGAAGATGTTCGAAGTTGAATTTCTGATATCTCTTCTAAGCCAGGAAATCAATACTCTTTGACTCCGAGCCTCGACCCGAAGCATTGACAATTTCCCTCTCCCCCCCCCCCCCCCCAACCCAGAGACGCTACTCGACTGGATCAGTTCCTCCAGTTTTGTTTTTGCTCCCGATTCCATTTTCTGCAGTTTTGTCGATGCTGCTTGATTCGGCCGGCCGATCTACCGCCTATGAATCGACCAAACCTTTGTGGACCTGTTTATTCTTAACGCAACTATTTGAGCGACTATGTGTGCGACAATCATTCCCTCCCACAAAAGTGGCTACAACACCTCAATTGAAATGTATAGATTTGCAGTAGGCTCTGTCGCGTGTGGCTGATAATTTAAATAAGTAACGCGTCTTATTTGTCTCCATAGAATTGGATGAGTCCCCAAATAGGAATGCAACATTGCATGACACACTCAAAGAAACCCTACAGTAGTTCGACAAATGCAACATTAGCAACTAGTCCTAGCAATAATATTCAATAGAATAATCTAATTTATATAAGGGGTGTTTTAAAAGTAAATTCCCCGTGTTTCAATATATTTCTCGCACTTTGGACTGGTCATTATCATAATAAAAACATTGAAATTTCATAAATCACGATTTCTCACTTCAGTCACTGACCAATATTAATTAAAATTCATGCTAAAATGTAAATGTCATAAATGATCGTTTATCAATACTGTAGAATGAGCGAATTTAACTACCAGTTAATTTCATTTTGTGAAATAAATTGTATTCAAACGTGATTTTGCACATGGCGTACTTGAGAATTGAGCGATGTTATAACATTTGCAGGGAGAAATGTTTGCGCAAATAGGGTGAGTTCTATACGTCTTACTTTTTTTAAGTGTATGTAAGATAAAGAAAGGTTCTGATGTGCAAAGTGGCTGGATCAGCCAGTTGAAGGGGGAGCGTGTATGTCTCTTTAAGCGCGTTGTGGCGCTAATGAATTGTATTCTGTTCACTTGAAACTGAGGCTCCAGGCTCCTGTCTTGCAGTTAGCGGTATGGAGCCCTCTCAATAGATTTAGTGCTAATATGGTACATTTGTTCTACACATTCAGCAGTCAAGGTCCGTGAGCTTAAAGATCGCCCACCTCTGGAGAATAAAGAAACCTCCGGGGAATCCAATAAATTTAATGATTGATTTCTCTGGTGCATTTTCCTCCGCAGTGAAATTCATACCTCAGCACAAATTCTCTGTATTGCCGCTGTAATTTAGTTCATGATAACTTCCCTCATTCATCAGGTTTCCAAATGCAGCAAAAAAAAATTAAAAGATGTATTGTTGTATTAACTTCAAGTGGAATATAATAGAAACCAGTCTGTACTCAAATGATTGCGTGTGCAATCTTCATAAAAACATTTTAAATGTTTTTCTGAGCCGGTTTTACAGATTGCTTCAAATAAGGCCGACTCCTGTGGGCTTTGGCGCAATGCATTTAATGTTTAAACTATAATAGCGACGTTAAAGAATCGTCAAATGCGTTGTCGTCTGCAGTGACAAAGACATGTCTTATTCCCACTCGACTATTTTTAAAATAAATTCACTTTTTTTTAGAATACAGTTAATATCACTCGCCGAATCATTATGGCTAATTGTGTACTTAAGGCAGAACTAAAGGTTGAATATGTTTCAAGTTCTCTCACAGGGGCTCTTGTGCTGCAGTGTCTGTTATGTACTCACTCTAACAAATTGCAGGCTGGTTGTACTCTATCCCCATACAGACAGGCAGCTTCAACTGCGTTTTAATAAGGTCTAATATATTCAAAACCCATGGAAATATGGTTTGTGTTTCTTTTTACAATAAATTCTAAATTTAACATTTACATTAACACAAAGAAATGTCAGATTGTTATGGTAAACGGTGTCTTGCCCCACAACGATTTTGGAAACTATTGTAAAAACAGATAACGCATTAAATTGCAGCTATTCACTTTTAATTAGCGTTTCACTAAGTAAACAGGATCGGGGACATCATGTTGCAATTTCGTTGTAATCGTGCTTTATCAAGGCGTACATTTGTACGAGCAGAAACACATATTGAGGCTTCAGTGTTGGAGGGGTAACGGTTAAAACTCTTGGCGTAGCGCAAGAAAAAAAAACAAAGCCGATCTGACCCTCTGATGTCATGTGGTGAAAGGTTACTGATCATTTAGTTTGCTTTTCACGCGTCGTTTCCTGTAGCTTCCAGGGATTGGGGAAAGGAATTGGTCTGTACCCCTCCCCATACCGGACACAACCAGTCCACACCCTAGCTATAAAATGGCTAAGCTATGAATATTCGTTTGCTATCCAGTGAAACGGACGCTTATTTTGGCATTTGAAATGAATCAAGAGAATAATCCCTCCTTTAGAATGTTCTCTGATTTTGATGGCCTCGATCCTCTTGAGATTCCTCAAATACCGCAGATGCGTCCGCCACACTTTAATTCCACTCTTACACCTTCAACTCCGATCCCAGTTAAGAACACCCGTTGATATTTGATCAAATTGAAGTTAGTGGAATTATGATCCCGACCAGATGAGGAAGAACTCATAACCACGTAGAGATCGACACTGTCTTTGTTAAATACTGAGGATATTTTCTTTTTACTCCCTTATGCGAAAGCAAAGTTAGTTTATGCGTAACCGCTCTTATTTCAACGTGCAATGAATATATGGTGTCCTGTCTGAGGCACCCCGCAACGACTTAATTGAAGAGTAAGATATTGGATTTAATTACTCCACTCCCCAAATTGCACACAATATAACCGAATACAAATGCAACATTAGCAACTAGTAACTAATAATATTCAATAGAATTTAATCTAATTTATATTGAGGGTCTTTTAAAAGTTAATTCCCCGTGTTTCTGTATATTTCACGCTCTTTGGACTGGTTATTTTCATAATAAAAAACATTGAAATTTCAATGTATGTTCCAAGAAAGTGTACTGCGTATTCCCCCCCCCCCCCCACCGTTTTTTTTTAAAGAATACAAATGATCACGAAACCACAGTCTATGCCTTACCCCAACGATATGTTTCACAGTTTTCCGGTAAACAAATAAGCGGATGACATAGTGGAATGAATTAGGTGGCCCGTGTACAAGATACCAGATAGTCGATTAATCTACAACATACCTTCAATGTTATACATCAGTTTGTGTTTGAATTAGGTATCTTTACAGGAAAAAAAATGTTTAAACTTAAACTTAAAAGGAACCGCAATAAGTCCCGTATTTCAAGATATCAAGTTGATTTGAAATAAAGCAAAACTTCGAGCAGGGCATTTACAAGAAGTTATGTCGTAATATTACTCCAAAATATTGGAAATATTGTGTTTCTAGCTACAGTGTCAGAAACTGTGGTCATCTGTTTAACCTGGCGACTCGGAACTGCAGTACTGAGTAACCTAAAGTTCTTAGTGGAAAGTTCGTGAATGTTAACTGCAAATGCTTGAACAAATTGGAACATCAACATTAAAAAAAAACCTCAACGATGTCTTACTTCACACGTGAAAACAAGCATGTTTGGCGCGTCCTAGTACGTGAACTACCCCTTGCCTTTGAAATCCTGCCATTTAATTATATGATGTGGATTATGACAATATTTTTCTGAGTATACTAGTAGAATGGAATAATAACACATTTATTACAGAGGAAGACTATTCGGCCCGTTGAAGCCGTCCGGATCAGTAAAGTACTGCTCAGTGTAATCCCACTTTCCAACAATTGATCCGTAACCCTGCAGGCCGCGGCTATTCAAGATCACATCTTTAAATGTGGTGAAACCTCTACCACTTCCACCCTTTCTGTCCCTGAGTTTCAAATTCCCGTCATCCTCTTGGTTAAAATAATTGATCATCTTTCCTCAAAATCAAATGGCACTTGCATTAAATTTAAGTTCACTAGTTGTGAACACTTCTACTCAGGAAAATATGTCCTCCCTATTTACACTATATTGACCCCTCGTCTTTTTGTTTGAGTTTTAATTGTCTCGTTACAGTATTCCAAATGCACCAGCCCGAGCCCTCCCTTTTTTTTTCCAGGAATCTCAAATCATTCCCCATTTTATCACGAGAAAATGTCATGAAACCTGAACATTTGACTGAGCAACGTGTAATCCGCTTCTATAGGTTTTAAGATTCAACTCGACATAATGTTCATAGATATAAAAAGCCTGATCCTATCCCATCAAAATGGACTGTCACATAATGTATGACCCGCGACTTGTATGCTGGGACGCAATCGTGCATTTGAAAGATCCAGTGAAAGGGTTGTTGTTCAATGTCTCTCGTACATTGTTTGACGGGTGCACGTACTCATATATAATTTGCGCAATTATCTATCCTGTAGGCGAAACCTGAAAACTAAAACAGAATGTTTATCAAATAATTATGCGAGGGTTGCTTAAAACGGATATCAGATAACCTGCTAGGTTTCGGTGCCATTTTATAGAAGGTGGGTTTAAAAACGAATAAATTGTCGTGGAGAGGGCCATGATTGACCTTCCCCTACACCACCTCCCCTCGTAAAGGTGACAAACAGCGACGTGATAGGCATTACAGATGGCACGTGCTGCTAGAATATCTGGGAAAAATTTGGAAAAATTTAGTTTGACTAAATATTAAAAAAAAAAACACACCTAAAAAGACCACGCCACCAATATTAAAACACGAATCTCACCATTTAAAAAAAAGATCAAATCATTGCCGACATATAAAACGTTCTCACAATTCACATGAACTGTTCTGTTCAATTGAATGATATTATGAATGCTGGCGAAGTTAGCTATGGCACAATTGTGTGATTACCTGAATGAAACCAAGGAGAACAACACAATTATAGTCACCATTTCAGACACCCATTTGTCTAGGTTGCACTATAAATTCGTTACTGGTCAACGTTTAAAACATTTTACCCTCAATTATTTTGACTGCGGACTTGACCTTAAAAATTCCCTCAATAATGAAAGCAAATGGCATGACGCATTTTATTCAACTGTGGAATTATTCGCAGTGAATTGATTGCTATGCTTGGTGGATAATAGCAGTAGCAGAATGGAGCTACTTATAGAAAACATACATGTTCAATAAGTATTTTAGGCAACTCCTCGGGTGAGAGGATGAATGTAAATACTAGTTTAAACGATCATTGTTGAAAGAGGATAGCCCCTTCTAAGCGACAAGATCCCACGGAGCCCTGGCATTTTCGGGATCCCGTCTATTTTGGCTTTGCCCTGGCCTAACCGTACATTTCGGAACCATTGACAAGCGTAATGTTTCGGAAACTGGCGGAAGGAATTTTTTTTTGGGGGGGGGGGAAGGTGTTCAGAATTCTACCCTTTGATACTGTTGCCAATATTTTAAATAGCTAATCTCCGAAAAAAAATGCTTCAACCTGCATTTTGATTTTAAAAATCGAAATGTTGAGAAAACTAATGTCAAGAATGATCATTAGTCGGTCTTCTCTAACATTCCATCTTTAAAACAAGGCAATTTACTTGCTGAAACATAATGACCGCCGACCCCCACCCCTCTGATTCAAAATGAGTAGCAATCACAGGTTGGCTCGTTGATTTTGAATAGGAAACTGATCTGAAATTAACAAGGAGATCATTTGGATATGGATACCTTGGTTTTAAAAGCGCAGGGTTTTCGGACAATTTACCTCAATGTCCAGCGGACAAACTGCTAAATGCTTTGTTTTCTTCACTACTGAACAGTAGTCTGTCTCTATAGGCTTCCACTAAACCACGTGCTTATTTGTCAGTTTTGGACTATTATCCCCAATTATTCTTTGTAATTACGTACGAGGTTTACGCACAGTTGAAATGTCGCAAAAAAAACCACGCACCGGTGTCTCCTGCTCGTGTCACCCACGTGCATCGTTTCTACGTCTTATTGGTGAAAAAAAAACCTTAGCTAATTCAGTTTGTTCAAATCTGCACACTTAATAATGTATTAAATGGTCAAGCTCGTGAGAAGTGTATGTAGTTCAGGGGCATGAAGCTGCACCAATGGACAGTTGATATGGTCCAACGCATCACCCCAATCCACGGTTTCAGCGGTGTTTTTACTCAGTCTTGTTTTAGTCGGTATCGACACATCAGGCATTCAATTGCTTTAAGCGAGCTTGCTCTCTTTTTTGTTCATAGGTGCGCATGCAATTGTTTTGTGACTCGTCTGCCTTATAATAAACAGGCGCTCGCTCACTCTCTCTCTCTCTCACGCGCGCGCGCACACACACACACACACACACACACACACACACACACACACACAGGACCAACGTTGGGTCGGTGTGACATGTCGCTCCTTAAGCTGGGGTGAAAGATTTTGGAAAACCATCCATGTTGTTGATTAAAGAAAACAGACTGGTGAAGTATAGTCCTGAACAGAAACTAGACGATTTCATTCACAGAGTTATTCAAAACCTGCAGGCAACTACAGCTGTCGATTAAAGGCTTTTCCATTAGTTTCAACAACACCTCGTTCTCTTTGTTTTCAGTCGGAGCGGTCATATTTAGAGATCCTTAAGCGCGCATATTCATTCAGATGTTTTATAAAATATCACTTCGGAAATAACAGATTTCTGCCGTGATGCACCAAACTGTTTTGCCCCAGAATACCAGGCCAGCCTTTGCATGAAGTCTGAAGCGCTAAATTGTAGATATGAGTAAAATTATGTATTCATATATTCAGACTCAATGATACCCTTGGAGTCCTTTCAATCAAACGTGCTCTTATCGAGATGCTTTGTGCGTATCCCAGGAGTGAGTTTAAATGATAAAACACCCACATTTTGGAATCAGCCTTGTTCTTGCGAAGTACTTTCCCATTATTTTATTATTTTTCATTAAATCAGATTACACCTTTAAAGAATACTATAGACCATATGATGTCTAATGTTCTTACCTTAATGTTGCAATTTTCTTACACATGGCGCGTAAACAGATGACAAAACTTCGGATTTGCAACTCGCCAGAATTGATCAGTTCTTATTTTGCACATCGCACTCCTGTCCTGAAGCGCGCTCTGCAATCTTCTTCCGAAAAGAACTAAGACAATGGATTATCTACACTGAGTGTTGCACTATAAACTTGTCTCGTGGAAACCCCGGGTATAATAAGATGCACATGTTGCTCTCATATTTATTTATTTAAGAAAGATATAAGTCGTAAAACAATCAATCGAAAGCAGTTATAGTCACATTTTATTGTTTCAGTTGAGACCGTGTCTCCAGTGGAAGCAGTATCGCGTTTATTGCAGCTGGATTGTATCCTTGCTGCACACTGACCTTGCCGTGCACTTCGCTAAACACCTCAGCATTAAAACAAGATCCGATTGTATCCTTATTCTAACTTATTCGCAATCTTACTTACAACCCCGGCAAGAAAGATTTTGTCAAACGTTTGTCTAACAAAAATATCCATATCCCACGGGCTGGTGTGCATCCTGTGAGAGTGACATCAGGCAAATGATTTTGGATTCGAATGACCTATGTGAGGGCGGGGAGAAAGTTAAACTCTCGAATTTAAGCAATTTTAAAATACTAACAACAATGCGGAACCTTTAAGTTCTAATGAACGCGAGTTGCCAAAGCTCAAAGAAGCTTATGTCACCACCAATGCGCGTATACAGGTGCTGTCCTGCTGCACTCTGGAGGACGATGATTGCCAAATGCCCAAGCGCGTTCGAGGTCGTTCAAAGAATAGAAAGCTGGTGATGGAGATCCGGGGATAGGGCGGACCTCAAAGAAAGGAGAGGGGGGAGGTGGGGGGGGGGGGGGGGGAGGAACGAGCGGTGGGGGTGGGAAGAAAATGAAACTGAAGGGCCCAAGGGTTTGGCTGCAGGAAACTGCAACAGCACTGAAGCCCGGCGCGCACGCACTCCCTGCCTCTCGGCCAAGACAATGCACACATCTGGTGCTGCCCGGGTCGAGCCCTCGACCAATCACCGCACGGTGGGGAAAGAGGCCAACAGGACAGAGTTCGGCGGGTGGAGGGGTGGGTGGGAGGTGGGACAGAAGTGGTCGTGGGTGGGGGAACGGGTAAGGTAGCGTGCGTCTGACGTCACACGCGCTCGACGTCAGACCAATGGCGAGAGGTTCGAGGAAGCGCAAGCCGAGTGTGAGAAAGATAAGGAGCAGTGAGCATGAGCGGCAGGACTGCGCACACCGCCTCTCTGTCCAATCCCTTCCCCTGTGTCTGGCAGCAACGACCGCACTCCTCTTAACCGGCCCTACTCTGTGGATATAGCCAAGGACTCCCTGCCTCCCCACCCCTCCAAAAAAATACAAACTTCAAGGGAAAAAGCAAACACATCCAAACTTTTGCACAATAACAAGCTATGGGAGACATGGGAGATCCACCCAAAAGTAAGTTTTCTTCATTGCTGTTGCATTTCGAGGATCGGATTCAGGTGCAAGGAGTTGACCAATTCCTGTAACTGTAACTTTACTGTTATCTCTGGCTCTCTTTTTATTCTATTGCTCTGGAACATTAATTGGAAAAGTTTAGTTTTATTTCACAAGTTGTACTGCAGTGGTCTCAAGGTTCAGGTTTAAAAATTAAAAAAAACTTACATTGAATCTGCATTGTTAAATGTATCCCCACCACTCGCGATATGTGGAATAAAACAGGAGAGTTGAACATTTATGTAGCATTTGGACTACTTGTTTCAGAGCCTTGTCAGATGTATTGCAGATATACGCATCTGATTTTTCAGATTCTTTACTAGGATACCGACAATTTGATATTACTATCGATGTATCTTTATGCGTTTGAAACATCCATTTGTAATAATTTGATGCATGGACTTATTTTGGAATGTTTTCTAAACATCTACATGTATATATAAACACGCAGTTTAAAAGATGTTTGCATGCTGTTACAATTCTCATAATTTTATTTTAAACTGACAGAAACCTACCCCTGCACGCGTTTTGCTGGAAACAATGTGAAAATTCTAAAGCAGAAACAAAAGTTCATTTAGAGTATTTTAAGTTAAACCGCTTATTCCTAAAAACATATACGTAACAGTACTCTAGTTATTTTACTTTTTTTAAAAAAAACAGTAAGGCCTAAAACTAAATCTGTAGATCTAACATCAAATCTAACAGCTAAATAAATGAAGACAATAGTGGAATATATGTATGCCGCAAGAAACCTTTGATCAGTTTCACGACACCATTTTCATATCAAATTACAGAAAAACGCCTTATTTCACTGTGTGTTGGTTGTGGGAATCAGATTCATGATCAGTATATTCTTCGTGTTTCTCCGGATCTGGAATGGCACGCCGCTTGTCTAAAATGTGCAGAGTGTAATCAATATTTGGACGAAACCTGTACCTGCTTCGTTAGGGATGGCAAAACATACTGCAAGAGAGACTACATTCGGTGAGTGAAGATACTTTAAATAAAGAAATTCCAATAATACTGCTGTCTCTAAAAACACCCCCCCCCCCTCACTTCCAAACTGTTAACCCTTCGCTGACTTTATTCCCTGTTTTTCCTTATCTTATCTTAACTGGCGGGTAGAGGAGGTCAAATTACCCATTATTTGGCAGCGAACAATTGGCACATTTATATCATGTAACTGTTTCCTTTGGTGGGCACCATTAATTTGTGAATTGGGAATATGCGAATTTTGACACTCCCGGGTCTGATGTCCACATATAGCAGCTCCAACAACCGATGACTTTCAGCAGCTTGCGAGGACAATTCGTTTTAACAAAACCTAATTGGCAACAGTTTCGTCTGGTTATTTCCAAGTGTTGGTAATTAGAGATTGGAAATGAGGCAGGTGAACTGAAAATGCAAATCAAGCCCTGGGAATAACCTAAAATGTTGGGAACACACTGGCGTATTGATTTGTTTGACATTTATCAATGAATTTAAAACAATATTTTCACAAAGCTGGTGAAATCGGGTCTAAAATAACGTTTTTGCTGTAATGTAAGAAATATAATCGGCGATTGAAACCGGAGTTGTGTTAAAAGATGTTCCAACATGGCAGTTTTTTGTGTTGCGTTAAATAAATTAATTTGTTTTAAAAATATTGGTCTTTAGCATGAATTTCAAATCTTATTTGAAAGTATATTATGTAGAGGATTTGAAATTATATAAAGAAATCACATTAGACCCGGTACGAACATCCTTCATATTTAGCGATGGATGAAGGTAAAGGATGCATTAAAATTAAATACAGCTGAATCTATCAGGATTTAAATCAGCAAATACGTTTAACGTTAAGAGTAACGTGAAGTAGAATTTGGTCCATTATTGCAATGGGATGTCATTTATTTGGACGATGTAAGCCGAAAGGATCATATCAAATGTAATTCTGTCTCGGTCTCTGGTCTGCCTTATCGCTTTGTGTAGCAGTTTTGAAAGTGAAACACTTTTGACCGTTAGTAAATGTCCCTTGTACCGTTTGACTTGCAGATTATATGGAACTAAATGTGCAAAATGTAATATAGGATTCAGTAAGAATGACTTTGTGATGAGAGCGCGCAGTAAGGTGTATCACATCGATTGCTTCCGCTGTGTGGCGTGCAGTCGCCAGCTCATCCCCGGTGATGAATTCGCTTTGAGGGAGGACGGGCTCTTCTGCCGAGCTGACCACGACGTTGTAGAGCGAGCATCGGTGGGCCCAGACCCATTAAGCCCCATGCATGGCAACAGACCCTTACAGATGGCGGGTACGTACGCTTTCAAAACTTGATTTTATTGAAGTCCATTCATATTTCATGGAACTCTCCACCCTCTATGTTATATTTTGAGCTTTTTAATATTAAAATATATAATCGGTGTTTAATTGAAATAAATTTGGTGTACTGAACTTTCTCCATTTACTGAAATGTTTCACTGAGATCTTGACAATGAGCTTTTGCAGTGGAAATTCTTCAGGGCTGAATATTTCACCAAATAATTAAAAAAAACGTTTGGAGACATTCAAGATAAACTGCAAACAAGTTTAATGAACCCCAATGTGGATATCCTTTCCTTCCACTTGAATTTAAAACTTTTATTGGCGATAAAGAAGTCTCCCGTTACCCTTCAGCTTCATTTTGAACTATTTGAATCATCACCAGTTTGAGATGAGATTTGTAGACGACTTCACTTGCAAATTAATTGAGTTAATTTTTAAAGATTTTCCTGAAGTTGACAACTGAACTTTAGACCAATGATATAATGATATAGAATGTCTTCTACTGATTGTTCTGTGTGCAGCGCTTGTGATTTAAATACAATTTCCTATTAATATTTACGTATATGAGAACATTATAATTGAACTTCGAATTTGATATGTTTTAAGATAGCTTAAGAATGATCTATAATTTAAATATTTCCAGCGATTTTCAAGAATTGAAGTTTCAATTAGTATTGCTCAAAGATCATCTGATGTGACGCGTAATTGTCCGTCAGGGCGTTGAAACCTCCTTTATTTACATATTAAAAAAATCGAATTAATTTTTGCTCTTGTTGAAATAGAGTGCATTCCGAGAGAGAATCGATGTGAACTCTACATAATTATAGGTGTGAGGACTTTTAAAGTAGTGATCTGGCATTTGTGATATTTCACACGCGTGTAAATATTAGATATTGTTATTCAGCATTGGTTCTTTTGTTAATTCTTCATAGCGGGATGTATTTAGACCTAAATCTATAACTTCGCTCAAGTGACATTTCACACTAATTATGAAATCGCAACATCTCACTTTTCATGCTTGATTGCAAATTTCACAGCACTTGCACCTTTACAAAATAACTTTGATCTATTTAAGAAAACCCTCCTTAAATGTATAAATAGTTTTCTTTTTTAAAGTATCTATTTTTATTCCATTTTATCACATGCATTCCAGCCTGATGTTCATCAAAAGAAAATGACCAATGATCATTTATGGGAATCAAATCTCATTGAAGATAAAATTCATAAGTTCCAGGTTAAACCTCATTCACTGAAAGAAACACGAAGGGAAACAAATGCCGGAGGTTTTCCACATGCTGCACGATGCACCGAAACGTTGATAAAGATATTTTTTGATTGCACCCCAGCAATTTTGCCGCATCCCGTTTATGACCTCACTTATCTGTATGAAGAATGGCATCTGACCCAGCGAAACACAAGTTGCCGTAGTGTAAATCCGTATACAAGGGAGATGACGGACCCGAAAGCGACAAGTCACTGATCGACTGATTTCCTTTATATAGAGTTCATTTAATCGGCAATGTCCTTGTATGCGAACTGCATTTATACAGAATTTGTTGCGAAAAGTATTCATCACCTAAGCAAAGAATATGGGTTCAAAGAATATTGATTCAATTCTCCCTTGAAACTGCTTTTTTCTGATTAAATTGAATTGGCATTCAGAAGCTATTTCTTTATTTTATATTTTCGGATTCATGCAGTTAAACCAGAATAAGAAACCACTTCGCAAAAATTCAAGATAGCTTTTAATCTGATTTTAATGTGACTTTAGATCTAAAGCTCATTTAACATCAGGTTCCTCGACAAACTCCCGCTTAGTTTATTTTCTAAGGTGTATTTGACTCCAGGATTTTTAAGATTCAAATTTACTGTCGAAACAAACATTTGACCAAGTTATATTCCTTTCATGCTATTAAACAAAGCTAGGATATGTTGTGGGTTTTTTTTTTGCAGCAGAGCCCATTTCTGTCCGACAACCAGCTTTGAGGCCACACGTTCATAAACAGCCTGAGAAGACGACGCGGGTGCGGACAGTTCTGAACGAGAAGCAACTCCACACGTTAAGGACTTGTTATGCGGCCAACCCGCGGCCCGATGCACTCATGAAGGAGCAGCTCGTTGAAATGACAGGCTTGAGCCCCCGTGTCATTAGAGTCTGGTTTCAAAACAAGCGCTGTAAAGACAAAAAACGGAGTCAGTTCATGAAGCAACTGCAGCAACAACAACCCAACGACAAAACAGTAAGTGTCTTGCCTCTTATTTTTAAGGACAATTGAGGTTGAAAACTCCCATTTATATGCAAGCTGTAACATAAACAGTTAAGGAAGTTATGTTTAAAACCTGATTATTTTGTTAGGAATGATATAATTGCATTGATACCAATATCACAGCCAAGTTTCAGTTCTAATATGGTCACCTTAGGATCCTAGTCATCCAGCATGGAAACTAGTGCTTCCACTAAAATTGCCCATACCAACCAAAATGTCCCATGCACACTAGTCCCAGCTGCCTGTGTTTGGCCTATCTGTCAATTTTTTTTCTTAAGTGCCTGACTCAACCACTTTTTCTGGCAGTCTATTCCATACACTCAGCACCCTCAATTTAAAAAAAAATACCCTCAAGTTCCTGATAAATCGCCCACCCTTAACACACATCTCATCTTAAACATGTGTCCTCTGGCAATTGATTCCCCTACTTTGGGCAAAAGACACTCTGAATTCATCAGGATTTTTTTTATACCTCAATGTGATCACTCCTCATCCTCCTGTGCTCCAAGAAATAAACTCCCAGTCTGTAGCTCAGGCACCTGAGACCTGGCAATATCCTTGTAAATCTTCTCTGCCCCTCTCCAACTTTACATCATCTTTTCTGCAGCGTGGTGACCAAAACTGAACACAAAACTCCAAATGGGATCTTACCAATATTTTGTATAACTGCAACATGGCCTCAATACTCTTAACTGATTAAGGCCAATGTGCTGAAAGCTTTTTTGAGCACCCTTTCTACCTGTGATGCCAATTTCAAGATACAGTATGTATCTACTCCTAGATCCATGTGTACAACAACTTGAAATAAATAACTTTAAAATTAAAATAATTATTTGCACAGTTGATTTTTCCTCTCTCTATGTAGATTTGAATGATAGTTTAATTCAAATGAATAGTTTACAAATTTACTCTAAGTATAATCAATACATTCATTGCAACACTCTAAACATTCTATGTCATAAATCAGAAACTTACCCATACAAAATATTTTTATATAAATAAATCAATATCACCTTTTTAATACTTGATGTATTATCTTTGTATCTTTTCTTAAATTTATTACTACACTTAGATAAAACTTGGTTTTTGGCTAGTTCTGTGAAGATAGTTGGTTGAATGGTTCAACATTATGAGTCATTACTTGTTATTTTAATGCATCAACAATTAAACCTAAAGATTTCTGTAGTATTCATTGTTTGGTAACTAATGTTCAAATTAACTACTTTACTGTATCTCATGAAATTGTTAGGAAAACATTCTGCCACATATTCAAGTCTTTTTGCTGCATTCTTACAGGGAGACAGGATGTGGATTAAACCAGTCTCTAGAGAGTTAACATTACAAGCTGCTCAGTACAAAAGGTTGTGTTAAGCTGCATACATGCTTAAAAAAGGATTGATAAAACTGTGTACCAAGCATTGTTGCTTTTTTAAAGAATATCCAGGGGATGACAGGAACCCCAATGGTAGCTGCCAGCCCAGAGAGACACGATAGCAGTTTGCAGGCAAATCCAGTGGAGGTGCAGAGTTACCAACCGCCTTGGAAAGTTTTGAGTGACTTCGCTTTGCAGAGTGATATAGAGCAGCCTGCATTTCAGCAACTGGTGAGTGCCAGCAACATGCAGAACACCATCACCACATCAATACAGACTTCACCTGATCTCACTGCAATCAGGGGAACTACTACACACCAGTCCATATATAGACAATTCATGGATATAAAAATTGCAGAATCCCTCTTTTGCCAGCCTTAGTATTTTGATTTTGACGACCATCAAGAACATAGGGAGAATCTGCTTTGTTTACTCAAGCTTTCTCCCGCAGATTCAAGTAGTTTGTGTTTAACACTGGAGATAACTGTTGGTGTCTGAAACATAGACTATTTCATTTTATTCAAATTGTTGTCAAAAAAAAACAATTTAAATTAAATATTTCAGATTAAAAACACTACTGAGCGTGTTAATGAAAGCAAATGATCATAGGATTGTAGGCAAGACACATGAACTAATTTGATTTAAATTTTAAATACCATCGATGGCAATGAAACAAAATAGATGTTGTTTCTATGTTGTCACACCTTTAAGTTTCATGTTATTAAACGTGGATTTAAATGTAGATCCATTGATAATAATAATCCCATCTGCTTGCCTTCTGGATAATGAAAAACAAAGTTGAAAATACCTTATTTCACCTAACTCGCCTGTAAAGGTGAATATAAGGTGTCTAGCTTTATATGCTCCGAACGATAACAGAGTTTTGTCCTTGAATAATTGGGTGTAATTTAATTATTTTATATCCTTTTAAGGCATTGCAAAGTCTCACTCACTATACTGAGTTGAAGTTGAATCTAAATTGTGCTTCCCTGTGCTACATACCTTACAACTTATTTTGGATACTTTGGTAAAATATTGGGATAAAGATGTATGCAAACTGCATGTAATGTACAAATAAAATGTCTCACTTTGTGAACCAATTTCAGTTTATCCATTTGAGGTCAATGGCAGCCTCTTTTCAAGGTATCCCAAACAAATGATAAGACACCTGTCTTGCCTTTTTTATTAACATACCTTCATGTCATATATATGTTTATACATATTTAGAAGCAAGAAAGATAATTTTCATGATTCAAATTGCAAAGTAAGTGTGGTACTTAAGAAATAAACAACTCTGTGATGTCTTACAATGAACAACAAATTGCTGAAAATTATTTAAATTAATAATGTACTTTTGGAGAGAAACTGTACAACTTTACACTATTAAATGTTGTTGCACTTGGATTTGCAACTAGATCTACTTGTGTTTTGCTATGAGACCTTGATTATTTGCTAAGGGATTGTTTTAATTTTAGTGATCTGCAGCACTTTAGCTAACTTGGCAGAGAGCACTTTGTTTTAAATGTAATTTGATTGTCATTAATGGCAACATTAATGGAAACTACTATACAGCCTTAGTTACAAAAGTCAAAAATATATTTTTAATGAATGTAATTTTCTGATATTTGTCTTTGGATTAATGTCAACATTTTAAGGAGGCCAGAGATCATTGATTTGCTATGATTTTTACAGGTTAATTTTTCAGAGGGAGGGCCAGGTTCTAACTCCACTGGAAGTGAAGTAGCGTCTATGTCCTCCCAACTCCCTGATACACCAAACAGCATGGTAGCGAGTCCTATAGAGGCATGAGGAGCCTGAACACTCAGTGCAGCCCTACAGAGAGCCACGAGGAACCCTGGACCCTCAGAACTCTCTGGCCCACACTTTTTTTTAAAAAAAAAGTTCTTGCAACCTGGTCCATATCTGATCAGAAAGCAGCCGTCATCCGTTTGCACGAAGTCTGTGTTCAAACAACCAATGTTGTACCCTGACAACACTGTGACGACAATCAGACACTAGAGTGGGATCTGGCTACAAGCGCAAATAGAAGAGTTTCCCGAGACATCCAGGACTTCATTCAGAGACATTTTTGAAGATATAGAAAGGATGTACACTCAAGTGATTCTGAGGGAATGCATTGCACACGCAAACAGATAAGATGATCCAGTGGATTGACTATAGTCCCAACATCTTCAATGGTGCTGCCTAGAAAGGACATCAGTGGGTCAGCTTTGCCAAAAAAAAACAGAAGAGTCCCATACATCTGCAAAAAGTGGACTGGAAAGACAATCGACATGCAGAATGTACCACAGCCTAAATAGTTCAGTGACTGTCCTATAGGATCAGTTCTGAAAGGTATAGTTGCATTTTTGCAATGCTTTTAGTTGACCTATAACGAGGACTATTGGATCCTAGATCATTAGCGAATAGCTGGTTCATGAAACGACTGTCCCTACAATGAAAGTATGAAGGCAACTACTGATGTTTAATTTTTTTTATTTTTTATTAAAAAGTTCAAGCATTGCAACAAGGTATACCTCTTTTTGCCACAGCTTTGTGGGATTTGTGTGTGAACTCGTGTCTGTCCAGAATTGTCCCAAAGATGTGTATGTTCCTAGGTTAAACCAGTTACCAACACGGTTTTAGCTCTGGACAAAAACATTTTGTTTGTTCCTGTACTGCAAAAATTATAAATAATTTATTATTTATTGTTGACAGACTTGCCACTTTTCATGTCTTTTTGACATTTTATGTTTGCTGAAGTAAAAAATGTACTGTGGTATTTGGAAAACATGTCTAATTTTATGTGTCCTGTCTTTTCTTGAAGATTATGTAAAATAATAAAACGCCATATGTAGAAATATATCCTCAAGATTATTTCACTAATAAAAACAAAATAACTGAAAAATTATATAAGCCTTTTGCAGATACTGCAATTACATTTTAACAAATTAACTTGCAAGGTGAACTGTTTTTAAAGCAATAAATTGGTTTATTCTTACATGCATTGGAGGATAGACATCTATTCCAAAGTGATTTTAATCCCCAATCTATTAAAGACTCAATATTTCTTTGTTAGTATAGACAAATATATGTTGGCTTTGAAAACAATAATTGCATAATTAAAACAAATCTTAAATTATATTCCATTTTTAAAATTTAAACATTTACTGTGAAATAATGTCCAGTGTTAACAATTGGCTGAGTTTCAAACATCTACTGCAACTTAATAGTCCATTGATTAGTGCCGATAACATTGGCTTTGGTAAACTTGCCATGACTGGCATGACAGATCCCAACATTAATTATTAGGGTTTGTTGGCGGTTATTACAATTGACATGATTGCTGAAAGGGTTGGGGATAGAAGGGAGTGGGGGAAAGAAATAATTAAATGCAGTGTTGGTGATTTGTTGTCTTTTTCTGTGTACGGGTAAACAATTCTGAACCAAACATATAAGATAGGAGTAACGTCTGCTATCTATCTGTCGCAATCTAGCTAACAAGACACTTCCCGTGACACGTAATACTTTTAGATAAACAAAGGTCCCGCAGCTCATCCCCCTTCCCACTATTTATAGTTCGTTGTGCGGAAATAAGAAATGTACGGTCAGGTCGGTTACTTGGTAAAGTTTTAGATAAACGTGAGCTGGATTGAAACGATGGAATAGAGCAAGGATCGTCAGTTATTTTTAATTTTGTGAACACGTGGTTGTGATGGTATCAGTTCCGAGAAAACAGCGGAGTCTTTGGGAACTTTGCATCCGTTCTCATCACAGCAGAATCTTTCGCAGCTAGTGGGAGCAATTGATTTTTATCTGACAACTTCCTTTCCCTAAAAAAATAATCCTGTGAACCATGATTTAAATTTATATAGATTAGCACTCTACTTTTCTTAATAATTAGGAGACGCGAGTCCTCGGGCGAAAAGTTAATAAATTCTAGCAATAAAGTTTAAAAAAAAACTATTACGATAAACATTGAAAGAATAAAGTTACTTGGTACTTCTCATTTACAATATTTTGCCCATGTCAATTTGAAATCGCATGTATGTAGTGTATAAATTTAACTGAATCGGAGTTCAATGGTCACAGAATCAATTAATTAGCTATCAAAAAGGACAATTGCTGTCTCACTTAACCATCCGGTCTCCGTTTATCTTCTTGACCTTATTTGTCCATTTGCTTTACCCCATCCAGTATTTTCAGTTTAAACTCGCGGTTGACAATCTATTCGGTCAAAAAGCACCTTCCTTGCCCTAATGCCTTCATTTACCATCAACCTTAATATGTTGATGCATGACCACGCTGACGAGAGTAGCTGCGCGAAAAAAAAATCACCAACTTGTGCTTTGGTTGAATGTGAATACAGTTCAACAGTCATTGCCCAATCAGGAAGTAAGAAAGCGAGGTAGTGACAAGATCTTAAAAATAATTTACGACATGCTGGTTATGAAACCTCTCTCGACCAATTACAACTTTGGGCAGTCGTTTGTCTGCAAATTTCCATGCTTTGGAAGCAACTGTAATGTTCTTAATTTAAACCTTCCAGAGTTGGAATAATGAGCCTGCATTATTGGGCCACAAGCAAAATTCATTCAAGGGTTATGTGATAAAATTGAGAGACCCTGCTGCCCGTCATAACTGCGGTATTTCAAATGATGCTTTTGTTCTCTCTGCACAGACAAGTGTGGGTACACCTGAGTAGAGAATTAACATTCCATTGCAAACCATGCACAATTATTTCGGGTGATTATAATTGTAAGTAAAACGCACTGAATGGAATTTATAGTCTACACTTAATTACATAATCCTATTGTAGGCAGATATGTTGTAAATATTATGAATGCTCGCAACACTGAAGGGTACGAAAATCAGCCCGACTAATGTTTAGGTCATATTCTGTGAAAGTCGTTACTAACGCCGACGGTGTTCGAAAATATGTTGATATACACTGCAGGAGACGAACGATTTTAAAAGAAAGTTTGCGATGAGTTGCACAAAAGTTTGGTTGATGTCTTATTTTTAATGGTCACTGCGAATTTGCCTAGTTTCTTTTGGCCGAGGTTGCTGTCCTCCGTGTTGTTTGTCCTGATAGTGGACACTGAATGACATTGTTTGAGCTCAGGCGCCACAAAAACAAACTTTACATCTCGATGTCCGAGCATTTGATGAACGATCCCTTTACAAACTAACCCAAATATCCCCATCGGCGAATAAATGAATACATAAAACAGGATTTTAAAAATCACGTCCATGTATTAAATGGTCCTAATTATTTCTTACCGCAGTTTCGCCTGCATTAATTCAGTTTACACCTCATGCACCTTCGATGTGAACCGCAAATCGTATTCCTTTTGAAGTCAGCACCGTACTAATCTGATCTCTATTATAGTTACTTTAAAAGGCTATTTAATTTACTGGAAATATATAATTATTATACCACATACAGCTAGAGCATAATTGAACATTTTAAGCACGAGTTCCGACAGAGATATTTCTCTTTCGCATCAAACTAGATTTTTAACATTTCACAGAAATATTGCTATTGTTGCATTCTTAAGATATTAAACATTTCAATATATGACTCTCTTAAAACGTGGACAAGTATCTCTATAAAATTACATTCCGATATTAGAAATTCGAAATAACTAATAATTTATGCATGTACTTGTACCTCTCCAATTTGTGTGGCAGAATATTAACTTTGGATGGGTGTTGATTTCCGAAAATCTATTTCTTATGGCTGTCAAACTGCTAATTGTGTTTGTAGCCTTGGGGTATTCTATATATTTAAGAGATCTTACAGAGGGTAAAACAACGCTTAAATCCTCCTTGAGACATATACCGCCTCAGGGAAGCCAACGGCACCTCGGAAGAGCTTTTTTTTTCTACCATTTTGTAAGTTTGTGGTGGGGAGGAGAGGGTGGTTGGGATGGGTGGGAGGGGAAGGGAGCGGGGGTGGTGCTGATCACCGTTTGAAACAGGTTGGTGTATCTTTGAGCCTAATCAAAACAAGTTTGACTTGTGAGGTCCTCACGTCTAGACAGAACTGGACTCTCGGCGGCTCCTTATCTGAAAACGGAATCAGTTCACAGAGTTTCTCAATGCCCAGAGCAAGGGGCTGGCATTCCGGGACAAAGGGACCCACAGCTACCTTAGGCAGCAGACCCCGTCAGAGGCAGACTTTCGGCGCAAGAAAATGTTCTTCGCGTTGGGAATTTTTTCCGTAATGTTTTGGTCAATTGACATATCGTGAACGTAAAACGTGCATCCCGCAAATATCAATAATAATATTCTCCCCCTCTTCCAAAACCTGATGCAAACTTCATTAGTACAAATTGTATTTTGTACGATCCAAATGGCCTGGATCTACTCCATTTACAGGAAAGATCGTCGTTGAACATGCTTCCGTTATGGGTCGGTACCCCAAATGAAAATAAATGAAACCTTCAAATTTTTGTAGCATTGGCTTTTATACCTGTTAAACCATCAGTTTAAATATTCCCTACTGCTTTCTTTGTGAATTTATTTGACTAAACCATCTCCACTGTCAGGGACGTCACGAACCACATTCTATTATCGTCACATTCCAGCTGCCTTAAAGGAGACAGCTGTTGTGCATTTCTGGCTAAAACAGTGTCCAGCACTATGAAGTCATAGGTACCACAGATCGACTTAGAGATGGTATGGGGATGGAGAGACGGGTCCGAAAAGAATTTTAATTGACATGTTCAGTCTTGATGAACAGCAACCTCACCATGCAAATGAAAATTTGATTCGGTGTCTTTCCACGGAATAATTTTGTTAAAGGTCATAATATTCTGTGAAGGATTTTTACATTTGCTCTGGAGACGTTTTCCTAAAAAAAGGAAGTTTGAAGCTAGGAACATTAACATTTCTTCATGAAAATTATTTTCTATTTTTTATCTTTAAAGAGCACACTGAAATCTGTCGGCAGGACCCATGATTTAAAAATAAGTTTTGGTAGAAAGGGCCATTTCAGAACTTTTAACGTAAAATGTGTTTAAGTGATCCTTTAAAGCAAAGGTCCTGCAATGTCAAACAACGAAGTTTGAAGTGTGAACAGATGACAAGAATATTAAATATGCACCGTCCTGGTGCGGGAAACGTTTAGGATAAAACATCAAATTGCCTGGAGTAGTAACGATTTGAGCATGTGACATTTAATAAATAACGTGCTCTTTTTAAAATAGGAAATATGGTTCATTCGTTTTCAGGACTTACGATATAATTAGTGTTTTTCTCAACATTTCCAGTTCATTTGCACTTTGTTAGCTATCACAATTTGTGTGGTGAATTGGTGTTTTATAAGTTATATTTTATTGTACAGGCGGCGTCCAATAGAGCACATGGAAGGGTTAGCTTTTGCTTATGGACTTCACTGGCGACTTCATTCTGTGCACATTTATAGCAGCGACCTGGATATAAACCTTGATGATCTTGTGACGTCTATGAGTACCTGTGGGTACCCCGGGCCCAAATACATTTGACTTTGCTTCGATTCTTTTTAAAAATCCTGACTCGTTATGATTTGATTTGCACAAATACAGTTACTGGAAGCAGCCGAGAGCCTGGGGAAGAGCGTCGCGAACCAGGCATCGAAGGGATACCGACCTTTCCCGGGTCATGAATAGCCCGCAAAGCTATCGCAGTCATAATGTTACTGAAGTTTCCAGGGTGAAATTGGATTGCCCTTTTCTCAAATAATAACAAATCAGTAAATACATTCACACACACTGAAACCTAAATTAAAACTCACACTCCTTTTTTTTTATTACTGTGGGTGGGACTTTAAAATAAAACAGAACTGCTTGTCTCTTGCACACCGTCCGAACCATCGGAACTTATCAGAAGAGAGAGGGGTTTCTAAATGTAGTTAGGCAATTTTCATATGACTGCTCCTCATCCCACACCCCCCAAATGTTGCCCATTGCGATACTCCCATCGAAATCATAACTGCTGTATCCGTATCTTTCTTCTTTTGTCAGTCGTTAATTGTCCTTGCAGGGAGCTAGCTTTTGTTAATAGCACATAGTTTGTTCAATGATGTGAAATCATCAACTCCAGAAAACAAAAGTGCTTAAGGTGGAAGGATTGCCTCACTTGTACTGAAAAGATGTGCGCGCATAAATCCAGGCACAACTCGGAAATGGTGAACACGCTGGCTCACATACACTTCCTACACAAGCACCTCACCCCCTTCCGAAAGCAAATATCAATACTGCCCATTTCTTTCTTTGCCACTGGCGAGCCAGACTTTTCTTGCAAGAATGCATTTGTATTGGCATTGGCGGTTTACTATAGAACAGTAAGAAAAACTTTACAAAACAAGGTAATTAGATGAGTACTACTTTGAAGGCTAGACAATGTCTTAGTGTGAGACGTGGAAACCAGCTGTGCCATAGATTAAAACAAAATAAGAAACGTGGGATTGATTCAACAGCGTTATTTAAATTACAGTCAACATTTCAAGTGAAAAAAGCACTTTGTTAGTGTTTAGCTGTAACAATTTGTGTGGTGAATTGGTGCGCGTCGTCAGCTGTTCTCCCCAATGAAAGCTACGAAGCAATTGCTATCATATGTTGTCACAGAAAGACGGCAAAAATATACTTCTTTATACAATACCTCGTCCGTCATCAACGCTCTTTTAATATTAATGATAAGACCTCTCGCATGTGCAAGACAACTCTCTTTCTTATAGAAATACGTTTCTTAAGTAGGTAATGCCAGCTGAAATAAACAAAATTTAAGAAAAACACCGTGATGTTAGAGATAACAACACCTCCTTAAGGAAAATGTAACAGGGGTTCATCTTTGACGCTATGAAGCATTGAAAAACAGAAATTCCATATCCCAGCCACTTTACTACTGAATTCTGAGCATTTATTTTGCTCCAATGCATGTGATGTACTCCCAACCCAATAACCAGTGGATCCGATTCAGTTATATCATTCAGGAGTCAGAATAACAGGCTCTCAATCCAAATTCTATTTGTATACGTTTGCCCCACATCCCTCGAAAATTTTCCAATTGATGTACCAGTCCAAATGTATTTTAAATGTTATTTAATATAATTAATTTATTCTATACTTTTTTAAATACAAGATTAGTGTGGTGTCCCTGTTCATAATACAACGAGAGTGTTTTAATATACTGTAATTTCCCGTTATTTAAATAACATTGTGTTTGTGGTGTCACATTGCATCCAGCAGTACGCTGGAAAAATGACATTGAATTTTGTAGCCAAATAATCAGAGCGATTAATCTCTCTCTCTTTCTCTCTCTCTCTCTCTCTCTCTCTCTCTCTCTCTCTCACACACACACACACACACACACACACACACACAAAACAATAACAGTAATAGACCCTCTAAATATCACTAATTTCTGATGCTTAAAATTTTTTGGCTGTTGGCTTTATTGTTCAACTGCCAGTTGAGAGATTTGAACAGTTACTTTAGATGATGACCTTTGTACCAATGGATCAGCTTTCACAAGCTTGTCATTATTGTCTTCATATCATTATAAACAGACAAGATCATTCTCATCACTAAATAGATATCTGTATACAATGAAGAAACATTGCATTAAATTACTATAATTATTTGTAAAACCCCAAATTCTAACTATCTTATATTTTCTACATTTTTATTTAGCTTTCTTTCTTTTAACTTATATATTTAAATTGGTGGGGACGAAAAGGGCTGATATGGCCTGTTTCCATACTGTAATTGTTATGTGGTTATATAGAAACAGGTATTCAACTTCATGCATGACCTTGCCATGTATTTTAATACATGGACGAATGTGATACACCAGCAACTCACATATTTCTTTAATATAGTGTTAAGATTCTTTTTTTGATGACATCGAAGTCCTAATTTTCATGTCTCGTGAGGTTTTATTGTAGGCTCTTGGAGCCCATTGGCCAATAATCATGGATATGTAGTCTCTAGTAGGCCTCAAATAGGAGTGGTAGCAATAAGCGCTGAATGGATCAATCAAGTGCAGGTTGCCTGAAATTGAACTCAAATGTAAAAATGTTTCTATTATCTTGGAGATTCACTCCATGAAATAAAGATTACTGAGCTGTTAGGTCTGTTTAATTTTAGTACATGTATATTAAGATGGCTGACCTCCATCTTTAGATGGCAAATAAGTCACTAATATTATTTGCTGTCCCTGTTTGATATCTTTAAGATGCCTCTAGAATACAGTGCCCTAAAACACTGGTTCTCAACCAGTGGACTGTGCCCTAAAACATTTTTGAGGCAACTATAAATGTACTGCAATTTGTATTTTGAAGAAATGAGAGGTTAGAAAGTAATTTCCTATCATATAGAATTAATAGATATGATTCAGATCATTCATTGACAAAAATACTGAGATAATTCTGAAAATTAACAATATTTTGTTCAAAAGTCTCACTTTCTGAATACTGTATTATGATCTATATTTGCACAGTTGGCTTGTTTACATTTCTTTCTTTCGTATACATTTCTTTCTTCTTCAGTACAGTTTACAATGCTCGGTAATAGCCTGGCCTGCAGGAAGAAGAATCTTAGGTTTGTATGTGATGCCATGATGTACTCTGAACTTTGATAGTGTTGTAATGAGAAAAAGTACTGAAAATAAACACAATACCCAAAAGTGCTGGAGAAACAGTAGGTCCCACACTATGGCTTCTGGGCTGTTAGCCTGTGCTCCTCCCCCCTACCCGTTTTTCTCTTCTCTCCTTGCCTTTTTATTCAGGTGCCTATTCATACTCTGATGAAGGGATTGGGCCCGAAATGTTGGTGATATATGGTGAGTTTCTCCAGCACTTTTGTATATTAACTACAATCGCAACTTCTGCAGACTTCCTTGTTTCACTGAGAATAAATACTGTGAGTTCCATAAGTGATGCTACCTCTAAAGTATCCATTCTATGGAAGTAAATTATAATTCTAAAACAATAATTCATTCAGTTACTAGGATAAATACAAAGTAAAAGTGACATTTACTAAGATGCAACATCTTCCTTGAATGCTGTGCTCAGTTCAGTCTGAAGTGGCCATTATTTATTTCCCTGTGATCTTTTTCCATCCTCACAAGAATCCATGTTTCAGCCTGTATATATGATTTTTAGGTATAAATATGTAGAAATATTCTTCCTGCCTCATGCAACCTATGTTAACCTTCTTCCTTAAAATGAAAATGATCAGATAAAATCTGTTGAGTTCCAGTGTGTTGGGGTGCAATGCTTTGTGCAGTCCATGATACACCACTTTTTTTCTCTTTTTTTTTATACTATATATAATTCTTTAAAAACATATATAAAATCCTTTATGGGGGTGAGGGGTTGGAAGAGAGAAGGAAGGGGAGGGATTATAACTATCATGTAACAAATGAAAATTACTTCAATTAAGCATTCATTTTATTGTATAATAATTAATTAATTACATGCATGAACATTTAAAAAATAAAATGTTTTTAAAACAATCCATGTTTCCACAAAGACCACTAGACTTTCACTTACCTTGAAGAAAACAGCCATTCTTTGTGCAACCATAGAAGGTTAGAACATTACAATTGGTTTTAACTGCCTTCCCAACATTCCACTTCAACACTACATCACCTGTAAATCTATTGGGTCATTTACTCCATACAGTGCTCCATATGTGGCCTCCTCTACATCAGGGAGATTGGACTCAGTCTGGGCAATTGCCACTATGATCATCTTCATTCTGTCTGCTGCAACATCAATGACCTCCCAGTGGCCAACCATTGTAATTCCACACACCATTACCACACCAACATGCAATCCATGGCCTTATGCAGTGCCAAATTGTGGCCACCTGCAAATTGGAGGAACAGCGCCTTATATTTTCTTGGCAGCCTTCAATAAGACTGGATGTACATCAACTTCTCCAATTTCTGTTCTTCTTCTTTCTTCTTTGGCTTGGCTTCACGGACGAAGATCTATGGAGGGGTATGTCCATGTCTGCTGCAGGCTCGTTGGTGACTGACAAGTCCGATGCGGGACAGGCAGACACGGTTGCAGCGGTTGCAAGGGAAAATTGGTTGGTTGGGGTTGGGTGTTGGGTTTTTCCTCCTTTGTCTTTTGTCAGTGAGGTGGGCTTTGCAGTCTTCTTCAAAGGAGGTTGCTGCCCGCTGAAATGTGAGGCTCCAAGATGCACGGTTAGAGGCGAGATCAGCCCACTGGTGGTGGTCAATGTGGCAGGCACCAAGAGATTTCTTTAAGCAGTCCTTGTACCTCTTCTTTGGTGCACCTCTGTCTCGGTGGCCAGTGGAGAGCTCGCCATAGAACATGATCTTGGGAAGGCGATGGTCCTCCATTCTGGAGACGTGACACACCCAGCGCAGTTGGGTCTTCAGCAGCATGGATTCGATGCTTGCGGACTCTGCCAGCTCGAGTACTTCGATGTTGGTGATGAAGTCATTCCAATGAATATTGAGGATGGAGTGGAGACAACGCTGATGGAAGCGTTCTAGGAGCCGTAGGTGATGCTGGTAGAGGACTCATGATTTGGAGCCGAACAGGAGCGTGGGTATGACAACGGCTCTGTACACGCTGATCTTTGTGTGTTTCTTCAGGTGGTTGTTTTTCCAGACTCTTTTGTGTTGTCTTCCAAAGGCGCTATTTGCCTTGGCGAGTCTGTTGTCTATCTCTTTGTCGATCCTTGCATCAGATAAAATGGTGCAGTTGAGGTAGGTAAACTGGTTGACTGTTTTGAGTTCTGTGTGCCCACTGGAGATGTGGGGGGGGCTGGTGGTCATGGTGGGGAGCTGGCTGATGGAGGACCTCAGTTTTCTTCAGGCTGACTTCCAGGCCAAACATTTTGGCAGTTTCCGCAAAAAAGGACGTCTTGCACTGGAGAGCTGGCTCTGAATGGACAACTAAAGCAGCATCATCTGCAAAGATTCTGTTACCATCCTACCAACTATTTCACGTTCCCTATCCTTCGGTCTTCTTTCCTCAAGCTCCCCTCCACCTTTCCTTCCTTCTCCCATCAGAGGTACACTTTTTAGCCCTCTTGTCAGAGGTACGCTTTTTAGCCCCCTGCTCTCTCCTATCATTTCACACTTCTTTATCTTATTCTCCCATCAGAGGTACGCTCTTTATCCCTCTGCTCTCTCCTATTATTTCGCACTTCTTTATCTTCTACTCTCCCGTCGATATCTTCTGACCTGTGAGTCTGTGTTCCACTTCTTTCTCCTTTTTCTATTCTCTCTCTTCCTCCCTCTTCCCCACACCTTCTTCCAAACTGTTTATTTAAGCCTCCATCTGGTTTTCCAGATTCCTGATGAAAGGCTCAGGCCCAAAACATTGATTGTTTTTTTTTTCTTTCCTATGGATGCTGCATGGCTGGCTGAGAATCTCCAGGACATATGCAGATTGCACTGAAATCTAGCAATGGCAGATAGTCAATTAGAACTCAAAGGGAAACTTTAATATTTTATAAATACACAACCATTAACTTGATGAATTTAACCACAACAGTCATGGGACTGCAATGGGCCAAATATTGGCAAATGGGATTTTTGTTCAACATGTACAAGTTAGGCTGAAAATTCTCCTTGCTGTAGAATTTCATTGCAATCTTGAAATCCAGAGACATCAATGACAATTATGATTCCAGAATGAAAAGGTTATCATATGAGGTACGTTTGATGGCTCTTGGACTGTACTTTTTGGAATTTAGCAGAATGAGGGGGATCTCATTAAAGTATTTTGAATGTTGAAAGACATGCTCGGAGTAGATGTGTAAAGGTGGAAGTTTCAAGGTCAAGGGGGCACAACTTCAGGTTTGAAGGATATCTACTTAGAACAGAGATGCAGAGAAATTTCTTTAGCCAGAGAGTGATGAATCTGTGCAATTTGTTGCCACAGATGGTTATGGAGGCCAAGATATTGAGTCTATTTAAGATAGAGTTTGAAGTTTTTTGATTACCCAGGGAATCAAAGGTGAAGGGGAGAAGACCAGGCAGTGGGGCTGAGTGCAGAAGTGGATTAGCTTATGATTGGATGGTAAGGTAGACTCGATGGGCTAAATAGCCTATTTCTGCTCCTATATCTTATGGTCTTTTAATTCAGGTTATCCCACAACAGCTAAGGAATTTAAATTCAGTTAATTAAATAATCAAGAATAAAAATCTCGTAGCAGTAATGATGACAACAATACTACTGGATGTTGTAAAATCTGATCCAATTTACCCATAACCCTTAGGTAAAGACATTTTCCACCTTCACATGGACTAGCCTCAATGTGACTCCACATCAAGCCATTTAACTGATACTTGTTTTTTTCTGACCTTGTCCAGCAGGCAGCATATCATGCAACATCACAGCTCTCCTCAATGAGTGAAATGGACTCTGCTCATTTTGAACAAGGAGACAGAGAGGAGGCAACATCAATATCATCTACTCCACATACTCCTGCATTCGCAGTCAATATTTCTGAAGTCAGATCAGCTTTCTGGAGGGCGAATCTATGGAAAGTGATAGGCCTTAGACAGAGGCTCAGGGCAGAGAACATGGGCAAATCAAGAGGCAAGCTCTTATTCATGTTAAAGTTCAAATTTATTTATCATCTGATTGCATATATACAACTAGACAAAACAGCATTCTCTGTTCTTTGATGCAAAACACTGCAAACTCGTATACCGACATAACACACATATAGACCAATGAAAAATTTGCAAATTACCAATATACAAATATCAAAAATAAACATTATTGAGAGTTGTGAAGGGAATTGAAATCAGTCCAGTGTTTCTGGGAGGTGTGCTTTGATGCGTTCCATCACCAGACACTTAAAGCACTTTATAATGGTGGCGGTCAGTGCCACTGGATGGGAGTCATTAAGGGATGTTACTATCACCTTCTTTGGTGCTACATTACATATTGAATATACCAGATAACCTTCATCAGTTGGTCTGCACAGTCCGTCTGTACCGTCTGGGTATATTGTCTGGTCTTGCTGTCTTGTGGGAGTTCACCTTGGATAGAGTTCTCCTTACCTCAGACACATCGATGCAAGGGTCCAAATCATCAAAAGGACATGGATCTTTCTTTGGTGTCACACTCTTCTTCTCATCGTACCGTGCATAGAAGATGTTCAGTCTGTCTAGAAGGAAGGCATCATAGTCTTTGACTCACAAGGTTGTCTTGTGGTCTGTTATAGATTTAATCGCTTGCCACATGTCTTGTGTCAATGGTGTCACACAGCTTACTATAGACCTGTGTGTGTCCATGCTTTGCCTTCCGGATTGCATGTGACAGTTTGTTGACTTACTTCGGCAAGATGACCACCTTCCACTAGACATATTAATAGCTCGGTAGTGAGGCCGGTCCAGGTCAAGATGGTCAATGACCTTCCTTGAAGTACATGGGTAAATTGGATCAGATTTACAACATCCAGTGGAATTGTTGTCATCATTACTGCTATGGGATTTTTATTCTCAATATCTTCAATCTCTGCCTCCCACAGGCCAATGTTTTTAACCTATCAAGAAGGCTGCCATCTAATCAGCATTAATAAAAAAGCATTATAATGAGACTAAATGACCACTGTACAGTAGCTCTGATATCCACTATCATGGTTTTGAGAGGATGGTCATGGCTCACAACAACTCCAGTTTCTCTCCCAGCCTTGTCCACTTCAATATGTCTATCATCCAAGCATCTCCCAGGCCTTTTATTTGGCCCTGGACCACCTGGAAACCAAGGACATCTATATCAAACTTCTGTAAATTCTTCCCATAACTTCACGGCATGGATCTCAGTACCCCCTTCTGCAATTCAATCCTTCCTGCTTAATAAATCAAAATCAATGAAGATGGGTAACATTTTCTCCTCCAATATCACACTCAACAAGAGCTCTCTTCAGGGACACATACCCATTTCCTAACTATACCCCCTCAACACTCATTACTGTACAAATACTGTTCCAACTCAATCTTCAAATTAACAGATGATTCCACCATCTTTGATTGAGTATCAAATATTGTTAAAACAGGATACAAAAACAAAATTGAAAGACCAAAGGAATGGTGCCAAGATAACAATCTCTCTCCTTCAACATCAGAAGGAGATGGAGATGGTCATAGACTGAGCAGAGTGGTTAGATACCACACCCCTGCTGCAGAGGAGGGTGTAGAAAGCTTCAAGTTCTTGGTAGCAAACATTTCTAATGACCTTTCTTGGGTTGAGCAGATTGATGGATGATCAAGAAAGCATACCAACACCTCTAATTTCTCAGCAGATCAATGTTGTACATACCTTAACAACTTCTGTAGGTACACCATTGAAAGCATAGTTTCTGGAGGCATTACAGGATAGTACTGGAGTGGCTCTGCCAAAGACTGGAAAAAGCTGTACAAGGTGGTAAATGCAGCTCAGATAATCATGCAAGTGTCCCTCTTTTCAAAGGACTCCATCCACATTTCTACTGCTGAGGAAAGGCAGCCATTACACCCCAGAGGCATTCTCTTCTCCCTCTTCTCATCTTAAAGAAGGTTCAAGATAGTGAGGACACCCCCCCATTGGCTTAAAAGCAATGCATCCCCTTAGCCATCAGGCTCCTGAATGAATCCCACAGAAGTGCTATTGTGTTGCCCTAGCTTTGCACTAACTGATCTTTTTATATAAAAAAAATTTGTAACCAAATCTTTATAATCTGTAAACTGTACTGTTGATCCTCTGCTTTGCACATCTGTTGGAATGTCAGTGTTAACCTATTAGATTGCTCATGGAAGTACCCTTCTCACTATATCAGGTACAATGAAATTCAGCTTGAATTTTAACAATTATGTTGCAAGACAATGAGAAGTAAACATGGAAAACCACCCATTTCAATTGAGACATTGGTTTTGGACACAGTGAAAGGACACATAACATAATCCACTTGGCAATGTTTAAGATCAAGTTCAAATTTATTCTCATCTGATTATACATTTACAGTATAACCCAATGAAACAGCGTATCCCCATGTAACTGCGGATTTCCATGAATATATATCAAAATAATTCATGTGTTTTCAGAATTGTTCAACAGTCTCACCACCTGTGGGAAGAAACTGTTCCCCAGCCTGGCCATCCTGGTTTTTATTCTTCTATACTTGTTCTTTAAAGGTAGTGTCTAAAAGATACTGTGGACTGAAAGGATCCTCGATAATTCCCTGAAGCCTCTTTAAGCACCGTTCCCTGTAGATGTCACGGATAGAGGGAAGGGAGACCCTAGTGATCTTGGCAGTTTTAATCAATCTCTGTACTGACCTCCGATCTGAAGCAATAGAGCTACGCTATGCAGATACACTATGATGCAGCCAGCCAGGATACTCTCTATTGTACTCCTGTAGAACGGTGTTAGGATGTCATTAAAGTCATCCTTTAAATGGATGCCAAAAATTTTGTCCTCGCAAATACCTAGGGACAAGTGCTGTACTTGGGAATAGCATCTTTAGACAGACAAATAGTTAGTTGTTAGTTTATTAATTTATTTTATTTATATAGCACACTTAAAACAACTCACATTGACCCAAGTGCTGAACAGATCATAAATTACATCTCAACTTAAGCAGCTATTTAAAGTGCAGTATAAAACGGGTACTCAAGGTTTAGAATTGTACATATAACATGGTAACGATCAACAATCACCTCAAACTATTGTGAATTAAAATTCAGCCTAGATTTAAAAGAGTTAAATGAAGGGGCTTATTTGATGGAGGGAGGAATGTTGTTCCACAGTTGGGTGGCTGCAATAGTGAAGGTGCGATCTCCTGAGTTTGCGATTTAAGAGCAGAACAACCAAAAGCCCTAAATTGGCTGATCTGAGGGATCTTGAAGTGGAATAGGGTGTTAGGAGATGGGTGATGTGAGCTAGTCCATTAATGGCTTTGTAAACAAACAGGAGAACTTTAAAATCTATTCTTAACCATACTGGCAGTCAATGAAGGGAGGCCAGAATAGGGGTGATATGGTCCCTCTTCTTGGCTCCTGTCAGGAGCCTCGCTGAAGCATTTTAAACCAGTTGCAGATGGGATAATGATGACTGACTAATACCCGCATATAGACAGTTAGAGACTAAACAGGGGAAATGAGGATGTGGATAACTTTCTCGAGGACTTTCAGTGACAGGAATGATTTGAGTTTTGCAATAGTGTGGAGCTGGAAAAAGCTAGCTTTTACTACTGCATTGACTCATTTGTCAAACTTGAGGGTGGAATTGAATATCACACCAAGGGATTTGACCTGTGGATTAATGAAGGTGGATAAGTTACTAAGGGGATTGGTGATAATTTTGGTGGAGTTCATGGGTGGGGGCTAAATAGGATGATCTCAGATTTGCCTTGGGTTAGCTGCAGGAAAGTTTGAGCCGTCCTCCAGACAGTTGTTGAGGCTGCTTATCTTTGCTTGATCATTCGGCTTCAGGGAGTGATAGAACCTGGTTTCATCAGCATTGCAGTGGAAGGAGATGCCGTGATTTTAGATGATGTGACCGAGAGGAAGCATGTATAAGGAGAAGGGAATGGGGCCCAGAATAGACCCTGTGGGACCCCACAGGAAAGGGAAACAGAAGAGGATGAAAATTTGCCCATGTTGACTGAGAAAGTCCTATCTCTAAGATCACATTTAAACCAGTCCAGGGCCGAACCATCGACACCGAACCTCTGCCGGAGGTGATCTATTAAAATAGATTCACAGTGTCGAACATTGCGCAAAGGTCCAGGAGAATTAGGATGGTTGAACTCCCTGAGTCAGCAGCAAGGAGCAGGAGTATACTTTTAGTAAGGTTGACTCTGTGCTATAATATGATTGGTTCTTTAGGATATGTTATTTTGATGTAGGTAGGGCAACAATTGGCTAAGAATGATGCTGAACCAAGCCATGAAAGACCCCAACAATGAAGACGTTGATTACATCCGGTACCGCACGGATGGCAGTCTCTTCAATCTGAGGCGCCTGCAAGCTCACACCAAGACACAAGAGCAACTTGTCCATGAACTACTCTTTGCAGACGATGCCGCTTTAGTTGTCCATTCAGAGCCAGCTCTTCAGCGCTTGACGTCCTGTTTTGCAGAAACTGCCAAAATGTTTGGCCTGGAAGTCAGCCTGAAGAAAACTGAGGTCCTCCATCAGCCAGCTCCCCACCATGACTACCAGCCCCCCCACATCTCCATCAGGCACACAAAACTCAAAACGGTCAACCAGTTTACCTATCTCGGCTGCACCATTTCATCAGATGCAAGGATCGACAATGAGATAGACAACAGACTCGCCAAGGCAAATAGCGCCTTTGGAAGACTGCACAAAAGAGTCTGGAAAAACAACCAACTGAAAAACCTCACAAAGATAAGCGTATACAGAGCCGTTGTCATACCCACACTCCTGTTCGGCTCCGAATCATGGGTCCTCTACCGGCATCACCTACGGCTCCTAGAACGCTTCCACCAGCGTTGTCTCCGCTCCATCCTCAACATCCATTGGAGCGCTTTCATCCCTAACGTCGAAGTACTCGAGATGGCAGAGGTCGACAGCATCGAGTCCACGCTGCTGAAGATCCAGCTGCGCTGGGTGGGTCACGTCTCCAGAATGGAGGACCATCGCCTTCCCAAGATCGTGTTATATGGCGAGCTCTCCACTGGCCACCGTGACAGAGGTGCACCAAAGAAAAGGTACAAGGACTGCCTAAAGTAATCTCTTGGTGCCTGCCACATTGACCACCGCCAGTGGGCTGATATCGCCTCAAACCGTGCATCTTGGCGCCTCACAGTTTGGCGGGCAGCAACCTCCTTTGAAGAAGACCGCAGAGCCCACCTCACTGACAAAAGGCAAAGGAGGAAAAACCCAACACCCAACCCCAACCAACCATTTTTCCCCTGCAGCCGCTGCAACAGTGTCTGCTTGTCCCGCATCGGACTTGTCAGCCACAAACGAGCCTGCAGCTGACGTGGACTTTTACCCCCTCCATAAATCTTCGTCCGCGAAGCCAAGCCAAAGAGGGCAACAATTGGCTAAGAACCACTTTTTTGAGGACCCTTGACCAGAATGGAAGTTTAGAAACAGGTCTGTAATTTTTGGGTGTGGAGGGGTCTAAGTTGGGTTTTTTTCAGATGGGGTTGGAGCACAGCATGCTTGAAACAAATTGGAAATGTCCTGGTGGCCAAGGAATTTCTAATAATAGAGAGGATGCTAGGAGCGGCTGTATCAAAAACATCCTTCAGGATGGGAGTGGGGATAATGTCGTGGGATAATAAATAGCAGTTAATATATTTATTAAATCACTCAGTTTAGTCATTGAAGCTGCAGTACATTGTCCATGTCAATTAAGCCAGTTCCATTTACCTGGCTTTGACTCCTTATCCTTCTGAACCCTTCCATTTAATGTACATGCCATTTTCCTTTTTAATGTTATATTTGTACCTGCTTCTACCACTTTCTCCAGCAATTCATTTCATATATTCAACGCCCTCTGTGTAAAAAAAAATAGACTGTCAAGACCCTTTTAAATCTTTTCCCTCTCTCCTTAAATCTATGTCCTCTAGCTTCAATTTACAATATCCTGGAAAACTGTCTATTTACCCAATCTAAGCCCTTCATGATTTTATATAACCTCTATAAGGTCACCACTCAGCTTCCGATGCTTCAGGAAGAAAATTCTCAGCCTATAGAATCTTTCCTTATAGATCAAGTCTATCAGTTCTGGTAGAATTCTCTTAAATCTTTTCTGCAGCCTTTCAAGAGTAATGATATCCTTCCTCTAGATAGGTCACCAGAACAGCACACAACACTTCAAGTATGTGGTCTTATCAATGTCTTGTTCTGTTGTTAAATGTCATCCCTGCTTCTGTAGTAAACTCCAAAAATGCTGGAGGAACAGCAGGTCTTGCAGCATCTATAGGTGTTAAAAAGTTATCGCCAACATGTCGGTCCTGAGCCCTTCATCAAGGTATGAGTGAGAAGGGGGTGTGGCCTGATGGCGAAGGAAGAAGAGTAATTCTGACTTCCCCCAGATGGACTAATAAATACATGAATTAAAGAAATTTAAAAAGTCTTGAAAATTTGTTCTGAAGTTGTCTAAATGTTGAAAGATTACAATGGCTGCTAATACAAAGAAATCAAAAGCACAGATTCAGAAGAAACTTCCTTTTAAGAGTACTGAAGAATTGAGGCCTACTTACCAAGTGGAATCCATGGAATCGATTGGACAGTTAACCAAGCAGCAACACACTCCAGTTCGCTTAAGTATTACCGGCGCCTTCGCAAGATAGCGACAGGCTTCCAATTTTTTCTTCTTATCTTGATCAGCAGAGTTGCTGGAGTCTGCAGTGTTGGACCTGGTGCACGACACCACTGCGGAGGCCCGAGGCAGCACGTTGGAAGACACGCATGCGCGGGCCTTGGCACTGCCGGGCATGTGCGGTGTGTACCGGGTCCATGATCTTCTTGACAGGGTCTGGACTGTCAGTGAAGTTGGTTGGCAACGGGCTGATCATGTTGGGACTGGGTCTGTAGGCATGCAGACCAGAAGTAAAGTGACTAAATCATTGGTGTAATTAAAAGAACAGCAAGGGAAAGCTTCTCTGCAAACTGAAGCAATGGAAGAAGAATCTTTGACTTTTACTGAAGTGAGAGAAGGTAGGCCTCAAGGAGAGACTAGTGAAACTACTTTTGATGCTGTTTTTACAATTTTGGAATTTATAGCATATCAAATGGGTAATATGTCAACACAAATGTCTACTCAGATTGATCATGGATTTATGAACATGACGAAAAATGAATAATATTTGTGAGGAAGTCTCTTATGTTAAGAAAGATATTTCTGTTGTTAAAGCTGATGTCAATAGATGTTTGAAGATGGTGGATACAGGTCAAGACAATTTTAAGAAAATGGAAGGTGCCTTTCAAGTCTGTAGAGAATGCGGAATGTAATAAAGAAAAAATAGAAAAAGTGGAAGATTCTTTTGTTGGATGGGAAATTCAGAAGAAGGACCTATTGAAGAAGATAGACTTCTTGGAAAACTAAAGTCGCCGGAATAATGTCAAAATAGTGGAAATTCCGGAAGGAATTGAGGGTTCGGATCCAATAAAAGTTTTCAAAAAGTGGATCCCTGAAGCATTGGGATTGGAATTTTTTCCAGAAGGTTTGGAATTAGATAGGGCACATAGAACTTTGAGATGTAAACCATACCCGGTCCAACCCTCACTAGCTGTTTTGATTCGTTGTTTATGGTATCAAGACAGGGAAACCATTTTGCGAGTTGCGGTCCAAAATGCACGTAGATATCAGTCTCCATTGATGGTACAGGGAAAAAAGGTTTTCTTTTATCCAGATTTAAGTCAAGAAATTATTAAAAGGTGTAAAGAATTTAATTCTGCTAAAAAGGTGCTTTGGAGGAAGGGTTATAAATTTTCTTTTAGATACCTTGCAGTTTTGAAGATCTTTTATGGGAATTTCCAATCACAGTTTTTTTAAGAGGGATTTTTTTGCCAATTCTTTGCCAGACAAGGCTACTGAAAGGCATTCTTCACCTCAGAGGAAGACACCTGATAAGAAGAATGGAAATGGGAATGGGAAGACAAATATGTCAAAGAGTTTGATTGATATTGATGATCTGGGACAAGCTTTGGGATTGAATTCATTGGGGCTGTGAGGTGATTTAGACATAATTTTGTAAGTATGGATGTTGAGAGGGGGGATGGTGTGGACATCGCTGAAGCTTTTAGAAGTCATCCGCCACCTGTGGTGGGATTTTATTTCTTTCCACACCCAGTTAAGTGGGGAGTTACTACTTTTGTAGTTTCTACTTATTTTTAAAAAATTCTTATTTTTGTGTAATCTTTATTTTGTTCTAGTGGTTGATTAATTTAGGGGCTATTTGGCAGGGGAAGCTTCATTTTATTTTATTGAGAAGGGTTTTTTTGTGGATTGAAGGAATAGGGGGGGGGTTAATTGTTAAAACAATGTCTAGTTTGAATTTTGCAACATTTAATGTTCAGGGCTTAAACAACCCGATTAAGCGTAAATGTGTTTTAGCTTATATAAAAAAAGATGAAAGTGGATATTGTTTTTTGTAGGAAACTCACTTAACTGAAAAAGAACATTTAAAATTGAAGAGAGACTGGGTTGGTCATGTAATCTCATCTTCTTTTAATTCGAAAGCACGAGGAGTGGCGATTTTGATTCATAAGAAAATACCACTTGAACTTGAATCTTTGGTGGAATTTCAATGATTAACTGTAAATTGTCTTTGTTGAATGTGATGATGAACAATTTGTGTCCGAAGCTTTTTTAACTCTGAGTCAAGCAAAAGAAAATATTTTGATTGGGGAAGATTTTAATTGTGTATTAGATCCATTATTGATTAAATCTCTGAAAATTTTGAAAAAAATCAAAATCAAAGGTCCAATTGGTTTCTTTGATTAAAGATTTAAATCTGATAGAGATTTGGAGAAGGTTAAATCCTACTGAGAAAGATTTTTCGTTTTATTCTTCACATCATGATTCATTTTCAAGGATCGATTTATTTTGGCATCAGCACATTTGCAATCTCATTTTACTCAAACTGAATATAAGAGTAGAATAATTTCTGACCATTCATTATTATTGATTTCTTGTGTTGGGCCAAAAGTTACTCAATCAATTTTTTGGTGGAGGTAAAGGATCAAATTGCTTCTTTTCTGGATTTGAATAGAAATTCAGTTCAGAGTAATTTTACTTTATGGGATGCTTTGAAGGCATTTTTACAAGGTCAAATTATTAGCTATGCATCAAAAGAAAAGAAGAAATTTTTGGCGGAGAGTCAGTTATTGTAAAAATGGATAGCTGATTTAGAAAAAAGAATTTCAGAGGAATTGTACAGAGGATAATAAGGAAGTTTTAACTAAATTGAAGCTACAATATAACACATTACAACCATATCAATATGAACATTTTATTCAAAGTTCTAAGCAATGTTATTATGAGTTTGGGGATAGAGCTCATAAAGTTCTAGTGTGACAATTGAAAACATAACAAGCATTGAGAACTATTAATACTGTGAGGAAAGATAATTCAGTTACTTTTAAACCTCAGGAAATAAATGACCAATTTTTATCATTTTATCAGAAATTATGTACTTCTGAGGGAGTTCGAGATGATGGTTCCATTGAATCTTTTTTTGTCAGATTTAAACTTGCCAATATTAGGGGAAGATGATGTGAGGAAACTGGACTCAACCTTTATGGATTTAGAAATAAAGGATGTTATTCATCAAATGCCTAATGGGAAATCTCCAGGAGATGATGGGTTTATTGTTGAATTTTATTAAGTTTTTTTATGATGATTTGTCCTCTCTATTTATGGATGTTCTTCAGCAGGGAATTCAAGAACAAGCCTTACCAGATTCGTGTTTGAGTGCAATAATAATGGTTATACCAAAAAATGATAGAGATCCTTTGAATGTAGCTTCATATAGGCCAATTTCTTTATTAAATGTGGATTATAAAATAGTAGTGAGATTATTGGCAAATAGACTTGTTAAGTATTTACCTAAATTGGTGCATGTAGATCAGGCTGGTTTTATTAAAAATAGGTATGCCTCTGATAATATTTTTAGAGTAATTTTTCTGATCAATGCATCACATCAGCAACCCAACCTACCAATGGTTGTTGCTCTAGATGCTGAAAAAGCTTTTGATCAGGTTGAATGGAATTTTTTATTTAAAGTTTTGGAGAAATATAAGTTTGGACCCTTTTTTATTGGTTGGGTTAAGGTACTATATAATAATCCAGATGCTAGGGTGGCAACAAATGGTCAAACTTCATTTTTAAAATTATCACATTCAACTCGTCAAGGTTGTTCTTTGTCGTCAGCTCTATTTGCGTTGATCATCAAACCGTTAGCTCAAGCTATTAGGCAGAATGAGAATATTAGAGGTATAAGGATAGTAGACAATGAACATAAGATTAATCTAATTTCTGATGATGTTTTGATATATTTAACTAATCCAGAATGATCTTTAATTTATTTGCAAGAATGTTTAGAACAATATAGTATATTCTCAGGATGTAAAGTGAATTGGGATAAAAGTGAAATATTACCAATTTCTGAGGTAAATTGTGATCAGTTTAGACAAATTACTAAACTTCGTTGGTCTGATAAAATTTAAGTATTGATGTAATAATTGATGTAAATGTTCAATTATTGTATAATTTAAATTATATACCATTAATGAGAAAGATCAAAGCTGATTTGATTAAGTGGAAGGATCTGCCTTTGTCATTAATAGGCCGAGTAAATTGTATTGATGAATATTTTTCCCCGTATTCAGTATCTTTTTCACTCGATTCCTTGTTTACTTCTGAAATCATTTTTTCAGGATTTAAATAAAGTAGTACAAGAATTTTTATGTTAGGGAAATTAGCTAGAGTAGTGATACAAAAATTGACTTGGAAATATGCTTTGGGAGGTTTACAATTACCTCATTTTCAAAATTATTATGAAGCAGCTCAATTAAGATTTATTAACCGAATGCTGGATGTTTCATACCACCCCCCCCCCCCCAGCTGGGCTAGAGTAGAATTGGCTGATATTTCTGAAGCTTATTCACATCAATTTATATTTAAGTGGAATTCTGTTTTATTACAGAGATATAATGTATCTATTTTAAAACATTTGTTAGAGATTTAGACTAAAAGGAATTTATTGATAGGTACGAAAGGTGAAATATCGGTTCAAGCTCCAATATATCAAAATAAATTGACTCCTTTTTTGTTGAATAATAGATTTTTAAGGGAATGGCAGATTAAAGGAATAAAGTTGTTGCAGGATTGTTTTGAAGAGGGTAAATTTGGAATTTGGAATTCCTTTCTTTGTGTATCATCAAATTAGAGCGTTAGTGAAAGATAATTTTGGAAGAGAAATTACAATTCCTAAGTTAACAAAATTTGAATTTATGATTTCTCATTCATTAAATAAGGGTTTTATTTCTGAGACGTATGCATTGTTGCAAGACACTATGGATAAACTAAATTTAGGTAAATCTAGGATTAAATGGGAAAATTATTTAATTTGTGATATTAATCAGGCCGATTGGGAGATGATGTGTTTTGATGGTGTGACTAAATTGCTTAATGTAAGATATAGTATGGCTAATTATAATTTTTTGCACCAGTTGTATCAAACCACTGAAAAATTGAAAAAATACAGATTTAGTAATTCAGAATTGTGGTTTGGATGTAGATTATGTGTAGGAACATTTTTACATTCAGTTTGGTTTTGTGATAAGGTTCAATCATTTTGACATAAAATTAGGGAATTTCTTCAAAAATTGTTTATGATCCAATTTTTATTAGACCTGAAAAATTTTTTGTTGGGTTTTACTGCCCCATTTATTGACTTGGGGTTAGATAAGTTTCAGACAGCATTTCTTTATTTAGCATTGGCTGTAGCATGTAAATGTGTTGCGATTACATGGAAAGATGAGGTTGAAGTAAATGTAACTCATTGGCATAATGAGCTAAGGTCCTGTATTTATATGGAGAAACTAACATATAACTTGCATGATAATTATGACTTTTTTGTTAAGATGTGGTCGCCTTATTTGAAATGTATGAGTTTAGTAATATCCTAAATTGTTGTATGTGTTTCTTTTATTTTCTTAATGCTTCCCTTGGGGAGTTTGCTGAGGGTGGGTAGAGGGGGGTGGGTTAGTTGTAACCTTCATTTTTATATTATGGACTTTGTGAAAGTTTTTCTTTTGAAAATATTAAGTATTTGTGAATGAGAAAACAGTCAGGAGTCTGAATAAAAATATTGGGAGAGGAGGAACACAGGCTAAAATGCAAAAGCCAATAATTGGACATAGATAATTGATTGGGGTCGGGGTGTGGCTCTATGAATGCAGAGCTAGAGGAAAGAACACAGGGATGGGGGAGAAACTGAAAGAGAGAGAGAGAAAGAGAGACAGAGCTCGTGAAAAGGGACAGGGAAAGAGAGAGGGGTGAAGAGGGGAAAATAGTAACTGGAGAGTTCAATGTTAATGCCATCTGGTTGGAATGTACCAAGATGGATTATGAAGTGTTGTTCCTCCAATTTATGTGGTCATAGTCTGGCAGTGCATGAGACCATGGACAGACATGTTGGCATGGGAATGGGGCAGGGAATTAAAATGTGTTGCCACTGGGAGATTCTGACTATTGTGATAGATAGAGAAAAAATGCTCAGCGAAGCAATCTCCAATCTGTGTCCAGTCGCTTTGATGTAGAGGACACCATAACAGGAGCAACGGATACAGTAGATGACTCCTTCAGATTAACATGTGAAGAGTTGCTTCACATAGAAGAACAGTTTGGGCTCTAATTGGTGGTGAGGAAGGAAGTATGGTATTTCCTGCTGTCACAGGGGTAGGTGGCAAGGGAACAATTGTTGGGAAGGGATGAGTGAACAAAGGAGTTACAGATGTGGATGACAAAGAGGGGAGAAGAGAGGAAGATGTGTCTGCTGGTGGATCATGTAGTAGGGGGTGGAAATAGCAGAGAATATATGTTGGATGCAGAAACTGGTGGGGTGGTAGTTGAGGATGAGGAATTCTGACCTTGTAACACATGGGGGTGGAGGGAGCCGGGGAAGATATGTGGGTAATGCAGGATATGCAGGATAGGTCCGAGTTGATGGTCCTGGTAAATCTCCTCTGCACCCTCTCCATAGCTTTCACATCCTCACTATAATGAGGTGACCAGAATGGAACACAATGCTCTATTTTGGTGACATCTACAAACATTTACCATAATAATTGCTTCAGGAAAGCAAAACCAGATGGGTATGATCCAGTGATCATTGAGAGATCAGAGGTGGAGAGAATGAGCAAATTTAAGTTCTTGGGAGGCACTATTTTGGAGGATCTTGACAGGATCCTATACACTAATGGCATTGTGAAGAAAGCACATCAGCACCTCTACTTTCTCAGGAGTTTGTGAAGGTTTGATATGACATGGGTAACCCTGGCAAATTTTAACAGATGCGAGGTGGAAAGTGTGTTGACTGAGTGCATCATAATCTGGTATTGGGACACCAATATGCCTGAGTGTAAAGCCCTCCAAAAGGTAGTGGACACAGCTCAAGGCATCTCAAGCAAAACTCTCCTGACCATTGAGAACATCTACAGGGAACGCTACCATTGGAGAGCAGTACCAATCATTAAAGATCCACATCACCCAGCACATGCTCTGCTCTCGCTGCTACCATCAGGAAAGAGGTATAGGTGCCATAAGATTCACACTACCGGCTTCAGGAACTACTGCTACCTCTCCACCATTAGACTTCTCAACAACAAACTCAATTAGGGACTCATTTAAGGACACTTACTTTTGTGCTTTGTTTTTTTCTCTCTCTGTATTGCACAGTTTGCTTGCATTTCTTTATTTGCTTACATCTGTGTGCTGTGCACAGTTTATTTTGGCATTGGTAGTAAGGAGTAATTCTGCCTTGCATACAGGAAAAAGAATCATAGGGTTTTATATATGCACTCTGTCAATAAATCTGAAATCTGATATAATTCATACAGATGTTAAGCAGCTGTGGACCGAGCACTGTTCCCAGCCCTTCTATCTGACCCTCCACTACTACCCAGTGACATACCAATTCTGCCAATCTTGTATCCAAATTGCCAGCAAATCCTGGATCCCATGCAATCTGATTTTACTGACCAGTTTATCATGCAGGCACCTTTTCAAAAGTCCATGCAGACAATATCTACCATTCTACTCATCCCTTCAAAAAATTTAAATCAAATCCTTGAGGCACGAAACACAATTTCTCAAGCAGAAAGCCATACTCACTGGTGTGAATCTGCCCTTTCCCTTCCAATTACTTGTATATTCTATCTCTCAGAATCTCTTCCAGTAGCTTGCCTGCGACTGACTTATCCACTTTAAATCAATGTCCATGATCCCTCTGTAAGGATCCTTCTGTAGGTCCTGTCCCAACATTAAGAAAAGGCCATTACACATACAGCATTGTGGTATATAGTTTGGAAGGAACATTGTTAAAGTCATCTTTGTCACCAAGACGCATTGCTGAGTCAAATATTACCAAAGAAAGCTCCTGCTGACTGCCATTAATATCTTCAGACAACAGTTTTCCTTCATGTTAAACATCACCGAGGAATTTCAGAGGGCAGCTAGAGCCCAGAATTTACTCTGCCTTGAAGTACATTAATGATCATCTCAATTTTATCTAAGGGATATGTTTCATTTGTTCAAGGATATATGAGGATACACATACACAATGCATTAAAAATATGTACAAAACCAACACAAGGGATGTCACATCTATTGACAGAGCTCTGGTCAATTGATTTGAAATATTGAATTTATGTCCCTTTCTTTGGATACTTCCTGGATTACTGCACATTTCCAGTGATATTGCTTTTATTCGAGGTCTCTGCGAGATTCTCCTTTCAAGCATGAAGTTCATTGGTCCCTCTACTCTTACTAAATGGTTAGAACATCTTAATTCTGCTATAATGCTCATCCCTCATTTCTCTGCCTTCTTTTGGACTTCGATAATCTTGTTTCTGATTTATTAACCTGTGTAGGAATTTATATATTTCTACCATTTCCTCCTATTTCTCTCATTTATTTTATTGGGATCATGTGCTCTCTTCATTCTTTTTAGTTTCTCATCATTAACAATATTAAAATTAATTGTCAAAGAATGATAGAATCACATGATATGGCATGGAAACAGGTCCTCAGGCCCAAAGTCCATGCTGACCGCTGATTAATGTGCCTTCCTGAGCAAGTCCCATTTCCCTGCATTTGCCCCACATCCCTCCAAAGACTTCCCATTCACAAATCTGTCCAAATCCCTTTTAAAAATTGTAATTGCACTGACCTCTATCACTACTTCTGGAAGATTTTTCCATATCCTCACCACCCATTGTATGGAAAAACATCCCTCAGATCTGCATTAAATCTTTTCCCTCTCATCTTAAGCCTCGTTTCAGACTCCCCCAACCACAGAAAAAAGACCTTATCAATACTCTTAATGATTTTCTAAATCTCTGTAAGGTTATCCCTCAGGCTCCAACACTCCCAGGAACACAATCCCAACCTATCTAGTCTTTACTCAGAACTCAACATTACCAATATCAGCAACATTCTTGTGAATCTTGTATCACTCTCTCTCGCTTAATCACATTTATTTCCTATCATTTTTTCTTTGGCTTGGCTTCGCGGACGAAGATTTATGGAGGGGGTAAAAAGTCCACGTCAGCTGCAGGCTCGTTTGTGGCTGACCAGTCCGATGCGGGACAGGCAGACACGATTGCAGCGGTTGCAAGGGAAAATTGGTTGGTTGGGGTTGGGTGTTGGGTTTTTCCTCCTTTGCCTTTTGTCAATGAGGTGGGCTCTGCGGTCTTCTTCAAAGGAGGCTGCTGCCCGCCAAACTGTGAGGCGCCAAGATGCACGGTTTGAGGCGTTATCAGCCCACTGGCGGTGGTCAATGTGGCAGGCACCAAGAGATTTCTTTAGGCAGTCCTTGTACCTTTTCTTTGGTGCACCTCTGTCACGGTGGCCAGTGGAGAGCTCGCCATATAATACGATCTTGGGAAGGCGATGGTCCTCCATTCTGGAGACGTGACCCATCCAGCGCAGCTGGATCTTCAGCAGCGTGGACTCGATGCTGTCGACCTCTGCCATCTCGAGTACCTCGACGTTAGGGGTGTGAGCGCTCCAATGGATGTTGAGGATGGAGCGGAGACAACGCTGGTGGAAGCGTTCTAGGAGCCGTAGGTGGTGCCGGTAGAGGACCCATGATTCGGAGCCGAACAGGAGTGTGGGTATGACAACGGCTCTGTATACGCACATTTCCTATCATACAGTGACCAGAACTGCACAAAACATTTCAGGTGTGGACTCACCAACATCCTGTTCAGCTGACCTTCCATTTATTGTCCTCTGCCAGATGCAGGTAAAGGTATCAAAAGCCTTCTTTATCGCCATGTCTACCTGCATTGGCACTTTAAGGAATTATATACTTTTACCCGAGCAACACACAAAGTATGTGGAATTCAACGGGTCAGACAGCATCCATGGAAGCTACCTGACCCATTGAATTCCTCCAGTTCTCTGTGTGTGGCTCCAGTTTTCCAGCATCTACAAAGGTTTTGTTTACCTATGTATTTTTTACCATGAGGTCTCTCTGTTCTACAGCAGCCATGGACATTGTTATGTTTACTACCAGAGAGATAACAGTGAAAAAGTTTGATACTGCATTCACTGTGCTAGCAAGTTAGTTCCTGATTGAAGAAAAGAGTGTATTTGAAGAGCAAGACCTTAAATCTGGTGCAAAACTCATTCATAGTCCAGCAGGCAGCAGGGATCCCTCCCCTCCAAGGTGCTCTGAGAGCTGGACTAAATACTGCAGTAATCTCAATGCTCCAGTGAGGTCCTAAATGCCTCCATAGTCACTAAAATATTAATGTCAGGGTCTTTTCACCAGCATTTGTACTCTGTTGGGTAAATTGGGCAGGTCACAGAGTTTACTTGTCTGACACCAGACAGACAAAGCAGACACTCTACTCTGAGTCATGTGATGGGAAGAGATTAGGAGGCGTTGGTGGAACAGATATATAGATGTGCTCAAAAGCTCCTTGAAGAAATGTAACATTCCTCCTGGGAATCTTTGGTCTATGACCATACAAAGAAAAGATGGAAGATTTGTTATCAAGATCATCCTTTCTTTTTAAAATATTTTTATTGAGTTTAACATATAAGTGTGGTGGTGTGAGCAGTGGAAGAAACACAGCCACCACATTGAGGGTCATTCACGGCTATTTTTATTCAAATTCAGCACGCCCCTTTAAGGGCAGCATGAGCTCAGTCACCTGGTGCATTGTGACATCATAATCGCTGCCCAGGGTGCGCGCTGGAAGGGATGCTGGAGTCAGAGAGAAACCTCTGATGACACCACTTCCCCATGGCTGCCCCGCCACGTGGCGATACAAGAGGATGGGTGCCGCCACACAACACGCCCCCCCACCCCCCCCAAGAACCGGCTACGCATCCTGTCGCTTTGGCAGCTGGCCCCAGCACTTGGGCACAGCCGTCTGCACCGGCAGTGATAAGTCCAGATGGGCCATCTACAGGTGGTCCACCGTAAAAAGTTCCTCTCTCCCCCCCAAAGTCCAGGGTGAAGGTTCCGCCAGCCTTTGTATGGCCCCTCGTACCGTCGCTGTAGCGGTGCACCTTGTGGTCCCCTCCACACAAAAATGAACTGGGCTGAGTCGAGGTCTTTGGGGAGATGAAATGGCTGGGTGCTGTGGCGTGCTGGGGGTGGGGGAGCTAGGGAGGCCAGTCACTTGCATAGGTCCACCAACAGGTTTTTTGTCAGTGGCCATGGTGTCAGGGTCTGGGCCGAAAAACTCACCCAGCAGGGAAAGCGGTGCACCATAGACTATCTCCGCTGCTGAAGCCTGCAGGTCCTCCTTGGGTGCCATCCTAATCCCGAGGAGGACCCAGGGTAGTTCATCCACCTAGTCTGGTCTGGAGATCCTGGCCATAAGCGATGCCTTCAGGTGGCTGTGGAATCTCTCCACTAACCCGTTGGACTATGGGTGGTATACTGTGGTGTGGTGGAGCTTGATCCCCAGGAGCTACGCCATATGAGTCCACAGGGCAGATGTGAACTGCGCCCCCTCTGTCGCTAGCGATGTGTGCCGGGACTCCAAAACAGGCAATCCATTGGCTGACCAGAGTCCTGGCACACGTCTCCATGGAGGCCTCCTTAACCGGGACAGCCTCTGGTCACCTTGTGGCCCGATCCACCACCGTTAGGTGGTAACGAGCCTCCTTGGATGACATCAACGTGGATGTGTTGGAATCTGTGAACTGCCAGGTCAAAATTCTGGATGGAGGCTCACGTATGTCACTGGACCTTGGAGGTCTTGCACCTGGTACAGTTCCTGGCCAGTTCCACCACCTCCTTCTTCAGTCTGTGCAACACAAACCGCTCCACGACCAGGCGCACTGTTGTCTTTACTGCTGGGTGAGCGAGGTCATGGATCAGACTGAAGACCTTCGCCCTCCAATGCAGCGGGACCTCTGGGTGTGGCGTGCCTGTTGAGATGTCGCAGAGCAATGCATCTGGGCTGCTGGACACATCTTTGAGTTTGAGGCCCGAGATCGTGGTTCATATGGCCTGTGTCTCCGCATCATTCCTCTGTGCCTGAGCCAGTTGCTCATAATCCAGGCCAGCCATGAGAGTGTTGATGGCTGGATGGGAGAGTGCATTCGCCACTACATTGTCCTTGCCAGCCCTGTGTCGGATGTTGGTCGTGAATTCAGACACGTACGAGAGGTGGCGCTGCTGTCTGGCAGACCACGGATCCCCTTGGCCATCGCCAGTGCTTGAGTGAGGGGCTTGTGATCCGTGAAAGCTGTGAACGGCCTGCCCTCAAGGAAGTAGCGGAAATGGCAGATGGCCAAATACAGCGCCAGGAGCTCCCGGTCAAAGGCACTGTATTTGAGCTCCAGCGGGTGCAGCTGTTTGCTGAAAAAGGCCATTGTGCACCATTGTCCATTGAGCCACTGTTCCAGAACTCCCCTCCCCCCCACTGCCGTAGCGTCCATAGAGAGCGCCGTGTGCATCTCCAGCTGTGGATGCACCAGCAGTGTGGCGCTGGCTAGATTCTCTTTTGTCACGATGAAAGCCCTGTTTGCCTCCTCTGACCATGATAAAGTCTTTTCTTTCGTGGCCATGAGCACAAACAATTGGTGCATGGTGTGCGTGGCTCCGGGGATGAAACAATGGTAAAAGTTCACCATCCCCACGAATTTTTGGAGGCCTTTCAGGGTGGAGGGTTTGGGAAATCATTGGGAAATCTCTAGCTCCGGCGTGGTCCCAGCCGCCGAAACGGTGTGCCCCAGGAACTGGATGGTCTCCTTGCCAAATTGACATTTGGCCACATTGATAGTGAGGCTGAAGTCCGCCAGCTGGGCAAAGAGTGTGCAGAGGTGGGCTTTGTGTTTGTCGCGGTTATGACTGGCAATGAGAATATCGTCCAGGTAAATGAACACAAACTCCAGGTCTTTTCCAACAGCGTCCATGAGGCGTTGGAACGTTTGGGCTGCATTCTTTAGACCGAAGGGCATACGCAGGAACTCAAAGAGGCCAAAAGGGGTGATAATGGCCATCTTACCCACGTCGTCTGGATGCATCGAGATCTGATGGTATCCTGCACAAGGTCCATTTGGAGAAGACCCGTGCACTGTGGAGGTTGGCAGAGAAGTCTTGTATGTGGGGAACAGGGTACCTGTCGGGGGTGGTTGCGTCATTCAACCGACAGCAGTCTCTGCATGGTCTCCAGCCCCCAGAAAATTTTGGGACCATATGGAGCAGTGATGCCTAGGCGCTGTCCGAGCCTTGAGTTCCTTGAGCCTGGAAAACTCCTCCTTTGTCTGCTGGAGCTTCTCGGGTGGCAGCCGTCGGTGTCTAACATGCAGCGAGGGGCCCTGTGTGGCGATGAGGTGGACGACCCCATGCTGGGGCAAGGCGGCATTGAACTGTGGCTCTAAGATGGCGGGGAATTAATGGAGGATTTTGTCGAACTCGTCCCTGGCGGCGGCTATGGTGGCGATTTCGGGCCTGTGGGCTTCTGCTGTGACTAGTCAGGTGGAGTGGAACGTTTGGGCATTGACCAGCCTTTTGCCCTTCATGTCAACCAGTAGGCTGTGAACTCTGAGGAAATCGGCCCCTAACTGCGTGGTGCCCACGGAGGCTAGGATGAACCTCCAGTGGAAATTCTCCTTCCCGATCTGGATCTGTGCCCTGCAGGTGCCATAGGTCCTGATGGAGCCATTGGCAGCCTGCAGGGTTGGATCTTGAGATCGGGTGCGAGTCTCTAATGCTGTGGGGGGGGTGGGGGGGGAAGGACGTTGAGCTCAGCCCCTGTGTCCACCAGGAATTGGTGGCAGGCGGATCTGTCCATTACATGAAGGAGGCTGTTTTTGAGGCCAGCCATCGCAGCTATCAATGGCGGCTGGCCTGGTTGTTTCCCTTAAACCCGTAGGGCTAGCAGCACTTACAGGCTTGCGCTCCCTAGCGCTGGTGGTAGAAACACCAGGCCAACTGGCCCTCCTCTGGCTTGGTCTTGAGAGCGGCTTGCGGTCAGCTGGTTCCTGGTTATGCCACCTGGTTGAAGGTTGCCTCATTCTCCCTCTTCATGTACCAGAGGGCATCCGTACGGGCTACTGCTCTCCTCAGGTTTGAGAAGTCCATCTGTGAGGAGCAGCTGGATGTCCTTCGGCATCTGTTCCAGAAATATCTGGTGGAAGAGAAAACAAGGCTTGAGTTCTTCCATCAGGCCCAGCATTTCATCCATCAGCGCCAAAGGACAATGGTCCCCAAGCCCATCTAGGTGAAGGAGCCTTAAAGCTCTTTGCTGGGGAGTTAGCCTGAAAGTTCCAAGCAGCAAGTCTTTAAGGGCGGTGTACTTGGCTGTAGCCGGGGGGTGGTGGCTGCGGTATCTTTGTCCAGAGCGCTCACGATATGATAGAACATTGTGGCTTCTGAGGAGATGTTGCGGAGTTGAAATTGTGCTTCCACCTGCCCAAACCACGTTCTCGCTTGGTGGGTCCAAAAGGGGGGAAGCTAAATGGAGAGAGTGTTAACCTCTGCTGAATCCATGGTGTTTTGAGTCCAGAAAAACATCTGGGCTCGTCGGGGTCACCATTGTGATGGTGTGAGCAGTGAGAGAAACACAACCACCACGTTGAGGGTCGTTAATGACTGTTTTTATTAAAATTCAGCACGGCCCTTTAAGGGCAGCATGAGCTCAGTCACCTGGTGCATTGTGACATCATAATCACTGCCCAGGGTGCGCGCTGGAAGGGATGCTGGAGTCAGAGAGAAACCGCTGATGAAGCAATTTCTCCATGGCTGCCCCGCCACGTGGCGATACAAGCGGGGCCGGTTCGCCAAGAGGATGTGCACCGCTACATAAGCATGAAAACAGAATTGACTATTACATAATAATTTATTTCTATACAAGTAAGCACACATAGAAAAGCCAATGAGAACAAAAAGTAAATAAAACTACATCAATAATTTGCTTATAATATATCAAAACCATTTAATTGAAATGATCTATGCAACCATGTTAAACCCATTTATTGAAATAATTTGAATAAAATAAAGGGGGAAAAAAACCTAAAATCTAAAAGTAAATCTAATCTAACCCTCCCTCTAATCAAGGTCATCTTTAAATTAATTTAGAAAAATAATAATGTGGAATCACTGCCGACCCCTCCCCTCCCCTCCCCTCCCTGAAGAACAGGCAATGCTGGGTTTGACAGCAATGCTTAGAGATTAGATGGTAAAATTTTATTGGGCCTCTGCGCTATCTGATGATCTCAGACAGCTAGGCAGTTTGTTTGGATGTATTCATAGTTGTACATTGGTCAGATACTTACACAATGACATAGCCAACAGAGTTGTTGGCCTATGCCCCACCCCCCGATACTGAATTCAACCCTTCCCTCAATGTGCAGTTGGCACCTTTTCCCTAGGACTGCTTGGCTTTCCTCTGGGTTCCCCTGCAGCTCAAAAGACGATTGGTTGATAGGTCAATAGGCCATTGTATAATATGTTTAGTGTGTGGGTGAGTGCTAAATCTTGTTGGAATTGATGGGAAAATAGAAATAATAAAATGGCATGAGTGTAAAGGGTGCTTGATAGTTTGAACTTGATAAGCTGGAGAGACTTTTTCCCTGCTTGTAAAGGTTAAAACCTTGTGTTTTTACTCATGGCTAATTTTGTGCCTATCTCTTTAAGATAACTATTGTTTGTAGTGTTACCATAGTGACTATGATGTAATATGTCATAATATCCACCCAAACTAAGGTCTTGCTCATATTTCTACATCATGTGAAGTAAGCGTGAGCACAAAAACTTTTTCTTTGAATTTTTTGCATCTCTTTAAATACTTGTATCTCTTCAAAGTTTAAGCTTCTTTATATACATTTTATATCTCTATAATACAGTAAATACTTTGTTGTTCATCATTATGAAAGTCTTAATGTGAAGCTATGAAAAATGTTTATCTGATTTATCAACGAATTAAAGCTACATAAAGTAACAACCACAGAGTATGATTTGTTGGATTAAAGAGATCAAAATTCAGAATATTGTAGCTCATGCTTTTGGAAGATGATACTTTGAAATTAGGATATATTAGAATAAGGAAAGTGTTGACTATATACTGCTTGTGGCTCTCTGACACGCTCATGATGAAAAAAAAACACAACTGAAGAAATCTGATGGAACGAGCTGGTAACTTTGGTAGTGGTGAAGTGATTTGCCATTAAGAAACATTTTTTAAAGTGAGTAATTGCACCAGACTAGTGATCAGTATTTGACAACTGATGAGGCCAACACATTGTCAACACCCAAAGAGCATTAGTTTTCAATGCATTAGTTTGCAATGCTGATCCTCCATTTCTTCAATGAGTTTTGCATTAGTTATTCACAATGTGGTTACTACATTGGAGAAACCACAGTCAGATTGTGTGATTGTCCTGTGGAGAACCTCTGCTCAGTCCACTGATTATCTTAATTACAAGTTGCTTGTCACCTTGCTTCTTCATCTCATATTCAATCTATCAGTTTGTGACTATTAGGCATTTCTAACATTTTCCATCAGCTGCAGCAAAAGAATGACCTGCATTTCAAAAGCCTTATCATAACTCTTTTTTGGCTGTGTGGATAAAAAAATTGGTTTGTAGGAAGAATGTAGAGAGTGGTACTGGAAAGAAAGGTATTCTCCTTGGACGTTAATGATTAGTGGAGTGCCATAAGGATCTGTTCTGAAACTCCTGCTCTTTGTGATTTTCTTTCATAAATTGCCTGGATGAAGAGGTGGAAGGATGGGTCAGTAAATTAGCAGATGACATGAAGTTTAGAGGAGATGTGGATGGGGCTGAAGGTTGTCAAAGATTACAAGAGGATATAGACAGGATGCAGAGTTGGGCAGAAAAGTGGCAGATGGATTTCAATCTGGATAAGTGTGAGGTGATGCATTTTGGAAGGACAAACCAGAAGGCTGAGTACAGGGTTAATGGTCGGTTACTTAGTGTGATAGAATGGGATCCTATCACCACTTTATATATTTGCATATAGTGATAGTATAGAGCTGTAGCCACACCTACTGGCAGGTCACAAAGAGCTGCACCTCACTAGTCCCAGGTCAGTCTGGACTGGTTGACCTCGATGTACTATGCTCCATTCTTTTGTTAATAAAAGCCTTGGCTTGAGTCAACAAGTCTTTGAGTCATTCGACATGCTACAATTTTATTAACAAAAAGTTTCAACGGATGGAGCAAATGCTGCGACCAGAATGCCTCAGCATCAACCCGCAGTCAGCTACTGTTCAGAGTGATTTCAGGCACTGAGTGAGGTGTTTTGAGGCATATGTGCAGCGCTCAGACCCCACCGTAGAGGAAGATGATGATAAACTGTTAATTTCAATGTCCATGGTGTCCATGAGGGTCGACGAAAACATTCAGGACGTGTCCTCCTACACGGCTGCCATGAATGTGCTGAAAGGACTTTACGAGCGGCCTGTGAATAAAGAGTATGCCAGGCACATGCTGACAATCAGGAGACAGCAGCCGGGTGAGCTTACATAGCCTATCTCCAGGCACTAAGGTTACAGGGTAGAACTTGTGCATATACTGACAGAAATGTGGCCAGGATCACTGACGACCTCATACGGGATGCTTATGTGGCTGGAATTCGATCCAACAAAGTGAGGCAACGACTATTGGAGCATGAGGGAGACAGTTTAGTGGAGACTGTACAAATCACTGAAACGATGAAGGCCATGGCCCTAAACATGGACGCTTACAAACAGGGCTGGGCCCACCGTTATGATGTGAGTAAAACGTCTGCTTTTAATCTGGCCTTCCCATGCCCAGTCGATGGCCTCACTGCTGGTGCCACACTATCCGACATGGCCCCAAATTGTTACTTCTGCGGGATGGAGAAACACAGCCGATCCCTATTCCCTGCGAGGAAGGCCCGGTGCCAGAAGTGCTGAAAGAACATCCACTTCGCTAAAGTCTTCTGGTCCAAAATTGCTGCTGCAAAGCACAGTGCCTCGTGCGAGGCCCAACTGCCTTCCCCAAATTCAAATTCGTCCTTGGAACTCTCATACAATGAGAATGAGGAACCAATCGCGCGGCAACTCTTGACGTCATGATGCAAGAACTGCGCATTGAAGGTGCCGCCCTTGCAATGCTCCACCCTCGCCGCTGTGATGCTGCTCTCCGACGGCATGCAGCTACAATTGGCCCTTACGCCGCTACTGGCATCTGCCGCTGTGACGCTGCTCTCCGATTTGGCCCCTCCGCTCAACGGAACCTCTGCGCCAGCAGGCCCTGATGGACCACCTGCACTACGACTGCCGCTGCCTCCTCAACTTGCCGCTGACTCCAACCACGTTCCCTGCGCTGGCAGACCCTGTCAGCCTGCCTGCACCATGAGTGCCACCGCCTCCACAGCTCAGGTTGCATGGGGGAAAACGGGGTGGTAAAGTCAGATACCTCATGGTCCTTCCACTGCCCCAAATCCAGAAGGCACTCAAATGATGCCTGGGTTTTTTTCCCATTGCACCCAATGGGTCCCACAGCACGCTGACAAGGCACAGCCACTAATTAAGACTACCTCCTTCCCCTTGTCAGTGAAACCCAGAGCGGCCTTCGACTGAATCAATTTGGACATACAGCTGTGGCCACTCTGCAGGCCATAGACGAATTTATACCCTACCAGGTAGAGAGCGATGCGTCTGACCTTGCACTGGCAGCCACCTTAAACCTGGCCAGTAGGCCTGTCACCTTCTTTTCTAGGACCCTCCAGGGCCCAGAAAGCTGACACACCTCTGTCGAGAAGGAGGCCCAGGCCATTGTAGAGGTCATACGTCTTTGGAGACATTAGCTCGCAGGCAGATGCTTTACACTGCTGACTGACCAATGCGCGGTCTCATTTATGTTTAGCAACAACCAGCGGGGTAAGATCAAAAATGACAAGATTATGAAGGTAGAGAATCAAACTCTCTACCTTCAACTACGACATTCTGTACCAGCCAGGCAAACTTAATGACCCGCCTGACACTCTTTTCCGTGAGACATGCGCCAGCGTACAACTGGACAGGCTGCAGAAACTCCATGAGGAGATCTGTCACCCAGAGGTCACCAGGTTTGCCCACTTTGTAAAGGCCCACAACCTGCCCTATACAGTTGAGGAGATCCGCTACATGACTTGAGCCTACCCAGTATTTGCTGAGTGCAAGCCCAATTTCTTCCGCCTCGAGAAGACCCACATCATTAAAGCCACCCGGCCCTTCGAATGTCTAGTGTTGACTTCAAGGGGCTCCTACCATTGATGAACACCTACATTCTCACAGTGGTCGATGAGTACTTCCACTTCCCATTCACTATCCCCTGCCTGGACATGACCGCCTCCACAGTCATAAATGTACTGCGCAGTGTCTTTGCCATTTTTGGGTGCCGCAGTTACATCCTCATTTATGAGTGCCTTCTGGAGCGCGGTATTGCTTCGAGTAGGACCACTAGCTACAACCTGTGCGGTAAAGGGGAGGTCAAAAGGGAGAATGCCACCGTCTGGAAAGCGATCAGGCTTTCACTCGGGTCTAAAGGTCTCCCCACCACTTGGTGGCAGGACGTCCTCCCAAATGCCCTACACTCCGTCTGGTCTCTATTATGCACGGCCACCAATGCTAACCCGCATGACCGTATGTTCTCGTTCGCACGGAAGTCCGAATCAGGAATGACCACACTGGCTTGGCTGATGGTCCCTGGACCTGTCCTGCTGAGACGTCATGTCTGGTACTTGAAAAACGACCCCCTAGTCAACCAGGTAACACTGTTACACGCGAACTCGCACTATACTTATATCGAGTACCCAGATGGGCGGGAGAACACGGTCTTGGTAAGGGGCCTGGACCAAGCCGGATCTAACATTGTCACGTTCAAATCCCAACCTCCCTCCAATCCTCCCCTAAGGTTACACGCCAGGATAGTGGGACCAGCAGCTGCTCGCGGATGACGATGGCAGTAGACTGGACCAGCATACAGACAATGACGACTGTGGACTAGGGGAAACTGCACCCACACTCAAGGACTCCAACAATGATTCCCCACCAGCTACCCTGATCCCAGTGCCATGGCGATCACGTCGGATAATCAGGCCACCCGACTGCTACAGCCCTTAACCCCTGCATGGTATACCCCCCTCTTTTTTTAACTCCCCCAGTGTCAGTTCTTAAAGAAGGGGTGAATATGATCGTATGGGAAACTATCACCACTGTATATATTTTTATATATTTGCATATAACGATAGTGATTGGCTGAGAGCCGTAGCCCTACCTACTGGCTACAGCTAACCAGACCCAGGTCAGTCTGGACTGGTTGACCTCGATGTACTACGCTCCAGTCTTTTGTTAATAAAAGCTTTGGTTTGAGTCAACAAGTTTTTGAGTCATTCGATGCGCTACACTTAGGAGTGTGGATGAACAGAGAGACCTTGTGGTTTAAATCCTTACATCCCTCAAGGTCACCACACAGGTTGATAGGATAGTTAAAAAAGTCTATTGGATGCTGGGCTTCATTAATTCAGGAGTAGAGAAGCCATGTTGCAACTCTACAAATCTCTAGTGAGTCCACACTTAGGATATTGTGTTCAGTCCTGGTCTCCTCATTTATTGGAAGGATGTGGAAGCTATGAAGAGATTGCAGAGGAGATTTACCAGAATGTTGCCTGGATTGGAAAACAAGTCTTATGAGGCAAGGTTAGCAGAGTTGGGACTTTTTTCTTTGGAGCATAGAAAAATGAAAGGATACTTCATAGAGGTCTACAAGATTATGAGGGGCATAGATAGGGTGGACAGCAAACATCAGAGGACATATGTATAAAGTTAAGAGAAGGAAATTTAGGAGAGACATCAGGGGTAAGATTTTTATGCAGAGAGTTGTGGGTGGCTGGAATGCCCTGCTGGGAATGGTGGTGGAAGCTGAAATAGGGGGCATTTAAGACACTCTTAGACACATAGAGGAAAGAAAAATGGAAGGTTATGAGGTAGGCAGGGCTTAGTACTTTTTTTTAAGGATGGAATATAGGGGTCGGCAGAACATCAAGGACTTTAGGGTCAGTACTGTGCTGTATTGTTCTATGTAACTCAATTCAGTTATTTAGTACATTAACTGTGTTCTCTAATTAATGCAGATCTAGAGCAGAGTTACAAGTTATTTGCTGAAATCTTGATTATGTATTTCCATCCCATCATACTGCTTTTTTCAATCATGTGCTTTTTTTCAAAAATGTTTTTACATTTAGACATGCAGCACGGTAATAGGCCCTTCAGGTCACGAGGCCCAAATATACCAATTAACCTACAAACCCCGAACATTTTGAAGTGTGGGAGGAAACCTATGCAAACTCAGGGAGAACGTGCAGACTCCTTACAGAGAGGGCATGATTTGAACCTGGGTCCCTGTCACTGTAATAGCGTTAAGCTAGTCGATATGCTAACGCTGTTGTTCCTTCCCTTTAAAGTCATCTTTATTGTCTTAACCAGTGCATTAGTTGAAAGTTTTATGTACATTCTAATGAGAGTTTCCTTCAGTTCTTCTTAGATTTATTCTGTCAGAATTTATGAAAGGTTATTGGCCATTCCTCTTTCCACAGATGCTGTTTAACTTGAAGAGCAATTCTACCATGACATGGATGATGCTGAAAGCATTTTACTCAATTGTAGCTTGGATGAGAGGAAAAGAAAATGGCAATGGACAAAGTAACAAATACCTAATGGGTGCTGGTGAAATATATCTCAGTCAGAGCAGATAAAAGAAAGAAATTCAGACATATGCCCAGTTCTAATATTCTAACTAAAACTGAGCATAATAAAATATACACTTTGGAAACTGGAGCTTTTAGAATAAATAAACAGGGAATTCTTATAAAGTTCAAAGTCTGAACAGTAACTGAGTAAAGGTACAAATCACTGATAGTGAACTTTTGATTAGTTAGTTCAGTCACAGTGAAAGCTCTGGTATGTGTGACCTTCAGCTTTACCCTGTAGCTGACTTTTATAGTGGTTTTCCATTGAGGTAACTGGCAGTTGATGCAGAATTAACACTGATCCAACAATTGCATTCTGAACCTTACCCTTTACTGAATTTGTTGGGGAGAGTCACATGCACAATAAATACATGTGCCCATCAGCGAGCGTTGCAAGCGTGAGAAGATTTCAAATGTTTCAAGGGCATTCTTGGAGTAAGGGCCAAGGTGAAATAAAACAATATTAAAAATATACACAAGGAAACAGAAAATATTAGCTCAAATATTGCATGGAAAGGAAAAAAATAATTGTTGGACTCTGATCTATAATCTTTCATCGGAATTGGAAGGTTTTCCAAAAGCACAAAAGAAACTGGGTGCACTGAAATTCATATGTACATAGAACATAGAACATTATGGCACAGTTCAGGCCCATGTAATACAGTACATAAATTAGGTGGCACTTGGAAATAGGAAGGCTAACCTGAGGCACATGCTGCTGGATGATATGGAGCAGATATATCATGGGCAGGAGCTGCAAAGACCATTGTTTTTTGGCTGAGAGGGAAAAAGAAAATATACAGTCTAATTTGAATACTTCATACTTTGTTACAGAGTGTGACGTGATAAAATTAAGTTAATGGATTATTTTTAGGGAACCAATGGAATAATGAATAAGTAATTGTATAAATTGTTGATGATTCTTATTTCCTATTGACAATCAGGATGGTGAATCTTTCTCTAGGGGCACTCTCAATTGACTGATACAGAAAAAAGGGTGAACCCAAACTTCAGGTGACTTGGTTATTGGAATACTAAGGATGTTAGTGTAATGGTCATCAAGAAGATACTGGAATGTTACAAAGACATTGTGGAACACAAAGTGAATTTATAGATTATCAACCAAAGTTTGGACATCCAATCATTTTAATTGTTGTCAACTAATCTGAACATTAAATTGAACTAGATTAAATTTGAATGGGGAAGTATTTATTTTATCATATTAGAAGATTTGAGGTAATGTTCAAATGAAAAAGTTGAATATGAAAATCCACATTAGCCTTTCTATCAAATTTCTGTTATTGCTTAGAATTAATCATTGTTGGTATATATATATAAAGGCCCTAAGCAGCAGTGGTAACATGTTGTATTCTTCATGGAAAATTAAGTGAATTTCAGAGGTAGAGCAGAATACACAACCATGGTGTGGAAACTCAATAGGTCACACATCATTCATAGCCTGGGCCCATCATGAGGTATGATTCAGAGGCAGAGCACAATGTTCTGTGGCCAATTCGTGTCCTCTTAGCACAACCAGAGGGGAATGGATTTCTAGTCATTAGTAAACACCACAGAACCACTAATGGCTTGTATATTTCTTTTGCTGTCCAGACATATTATGGTAATTTAATTTAGACTATTGTAATTAGTGTATCAGATGCAACTGCATAACTGTAGCATGCTAGAATGTTGGTGCATCTGTACAATGTGCTCATGTATATGACAATGAACTCATATTCCTATGAGGAACCAGTTAATTTAATAAATCAATGGGGTGGCTTCCTATCTTCTACTCTCGATGAATTCAATTCATCCAAAACTGTCGGCAAATATCACTTATTCCCATTTACTCTTCACCTTTGTGATCAATGTATTGATTCTTGGATTGAAACTACTTCAATTTTAAAATTCTGATCCTTCAAGGCCCCACCTCCCTATTCTGTTACCTCCTCCAGTCTTATCTGAAGTATCTGAAGTCCACTATTCACATTCTCAATTTCATTTTAGTTGTTATGCACACCATCACCAAGGTCCATGTTTTCACTGACCAAGGATTTGGAGTTCTTTCCCTAAACCTGAGACACTCCTGAGTAATCATTTTGTCTGATTTCTACGCGGCTTGTGATCAAATTTTGTTTCATTATATTTCCAGGAAGAGTCTTTGAGTCTTTTACTTGAAGATATTATATATTTGCAAACTGGTGTGTAAGAAAAAAACAGGCTGTTTTATTGCATGTACTTTGAAACAGCTTCTAAGCTTGCTGTTGCTCTGGGATAATTTACTTCACTGATGAAATTTGAACCTGGAACTGTTTTGAGGTTCATGCCAATTATTTATTGGATTGGTTCAGTTAGTTTAGAGTCCCTTACTTTACCAGATCAGGAAATAATGAATATTGTGTCAAATTAAGGATGGAAATAATTTTTCTTTAAGTTCAATTACTTCAAATGTTGCCCAAAATATAATACTTAGAACAAAATCAAATTTCCTCATCTTTTAATGTATAATCAAGGTTTTATTTGAAATGTTCAAATTTTTTGTCTTTTTTTTTGAACATTTCATTTAAAAATCTTAAAACCTATGTCCATGTATACTTGTTTAATAAAACTAAAAAAAAGTAAAAAAGTTTTTAAAAAAACCTCATCCCTCCCTCCCCAACACCCCCCCCCCCCCCAATCCACTGACCCTCCCCTAAAGTAAAGGAAAGAAAAGAAAAATAAAAAAGTTTGGTGAATGTCAAAAAGAAATGTAAATCTCAGTTCAAATAATAATGGAACTGAGGGTTACCAACAGGACGGGGTTTCAGAGAGTCCCTCAAATTTTCAAACCAACGTATTGTAAATATGAGCTCCATATTTTCAAGAAAAAAATTATATTTATTACATAAATTATGTTATTTTCTCAAGTGGAATAGAAATCCCTAAATCCATATTTGATTTCAAAATAATGGCTATGCACTTCCTAGAAAAGATTTCCTCATTCTTTAAGCTAATTGTAAAATGCTTAATTGAAATGATGCAGTTTCAACCTTGAAAGAAACTATTGAATTATGCTTATGCTCCACAGTAAAATTGATCCTCTTGCACTCTTGATCCTATTTTCTTTCTTCTTTCCAGGAACTATGTTCTATTTTCTTTCCCATTTATGTTCTTTGTGCATTTAAGTACAAACACATTTTATTATCATCCCAAAGCTTTTTGCTGTTTCAAGAGTTTGACAAATGTTAAAACTAAAGGATTTATTTTGTTTTGACCTTCAGCATGAGTCCGTGCCGCCCAATTTACCCCCAATTAACCGACACCCTCAGTATGTTTTTGAACAGTGGGAGGAAACTGAAGTCCCTGGAGAAAACCCACACAGACATGGGGAGAAAGTACAAACTCCTTACAGACAGCGTGGGATTCAAACCCTGGTCCTGATCACTGACGCTGGAAAGGTGTTGTGCTCACCGCTACACCAACCATGCTGCCCTAGATATGAGCCCTCTATTCAATCTATACTTGCTACACATTCTCCAGTTTCTTCCCTCCCTCCAAAACATATGGTATTGGGTTGCACAGTTTTCATGGGTGGAAGCATCATTTAAAAAAAAATGTAGATTAAAATTATCCTGAATCATCTCCATATTCCTTGATTTCTTTAATATCCACATATCTATTGATCTCTGCTATGAATAAACTCAATAACTGAGTCTCCACAGTTCTCTAAGCTGGAATATTCTAAAGACACACTACCCTCTGAGTGAAGAAGTTTCCGTTCTAAACAGCCTTCTCTTTTTACTGAAACACTGCCTCTTTTCCAAGATGCCTCAGCCAGGGGAATGTCTTGGCATGTGACATGTAAATACCTTTAAGTATTTTGAAAGTTTTAATGAGGTCTCTTGCATCATTAACCACTAGAAAATGCAATCTAAGTCTCTCCTCAAATCTATTGTTCTATGAATCCTTCTAATAAATTCTTGCTGCACTCGTTCCATGTAAGAACATCCTTACTTAGGTAAGGAGACCAAAACTGCATACAATATGTGAAGCATGGCTCATTAAGGATCATTAAGGCTCTCTGTAATAATGGTCAGACTTTGTTACTCTGTATTGAAATCTTCTTCCAAAGGCTGATGTACCATTTGCCTACCTATCATCTGCTTTCACAACTGGGTTCAAAGTCAACATTATAAAGCTTCTTCCTATGTAAACAATACCCTGTGTTGTGCATCAAAGTGGGTGACCTACAATTTTTTTATACATAACAGATCATCTGATATGATCTTGCCCACTCACACAGTTTGCCAAGTTCACACTGAAGCTTCTTCACATTCTCCTCCCATGTACATTCATTTAGTTTAGTATCATCTTAGAAATATGGCATTTGGTCCCCACAGGAAACTTGTTTATATGAATAGTAATTGATTTCTTACTCGTCATGGCCAGCCAACCTGAGAATTAATTTATTCCCATTCTTAGTGTTCTCTCCAATATATTCCTCACAATTTCATATGTTCCACCCTTGTTTACCCCTCATCCTTGGTATGAACCTATCAAAAGTTATGCAAAAATCTAATTATTTGACATTCATTAATTCCCCTTTAATTATTCTGTGAGCCACATCATAAAAGGGCTCTTGCAGATTACTCAGTGAAACATGAAAGTTTGCAGATGCTAGGATTGTATGATTCCTCTCTCCGCTTTCCACAATGACTACTCCCTCCAACGATTCCCGCATCCATTCCTACCTTCCTACTAATTGCTCCCTTGGCACCTACCCTTGTGACTGCAGGATGTACTGAACTTTGGCAACTCCTCCCTCACCACCATTTATGACCCAGAACAGTCCTTCCAAGTGAAGCAACACTTCACTTACCCCCAATGGATGCTGAGAGGCCTGTTGAGTTCCTCCAGCATTTCAGTGTTTTTATTGCAGATTAGTCAAACTTGATTTTTTTTTAACTTTTATAAGTCCAGATTGGTTCTGCAGTATCCTATATTTTATTCAAGACATCTGCCATGGATTTCAGAGTTTTCCCTGTCAATAATGTCAGGATTACAGGTCACTTCTTCTCTCTTTTCACTCTCTTAAATATTTTCTGCCTTTTAATCCACTGATTTTGGAAGATGATAATCAGAACATCCACTCAGTTATAGTACCATTTCCAAAACTCTGGAATGTGGATCCTAATTCATCAACTTTCAAGCTCACAACTCACCTGGTACTATTTTGTGACTAATTTTTCCTCTTTTCTGGCATGTTTTGTGTAGACAGTAGACTTTCTATATGTTACGCTGTACAAGCTGCAGAAAATAAAATTGGATTTATCAAATAAGTGTTTTAGGTGTGGTATAGAAGAAGGTACTTTTTGTATTCTATGAGTGTGTCCAAAAGTGAGAACTTTTGGATGAAAGTAGGGAAATTGCTAGAACAAATTACTGGTATTTCATACCCACAAAATGGTGATTTATTTCTATTAGGAAACGTGGAAGGGGCAAATTCTAAACTGAAACTTTCATTAAATCAAAAGAAGTTTGTGAAAATAGTATTGGCGGTGGAAAAAAAGTGTATGGCAGTCGCTTGGAAGTCGGACTCATGTCTAGGTGTTGACAGATTATTTGCTGAAATACAAAAGTCTATCCCGTTGGAAAAAAATACTTATAGTTTGAGAAATAAGTGAAATATATATTTACAAATATGGAACCCATAATTACAAAATATAGATATTGTGATTTAATCTTGCCTCTGCCAATCACTGATTCCTACATTCTCACCCAATGGTGCAGATAAATACTTGATGTACCATGGCCTATCCTAGTACAATCCAGCAGTTTTTCTTTTTAATTTTTCTTATTAGGTTATATGTAATATAAAATGTATAAGTAATGACTGATTTTGTTTGGGGTTGGGGGGTTAGGGGGTTAGGGAAGGTTTCATTTTAAGGGGAGGGGGTGTAATTCTCTTTTATATCCAGTGTTAATCTGTACTAATATGATGGATGTAAATGAATGATTATATACTACATGTATGAAAAATCTAAAATAAAGTATTCAAAAAAACAGTGGACAGTTCATCTGCCACATTGTGGTAAAACTAAGAGACTGAAAATGAACATTTGATTGTACTTTAGTTATTTGTTTGAGATTTCATCTGGATTCATTTTCAAATGTCATACAGCCCTACTGAGATGTCAATGTCTAGCTCAAATTTAAGCCTTCGGCTAAAGTTCAAGTTCAAATTTATAAGTACATTGGTAAGGCAAAATTTGGAGTATTGTTGCCCAGTTTTGCCCTCAAGGTCGAGGATGATGGACTTCATTCCATTTTTCACAGAGCAAAGACCCCTGTGTGTGCGCGCATTTGTTTAATGTGTACTTAATGTTGCACTCCAAGAAGCATGTGATACTTCATAAATCAATCAACTAATTCCAATGGCATTAAAACCATGATGGGTGGAGGTAATGGATTTGTTGCAGCCTTCATCTGCCTTCACAGTTATTGATTTTGAAGTAACTTCATTTGCCTGTTCCACCGTTGAGGTATTGGTTAGATTGTTCTTTGTCAGGAACTCACCCTCGACCTTACCACCATGGGTGGCCCTATCAGGAGCATAGCTTCAGATGGCATCACTCTCCGGATCTCAGGACCACACAAGCTTTTCCATCACAAGAAGGTGACAATCACCTAATTACAGGAAAGATATCAATAAGATAGAAAGAGTGGAAAGAAAATTTACTAGAATTTTGCCTGAACTTCAGGAAATGAGTTATGGGGAAAGGTTAAACAAGTTAGGACTTTATTTCCTACAGTGTAGAAGAATGAAGGGGAATTTGAGAGAGGTATTTAAAATTATGAGGTGGATAAAGAGGGTAAATGTAGTTAGGCTTTTTCTACTGAGGGTAAGTGAGGTATAAACCAGAGGACATGGGTTATGGGTGAAAGGGGAAAAGTTTAGGAGGATCATGAGGGGCAACCTCTTCACACAGAGAGTGGTGGGACTGTGGAATGAGCATTTTGCTGAAATGGTGAATGCAGGAACAATTTTAACATTTAAGAAGAATTTGTACAGATGCATGGATGGGAGAGATATGGAGAGCTATGGACTAGGTGTAGGTTAGTGTTACTAGGCAAAGAAAATGGTTTGGCACAGACTAAAAGGGCTGAAGGAGCCTGATTCTGTGTTGTAATATTCTATGGATCTATTGTTCTACAACCCAAAGAAACAGATTCAACACACTGTAAACAGAGCTACACACTTTGAGACAAATGAAACATATATATAGTTCAAATCTTAAAATAAATAAATATTATTGTTAGATAAATAGTTGAGTCATGGAAGGTTTGTATGAACAGTTCATCAGTTGTTCAGCAGACTCACTCCCCATAGGAACAAGCTGTTTCTCAGTCTATGGTTCTGGCTCTGATACTCCTGCATGTCTTTCCTGATGGAATTTGCTGAAAGATACTTTATGTGGTGTGGTAGGGGTCCTTACTGATTTTGGGACCCCTCTTTAGATAATGATCCCAGAAAATCCCATTGATTATTTTTTTGGGGGGAGGAGGGGAGGGAGACTCCAGTGATCCACTCTACCATTCTTATGGTCCTGTGGATTGACCTCCAATCTAATGCTCACTTCCACAGGAAGCTCGTACCCTTGTGGATGAAAAACATTAGATTAGTAGCCATTTTGAGAGGTGCATTTGTGAATTGTAGGTTTGGGAGGAAAATCAGTTTGCCTCATCTCATAGTCATAGAATCATACATCAGGAAAACCGACCCCTCAGGCAATCGAGTCTGCTCTGACCATTAACAACCATGACACTAGTCCTAGCCTAAACCATTTTTATTGTCCCCATATTTCTTTTAACTTTCCCCTAGGTTCTACCAATATAAATATTGTGTGCAGATTTTGTACAGAACTGTGATTTCCTGATTTTATTTTATGTGCATGGTTCAAGTTGCAGGCTTCTTTTTTATTAGTGAGTCAATTTCTTTTCAAGTAATTCCTTTGACATCACTGTGAGATCAGCACTCAGCTAGTTGTTCCTGTAAAAATATCTTGTTTAGTTCTTGTAATACACATTTTCCATTTTTGTTATTATTCTATCATGATTTTATTCTTGAAAACATTTGATACATTTCTCCACCAATACAGGAGTTTCAGAATTAATGTATGACAGAATTTGACTGAGCAAGTTGTGCACATTGTTCCTGAAATGAACATCACACCAATACATCTTTAGGCTAATCAATGTGCCTGCATGTTTTAGTATTTTCATTCCATTATTTTGCTTTCGAAATGCTTTACATAGTTAAAATGCATTTCTGGCTAAATACAATTGAACTTAGTGATTTAATAACAACTAATTTATTCTTGTGCTCAGTGCAAAATTCCCCATTTAATATTTGATCTACACTTTAATTATTTCCAATCTCATGAATAGGATACTCTTTAAAATTATGGAAATTTATGCCCAAACTGCAGATTCCCGTGGCTGCCTCATGGTGAGAAGGCTCTATAATCACCACAAAAAGCTCTGAAATCATGTACTCAAGGTTGGCGTTTTTCTTCAGGTTTATTCAGTTCAGCAAATGCCCTGAACAAAAGCCACACTGTACCTGCTCAAGGCACCTCAGAAACAAGGACAAGCTCCTTGTTAAGATAAGACATAATTCAGAATGCAAATAAGGCAAGAATCCCTCCCACTGGCCAGCTTCTTAAACCCGACTGTAATTCCATTACACAGAGCAGTTGAAAAATACTGACAAGAACCAGGCTGCTTGGTAAGCAACAAATGACATCTACAGAAACATGATCTCCCTTTTCTTCTATATCAATGCAGTAAAAAAATAATGCTAGCTAGAAACTGCAATGGGCAATAAACTCAGCACAAAAGACATTAACTCATTCAATGCTCACAACAGACCAAAATGAAATGTTTCAGGGGAACTTTATTGAGAGCCTCACACAGATAATGGTGAGAGTATGGAATGAGGTGCCAGTTGAAGTGATAAATGCGGGCTCAATTTAGACATAACAGAAAAATTTGGATGTTTGCTGGATGCAAGGGGTAGGGAGGGCTGTGGTCCACGTGCAGGTCAATAGGACAAGACAGAATCACAGTTTGGCACAGACTAGATAGATTAAAGGGCCTGATTCTGTGCTGTAGCGTTCTATGGTTCCATGGCTGCCTCTTATTTCATATAGACATCTTGCCAAGGAAGCTAATTGCAAAATATGGACATCACTGAAGATTGAAAAATGAGTTTAAGAAACTATACCTTATTAAACCAAGAAACAGTTTGGATCAAGCTTGATTTGTAGGTGGAAGGAAAAAGCAATAAATAAAATTTTGCATTATTTTAGGATCCTGGAAATGAATAATTTAGCATAGGAGATGTCACACTTCAACTTCGTGAGCATGCAAAATTATCAGAGAGAATGGAATATTTTGAGGATAGGTGCAGCATTAGGTTATCCAGCCTAAAGCAAAAGATCAGGCCTTTCAACCCACAATCTATCGCTACTATGATGTATAATTTGACATTTCTCACGATCACCGATTTTTATGTTGTATTTAATGTATAATTACAGAGATTTTTTCAGGAGTTAGATAAATATGTCAGAAAATTTATTTGGAAAGGTAAGATGTCGAGGATCTCCATAAAAAAGCTAACCTGGAAATATGATCTGGGAGATTTACGACTCCCTAATTTAAAAAAATATATATTTTTGAGCTGCTTAGCTGAGATTTCTTAACTTTCTTTTTGAAGAAGGAGATAAACCTTCTTGGGTGAAAATAAAATTGGATAAAATAGGAGAGAGAATTGCAGAGGATTTTATATATAAATGGGATGCAAAATTAATAACTGGTGAGAGAAAAAACCCTTTGTTAAAACATTTAATTAATATCTGGTAGTAGTGATATTGGTACAAGGGGAGGCTTATCTCCCAAAAGCCCTCTAACTCATAACAATGCAATGTGTAACCAAATTTTTGAAATCTGGTCCCGTAAAAGAATCAGGTATATTGAAGATTGTTATGAACAAGAACCATTGATGTCATTTGAAAAATAAGTATGGAATTCCTAACACAATCTTCTGCTATTTTCAAATAAGAGCATATCTAAGGGATAAATTGGGCCCAACAATGTTTTTATCAAATTGTAGTGATGTGGAGACTCTGATTCGAAAGGGAAATACAAAGAAATTTACTTCAGCAAAGTATCTCTTACTTCAAATGGGAACCCCCCCCCCCCAAACAAGGGGTTCACAAGTCCAGGCAGAGATGTGAATCAGACATAAATGTAAGAATAGACAGGAAAACCTGGCCTGAATTATGTCGGGATAGTATGATTAATATGATCAATGTAAGATATAGATCAGTACAATATGATTTTTTTGCATCAATTATATCTCACATTACAGAAATTAAATAAATTCAGACCAATGGAACTGATGTTTTAGATGTGGTGAAGTGGTAGCATGTTTTTTACATTCAACTTGGTTATGTTCTAAAGTAAGGTCTTTTTGGGTTGATCCAGGAAATTTCTGAGAGCAGATCATATGGATAAAATTTCCACAAAATCCATAATTATTTTTACTGGGCATTATTACATGGATAAGACGTAAATTGAAACTATCCAAACATCAAACAGATTTTGTTAACATTGTGTTAGCAGCAGGTAGAAAATGTGTAGCAATTGCATAGAAGTCCACTTCATATCTAAGTATGATCACGTTGGAATGCAGAAATACATAGCTCTATTCCCCTTGAGAAAAGTACCTAAAACTTAAGAAATAAGCTTGACATACTTTTATAAGTTTGGCATCCATATTTACAAATCTCTGGTCTAAATCTTTAATTATGCTCATCCTAATCCTCAAAACCTGCATTAATCTTCGCCAAAGAAAGTTAATTGAATAATAATTTATGATCTGCGGAGTGCAAACCATTCTGCTTTCTTTTTTTCTTACCTTTTCTTTACCTTTTTCGTGCTTTTCTTTTTTACTACATCTTTTCTTTGGGGCTTTTTCTTGGGTGGGTGGGGATGGGAGGGGGTTGGGATATAATCATCATGGAGTAATACTGGATTTATTTTTGTTCTTTTATTTTTTAATTTTGTAATTGACTATGCATGTTCAAAATTTTTAAATAAACTATTAAAAAATATAATAACAAATAACAGAGGTCTGTGTTCCAGTACTGATCTCTGTGGAGCAACTTTGGTCAGAATAAAGGTCCCTCTACTAATACCTTCTGTCTTCCATGGCCAAATTAAGCCAATTTTTCATTCAATCTATCAAGTCTCCATGGATGAGCCTACCATGTGGAACATTGTTGAATGTTTTAATAAAGATTTTGGAGATAACATCTACTGGCCCATCTTCATCTATCATTTTGTCACTTTTACTCAAAAAATTAGAACCATAGAACCGTCAAATACAGCCCTTCTAGTCTGTGCCAAACCAATTTCTTTTTGCCTAGTCCCATTGACCTGCACCCTGTTCATAGCCTTGAATACCTCTCCCATCCAAATTCTTCTTAAATGTTAAAATTTAGGCCACATTCACCACTTCAGCTGGAAGCTCATTCCATACCCACACCATTATCTATGTGAAGAAGTCTCCCCTCATGTTCCCCAAAATGTTTCCCCTTTTAGCCTTAATCTATCCCTTCTGCTTTGTATCTTACCTACCCCCAGTGAAAAAAAATCTACATTAACTCTGTTTATTGCCCTCATAATTTTAAATACCTCCCTCAAATCTCCCCTCATTCTTCCAGGAATTAAATAGGTTAGGACCTATTTAACCTTTCCCTGAAACTCAGTTCCTGAAGTCTGGGTAACATCCTAGTAAATCTTCTTTGCACTCTTTCTATCTTATTGATAACTAACTTTCCTGTAGTTAGATGACCAAAACTGCACACAATACTCCAAGTTTAGCCTCACTAATTTCTTATATAATTTTTACCATAACATCCCTATTTCTATACTCAATGCAGATATATGAAGGCCGATATGACAAAAGCTCTCTTTACGACCCTATCCACCCATGATGCCACTTTTGGGGTATATCTGTATTCCAGATCCCTCTGTTCTACTGTACTCTTCAGTGCCCTACCACTTATCATGTATGCCCTTTGTTGGCTTGTCCTTCCAAAATGCAACACCTCACATTTGTCTGCATTAAATTCCATCTGCCATTTTTCAGCCCACTTTTCCAGCTGGTCCAGATCCCCCTGCAAACTTTGAAAACTTTCTTCACCTTCTACATCACCTCCAATCTTAGTGTCATCTGTAAACTTGCTGATCCAATTTACTACATCCAGATCATTGATATAGATGACAAACAACAATGGTTCCAGCATCATCCCCGAATCACATCTCTAGTCACAGGCCTCCGGCTTCTCCTATCTAACCTTTGTTGAATACATTTCACTACTTCACCATAAATACCTACTGTCTAAACCTTCCTGACTAACCTCCAATGCTTGTCAAATGCATTACTAAAGTCCATATTGACATCATCCACAGCTTTCCCTTCATCAACTTTTTTGATAACCTCCTTGAAAAACTATATGATTGGTTAAACATTACCTGCCACGCACTAAGCCATATGACTATCTCTAATCATTTTCTGGCTATCCAAATAATTTTATATCCAATCTCTTAGAACATCTTCCAATATTTTACCTACTCTTATGTCAGGCTCATCAGGGTTACTTTTAGAGCCTTTCTTAAATAACAGAAAAACACCAATCCTCCAGCACCATACCCATGGCTAAGGACATTTAAATATTTCTGCCAGAGTCCCTGCAATTTCTACACTAGGCTACCTCAAGGTCCGAGGGAATATTTTGTCAGGCCTGGGGTTTATTTGCACTACCTCCTCTTTATTCTGTATAGGATCAATGACCTTACTGCTTGTTTTCCTTACTTCCCACATCTATGTGCCTGTTTCCTGAGTGAATACTGAGGAAATATGTAAGATCTCCCCCATCTTTTTTTTGGCTTCAACAAAGCTGACCACTCTGATCTTCAAGGAGACCAATTTTGACCCATATTATCCATTTGCTCTTAATATACCTCTAGATACCCTAGGATTTTCCTTCATATTGACTGCCAAAGGATCCTTGTCTTTTAATTTGCTGCCCTGATTTCTTTCTGGACACTTTTTGCATTTTGTAATACCCCTCAAGTACCTAATTTGCTCCATGTTACCTATATCTGTTGAACACCTCTCTCTTCTTCCGAACCAGATCACCAATATGCCTTGAAGACCAATGTTGCCTATGTCTGCTGACCTTGCCTTTAATCCTGACAGGAACATACAAACTCTGTACTATCAAAATTTCACCTTTTACGGTCCTCCACTTACCTTGCACATCCTTGCTCAAAAACAACTTATCCCAATCTACACATTCTACATCCTTTCTTGTTTCTTTAAAATTGACCTTTCTCCAATTCAGAATCTGAACCCAAGACCGAGACATATCCTTCTCCATAATTAACTTGAAACTAATGGCATTAAGATCACTGGTCCTAACATGTTCCCCTACACAGACTTCTGTCACCTGTCTTGTCTTGGTCCCTTATAGGAGATAAAGTATTCCACCCTCTCCAGGTGGAACCTCTATATATATATATTTATTTAGAAAACTTTCCTGAACACATTTGACAATTTCAAGTCATCCAGATCCAGCTCTTTTACAGTATGGGAGTTCCAGTCAATATGTGGAAAATTAAAATCTATTATCACAGCCTTATGTTTCCTGTAGCTCTCTGCTGTCTCTTTACAGATTTGCTCTTCAATTTTCATTGACTTTTGGGAAGTCTATAATACAACCCCATGTATGGTCACACCTTTCCTGTTCCTCAGCTGCATCATATAGCCTCAGTAGACGAGTCCTCTGGTCTATCTCTCCTGAGCACAGCTGTGATATTTTCCCTGATGAGCAATGCCACTTTTCCCCTTCCATCACCCTCCCAATGGAAGCCCAGAACATTGAGCTGCCAGTCCTGCCCCTCCGGCAACCAAGTTTAACTAATGGCCACAATGCCATAATTCCACAAGCCAATCCACACTCTAAGCTTATCTACCTTTCCTATAATACACTTGCGTTGAAATAGAGGCATGTGAGAACATTTCCATCACATGCAACCCATTGACTTCTAATAGTGCATGCAATTTTCACTCCATTTTTCCCTCCTCCACTCCTCTATCTGTTCTGACACTCTGGTTCCCCTCTCCTTCCAAATCTAGTTTAAACCCACTGGAATAGCACTAGCTAACCTTTCCAAAAGGAAATTAGTCCCCTTCCCGTTCAGATTCAAACTGTCTTGTCGGAATGTATCCCACCTTCTTTGGAAGAGAGCCCAATGGCCCATAAACGTGAAGCCCTCCCTTCTGCACCATATCTTTAGTCACATGTTAAGCTGCATTATTCTCCTACTGAATTTCTAATCTCACTAGCACATGGCATTGGTAGCAATCTTGAGGTTACAACCCTGGAGGTCCTATCCTCAACCTAGTGCCTAACTCCCTGAACACTCCTTGCCAGACCTCACCCTTCCAACTCATGTCATTGTTCCCTATATGGACCACAACATCTGGCTGCTCACCCTCCCTCCTAAGAATGCCGTGAACTCGATTTGAGATATCTCAGACCCTGGCACAATGGAGGTAGCATACCATCCGGGATACCCAATCTCTTCCACAGAACCTCTTATCTGTCCCCCAAACTATGGAACTATACAGCTCACCTCTTCTTCTCCCTTCCCTTCTTAGCCACAGGACCAGATTCTATGCCACAGACCAAATCACCGTGGCTTGCCCCTGGTAGGTCATCCTCCCAAAACCGTATCCAAAATGGTATACTTGTTATTGAGGGGAACAACCGCAGGGTGCCCTTCACTGCTCTCCTAACTATCAGCCATCTACCCTCCTCCTTCCTTCTGAGCATTATAGTGTCTATTATGTCCTCTGCCTCCCAAATGATCTGGAGTTCATCCAACTCCAGCTCCAATTCCTTAACTTGGCTTGTCAGGAGCTCAGCTGAACACACTTCTCACAGATTAATTTGTCAGAACACTACTGGCTTCCCTAATGACACACATTCTGCAAGAGGAGCATTCCCCTGCATTGGCTGCTATTCCAACTGTTTATGACTTGAGTAAAAAAAATATTTATCTGCAAAACCTGCCCTTACCTGTGTTTACCATCTGCATCCTTTTTGTTCCTTGAATAAAGTGGCCCTTTCTTACTTCAGCCTCTTCTTGCTGAAGCCCCTTGAGCCAAAGTCATACCACTCTTACTCAGTCCACTCTGACTATGACCACTCTCTCCATGACCACTCCGCTATACAGCCCCCCACTTTCATTGTGATGTATGTTACCTCTAAACCTCTGCCCCTTAATTCTTAACTCATGTCCTCTTGTTTTAATCTTTCCTCCTCTTAACGGAAATAGTCTATCCACATCCACTCTGTCTATCCCATTCATAATCTTAAATACCTCTATCAAATCCCCTCTCAACCTTCCACGCTCCAAAAAATAAAGACCCAATCTGTCCAATTGTCCAATTGTCTGATTGTCTTTCAACTGTTGAACTCAATTGCCCAATCAACTGCTCCTCTGTCTTCAACTGTTGATCTTGATTTCCTGATCAAGTTGAATATAATCAAGTTGAATTTTCCTGAACAAAGTCATGTTGACTGTCCATAAGTCCATCGTTTTTCAGATATAAGTAAATCCTAATCCATAAGAATATTCTCTGATAAAATCCCTGCTAGTGAATAAGGCTCACAGTCTTACAATTCCTGACTTGTCCCTATTAACCTTATTAACAAAGGAAGAATGATGGCTAATGTTCAGTTCCTGGACCTCACCTATTGCTATACAGGATTTTAAAAACAGTCAAAAGCAAACCCTCCTCTTTCCTCTCTCAATAATCTAGGATTGCACCCATCAGACCTGGGGATTTATCCACCTTGCTTTTATTGTATGTATGAAATGCCTTGGGATTCTTCTTAATCATACTCACCAAGAAGATTTCATGGTCTCTTTCAAACCCTCCTCATTCCCCATTTAAGTTCTTACCAGCTTCCTTTATATTTCTCAAGGGCCCAATGAAATGTTTGCTTCCTAAACCTCACACCGATGGATTTACTAATATTTATTTTTTGCACACTCAGCCCAAAATTTATTGATTATCTCTAATTTTCTTGAGAAGATGGCAATGAGCGGCCTGCTTAAATGTTTTATGAAGGTACTCTCATATCCCTGTTTGACAGGGAGTTCTAGGATTTATTGTATATAGAGTTATGGAGATGCTGCTTACAAAGCTAAGATCACACCTTGGAGACTTGCATGGAGGGTTTGGCTTTGTCAATACATCCCAAGAAATCACAGCATTTGTTACATAAATACTGTTGTTGGTATATCTTAATTAACTGGATGGCTGGAGCAAGTATGAATTTTGGATATTGTACACTGTACATGATCATAAATGCTCGTATCATATTTTACACCACATCACAAATCAAATCAAGGTGGATGTATTATGAATGAATAAGAATTGAACAAGAACATAAGAAACCTAGACTTTCAATCTTGTTCTGGGCCTTTGCGTGGGACCCAGGTTCTCGATTGTTTAGCCTGAAAACATCCTTCCTGCATTCAGCATGAGAGAATTTTGTAAGTTTCAATGAAGGTTCCTCTCATTTTTTATAAAATTTAGACAAATTAAATCTACATCCCTAATATTTTCACAGGAATCAGTCCAAATTTTTCCAACACACCCTCCATGGATAAGGAGATCAGAATTGTACAGGTAGATAGTCTTACCAAGGTACTGTAGGAAAAGACTTGTTTATTTAAATATGCAAATCTTCTCAAAGTAAAAGCCAATATACCATTTATCTCCCAGGGGTAAACAAGAAGTCTGCAGATGCTAGAAAACTGCAACAGCACACAAGTTGTTGGAGGAATTTCAGATTTATTGTTAGAGTACATTTGTGACATCACATACAGCCCTGAGATTCTTGAAAAATATCTCCAAAAAATGCCCTTAACTCAAAATAGATGAATTCCTTTAACAACGGATAATAAAATATATGGTCCCGTAAAGGGATCAGGTATGTTGAGGATTGTTATCTGCAAGGACAATAATGCCATTTGAACAGTTAAAGAAAATAAATATAATATTCTTAATAATACAATTTTCTGCTACTTTCAAATAGGGATGAAGAGGGGGGAGTATAGAGGGAGTATAGGGAATGAGGAGGGGGGAGTATAGGGGATGAGGAGGGGAAGTATAGGGGACGAGGGGGGAGTTATAGGGGGATGAGGAGGGGGGAAGTATAGGGGACGAGGAGGGATGTATAGGGGACGAGGAGGGGGGAAGTATAGGGGACGAGGAGAGGGGAGTATAGGGGATGAGGAGGGGGAGTGTAGGGGACAAGGGGGGGGTATAGGGGACAAGAAGGGGGAAGTATAGGGGGACGAGGAGGGGAGGTTTAGGGGGACAAGGGGGAATTATAGGGGACAAGGGGGAAGTATAGGTGGATGAGGAGGGGGAAGTATAGGGGGACGAAGAGGGGGGAAATATAGGGGGACGAGGAGGGAGGAAGTATAGGGGATGAGGAGGGGGGAAGTATAGGAGGATGAGGAGGGGGAAGTATAGGGGATGAGGAGAGGGGAAGTATAGGGGACGAGGAGGGGGAAGTATAGGGGACAAGGTGGGGGGAATTATAGGAGGACAAGGAGGGGGTGAAGTATAGGAGACGAGGGGGGGAAGTATAGGAGACGAGGAGGGGGGAAGTATAGGGGATGAGGAGAGGGGATGTATAGGGGGACGAGGAGTTGGGGAGTATAGAGGGCGCAAAGGGGGAACTATAGGGGACGAGGAGGGGGGAAGTATAGGAGACGAGGAGTGGGGAAATATAGGGGGACGAGGAGGGGTGAATTATAGAGGAGCAATGCGGGGGAAATTTCTTCACTTATAGGGTGGAATGGTCTTCCAGCCAAAGTGGCAGAGCATGGTCCGATTTTAATATTTAAAGTTGGATTGGTGTATAGATGAGAGAGGCATGGAAGGTGATGAGCTGGGTGTGGGTCAATGGGACTAGGTGGGAGAAGGTGTTCGGCATGGACTAGAAGGGTCGAACTGGCCTGTTTCTCTGCAGTAATTGTTAATATGGTTATATACATAGAAAGGTTGCAAACTGGATTTGAAATTGGCTTGGTGGAAGAAAACAGAGAGTGGTGATGGATGGTTACTTCTCAAACTGGAGGTCTGTGTGGACTGGTGCACCTCAGGGATCTGTGTTGGGACAATTATTGTTTGTTATCTATATACATGACCTGGATGATAACATGGTGAATTGGATCAGCAAGTTTGCTAATGAGGTGTCGTGAACTGTGAGGAAGATTTTCAAAGCTTGCAGATGGATCTGGACCAGCTGGGAAATTGGGCCAGTAAATGGCTGATGGAATTTAATGCAGATAAGTGTGAGGTGTTGCACTTTGGAAGAGCAAATCATGATAGGACATATATAGTAAATGGTCGGCCACTGAGGAGGGTGGATAAGCAAAGAGATCAGGGAATACACATACATTTTTCCCTGAAGGCGGTGTCGCATGTGGATAGGGTTATAAAGAAAGCTTTTGAGATCTTAGCCTTTATAAATCAAAGTATTGAGTATAGAAGTTGGAAAGTTATGTTGAAGTTATTCAAGTCATTTGTGAAATGCCAGTTAGAATACTGTGTGCAGTTCTGGTCACCCAGCAGCAGAAAAGATATCAATAAAATTGAAAGAGTGCAGAGAGATTTACGAAGATGTTGCCAGGTATTCAGGAGTTGAGTTACCGGGAAAGATTAAACATGCTAGAACTATACTCCTTGGAACAAAGAAGAATGAGGAGAGATTATGAGAGGAATAGACAGATTAGATGTGAGTAGGATGTTTTTACTGAGATGAGGGAGATAAATACGAGAGGTCATAGCTTTAGGCTGAAAGGGGAGAGGTATAAGGGGAACATTATGGGAATTTTTTCACTCAGAAAGTGGTAGGAGTGTGGAATGAGCTGCTATCTGATGTATTGCATGCAGATTCAATTTTGAGTTTTAAAAATAAATTAGATAAATACATGGATAGCAGTGGTCTGGAGGGTTATGGAATAAGAGCAGCTCAGTGGGACTAACTAGTTTTATTGGTCAAATGACCTCTTTTTCTGTCCTGTAACATTCTATGGTTCTATTTGCAATGTATTTCTTATTTCAGCAGGTACTACTTAGTGGGAGTTAGATAAATCAAAACAAAGATGGGAATCAGACTTGAATATTAATATTGGTGATAAGAACTGGTCTGATTTATGCCAGGACTGCATGACCAATATAATTAATGTAAGATATAGATTGGTGCAATATATTTTTTTTGCATCAGCTATATCTTACCCCACATAAATTACATTAAATTCTAATATATCAGATATATGTTTTAGATGCAGTGAAGAAATGGAAACCCTTTTACATTCCACCTGGTCATGCCCTAAAGTGAAACCTTTAAGGGAAAGTTTAAGAATTTTAATAGATCAAATTATTGGGAAATAATTACCACAAAGTCCAGATTGTTTCTCCAAGGAAAAACTGTGGACATAAAATCCAAAATGAAACTGTACAAGTATGAATTAGAATTTTTAAAAATTGCATTAGTGGTTGCCAGGAAATATATTGCGGTTACTAGGAAGTCTGATTTCCCTTTGGACATAGCCTGATGGAATGTGGAAATGCATAGTTGTGTTTCCCTGGAGAAAATCACTTACAACTTAAGGAAGAAGTATAATATGTTATTGCAGGTATGTCATGCATAGGGATACTTATTCTGTTCCTGAGTTTTACATTTTTTTCCCTACCAGAGATCTAGGTAAGTAAAGGAATCAGATCATCTGAACTGGATTCTGGATCCTGGCAATTCATTCTCTCTTCTTTTTTTCTTGCTTTACTGTTCTCTTTTTTTCTTATCTATCTTCTTTTTTTCATTCTTTTCTTTACTTCGGGGCTTTGTAGGATGAGATCATTTGGAGATATGGATAACTTGTACCAATTATTTTTTTTTCATTTATTTAAGTAATGGTTATTTCTGGATGCTGTCCACAAAATTAAAATAAAATGTTCAAAAAACCCCCCTGAGATTCTTTTTCCTGTGGGTGCAGCAGAATTAACACTAATCGGTAGTGCAAAAAAAAACACTGTACACAGCGTATATATGTAAACAAATAAAGAACAGTAAACAGATAACAAATGTAAACTGTTCAATACAGAGAAAATAATAAAAATCAATAAAGTGCACAAGTAAGAGTCTTTAAATGAGTTTCTGATTGAATTTGCTGTTGAGGAGTCTGATGGTAGAGGGGTAGCTGCTGTTCCTGCACTAGTGGTCCGAGTCTTGTGACACCTATACTCCTTTCCCGATGGCAGCAGTGAGAACAAAACATGTGCTGGGTGGTGTAGGTCTTTGACGATTGCTGCTGCTCTCTGATAATAAGCATTCCCTGTAGCTGTTCTCAATAGTGTGGAGGGTTTTTCTTGTAACGTCCTGGGCTGTGTCCACTACTTTTTGGAGCATTTTATGCTCAGGGGTATTGGTGTTCCCATACCAGACCATGATGCAGCCAGTCAGCACACTTTCCACCACACCTCTGTAGAAATTTTCCAGGATTTCTGGTGTCAAAAAAAAACTACTGCAAACTCTTGAGAAAGAAGAGATGCTGATGTGCTTTCTTCATGATGCCATTGGTGTGTTGGGTCCAGGAAATATCCTCTGATCAAATCCATGGAAAGCAATTTCACTCTAAAACTGTTGGCTGTTCTAGCTTTTTCATGGATGCTCCCTGACCCCACTGAGTTCCTCCAGCAGTTTGCGTGTTATTCCATTTATCTTTCTAATCAGTTGCACCAACTTCATGTACATTTTTGGTGGTTGGTTCATAAGCATACTTGGGTCCTTTTCAACATCAACACCACTCAACCTCTACCATTTAAAAATACTCTGCTTTTCTACTTTGTGTGCCAAAGTGGATGACCTATTTTTCCATATTATAGTCACCTGCCTTGTTCTCACCCACTCACACAGGTTTACCTGCAACCTCTTGATGCTCTTTATATCCTCTTCTCTGTTCACATCCTACCTAGTTTGATATCATCAACAAACATCAAAATATGAAATTTGAGCCCTTCAGACAAATCATTGATATAGATTGTGAACAACTGGGGCCCAAGCACCAGTCCCCAAGGAAACCCACTAGTTGCAACTAAACAGCCTGTGCCTGTTCTGTTTATTCCAACTCTTTGCTCTCAGCTCATAACCAATTCTCAATCCATGTCAACACATCACCCCAATTCTATTGTGCACTAACCTTGATGATTCTGCTGGATCTTGCTGAATGCCATTTGTAAGTATAAAGTTATCACATCAATTGTCTTTAAACCCATCTCTTTCAGGACTCTGGGACATATATTATTAGGTCCATTGGATTTATCAGCTTTCACTTTTGCCTATTTCTCCAGGCTTATTTATTTACTAATAATTATAACATCAGACTCAGTTTTAAAGATATCTTAATATTCAAAATTAATTATATTTGTTAATTAATCATTATTATTATATTCTCATTCTTCTATTCAAAATTAATTATATTTGTTAATTAATCATTATTATTATATTCTCATTCTTCTAAAGAAGCATTCCAATTTAGTAATGCTACTAAATAAAGGCAAACACACACAAAGGTAATCAACTCAAGACTGGTTTATTGCAGACATACACAGACCTTTTATTCCCTGCCTGTTAATGAGCTCGTTAGTGAACAGCTGCTGGTCCTGTGCCATTAGCGCCCCGTGCCTTTAGGCAGGGGCTTCATTTGATCCACTTGCTGTATTTTGGCACCCAGCACTGTGTCAGGTAAGTCTGTGAACTGATGGTGGCGGTTTACAATACCGCGTTCTGCGCCTGCTACAATGCTGTATTTTTTTGTCAGCAATGAGAAGTGGCATATAATTTGATGTTCTAAATGCTAGTTTAAACACATGCAGTTCAACAGATTCAAAATTATCTCAATCATCATCTTGCAAGGTATTTTCCAGGTCCAATGTGGCTAATTTGGTGATCAATTGATTTGCCAGTTAATATTGTTGGATGATGTCTATGAAGCATTTTGTTTGCATGTAATTCAGTACATAACGTTTGGACAAATAATCCAAAATACTGCAGATGCTCAAAATCTAAAAAAAAAATACAGGATTTCTCAGCCATTCCGGCAGCACCTGTAGTTTGGGAAATGGAGTTTCCATTTCAGCTCTGGCGATGTTTAATCAGAGGCTCAGAAATAAATTTCATGTTGTGGAGGAATGGACAGGTGCAGGAAAAAGTCCATGATAGGGTAAGAGGCAAGGAGTGATTGAGTGACATAAGTGGTGGTGGCCCCATCTTAAAATAAGTGGTGAAAGTATATTTGAATGTAGCTTAAACAGAAGGATACAAATACAATTTTAAACATCAATACAAGAAGCAAAAGTAAAATTGAATTCTGGATATATGAGATACAAGAGAGGAATAGCTGTTTATCTGATGTTGTTTTAATTTGTTCTTGAGTTCAGAAGAATGCAATTTGATAAGTCAAAAATCAGATGAGATTTTCCTTAGGGTTATTTTGAGGCACATTGTGATAGCATAAGAAGTTAAATGCAGGGATAACAGAATTAAAAGAAGCTAAACACAGGGATGTTAGAAAGGGGGTGAGATGGAGAATAAAAGTGACAGAGAACTTCAGAGATGAACAGAGATCTTAAATAAAGGGGATATCTTTGAATTTGGTTTCTCTTGTATGGAGGAAATCACAGAATGAGCATCAGTTGCAAAATGTAAAATTAGATGTGGTACAAAAAAATACTGCTTCATCTGAAAGGAATATTTGGATCCCTGGACAAATGAATCATGTATTCCAGATTTCACTTGTCATATTTATAGCTCTTTCAGACATTAATTTCTCATTATTCTTTAGCAAGCATGGCACCATTTGAGTATTTGTCCTCTTCTGATTCCAACCTAAAAGACTTACCTTTTATCTGCCTGTCCCACATCTTTCTGCTATTTGAAAACATGTTTCATGTCTAATGTTTCCCATTCCTGAAAACTTAAAACATTCACCTGGTTTTTCACTCTACTAATGTTTTGAAACATGTTTCAGGTCTAACGTTTCCCATTCCTGACAACTTAAAATAACTGGTGAGTATTTTCAGAATTTTTCTATTTTTTATGTAATAAGGGAACTATTTTCTGTTGAGCGAGTGGGGTTGGATGGTCTATCTATTTATCATCTCATTCATAAGTGGATCAACAGATGGTTATTCAATTCACCACAATCTATTATAGGTGGAGAAATAGCACAATTGGAACTGGTGAAGACTTGTGCACAAAAACAGGAGTCAATTCTTAACTGGGTGTGCACCTAATAAATAGGCTGATGTGGCCAGACATCTGTATCAGACATTTTATTTTAGCTGCTATATGAAGGGATTTCCAGGCAGACAGATTCAAGGATGTGCTCAAAGACTCATTGAAAAATTGTCTGCTGGCTCTTGGGAACATCTGATCCATGACTGCACAAAGTAGAATGGCATTGAGAATCTCAAGACTGTGCATCAGAAGCCCAGAGAAGCCTGAAATAAACAGTGGAAGAAGTGCACAAACTCACAAACCCATAAGCTGCCTTCTGCCCCATCTGTTGAACTCCCCTAGTGGCCTCATTAATCATCTTAAACCCACAGAACCTATAGAGATTGGCTGTGTACACACATATATGCATCCAATTAAATACTAATTCATTTACAGCCAAATAAGCTTTACTCATTCTCCACTTAAAATAGATTACCACATAGCTTTTAATCCAATAATCATATATTTATCATACATTAATCATTTTCCCAATGTTTTTCTTACAGTTCCACTCCTTGCTTAAGACAAAAATGTTATTTTTTCTCATATGAAAACAGAAAATGCTAAAAATACTAAACATCAGAAAGGAACCAGATAATTTTTTAATTGCCCAAGTACTGAAGCCAAAATATTTATGAAATAAACCAATAAGTGAAAAAAGACAATTGGAGTACCTATACTGTGTACAGTTGTAGTCATTTCAATATAGGAACAATGTAGATGCTTTAGAAAGGGTGCAGAGAAGATTTACCAGGATGTTACCTGGATTAGAGAACATATCTTCAGAAGCAAGGTTGACTGAGATAGGACTTTTCTATTTGGAGTGATGAAGGATGGGAGATGATTTAATAGAGATTATGAGGGGCATAGATAAGATGGACAGCCAGCTTCTTTTACCTGGGGCAGCAATAGCAGATACTAGAGGACTGGAGGTAAACTTAGGGGAGATTTGACACTCTTACATCAACAGTGGAAGGTGGCTGGAATGCATAGTTAGGTGCTGTGGGAGAAGCAGGTACAATAGAGTCTTTGAAAAGACTCTGAGATAGGCATATGGATACATGAAAAAATAGAGGGTTATGGGAAGGATTTGATTGTTTTAGAGTAGGTTTACGTAGGTTGGCTCAAAATTAGGGGCCAAAGGGCCTATTCTGGACTGTAATCTTCTATATTTAGACATACAGCACGATAACAGGCCATTTTGGCCCACAAGCCCGTGCCGCTCAATTAAACCCAAATGACCTACAACCCTGGTATATTTTTGAATGATGGGAGGAAATCGGAGCCACTGGGGAAAATCAATCCAGACACAGGAAGAATGTACAAACTCCTTATAGACACATGGGATTCGAACCCCGGTCCCGATCACTGGCGCTGTAGCGGCATTGCACTAACTACTACACCAACCGTGCCGACTGTTTTAATAATTATTGAGCGAAAACAAAATGATTCTAATAGTTAAAAAGCTGATGAACACTTTCTAACATTTGGATTCTGTTTGATCTGAGGGGCTCCCCCGAATCCTTTGCCTGTTCAAGTTTCCAGCATTTGCAGCTTTTCTTTTTGTTTCCATGATTGAGAGCAAAAAGCTTTGCATCCATTTGAAAACTAAATGCTTAATTTGGTTATTAGTACAAGGATATTTTGGGCTTAAGGTGTTTATTTTTATCTTCATACTGAAGTTTGTACACAATGTAGTGTTAGTGTGCCAAAATTCTGTTTGCTTTGTGGTCACATGAGTCTAAAACGTGGAAAAAATTGGCTCAGAATGGAAACTGAATCCTTGAGTTTTCAACACAAAATTTGGTTTAAATTGTCCCTCAGCCTTAAACTGTTATCAAGAAATAACATGTTTTTCATGCATTTTATGTATTTCATACATTTAGTGTTTTTCAACATCTGGTAGGGATTTATGCTAATTTTCAATGTGTAGATTTCATCCTATTCTGATATCATCAATTTTAACTTTGTCCAGTATCAATTATCTCTACTTAAGACCCTGACACATCACTAATACATAGGCACAACATGCAAAGATAATGGGAAATGACCACATGAAAAAACTTCTCCTTTAATAAAAAGAGATTTTCTTTCTTTAGGTAACGACACCCAGTCTAGATCTACAAATAAAGTTAAGTCTAAGATTCAGACTGATGAAGAATTCCATATTCAATTCTACCTGATTGCTTTGTTGAACCTGCACATTTTAAATCTGTCTAATGTGTACATATATAAAATGATACATATCCAACATTGTCCTGCAAGTGTTACACACCAAAGAACTAATTTGAATCCCATTGAGTTGAATCACTTGCACAACCTATGGGCAGAGATTGTATTTTACAAATGCACAGTTTTAATGACCAAATAATGGATAACTGGAAGCAAATGGGGGAAAAAAACCCTACATCATTAAAATGATCGCTAAATGAAATGGCTCAGAGATAAATTTTAGGTCTTTAATTTCTTTTACATGCCTCCATACTCTACTGTTGATGCAAAATAAACAAGAAAAGTTTATATGGTGCCACAAAAATGACTTAATGTACTCTATAAAAGGAATCCAATCAAACACAATTTGACCTTGGTCAACATTAGGAGAAATTAGAAAAGATGACTAAAAGCATAATCACAGAGACAGTCGAGGAATATCTTAACAGAAAATGAGTGGCAGAGAACCAGAGCAATTTGTGGAAGGAATTCAAGAGTTCTGAAACTTTGCACCTTGATGGATATACTCAGGTTTCTTGCATTGCAAAACCTTCATATCAGCACTTACCACTGTGAAAATTTGATTCAAGTGTGATTTTGGCTTTTACTTGTTTGATTTTAAAAAAATATTTGCATGCATTCTAAGTCTTGCTGACCAGTGCAGTTCATTCCAACGACCACTAAACATGGTCAATAGGTGGTCATCCACGTCAAGTGCCATGGTACTAACCAATCTGAACCCAAAGTTGCAGGGTGTAGAAATTGGTCACTTGGGTTTGGAAAATCACCTCATCTTTCTGTCCCTGAGAATAAGATAGCAGTGTCTACTTAAAACACACCTACACAGAAGCTTGGTAAAAATAACTTAATTCTTGGCTGAGATGTGTCCCCGAAGTTGGGTAGGATATCAGTAACTACAGTTATTTCTTAGAAGTAACTGACAGCTGATTGGGTAAACAAACCTGAGTAAGTTTGTCTACCACTGAAATCATACTCCAGTGAAGAAGTCAACTTGTGTCTTTGAAAAAAAAATCACTACAAAAAGGAAAGCATTAATAAAAATGTCAGAAGTCAAACACAAGAACAAATATAGATAAACAAGTTATAGCAAGAACATCATACCACTTTGGAACCTGTAACTTTAGAGATATTTCTAATGGAAATCTTTTACTTCATTAACTTAATTATACTTATTTTATTTACTTAATTATACAGTGTGAAACAATGTACTAGTTTAAACTGTCTTCTAAAAATTCAGTCATATCTGTCAACAAGTACAAAAGACATGTTAAGGCAGGAAAGCAGATGGAATGTGTAGATGAAGGGGACACTCTAAGTGATACAATACTTGTCTGCGGAATAAAAATGTTAAGAGCCTGAAGCAATGTGGCTCTGTCTTGTGGGCCCCAAGAAGGTTAGCCACTGTGTAAGAAATAAAACTTGGTGTTGAAAGGAAGCACTTCAACCTTTCAGTTCAAGAACAATCTTAGTACAGCACCATTATCTACCTGCTGGCTTTTATGCTGCTAATTTTCAACCCACAAGTAGGAGTCAAGTCGTTGAATGCTTCACTAGAAATTTCCACAGTGATACACTTATATTCACATAATGGCACTACAATGTGGCCATTTAACTTGATTTTCTTGCTGTCACGCGGAAGAATGTCAAAACATTAGACAGTATACAGTTTGAATTATTACCTCATATTATAAAACATTTTTTTAACTGAATGACAGCATCATGAAAGTATTTCAGTTATTTCCTTCTTCCCAGCCAGTTCTTCAAGATCAAGATGGCCTGCTTTTACTCTGGCTTTCTGGGTTCCAAGGTGACTGATGAGGCCAATGTAGTTATCCACAGATTATATCATAGATAGGACAGGAGCTTGCTGAAGTGGGCCACTGTGTAGTTTCTGAGGCAATCACTCCTCCTGCCATTTATCCTGGGTGTTCTTCCAATGGATGGAGAGGTGGTTTAACTATGATCAGTAACACTCATCATCATTCAGGTGCCTTGCCGTTGGGCATGGGCGATCATGTCTCTCCATCCGTCACGATTTCTGACTCTTCAAATAGTAGTTGTTGCCTCCCCTGTTCTCCTTCGGTGAAGGCTCCATCTTTGAGTTGAGACCATAGTCAATGTTGAGTTCATGATTATACAAGGGAAAAATACTGAAGTGGTTTCCTATTGCTTTCTTCATTTGCAGTGCCCATATTGGATAGGTAACCATGGCAATAGATCAGCAGATTCATCTCTCCAGTGTTTTTCAGTTTTACAACCATAATTCCAATTTGTAGTATCTGGTTGTAAAAACCATCCACCATCTGCAATCCATGGCTTCAAGTGACCCTGACTGGGAGGCTAAACTGGTACTACACTTTGCCCAAGGGTGACCTGTAAGTTATTGGATGGAAGGAATGCCTTACACCTTTTGCTGAGCAATTGGACAGCACTAACACTGGGACATTAAGAATATTTAAGAATGTACTCAAAGCGTCTTTTAGAAAATTGCAACTTTCATGTTTCTCCTTCTTTGAGTATCTATTTCAGAAGCGTTGGCTCATCTGCACAAATAATAGTCAGCCCAATGGAGTCCATCCGAGTACAATTAGGGCTGCATTGCTGGATAAGAGAATGAGCAATTGAGCAGCAGGTATATCGAATAGAGAAGTCTTCATACATCACAACCCTCTGTGTGAAAAGAAATCTCCTCATTTAAATTATCCAGAATCAAGGACAACAAGAAGCAACCTTATTAAAATATATAAGAGTCAAATAAAACTTGGCAGAGAAGATGCTGAAAGTTTGTTCCCTCCCCCCAAAAAACACAGCCATTCACCATTTTATATACTGCCCATGGGATGGATACTTGTGTTTTCCCAATGCATGAATTTGAAATGTTCTGTGATCGAGGATGTTACTTCAGATGGAGAATATAAATGGAAGTAGAAGTCAGGTGCTCCATCATTTAATAGGATCATGGCCAATCCATGAGTGCAACTCCTTTCAAAGCCTTAATCAAAATATTGAAACCACTCAAAACTCTATTGATCTCTTCCTTGAATATGCTCAGCAAATGAGTTCAGTACAGTAGAGAATATTACATCAAGGAGACATCTCTCGACCTGTACAAAAGGGACTGGTTCCACTGTTGTAAATGCATTCAATAGTCAAAGACAAGAGAAGTTTCTGACCAAATTAAACAGAACTGTAAAAGATGAAGGCACAGAGGAGGCCTTTTGGCCTATCTACCAATTTGTACCAAACTACCAATTTGCTCAATCCTTTTGATTTGCAACCAGACCATAGCCCTCCACAGCACCCCCATCTATGTACCTATCCAAAATTTTCTTTAAATGTTGAAATTGAACCTGGATCCACCACTAGCGCTGGCAGCTTGTTCCACAGTCTCACCACCCTCTGTGAAGAGGTTCTCCCTAATGTTCCCCTTAAACATTTCATCTGTCACCCTTAACCCATAATCTCGAGTTCTTGGCTCAGTGGAAAAAGGCTGCTTGCATTTACCATATCTTTAGTCTAAGTTCAAGTTTATTTGTCATCTGATTGTACCAGTACAGCCTGATGAAACAGTGTTCTCCGGTCCTCAATGCAAAACATGCATACAGACATAACACAAACCTCTATCAAACTTCACATCTTTCTCCAACACTCCGTAGAATAAAACCCTAACCTTTCCCTTTAACTCAGCTTCTCAAGTCCCACCAACATCCTTGCAAATTACCTTTGCAATCTTCCAATCTTATTGATATCTTTCTTGGAGTAGGTGACCCACACTGCACACAATACTCCAAATGAGGCCTCACCAATGTCTTATGCAACTTCAACATAACATCCCAATTCCTGTAGTCAATATTTTAATTTAGAAGGCCAATGTATCAAAAGCTTTCTTCATGACCCTATCAACCTGTGATGCCACTTTCATGGAATTATGCATCTGTACTCCCAGATCAATCTGTTCTGCTGCTCTTTAGAGTTCCCTACGGTTCATTGTCTATGTTCTACCTTGCTTAGTTCTTCCAAGGTGCAACACTTCATACTTGTCCATCTGCATTTTTCAGTCCATTTTCCAGTTGGTACAGATCCTGTTGGAAATTTTGAAAGACTCCCTTGCTGTTTATCTTACCCCCAATCTGCAAATCTGCAGCTCTAATTTACCACATATTCATCATCCAGTCTGTTGATGAAGATGACAAACCAAAGTGAAAAGTCATCTCTTCTTCACTGTCCTAAGTGAATGATGCATTACTTTTGGGTATGCTCTTCGATGTAGACTTGGCAGCCAGGAGAAAACAGGAGCATTTAACTTGCTATATTTTTCAGAATCAACAATGTTATCTGCTTTAATTTTGGAGATTTCCAAAAAATATAACCTCATTATCCTTAATCTCTCCCTATAGGTCAATCACTTGCTGCAAGAGTCAATCTGGTGAATCTGTTGAATTTCCTCTCAGGCAGGATTTCAGTGTTTCCTTCTTTAGGAATGGTAACCTAAATTGTACACAATATCCTATCACCAATCATGAATAAGCTCCAGGCCACCAGTGAGAAAGGCAAATATATGTTTTGCTTACCTGCTTGATACTTTTCTGAATTTTGTATTAAAGGACACCCAAATCTCTCTTAACCACCATTCAACATTTTCTCATCAAAAACTTTCCCTGGATATATATTCAACATATATTTTGTTAATATTGTAATATTGTGATTTGTTATTGTTTGTTATCATTATCATATATATGTTGATTGAAATAAAATATCTTTTTAAAAAGTTCCCTCTAGTTGATAGCAAGTGTCCACTCTCTATGCATTTTGACTTTTTTTTTCTTTTTTTCTGTCACTTAGATGCTCATTTGAGGGCGATTAAGTCAACAATTTATGCCAGGATCTAGCAATAACCAAGCTTAAGAAATTATCACCTCCTCCACACATCTTGGTTATTTTTGAGATGGTGTATTAATTTCTTAAGCAAAAAATGGTCTATTGTAGCTTCTTAATGGGTCAGGCAGCAGTCAAAATGACCAGTCAATGTTACAGGTAGGGACCCTTTATCGAGATTAAAGTAGGAAGCAATGATATCGAGGAGAATGAAGTGGGGGGAGGGGGTGGAAGAGGTGATAATCCATTGGATGGAAGGTGGAGAGAGAGGTGAATGGAGAGTCAATGGTGAGAGGGGAAAAGTGGTTAGTGATAAAAATAAGTATGGGAGTAGGTAAGGAAGAGATAAAAATGTGATAGAAGAGGGGGTTTCTGAAATGAGAAACGGCAATATTTTTACTCTTGAGTTAAAGGCTGTCCAGGAGGAATATACTGTGTAGCTCTTCAGGTTTATACTTATCTTCACCCTGGCAATGGATGACACTTAGATCAGACATGCCTATATGGCAATGGCGAAGGGAACTGAAGTGCTTGATGACACAAAGACAGAGCATAGGTATTCAACAAAACAGTCACCTCATCTGTGTTTCATCTCAATGATATTGATAAGGCCACATTTACTTGGACTATTTGGGAGACTGGCCTGTCCACATCTCACCAGTTCTACTCAGATATGCTTCCTGACTTGCAAATTTCCTCTGCCTTCTCATTGTCAGCGAAAGCATTTTTTTTTTTTTTTGCTTCTCTTTTACCTTTTTAATCCTTATTTTGGTGGAACAGCACTAAGTTTGGTTTGGTTTTCTGCTCTTTAATGGAGCAATTGAATGGACTCTGTACTTGGCTCAATCAGATCTCCTGTCAACTCTCTGTTCCCAGAACAACTGCCAGCTTCTCTAGAATAACCTTGCAGCTGAAATTCAGTCTACCTGGAGCTCTGGAGAGCAGAAGGACAGGGAATGGTTCTAAATGTTGAAATGCAGAAAATACTGCAAAACATAGAACACTACAGGCAGTTCAGGCCCTTCAGCCCTCGATGTTACGCCGACCTGTATATTCCAACAAAAAAAATACTAAATCCTTCCTACCTCGTAACCCTCTCTTTTTTTATTCATCTGTGTGCCTGCCAAAGAGTTCCTTAAATGCCTTAAATTATTTAGCTTCCACCACCATCCCTGGCAAGGCATTCTAGGCAGGTACAACTCTCTATTTAAAAAAACTTACCCTAATGTCTCCTCTAATCTTTCCTTCCTTCATTTTGTAGAGATGTCCCCTGGTGTTTGCTATTCCAGCCCCGAGAAAAAGGCACTGGCTATTCACCTTATTTATGCCTCTCAGAATTTTGTCTCCTCTCATCCTTCTTCACTCCAAAGAGAAAATTCTCAGCTCTGCTAACCTTTCCACATAAGACATTTTTCAATCAAGGGAACATTCTGATAAATCTCAGCTGCACCCTCTCCATAGGTTCTACATCCTTCCTATTGACCAAAACTGAACACAATACTGGACTCACCACAAATTTGTAGAGTTGCAACATGACCTCTCAACTCTTGAACTCAATCCCCGTATTAATAAAGCTCAGCATTGCACAGGCCTCCTTAACTATCCTATCAACCTTTGTGACAACCTTGAAGGATGTATGGATTTGAACCTCAAGGTCCCTCTGATCCTTCACACTCTTGAATCTGACTATTAACCCTGTACTCAGTCTTCTGGTTTGACCTTCACACTTATCTGTATTGAATTCCATCTGCAACTTTTCCACCCAACTCTGCATTCTGTCTATATCCTTTTGTAACCTCAGACAACCTTCAGAATTATCCACAACTCCACCAATCTTTGTATTATCCATATACTTGCTTTTTTTTCTTTGGCATGGCTTCGCGGATGAAGATTTATGGAGGGGTAATGTCCACGACAGCTGCAGGCTCGTTTGTGGCTGACAAGTCCGACGCAGGACAGGCAGACACGATTGCAGCGGTTGCAAGGGAAAATTGGTTGGTTGGGGTTGGGTGTTGAGTTTTTCCTCCTTTGTCTTTTGTCAGTGAGGTGCGCTCTGCGGTCTTCGTTAAAGGAGGTTGCTGCCCGCCGAACTGTGAGGCACCAAGATGCACGGTTTGAGGCGATATCAACCCACTGGCGGTGGTTAATGTGGCAGGCACCAAGAGATTTCTTTAGGCAGTCCTTGTACCTCTTCTTTGGTGCACCTCTGTCTCGGTGGCCAGTGGAGAGCTCGCCATATAACATGATCTTGGAAGGCGAAGGTCCTCCATTCTGGAGACGTGACCTGCCCAGCGCAGTTGGATCTTCAGCAGCGTGGATTCGATGCTGTCGGCCTCTGTCATCTCGAGTACTTCGATGTTGGAGATGAAGTCGCTCCAATGAATGTTGAGGATGGAGCGGAGACAACGCAGGTGGAAGCGTTCTAGGAGTCGTAGGTGATGCTGGTAGAGGACCCATGATACGGAGCCGAACAGGAGTGTGGGTATGACAATGGCTCTGTATACGCTAATCTTTGTGAGGTTTTTCAGTTGGTTGTTTTTCCAGACTCTTTTGTGTAGTCTTCCAAAGGCGCTATTTGCCTTGGCGAGTCTGTTGTCTATCTCGTTGTCGATTCTTGCATCTAATGAAATGGTGCAGCCGAGATAGGTAAACTGGTTGACCGTTTTGAGTTTTGTGTGCCCGATGAAGTTGTGGGGGGGCTGGTAGTCATGGTGGGGAGCTGGCTGATGGAGGACCTCAGTTTTCTTCAGGCTGACTTCCAGGCCAAATATTTTGGCAGTTTCCACAAAACAGGACATCAAGCGCTGAAGAGCTGGCTCTGAATGGGCAACTAAAGCGGCATCATCTGCAAAGAGTAGTTCACGGACAAATTGCTCTTGTGTCTTGGTGTGAGCTTGCAGACGCCTCAGATTGAAGAGACTGCCATCCGTGCGGTACCGGATGTAAACAGCGTCTTCATTGTTGAGGTCTTTCATGGCTTGTTTCAGCATCATGCTGAAGAAGATTGAAAAGAGAGTTGGTGCGAGAACATAGCCTTGCTTCACGCCATTGTTAATGGAGAAGGGTTCAGAGAGCTCATTGCTGTATCTGACCCGACCTTGTTGGTTTTCGTGCAGTTGGATAGCCATGTTGAGGAACTTTGGGGGGCATCCGAGGCGCTCTAGTATTTGCCAAAGTCCTTTCCTATTCACGGTGTCGAAGGCTTTGGTGAGGTCAACAAAGGTGATGTAGAGTCCTTTGTTTTGTTGTCTGAACTTTTCTTGGAGTGTGTGTGTGAGGGCAAAGACCATGTCAGTAGTTCCTCTGTTTGCGCGAAAGCCGCACTGTGATGCTGGGAGAACGTTTTCGGCGACACTAGGTATTATTCTATTTAGGAGAATCCTAGCGAAGATTTTGCCTGCAATGGAGAGCAGCGTGATTCCCCTGTTGTTTGAGCAGTCTGATTTCTCGCCTTTGTTTTTGTACAGGGTGATGATGATGGCATCATGAAGGTCCTGAGGCAGCTTTCCTTGGTCCCAGCAGAGCTTGAAAAACTCATGCAGTTTGACATGCAGAGTTTTGCCGCCAGCCTTTCAGACCTCTGGGGGGATTCCATCCATACCTGCTGCTTTGCCACTTTTCAGTGATAGGCGGCGGTGGCCCCGATCCGGGCAAAAGCGAGGGGAAGGCGGTGGCCCCGGCCTCGGCAGAGTGAAGTAGGCGGAGGCCCCGAGAAGCAGGCGGAGGCTAACAGGTTGGATTGTGACCAGGTATGATCTGACCTAGGAGGGGAGGTAGGCACCTCCAGCCCGGGTAAAAAGCTGCATAGGTGAAGGCCACTCTGATATAAATCCTACAACCCAAGGACCTCGCTGCCACGTCCCAGCTTGCTTGGCCACGGCACACGAACCATGGGTGTAAAGGGTGGGGCCAGTACTGCGCACACTGCACTCCACCTAAAAGCTCCTTTGTGCAGGCCCGAGGACATGTCCACGTCCTCCCCCTCAAAAGATGATCACAAACTCAAGCTAGCATGCTGGAACATCAGAACCATGCTAGACAAGGCTGACAGCCAACGACCTGAACGTTGGTCTGCCCTCATCACACATGAACTCCTCAGACTTAACATCGACATAGCCGCTCTCAGTGAAATCCTCCTTGCAGATGTAGGCAGCCTCCAAGAACGCAGCGCAGGCTACACACTCTACTGGTCTGGCAAGCCGATGGGGGAATGACGCCTATCTGGTGTAGGCTTCATGGTCAAGAACTCCATTGCCTCCAAACTCGAAAACCTCCCGACAGGCCACTCGGACCGGATCATGTCCATGCGACTCACCCTTCAAAACAAGCGTCGCATCACCCTCATCAGTGTCTATGCTCCAACCCTCCAGGCGGAACTAGCAGAAAAGGACAAGTTCTACACTGATCTGCGGAACCTCATTCAATGCACCCCTACAGCCGACAAGGTTGTCATCCTTGGCGACTTCAACGCTCGCGTCGGCAAAGACTCAGAAACCTAGCCAGGAATCCAGGGCAAGCATGGTGTCGGCAAGTGCAACGACAACGGGCGCCTCCTGTTGGAGCTCTGTGCAGAACAGTGGCTTGTCATTACAAACACCCTTTTTCATCAGAGGGACTGCCTGAAGACTACCTGGATGCATCCCCGATCCAAACACTGGTACCTCCTGGACTACATCCTGGTGCGGGAAAGAGACAAATGAGATGTGCTCCACACCAGGGTCATGCCCAGCGCGGAATGCCACACTGACCACCGGCTTGTTCGCTGCAAGTTCAACCTTCACTTCAAGCCAAAGTCCAGGAACAGTAAAGCCCACAGAAATAGGTTCAATGTTGGAAACTTGCAGTCAGACAAAGTGAGAGGAAACTTCCAGGAAAACCTCCAAGCAAAGCTCGAGGATGCAATCCGCCTCACGGACTCATCCCCTGAAACCCTCTGGGATCAGCTGAAGACTATCATACTGCAATCCACTGAAGAGGTACTGGGTTTCTCCTCCAGGAAAAACAAGGACTGGTTCGACGAAAACAACCAGGAAATCCAGGAACTGCTGGCAAAGAAGCGAGCTGCCCACCAGGCTTACCTTGCAAAGCCGTCCTAGCCAGAGAAGAAACGAGCCTTCGGTCGCGCATGCAGCCATCTTCAGCGCAAACTCTGGGAGATCCAAAATGAGTGGTGGACTAGCCTCGCCAAACGAACCCAGCTCAGCGCGGACATTGGCGACTTCAGGGGTTTTTACGAGGCTCTAAAGGCTGTGTACGGCCCCTCACCCCAAGTCCAAAGCCCGCTGCGCAGCTCAGACGGCAAAGTCCTCCTCAGCGACAAGATCTCCACCCTCAACTGATGGTCAGAACACTTCCAATCTCTTTTCAGTGCCAACCGCTCAGTCCAAGAATCTGCCCTGCTCCAGCTCCCTCAACAGCCCTTAAGGCTAGAGCTGGATGAGGTCCTCACCCGGGAAGAGACATCCATATACTTACTGACTCGTCTTCCACTTCTTCACCTAGGTCATTTAAAAAAAATTAAAAATGACAAAGTGCGTGTCCAGTAGTCTGTGACCTCGAACCAGAATACTTTCTGTCCATTACTCTCTAAATGCATGAATATATTTAATTCACACAGCCAAAGTTCCATGGATTCCATGCTTCATGTCTTTCTGAACAAAAATCTCATGTGGGACCTTGTCAAATGCCTTACTAAAATCCATATAGACCACATCTACCATATAGATCACATGTACCACATCAATTTCTCTTTTTACCTCCTCAAGTAGAAATTGTAGCTGTTTACTGTGGGTTTCAAGCTAAAATCTGCTGCCAAAATCCTGGGGAAGCCTTTGGATTCCATTTTAGAGGCTGCTGCCTCAGCCCTAATAATGATAAGCAGCTCATTACTCATTATGACTGAGTTTTGAAAAGGGCAACTTTCTGGATGGCCGAGACCCTCTTGATAGCTTGATTGATAGATCGCTGGCTTGATGGGATGGGACCATTTCACAAATGAAGGTGGTTTTTTATTGAGAGGATGAGGAATAGGGAGGGAATAACAATTTTGCATTTAGCAGCAAAATATTTCTCAATGAATACAAATGAAAATTAGTGTGCATACAGGAAGAGCTAAGCAAGCAGGTTATTTTCTATTTTATGAGCTATGTTTATGAAATAAACAGGTTGTGAATTCATTATTTTATGCATCACAGCTGCAAGGATATTTTTGTATATTTGCGCAAAGCATGACACAATTTCAGGGAACATTCTCCAATTTGTCACGCATAAAAATAAAATTAATGTGGAAGTAGCTGCTATAATCTTTCAGCCAGTGATATGCGTGATAGAACCTTTATTGAGTGGTCAGACTATAATTTATTGATTAAAACAAAATCAAAATATTTGCTTGAAATAAATTTTAATTATCATGCAGGTTGTGACATTTATATGCTGAGGATGGCAAACTGGCCCTGGTTAAAAGTGCTCAGAACTTCATATCTTCAGGAATAATTATCTCCAATAACCTGACCTGAGACAAGCAGGTTGATGTTCTGGTCAAGAAAGCACACCAATGCATCTACTTTTTTTGAAGATGAATGAAGACGAGCATGTTCCCCCTTGTCCCCTCAACAACTACAGGTGCACTATTAAAACACACATGTGGATGCACCACACAGCATGGTATAGGAGCTGCTCTGCTCAAGATCTGAAGAAAATGCAGAAGGTGGTCAATGCAGTTTAAAACATCTTGCAAACTTCCCTCCCATCTGTGGACTTCATCTCCATCTCCTGCTGCCTGGGAGAGATACCAAGGAAATGAAAGACCCATCATACCCTGGGCACACTTTCTTCTCCCTTCTCCCAGTGGGGAGGACTTAAGGGTGTAAAAGAGCACATCAACAGGTTTAAAGACAGTTTCTTCTCTAAAATTGATAAACCTGAGAAAGTATTTCCCATGGAACCCCCAAATCTGATTGCCTCTAATCCAAAACAATAGTATGTTTCCAATGGACTAACTTTTAATCTGCCAACAATTTTGGAGGAGGCTCGTGGGAATTTTCAGGAACCATGAATGCAATTGCAGTGTTATATTATTTTTTGGACTTAGCCAGTATATTAACATAACATTTTCTTGAATCATTAGATTGAGCAACAGTGAATGGTCCAGAGTAACAACCAATAAGGTCTTCACACTCAGAAAAAAAATTTGAAGTAAATCCAGTAAATATAATAACTTTGTAGGTTCCTTTCAGAAGCTAAAATTTCCAGAAAAACTCAGGCTCCATTAAATGCCTCTTTCCATACCCTTTTTGATAGGACAGAGACTTTGAAGTGTTAGAAGGCGAGCCAAAATCTACAGCATATTCGATATCCATTCAAAAACAGAGTAAGTACCCTTGATTCTGGAATTGTGAAATAGAAGAAGAAAATCCTGTAAACACTGAGCAGTCTATATGGAAGTGAAATAAATTTAAAATTTGGGGCAGACTGGTGAGTGCAATGCTATTACTGTACCAATAAGAGGGGTTTGAATACAATGCTATCAGTAAAGGGTTTGTGTGTTCTCTTTGTGACTGGTTGGGTTTCCTCCAGGTTTCCTCCCATATTTCAAACACTTACAGGATCACAAGTTGAGAGTATTTGGGTGGTCTGACTTGTGGGCTGGAAGGGCCTGTTACTGTGCTATATCTTTAAATTAAAATATTTTAAAATATAAAAAAACTTTTCAGATCAATGTCTTTTCATTAGAATTGTGGAAGAATTGTCAAAAACATGTAATAAGGCAGAAGTGGACTATTTGGCCCATCGAATCAGCTCCACATTCCATCATGAGCTGATCCATTCCCCCACTCAGTTCCACTCCCCTTACTTTCTCCCCATAAACTTTCATACCCTGACAATTCAGATATCTATCAATTCTGCCTTAAATACATCCACCAACTTGACTTCAACACCCCTCCCTCCTCCCCTGGTAATAAGCTTCAGAGATTCACCACTCTTTAGTTCAATAATTTCCCCCATATTTCTATTTTAAATGGGTCCCTTTCAATTCTGAAGTTTTGCCATCTTGTCCTTGATTACCCTACCCTGGGAAACAACTTAGCTACATTTACTCTGTCCAGGACTTTCAAAATTTAAAATGGTCCACATTCTTCAGAACTCCAAGGAGTACAGATCAAGAACTGTTAAACGTTCCTCATACACTAATCCCTTTATTCCACGGATCCTCCTTGTGACTCTTTTCTGAACCTTCTTGAATGACAGTACATCCTTTCTTAGATAAGGAGCCCATGACTGTCCCCATGCTCCAAGTGAAGCCTCGCCAGAGCCTCCTATTGTTGTAACTTTGTTTTTTTTTTCATCACAATTTCTGGTTAAACTGCTGAGTATATCTAGTATTTTCTGTTATTATCAGCCTTTGCCTTGTATTCACTATCATTCCACCTGCAATCAATAGAAATCATAAACGTGTTCCAAAACAAAAAACAACACATTTATGCAACAACTTGAATACTAATTTCTCAAAGGTATTTTAAGTAACAAAGGTTTATAATTTCCTCCCAGTACCATTCTCTTTTCCAAATTATTTTTAAATGAGCATTAACTAGGCTATGTTCATACATTAGATAGTTATTAGCTATCATACATTTGCAAATCAACATCATATAGAATCCATTGAATAGCCTTATTAAATCTTTTTACCATTACATTGTGTAATTTTAATGTGAAGCAGTTTGTAATAAGGTTGACTGGGATATAAACTACGTCAACACATTCTAACCTTTTGGAAATAATGCAAATATTGCTTTGGTATTGTTGTAGGGCACTGGACTTATCATTTCTTGGCACCAGACCAGAGGAATACTTTTTGATGGTGATTGACGACAGGCTTTAGCCAACAGATAAACAATTTAGGGTAATTTTTGTGCAATTGTATTGGTCTCATCTAGGACTGCAGACCATTGATTTCCCCTTCATCTCTCAAATCAGGACTCTGCCTTTATGATGCAGTGCGTTATAATCTGTCTTTTCAGCATCTTTCAATTGCACTAAATTGGCTTCAAGTACCATTCTAAAAATCCTCTGCTTTCACCTAACAGCTCTCTTTCCCATTACAGTTACTATGTTTAGCGAATAAATGGCTATCTGGCTCTACTTTCAGCAAGTTTATGACTTTAAATGTTAAAGCATGAAAACCATTGGCTTCATTGGGTTTACTCCATCTACAGACACACTGTAAAAAAACAACAAAATGCTGGAGAAGCCCAGCAGGTCAAACATTGTCCTTTATGTGGCAAAAAGGTGGAAATACATAACCAACGTTTTGGGCTTGAGCCCTTCATCAAGGTATGAGTGAGAGAATGCTGACAGGCATCTGAATGAAAGGGTAGGAGGGGAGGGGGTGGCAAAGGCAGGAGATGATAGGTGGATGAAGGGAAGGAGGGACAGCAGCAATGAAGGGGAGGAGGTATGGCTGGGTGGGTAAGGGGGAAAGGGAGGAGAGAACTGGAAAGACAGGAAAGGAGGAGGGGAAAGAAAAGGTGAGCAAGTTTAAAAGAAAGAAAAGAAGCCAATGTTCATGCCATCTGGCTGGAGAGCATCCAGATGGAGGATAAGGTGTTGTTTCTCTAATCTGCAGGTGGTCAGGGTAGGATAGTACTCACCGACAAGTGAGCCTGGGAGTGTGACAGAGAATTGAAATGGTTGGCAACTGGGAGGTTGTTGCAGACGGAGAAAAGGTGCTCAGTGAAGGGATCTCCCAATCTGTGACCAGTCTCTCCAATGTAGAGAACGCCACAAAGAGAGCACTGGATGCAATAGATGAGTCCAGCAGATATGAAAGTGAAGTGTTGCTGCACTTGAAAGGCCTGTCTGGGGGCCATGGACCATGGTGAGGGAGGATTTGTGAGGACAGGAGTTGTACCTCCTGTGGCCATGGGGAAGGTGTCAGCTGGGGGTGGGAGGGGGAATAGGTGGGGAGGGATGAGTGCACGAGGGAATCACAGAGGGAGTGGTCCCTACGGAAGGCCGAAAGGGGAGGAGAAGGAAAAATGTGTCTGGCGGTGGGATCCTGACTTTGAATTCTCTGCTAAATGGCATGAGCATTGACTCTCTGCTTTCTTTTAAACTTACCTCACCTTTTCTTTCCCCTCCACCCTCATCTCCATCCCCCCTTACCTACCCAGCCATTCTTCCTCCCCCTCATTGCTGCTGGCCCCTCCCTCTCTTCATTTCCTGCCTTTGCCACACTCTCCTCCCCTACCCTTTTGTTCGGACACCTGGCGGCATTCTGTCATACCGAGATGAAGAGCTCAAGCCTGAAATGTTGGTTGTGTATTTCCATTTTTGTTACATAAAGGAGACTGTTCGACCAGCTGAACTTCTCCAGCATTTTGTGTTTTTACTTCTACCACAGTGTCAACAGATTTTCATATTTTATGACAGATACACTGTCCTGCTCAGGGTTAGTTGTGCATGATGTCCTTCTCACAGTGAAAAGACAACAGGACATTGAGAATTGGGCTAGAATCCTTTCCTGTGGTAGGAAAGGTGAAGGAAATGAAAGAAGTTGAATTATATGAAGATTCTTTTCTTGTATTAGACTTTGCACAAATAGCCAAGAGAACCCAAGGCACATTCGCAATCACCCGTATTAGCATGATATTGGATATTGTCCACTCCATGAGATGTCAGAAACTGTAGTAGCTAGAGAGGAATCAGAAAACATGCACAAATCGAATTTGCGGAGTGTAAGATTATACTGTTATAAGAAGAGAATTTACAGAATCAAATAGGGTGGAGTCAAGGGAGACCTGAGTGCAAGGTTGAGAATTCTAAGCAGAGATGAAAAGTGTTCACATTCGATAGTACTTAGCAGTCAGAAACAGAGCTTTGGTTGAATAAATTTGAGGAGATTGTGATAGGGCACTTGGGAGAATATTCAACACTAAGCACATCGGAAATATGGACAGTGTGCAGATGGGTGCTGTCAAGCCCTTGATAATTTGTTTTCCAGAGAAATAAGACATTAGAGCGACTACCATCCATAAAAGCCACTTGGAGACCAGGTGGGGTTCTTTACTGTGACACATTTCAATATTGACAACTGTTATATTCCGATGAGTTTTTTAATGGTTTATTGATGAACACAAAGACTTGTAAAGATTTATTATAACGTTGTCCAAATATTCCAAGAAGTAAAGTCTATGTGGAAATGGATTTATTATAATGATGTCTGTGATGAACAATCTGTAGTGACGAACGTTTAATCCATGGTAACGTAACGGTCAACAGAAAATATGCAAGCTCTACTCACCCGTGCCTGCGTCAGCCGCCCCCAGTTTGCAACATGGCACTGTGAAAGGGCAGGATTGATGGGAGCAGCCGCACAAATGATGGCAGCTGCCGGACATCACAACAAAGTTCCCTCTAATTTTTAGTAGTCAATGTGTGTAAAAATCCTATGCCGTGCGATTTTTAAAAAAATCCTGTGACAAAAGTATGTGTGCACTGAATGCTTGTGCAAATGTAAACTTGAAATTGTTTCAAGATAATTTTGGCGCAGCCTATCTCTCGTGGCTAATAAAACGGTATTTGCATGTTTTAAAATAATACAAGTTTGAATAACTTCTTGTTTAACTGATTAACGTGTTAACAGAAACAGTGATATTCTGTGAAGTTTGAAATTTAAATAGCATTGGAACATGGTGACTTTTTTGTGATGCACAATTAAGTTTTTTCACTGTATGTCAGAGCATGTGACCATAAATTTAAATCTATATCAATCCCTTGGAATTCATACCATAGAAGGCTGTGGAGTTTTGTATGTATGTAAGAGATTGAAATAGAGATTGAAAGGCATTGGTGATATGGGAGAGAATGGGAAAATGGCATTGAAATAGATGATTAGCCCTAATTTCATTAAATCTGAAGGAGCACCTCAAAGGTTAATATGTGCTTTTTTATTTAATGTTTCTATGATGCATAATGGAGCATAGATGGAAATAGACAAAACCAGGAAAGGGATGAAGCTGATAGAAAATCTTTGGAAAATGGCAGCACTGCCGGAGCTGCTGTAATGAAAGTGCGGCCACTGGTGCAAACCCACAGAGAGCAGAGAATGGAGTCATAGCGCTCCCACAAGGTCAAACCGTCCAGTTTGACTATCGTCAACTCCATTCAGGCTTTAAATGGCCTGTAAATGGAGCCAAGGGGTCTGCATCTAAGATGGCAATGCCTATGGTTGGCAGTAGCCAAGAGGGGTTACAGACTCTGAGGAAGCAGAGGAATGGTACATGGCACCAGAATATGAGGAGACCACCCCACGCCCCCCACCCTCCCGTTTGACAAGGAGAAGCAGAGAAGAGGATCCACAGGACAGTGACCATGGTGTTTGACTAGTGAGGGCCTCTGAGATTGCAGAACAGGCAACGGGCTGTTGGTGATTCAAGACGAGGAACCCATGCAGGCAGTGGGGTGCTGTCAACTGCAGTTGAGGGATTCACACTGGGCTGTGGACTGCTGGAGACAGTCTCAAGACTGGCTGAAGGAGTACCATGTATCGGAGCTGGGATGCGAGAGGGTGCCGAGAGTGTTGAAGGGTTCCTTATCGTGTCAGACATTTGGATCTGCAGCTTAGGCTGCTGATGGTTTAGATTGGACTCTGTGTAACTTCAGAGGCTGTGAGAGCACTGGAGGCAAATCCATGGACAGTCAGTGACACTGAGGGAACTCTCTTTTGCTTCTCTTTCTTTGACTAAGAGGAGTTTCAGGCAATTTCTGCTGATCCAAATCTGTCTGCCGTCTGTGTAATTGTGCACTGTTATTACATGACAATAAATTAAATCTGGAATCTTGAAAATAATGTACTAGAGTTCTGGTGATTATGGTTTTATCTTTCCAAAGATTAATCGAAGAATGTTTCAGTACATCCAGGATTGGATGTTGGACAAATAAAATAACAGCACAAAAATCAAGTATGAGATCCAAAAGAATTGTGGAGAGTTGAGAGAGATCAGTATCTTCATGTAGCATTACAGAAAAGTGGGATTTAATGTACAGGAAAAGTAATTATGACCCCTGCGAGAGGCCAGTCAGTGGAGGGTGAATGGACAGTTGGAAATTATGCATGTTCCATCTCCAGCCCACTTGTCATTTGTCCACATTTAAACATCCATTCAAACGTATATTCACCTTGCCTACTCCCCCCCCCCCCCCCCCCCCCAGTTGATAGCTATTTTAATCCATTCATTTTAATATACACAGGCAGAAATAATTCAGGGAAATGCAAATGGCACTTGGACAGTGCTGAACATAATGCCAGTTCATTCTCACCTGTCTCAGTGTAATGGAAATCATTCAAATGCATAGAGATACAGAACCATTTCACAGTAGCCTAAATGTTGTCATCTCAAGTTACACCATTCTGAGTGACTACAAAAGCCTTCATTGTATTTTGCAGAAGATGATCTTAAACTGTGGATCCAATGAAATAAAGCTTGTCCTACAGAATGATAACAATACATTTATAGTTCTCCTGGCATGCTTAGTGTTCAAACTAAGAAGACACTAAATAATCATGTTCCAGCTATTACACTGAATACATTTTCTTGCAAAGACTTTTAAATAAGTGATTGACTAAGCTATAGTTCCACTTTCACTAGTTTCCTGCATGTTTCTTCCATTTGATCTCATAACTTAGAAATGTAACATAAACAGTAAATGTGTCAATGCAACACCAATATTAGATTTTTACTGACTTTTGACAAGTGCAGTTAACGTAAAACTCTAATATATTAGATTGAAAAAGAGTAATATACATGTTCAGCAATACACAGATACAATATTGATTTCTACCCAAAATCGTGAACATGGAAATCTCTGCATCACAATTTGATACTAAAATCCATGATCTTGCAATCAGCACATGACTAAATTTTTTTAATGAACAAGCAACAAATCTTGAGAAGGACAAGGCAAGTGCTGATGTTAGTTTAATGGTGCATTCACCCTGTTTGACAAATATTGGTGGAATTCTATTTTTGCAACAGTCTTATTTCAAATTCATGGTGATTCATTTTTAATTTGGGTGCAGGTTCTGTTGCTTTAAATTCTTCTCAGGCATTTCCTCAGGGTTGAGAATCTATTGCATTGAACAGTTTTTTTTTTGAGTTCTAAGATGGTGGAAGGGTCCAAAACAGGATTTGCAAACATAGCCAGAGGCAGCAATGGTGCTGCTTGATTGGATGGGTGTATGGCTTCAATATTCGGTACTCTGTGTGCTTTTTATGAGTGGCTTCTGTGTGCTTCCATCATAGGAAGTAGAGGTTCTATTTCTTCCCAAATATACATTCTCTGTCTTGAGGGCTCTGGACAGGATATTCTTGGCCCAAGTGAGGAAGATGCACCTTTCCAAAGTTGGGAATTCCTTAAAACATTTTCTCATTCCATCTGGAAATCTCAACCCACCATGAAGCTCATAGTAGATATTGGGCAGATGAGCAATGCAGTAAACTTCCCAAATCTTGTGGAGCATAGCTAGAGTATAATTTCTGGGAATGTTGGCCTACAAGAGGATGCAGGCATCAATTTACCAATTCCAGCAGTAGATATGGAATAATTTTGTGTAATCAACGTGGGTGATGATATTACAATATGTCAGAATTTCCATAGAAGCATAGAACAAAACAGCACACAAACAGTATTATTCTGCCTTGTCCCAACAACCTGCACTCAGACCATAGCCCTCCATACCCTTGTACATGGACATATTCAATTTTTTTCTTCCCTGTCAAAATGGAGCCACTTCAACTGGTAGCTTATTCCATGGTCTCACCATTCTTTGCATGAAGAAGATCCACCTAAGCTTCCCTTTAAACATTTCCCCTTTCACTCTTAACACATGTCATCTAGTCCTTGTCTCACCTAACATCAGTCGAAAAAGCCTGTCTGCATTTACTCTATCTATACCCCTATAGATAGGGTAAAGTACTCTAGAGGACTTAATGATATACATAATACACCACTAAAGGACATGAAGGACCACTAGAGGACACGTGTATACATAATTTTGTATACCTCTATCAAATCTCCCCTCATTCTTCTGCACTCTAGGGAATAAAGTCCTAACCTGTCTAATCTTTCCCTGTAACTTAGTTCCTCAAGTCCCGGTTATATTCTAGTAAATCTTCTCTGCCCGATTTCAAAACTTCCATTAATAATTGCTTCAAATTTTGGAAGCAGCCCACAGAACCTTTGCAATAAGAGTATGTAGATTATTGTGAAAAAATAGCACCTAATTCTTCAGCATTAATCGATAGCCATTTTTACTGATTAGAAGTAAATCATGAGGGGGTCACTTACCAGCACAGAACACACAAGAGGAATTAAATCTCTGCTTTGCACTGACTCCAAGAAGAAGCTATTTCTGAGGAGGAGCAATGGTAAACATCATTTCAGTGTCTGCAATTTATGAAGAGCATGGAATAAATATCTGTCACACTTCTTACCTCCCATCTTTGAATGGGGAAACAAAAAGACTTGTTTGTACTACTCTTGTTCAACTCAATGGAATGAAAATGAAGAAGAGGTAGTACAAGCAGATGGAACATCTACAAGGAGAAGTGGTCACCTGACATGATAAAGTCAGCGCATTAAGACTTTCCCTGTAAGTTGGACATTAGAAGATAAGGGGAAATCATGAAGCATTATCAGCTGAGAAATTATTTCTCAAAGACTGATGATAAATTCTGAGGGCATTTATACCCAGTGTATGATGCTCCAGAAAATAATGAAAATTGTTGTAATATTAAAAGTGTTCTTGGTGTAAATCTAACAATTGTTCAAAAAGAACCAATGTGCAAGATTTCTGATCAGGTTCAAGATGAGTTACATGAGAAATAGACAACATTTGAATAATACTTGGTGAATCTACAAGTTCAAAAAATGTAACAGGAATATCACTGCAAAGATGAAGGGCAATTGGCAGGAAAAGTAAATAATGTTGTTATTAAAGATGAGGCAAAACAGGGATTAAAAATTGGGAAATCTCTGAAATTCATATATTTTAATGCCAGGAGTATTGTAAAAAAGGTGGATGAGCTGAAGGTGTGGATTGATACTTGGAAGTATGATGTGGTAGCGATTAATGAGACATGGTTGCAGGAGGGATGTGATTGGCAACTGAATATCCCTGGGTTTCGTTGTTTTAGGTGTGATAGAGTCGGAGGGGCAAGAGGAGGTGGGGTTGCATTTCTTGTCAGGGAAAATATTACAGCGGTGCCTAGGAAGGATAGATTAGAGGGCACATCCATGGAGGCTATTTGGGTGGAACTGAGGAGTAGGAAAGGAGAGGTTACACTTGTAGGGGTGTATTATAGACCACCCGGAGGGGACCGAGACCTAGAGGAGCAAATCTGTAGGGAGATAGTAGATATTTGTGATAAGCACAGGGTTGTAATTATGGGAGATTTTAATTTTCCACATATAGATTGGGAAACACATTCTGTGAAAGGACTGGATGGGTTAGAGTTTGTGAAATGTGTGCAAGATAGTTTTTTACAACAATATGTAGAGGTGCCAACCAGGGAAGGAGCAGTGTTAGATCTACTGTTGGCAAATGGGATGGGTCAAGTGACGGAGGTTAGTGTTGGCGAGCACTTCGGGTCCAGTGATCATAATGCCATCAGCTTCAATGTCATTATGGAAAGAGAGAAGTCAGGGCCAAGGGTTGAGGTTTTTGATTGGGGAAAAGCTAGATTTGAGGAGATGCGAAAGGACTTGCAGGGTGTGCATTGGGACAATTTGTTTTATGGGCAGGATGTAGTAGAGAGATGGAAGTCTTTTAAAGATCAGATTTTGAGAGTGCAAAAGCTTTATGTTCCTGTTAGGTTAAAAGGAGGGGCAAAAGGTTTGAGAGAGCCATGGTTTTCAAGGAATATTGGAAACTTGGTTTGAAGAAAAAGGGAGGCGTACATTAGATATAAGAAGCATGGAGTTAAGGAGATGTTTGAAAGATACATTGAATGTAAGAGGAATCTTAAGAGAGGAATTAGGAAAGCTAAAAGAAGGTACGAGGAAACTATGGAAAGCAGGGTGAAAACTAATCCAAAAGAGTTCTACAAATATGTTAATGGTAAAAGGAAAGCTAGAGACAAAATTGGTCCCTTAGAAAATCAGAGCGGAAAACTGTGTGTGGAGCCTAGAGAAATGGGGGAGATATTGAACAGTTTCTTTTCTTCGGTATTCACTAAGGAGAAGGATATTGGGAGATGTGAGATAAAAAAAAGCACATTGGGTAAATATGGGGAATATAGAGATTACAAAAGATGTAGTTTTAGGGCTTTTGAAGAATATAAAGGTGGATAAGTCTCCGGGACCAGACGGGATCTTCCCCAGGACATTGAGAGAAGTGAAGGAGGAAATAGCAGAGGCTCTGGCAGTAATTTTCCAAATGTCATTTGATATGGGGATAGTGCCGGAGGATTGGCGCATTGCGCATGTGGTTCCGTTATTTAAAAAGGGTTCAAGGAGGAAGCCTGGCAACTATCAGCCTGTAAGTTTGATGTCTGTGGTAGGTAAATTAATGGAGAAAATTCTTAGAGATAGTACTTATAAACATCTGGATAGACAGGGTCTGATCAGGAGCACTCAACATGGATTTGTGGGAGGAAGGTCATGTTTGACCAATCTGATTGAATTTTTTGAAGAGGTGACTAGGAATGTGGATGAGGGTAGCGCAGTGGATGTTGTCTATATGGACTTCAGTAAGGCCTTCGAAAAGGTACCACATGGAAGGTTAGTTAGGAAGGTGCAGTCTTTAGGTATAAATTTTGAGATAGTCAAATGGATTGAACATTGGCTGAAAGGGAGAGGCCAGAGAGTGGTAGTGGATAATTGTCTGTCAGGTTGGAGGCCGGTGACCAGTGATGTGCCTCAAGGATCTGTATTGGGCCCATTGTTGTTCATTATATACATTAATGATCTAGATGATGGGGTGGTGAATTGGATTAGTAAATATGTAGACGATACTAAGATAGGTGGAATAGTGGATAATGAAGAAGGTTTTCAAGGATTGCAGAGGGGTTTGGGCTGCTTAGAAAAGTGGGCTGAAAAATGGCAGATGGAATTTAATGCTGATAAGTGTGAGGTGCTTCATTTTGGTAAGAAGAATCAGAACAGGACATACGTGGTAAATGGGAGAGCATTGATGAATACAGAAGAGCAGAAAGATTTAGGAGTAATGGTACATCGTTCCCTGAAGGTAGAAACTCACGTGAATAGGGTGGTGAAGAAGGCTTTTAGTATGCTGGCCTTTATCAATCATTGCATGGAATATAGGAGTTGGGAGGTGATGTTGAGGTTGTATAAGACGTTGGTGCGGCCTAATTTGGAGTTCTGTGTGCAGTTCTAGTCACCTAATTATTGGAAGGATATAAACAGAGTGGAGAGAGTGCAGAAAAGATTTACCAGAATGTTACCTGGGTTTAAGCATCTAGAGTATAGGGAGAGATTGGACAGATTAGGTCTTTATTCTTTGGAGCGTAGAAGGTTGAGAGGGGATTTGATAGAAGTATTTAAGATTATGAAAGGGATAGACAGAGTGGATGTGGATAGACTATTTCCGTTAAGAGGAGGAAAGATTAAAACAAGAGGACATGAGTTAAGAATTAAGGGGCAGAGGTTTAGAGGTAACATGAGGGGGAACTTCTTTACTCAGAGAGTGGTAGCTGTGTGGAATGATCTTCCGGGAGAAATAGTGGCGGCGGAGTCAATTGTATTATTTAAGAAAAGGTTGGACAGGTATATGGATGAGAAGAAGATGGAGGGTTATGGGCATTGTGCAGGGAGGTTGGACTAGAGAGGGGTGTTTGGCTCGGTGCGGACTAGAAGGGCCTAACGGCCTGTTTCCATGCTGTAATTGTTATATGTTATATATGTTATCTCAGAGAGTGAAGAAACGTGTGACTTGGTTAAATTTGTAAGATTTGTGGTCATGTCATTTTCATTGAGGTAATGCTTTCCTTTAAAATATTGAAAAAAAAACCTAATTCTGGTTTTGAACAATAGCACTCTTTAAAGATTGTGTCATGTGACTAACCACTTCCTCAGTTGCAAAATGCTTAAAGTTCCAGAGGCTGTCTGTGAAGAGCCTTTGAATAAACCAAATATATCGAAGTCAAAAAGTCTTTGATTTATAGAGAGACACAGCATGGAAATGGGACATTCAGTTCCACCGCATCCATATCAACCAGTGGGGATCCATCAATATCCCATCTTTTACAACTGAACCTACAAGCCTTCCAAGCCTCAGGGATTCAAATGCATCTCTATACACTTCTTAAATGCAGTTGGCAGCATTCCTTCCACCACTCTCTCAGACAGTGTACTCCAGAGAAAAAAATACAACATAGCAACTTTTGTTTTGCGTGCTTAAGATAATGCATTCATTAATGACTTTGTTGGAAGTTAAGAACTCTCTGAGGAAACATACTTTCAATTAAAAAGCTTTTGGAAATAAAATGCAATGCAGCAGCTAAGAATGAGAAGAAAGTGTAGGTGACCATCCGTATGCTTTAGGATTATGTTTATGTTGTATCTGTAAATTAGGATCATGACTTGCATTCTGCATGTAGCAAATGTAGAAAAGAAAAGAATTGCTGAAGGCAACCAGATTAGAGAAAGATTTCACATTATTTTTCCTGGTTTATTAATGATGTCAAAATGGTCATGATGCTCAAGTTTTTCATGGATTTGCAGTGTTTAAGATGGTGATTCTGTGAGGAGTTCGGCAAGATATGGGAGGAAGTATGTAAAGAGGATTCTTGCAAATACAACACTCCAAGCTTGGAAGTAGCTTACAAGACAATTCCAATGGATTGTTATGGAAAACACTGCATGCTTTTCAATGAACCCAATGAGAATGTGAAATGAAAGGTATACAGTGAACAGCAGATCTGCTACTGTGAGGTTTCTGCCATTCATGGATTGTGGATTTCATCCAGAGGCCAAAAGAGACACTTGCTTGATAGATTGTGGGGGTTTAGTGTAGGTCACTTCACAAACAGATATTATCACTTCACAAAATACATCTCATTAAAAATGCAAGAAATTTGCTGAAAGAGACTTCATGTCCACAGTGACTTTACAGAAACTTTGAAAAATGCCTATGGAGACATAAGTAGGTGTTAATTGAACTGAATCTGTGGAGTAAATGGACTAACAGATGCCCAGGCATAAACTGATTCCGGTGCCAGCAATCTTGCTGAGAACCACTGTCTTAGCCTCTTGTGACTGCAGCAGGAATGAAGCAACCAGTCCTCCAGTTCTCAGGGACAAGTATCAATAGCTCTAAAACTGATTCCAGATATCATGGGTTAATCTGTACTGGATGCATCCAATATAAGGAGCAGGGTCTTATTGTGATTATTTGTAGCATAAAGAAACTCAGCCTGGACATGGTATTGATTAGCTTCATGCCTCATCTAGAAACCCAAATTTGTGAGTGGCTAGCACCGATGAAAGGTAATCTATTGTACCTGAAAACAGATGTGTGGTACCTGTGGCAGGAAGTGGAAGCTATTCTGATGGGAAAAGTTGAAATGATGGTAATGCCTGCTCCAAGATGTTCTAGTTATGCCCAAGTGGCTTTGCTGGAGGTGATGGAGCAGTGAAGAGGTCTGTTCCATTTTACTCAACCCATATCAACAAGAGCAACTTAGCTCATTCATCAAATATTTTCCTTAGCTTCACACACATTCTCTTTCAAGTACATATCAATTTTCTTGTCGAAACCTTTTGCTGAACCTGCCTCTTTGGTTCCTAAACTGGGTGATAAAGCCTTGCCACATACATCCTTTAACTCCTTTAATCCATCTTTTTAAATCTGTGCCTTTTTAAAAAATCTTCCTTTGGCCAATGGGAAAAATTACTTATTTATATTGTTCATCATTTACTATTGATTCTCAATTTGATCTTCTCTGCTCTAGTATACTGCACACAGTAATGTTGTCTCTCCTCCATTCAAGAGATCAAGCACATTGGATGTGTTTCCTTTCAATCAACCAAAGGGTGTGCTCATGTAGTGTAAGAGTGGTGAATTTCATCATCAGTGTCCACATGAGAAGTGGTCAATGGAACCACTTAATCCCTCACAGACCAGGGAATAATTCTGGACTTTCTGATGCCTGTCACATTGAGTTATAAAGGAAGCCAAAAAATAATCCAGTTCTTTTTTCCCCTATTACTACTTAATGTTAGCCTTTCTCATTTTGGATCTCATGGCTACATGAAACTAAAATCAATCTTTTTGTATGGAAGAATCTCTGAGTAATCCTGGATATGTGACATAAAACCTGTTAGAATAATATCATACTGTTCCTGCAGCTTTTATATTCAGTCTTTAGGTAAAATAGTAAAAGAAAATGACAGGGATTTGGGAAAATTATAATTGGAATTAAAGGAAAACACAACTTACAGTTTTCTATAAGAAAAATCGATATATCTCACATCCAAATATTTATTTGTTTTGTTGTAAATATATATATAAAATAACATTTTGTGTGGACATAAGTTAATTAATTTTTCAAACTAATAATATTTTTGTAAGGTTATGATTTTAAACTTGGCCAGGCCAACTAATTTTTTTTGAGTCTTAGGTCAATGTCTGCATTTCAAATGGTTCCAATATGTATAAAATATTGCTTGTGTAATGTTCAATGTTCTCAAACTGAAAAAAAAATAAACAGGTTACTTAAAAAAGGAGATTTTTAAAATGAATTATTGAAGTTATAAAAAGAGATCAAATTGTTCTGAGGATGTTCCATGTTGTCTGATTTATCTTGTAAAGAATCACTTGTTAAATCTCTTGTTGAAAAAAAATCAATGAATCTTATCTAACAATTGAATAAACAAACATTCTGTAATGATACTTCATAAATTCTATTACATGTTTTTCTTACTAGGTTTAATGGAATATTAGATATCCTTTTATGTCTTGCATGACCTTGTTGTTCAAGTGGATGCACATTTGATTTGCTATTAAAAGATGACAAGCTTCAGATCCAAGGCTGTCTGAAATTTGATCTATAATCCTCGGTTGTTTGAGAGTCATTGGGTCTATGTTATTCTTTATGATCCAGTAGCATGTGGAAATTAAATTTTCCATTCTGCACAGGCAAAATCTATCTCATTCATTTGAATGACACTGTGTCCAATTGTTTTTTTTTGCAGTCAAGGATTTTACACCTTAAATTGGTTGATTTATTTAGGTACAGATTAAAATATGTCTTAAAGTGGAAGATCAAATAGGTTGATGCTCTTTTAAAATAAAATGGCTTGGTCAAATTTAAAGCTTTTATTTCTCAGTGTAATTTCTCAATGTAAACCTCCATATCTTTCAAAATATCTGTCAAGACTTGTGTAAGAAATATATATTTGAAACATTGCTAAGCTTGTCTGCTTATTTTTTAGTTTCAACTAATAGTCTCACACAATGATTAAACAGGGAGGCTGAAAATGAATGTTCACTGACACAACATGTGTGACAAGGTGTTTGTAAAATTAATATTCAGAATCAGTAATTGAAGAAAACATTTGTAAACATTGAATAGCCAAAATATGAAGCAATATTCATCTGAATTTCAACTCTGTTTATCTCACCACTGATGCCATTTAGCTTGCAACTTTTTTGATTCCGCAGCACTTTGACATGTATAGAAATATTCAATATTAATATGAAACTCAGAAGATTCTAAAATGATGCCTGTGAAGTGGAAGGGTAAGTTCAGAGCTCCTGGTATAAAAAGTTAAAAAAGATAGGAAAAGATAGATAGATACCCTAAAAGTTATTAGAATAGAAAAAAGGAAAGTTACAAAAACAAAAAGAAGTTTAAATAATTGGGGGGGGGGCAGGGGGGGGTAAGGATGAGATGAGGAGGTCAACATGAGACCAACTTAGGAGCCAAAGATGGCGGCAGATTCTGCACGAGAACAAAGAAGCCCCTGTTGTAAGAAAAACCTAACTGTAAAGATGAATGAAGACAGTCCAGGAGAGACCAACCCAAAAAAATGAACAGAAAATTTTAGAAAAGAGAAAATAAGCAACCGAGATGATAATGGAGAAAAAAAGCAGCTGTTGAGCCTGCACAGCTGTGGACAGGGATGTCAGGGGGTAAAGATGTTGGACCAAAGTGGCCCGTGCAGCCATTGACTGAGGGGGCAGGAGAAAAAGATGCCGGGCCTGAGAAGGAGAAGAAAAATAAAAACTCATCTAAAAGAAATGATTCAGGAAGAATGTGAAGTATGTCAGCAACCATTGAGAGACCTGTGGTAGGTGGCAATATCTCGGCCTCGGACAACAAAGCAAGACAAAAAAGAAATAAGAGAAGAGACAGAGAAAACAAACTATGGGGTTAGAAAGGAAGAGGGAAAAGGAAGTAGAGAGGGTGGGGCCAACTAACCAAGAACTATTGGTTGCTGTTTTACACATGAAACAAACACTATTGGGAGGGCTAAATTAAATAAAAGAAAAAATGGATAAACTAACTATAAGAGTATCAATGGTGGAAGACATTCAAGCAATTGAGAATGGGTTATCCAAAAGAACATTTTTCTGCTTCCTACAATTGAGATCTTTCTTAAGAGACAAATTTGGACAAACATTGATTCTGCCAGAGTGCAGTACCATGGAGATTCTATTTTGATCGGAGAATGTATTTGTTTATTTCTAGGATGTATTTCCTACTCTAGAGTGAGGGCTCAAAACCAGGATTACACCGGTCAAGGGAAAGATGGGAGTCGGACTTAGGTACAACAATTAATGATAATTAGTGGGAAGACGTGTCTGAACAGCATGACAGGGATTATCAATGATAGATACATGCTGCTTCAGTACAATTTCCTGAACAAAATTACATAAAACAAAATCAGAAATTTCGAATGTGTTTCAGATGCAGTATAGAGGTTGGAACCTATATCCACTCCACCTGGCTATGTACGAAGGTGAGATCCTTCTGGGTAGAGTTGGGGGACTTTCTAAAAAAAAATTAAAAAAGTGGAGTTACCACAAGATCCAGAATTGTTCCTTCTGGGAAATTTTAGTGAAGTATAGTTTAGATGATCCAAACACCAAATTCAACTTGTGAAGATCGTTTTGTCGATAGCCAGGAAGTGTATAATGAATTGCGTGGAAGTCTGACTCTCAAATGAGTATTACATGATGGAGTACAAAAATGCAGAGTTGCATTCCCCAGGAGAAGATTACTTATAACTTGAGAAAGAAGGATGAGACATTCACTGAAGTGTGGCAGCTGTATCTGAGGCACATAGGTGCACAGATATGACCTATACCCTCCCAACCCCTCGAGAAATGAGTAAAGATACAAACTGTCTAGCCAGATAGATAGAGTGAATTAAGATTGTGACACAGGTGACGTGTTTTAATTTTTAGTTTTACTTTTGTTTTTTCCTTTGCCTTTTATGGTTTAATGAGACCGACTTAGGTCTCATTTTTCTGTGGAAGAAAAATATACTGAACTCTGTATACTATATTGTGTGATAAGAAAATATCTTGTATTGTTTGTATATATTTGCTTAAGTCTTTTAAAATAAAATATTCAAAAAATATTAATATGAAACACTTTTGCAGAATATTATTGATCTAGTGTTTTTGTCTGGAAAGTAATATCCACTATTTAAAAAAAAAATTGTAACATAGCAATGTGAATTCAGGTCACTGTTATTCCCTTGGGTTTACGCAACTGTGAGGAGAAAACCTAAAATTTGGGTACAAAGCAAGTATTGTTAGAAAGAAGATGTTGGAGGAAGCTCCATGATTATAATTGCTCACTAATGCATTTTGTTCAACAGAATATTCTGTCAGAATGAAGTATATGCTCATTTATTAGAATGCTATTGTTTGGTTTGTATACCATGTGTGCATTGTAACAAGATCTTGTGGATAATGGATGAATTAGCAATGGTCACTGGTCTTAGATATATTTTTGCATGAATGTGCCTGAATAATTTGTCTGTATTCATGCTATATCTTGATAATGAGATGGTCTTTGTGCAAATCTTAGAATTATTAGAAAGGTGTTTAACTGCACAGCGCAACTTAAAAAATAAAATGAAAATTCAGGATTCAAGATTCCAATATTGCTTTATTGCTACAAAATGAAACAATACCCAAAATGAAATACTATCATTCACAAATCTGTTGTAAAGGAACATAAATAGGCACATTAGCATTGCCTAGCACCCTCAACAATAAGAGAAACAAATGAAAAACAATGATGTTTGTATACACTATATTTCTCCCTCCCTCCCCACCTTACCCTGATCAATCAATAGATTCAGTGCTGATCATATGCTTCAAAATCTTCAAGTGGATTCTTCTGCTTTTATCTAGAAATTTTGGCTTCTCTACAGTCTGAAACTCTATTGATCACAACCCTGAATGTATCCAAAGATTGTTCATCTAGTTTTTTGCATTAGAGAGCTAAAAAAAACCCCACAGCAAATAGGGAAAGAAGATTCTCCTCATTTCAGTATTAAATGTCTGACTCCTTATTCTGAGATTGTATCCTTCAATTTCAGATTTCCCATCAGAGGAAAGATTTTCACTGAATCTTCCCTTTCAATCCCTCTTAGAATATTCTATGCCACAATCTGTCACATTTCTAAATTTCAATAAGCATGGCTTAACCTTCCTCAGTTGTGAACAGCCAGTATTAGTGGCTCAGGGTAGGAGAGGGACTTAGAGGCTTTAGCTCAAGAGGCATCAGCGAGAAGAAGGTGAGGAAGAGCTTGTTTCCCACAAGGTAACACCAGGCAAGATCTTTATATTTAAATGATGAAGAGTTAAATGGAGACAATAGAAAGGGCAGTGGAATGCTCTAATTGCAGGATGTGGGAAATCTGGGACAGCACAATTGTCCCTGATCAATACATCTGCATGAGGTGCATCCAGCTACAGCTCCTGGGAAACCGAGTTAGGGAAATGGAGTTGGAGCTGGATGAACTCCAGATCATTTGGAAGGCAGAGGTAGTGATAGAAAGCATCCTCAGGGAGACAGTCACTCCTAAATTTGAGGAGGTATGTAGGCTCCCAGATTGTATATTGTCTCCCAGGTGAGGTCTTGGACTTCTCTGATTGAATTCACAGCATTCTGTAAGGGGAGGTTGAGCAGCTAGATGTTGTAGTCCACGTGGGGACCAATGACATATATAGGAGTAGGGATAAGGTCCTGAAGAAGGAATATAGAGAGTTAGGAAAGAATTTAAAAATCAGAACCTCAAGGGTGGTAAAATCAGGATTGCTGCCTGTCCCACATTCCCGAGAGGGTAGGAATAGGAAAGTGTCACAGATGAATGTGTGGCTGAAGAGTTGGTGCAGCGGACTGGGGTTCAGATTCGTGGATCATTGGGATCTCTTCTGGTGAAGTTCTTACCTGTACAAAAAGGACAAGCCTCACCTGAACTCCAAAGGGTCCAATATCTTGGAAGTCAGTTTTGCTAGAGCTGCTGGAGTGGGTTTAAACTAGTTTGGTAGGGAGGTGGGAACCAGAATGTGAGTGCAGAGAATAGGGCCAAAGGTCAAAAACATGATGCTACATGTTCTGAGTTTGTGAGGAAGGACAGGCAGGGGAGGAAGCATAAATTTAGCCAGTTAGATGTGTTGAAATGTGTCTATTTCAATGCTAGGAGTATTAGGAATAAGGGGGATAAACTTAGAGCATGGATCAATACGTGGAAGTATGATGTTGTGGCCATTACAGAGACTTGGTTGAAGGAAGGGCAGGATTGACTGATGTAGGTACTGGGGTTTAGGTGTTTTAAAAGTAATAGAATTGGAGGTAAAAGAGTGGGGGAGTGGCATTATTGGTCATGGATAGTATCACAGCTATAGAAAGGGAGGACTCTGCAGACGGAATGTCTACTGAGGTGATGTGGGTGGATGTCAGAAATAGGAAGGGATTAATCACTGTACTAGGAGTAGTCTATAGGTCTCAGAATAGTCCTTTGGACATGGAGGAGCAGATAAGCAGACAGATCTTGGAATGGTGCAGGAAATATAGGGTTGTAGTCATGGGTGACTGGCACTTACTGACTGCAAGAGGGGTAGATGGGACTGAATTTGTCAGGTGTGTGGACCAGCATTTTGGTAAGGGTGTCCACAACTCTCTTGAGCTTTAGTTTTTTTTTTTCTTTGGCTTGGCTTCGCGGACGAAGATTTATGGAGGGGGTAAAAAGTCCACGTCAGCTGCAGGCTCGTTTGTGGCTGACCAGTCCGATGCGGGACAGGCAGACACGATTGCAGCGGTTGCAAGGGAAAATTGGTTGGTTGGGGTTGGGTGTTGGGTTTTTCCTCCTTTGCCTTTTGTCAGTGAGGTGGGCTCTGCGGTCTTCTTCAAAGGAGGTTGCTGCCCGCCAAACTGTGAGGCGCCAAGATGCACGGTTTGAGGCGTTATCAGCCCACTGGCGGTGGTCAATGTGGCAGGCACCAAGAGATTTCTTTAGGCAGTCCTTGTACCTTTTCTTTGGTGCACCTCTGTCACGGTGGCCAGTGGAGAGCTCGCCATATAACACGATCTTGGGAAGGCGATGGTCCTCCATTCTGGAGACGTGACCCATCCAGCGCAGCTGGATCTTCAGCAGCGTGGACTCGATGCTGTCGACCTCTGCCATCTCGAGTACTTCGACGTTAGGGGTGTAAGCGCTATGAATAAGGATAAAACCAGACAAAATGGGAAAGAGTTTAATTGGGGAAGGGCTACTTATGATGGGATGAGGCAAGAACTAGTGAGAGAAAATTGGAAACAGTTGTTCAAGGGTGAAAGTACAGAGCTAATGTGGTGTGAGTTTAGAGAGATGTGGTGTGTTTAGGATGTGCTTGTCTGGGACAGGGAAAAGATGGTAGGAAAAGGGAACAATGGTTGATGAAGTAGGACAGGCAACTAGTCAAGAGGAAGAAGGAAGCATAAGGGCTCATGGGAAGTATATGGTAGCCAGGAAGAACTTAAGAAAGGACACAGGAAAGCTCAAAGGAGACATGAGAAGGCCTTGGCATGTAGGATTATGGAGAACCCCAAGGTGTTCCATGCATATGTAGAGAACAGAAGGATGATGAGAATCAAGGAGGGCTGCTGGTGGATAAAGAGATAACATGTGCCTGGAGGCAGAAGAAATTGGGTAGGTCCTAAATAAATACTTTGCATCAGTACTGCATTCACAAGAGAAAAGATCCTTGATCACGGTGAGGTTGGAATAGAACAAACTTGTGTGCTGGCCAACGTGGAGATTAACAAAGAGTAAATGTTGGATCTTCTTAAAAACATCAATATTGATTGATAAGTCCTTAGGGTCGTACATGATATAATTCAGGTTGTTATAGGAAGTGAGGGACGAGATCGCTGGAGCAGTAACTATATTCTTTGGGTTCACTAGGGCCACAGGGGTGATGCTTGAGGAATAGAGAATGGAAAATGTAGTCCCTTTGTTTAAAAAAAGTTCATAGGGAGAATCCTGGGAATTATAGACCGATAAATCTTACATCAGTGGTGTGAAAACCTGGAGAGGAATTTTAAGGATCGGATCTATGAGCATTTGGACAAGTACAGTCTACTCAAGGAGAGTCAGCATGGCTTAGTAAAAGGGAAATCGTGTCTCATGAGCCTAATGAAGATTTTTGAGGAGGCAATAAAATTCATTGATGAAGGCAGGGTGGTAGATGTGGTCTATATGGATTTTAGCAAGGTGTTTGACAAGGTCCCCCATGAGAAATCCGTTCAGAAAGTCATGAGCCTGGTGGTTCTGGCTCTGATGTTCCTGTATTTTTTCCCCCAAGGGGAATTGCTGTAGATGCTGAATGCAGGGTGGTAGAGATCTTAATGATTTTGAAAACCCTCTTCAAGCAACGATCCTGGTACATCATGTTGATGGGGTGGGGGGGGGGGGGTGGGGGCAGGGGAGAGAGATCTCACTGCTGCTCTTTTAGTCCTATGCATTGACCTCCAATCTAATGCTCTACAGGAACCATACCACACTGTGATGCAGCTGGCAATGACACTCTCGATAGAGCTCTTGTAGAAAGTTGACAGAATGGTGGCCAGTAGCCTTGGCCACCCAGTCATCTCAAGAAATACAGTTGCTGCTGCGTCTTCCTGACAAGTGAAGTGTTGTGTGTCCACAATAGGTCACTTCTTAAGTTGACTCACAGGAATTTGGTGTTCTCTACTCTCTCCACTACCATACTATTAATGTGTAGTGGAGAGTGGTTGTGTCTTGTCCTCCTGAAGTCCACAATTATCTCCTTTGCCTTGTCCATGTTGAGACTCAAGTTGTTTGCACCATTACACAAGATTTTCCACGTCTTCTCTTCAGAGTGACTCTGCAAACTTGATGACACTGTTGGAGCTGGATCTGGCGATGCAGTCATGGATCAGTAACATGAACAGGAGCTATGACATGGTCAACAGCCCTGAGGTGTGCCAGTACACAGCATGACGGTGCTTGATATTCTGCTGGTGACCCAGGAAGTCTATGGTTCTTCTGTTAGAAAGTCCAGAATCCAGTTACTGAGAGGGATGTTGAGTCCCAGCAAGGACAGTTTCTCCAGCATCTTCTGGTGAATGATCACATTAAATGCCAGTCGAATGTTCAATTAGGACCGAGAAGAGGAAATACTTTTTTTTCCTATTCAAAAGTTCTGAACTTATGGAACTCCCTATCACAGAAGGCACATTCATTAGATATATTTGCTCTGCACTCATTCTGTTCTCACTGCTGCCATCAGGAAAGAGGTAGAAGTGCCACAAGACTCGCACCACCAGGTTTAGGAATAGTTGCTACCCCTCATCATTGGACTCCTCAGTGACAAACTCAATCAGGGACTCACTTAAGGACTCTTACTTGTGTACTTTATTGATTTTCTTTTTGTTCTCTCTGTATTGCACAGTTTGTTCACATTCTTTATCTGCTTACAGTAGTTATTTGTTTACACGTTTACGCTATGCACAGTTTATTTTTGCATAACCGATTAGTAGTAATTCTGTCTCTCTTGCAAGAAAAAATGAATCTCAGGGTTTTATGTGATGTTATGTATGTACCCTGACAATAAATTTGAAATCTGAAAATATTCAAAAGGGAGTTGCATGTGACCTATAGGATAAAGGGAGCAAGATGTATGGAGAGAAAGCAAGAATAGGAAGATGCATCATCAGTAACACCAAAAGACTGGAAGTTATGTCTAACTGATAGGCTTTATTAGCAATGGAATGGAGGCACATCCATGCAGGTCGACTGCTCTGAGCTGAGGAGGGGACTGTGGAACAGTCACCTTTATTCAGGAGTCTGTGGGGAAAAGCCACAGGTACCTCTTAGTTTTCCTGGGGAAGGAAAAAAAATTCTTTCATGTGGTGTGGCATTGGTAATGGTACATAAGAAAAATCAGATGGAGTGGAGTGCCTCAGGAAGGACATCTTGCCAGCAGGCGATTGGAAGATCTTTAGGGTTAGGAGGTGTCTCACTTAGACCTCATTTACCTTCTTCGGGTACTAGCTTTTCTGAATGACCATCACATCCGAGTACTTTGTGGTGTCGGTGATCATTGAGTATAGCAGGGGGCCTGACCCAGGAGTGTAGTACCTGCAGCTGGTCATTCTCTGATTGGACGATGGCAGATAATGCCTGCAGGAGTGCTTTGAAACAAAGCAGCCAAGGTTCGAAGTTGGTGGAGGCTTCAGGTGATTGAGGGTCGATCTCCAACTTTTCCGGCTTCAGGATCTGCTTCACTGTCAAAATTTGTTGCTAATAAAATTGATAAATAATTAAAATTGATAAATAAATAAAATTAACTCCAAAAGACTGGAAGTTATGTGAAAGTGATAGATTTTATTAACAATAGAATGGAGGCATGCCCATGCTGGTTGACTGCCCTGAGCTGAGGAGGGGACAGTGGAACAGTCATCTTTATTCAGGAGTCTGTGGGGAGGAGCCATGGGTACAGTCGGCCAATGGGTGTGCCCAGACAGTTAAATATACCAACAGTTAAATATACCAAATATATCACATGGGGTACTGAAGTCGTATAATCACCCATGATGGTATTGAATGGTGGAGCAGACTTGAAGGATTGAATGGACTTCTCCTGCTCCTATTCTCCATGTGTTAAAATAGAAGGGAAAAATAGGTATGGAAAGAGAATGAAGAAGTATGGGAAAGAAGCAACAAAGTTGGGAGAAGGAGTGACTGTGTCATTTGTGATGAGGGTGGAGATAACCAGGCAAAGAAGGGCTGTTGATGTTGGTAGGATCAGGGGACTCAGTCAATTCATTTTAATGTTTAAAAAAAATTTAGACATGCAGCATGGTAACAGGTTTTTCTGGGACACAAGCCTGTGCTAGCCCAAATACACCAATGAACCTACAAAACCCTGAATGTTATTGAATGGTGGGAGGAAATTGGATCACCTAAGGGAAACATAGAAACTTCTTACAGACACTGGCACTGCGCTAACTGTGCCACTCTAAATAGAGGGACAAATAATTCCACGCAAAAAAATAAACATGAGATCTTTGAGTAAATAAATGTAAACCCCCTGAAAGAAAACCAACACATTGTCTGAAGAATTAAAGTTATTTTCATAGGAAAATAAAACAGCACTCAAACACCAACCATTATAGCGCTAAAGATTCAGTGGTGTTGATGATGAATTAAAGTGGTGCTAATCTGTGTGGATATGGAAACCAACTCAAAGGAAATATAATTGAAAAGCCAAACTGAAGTGGACAATTATGTTAGGAAACATACCTTACTTGTTGTTCCTCTTTCCCCTCCCCCCCCCTTTTTTTTTAACCACCTCACGCCCTCTGTTTCCTTATCAGATTTAGGTTGTAATGGGATCCTAAACTTTTTTGTGGCAGCACACAGTGGATGAAAGGAAAATGTTCTATTTGTGAACAAAGGCTGACATCTTTAATTAGATCAAACCAGTAAGAAACCTGACTGGTATTTCATCAGCTAACATGGTACAGTTAAAATAATTTAGCCCTTTTTACCTACAAGGACTTCTCTATTTATATCATTAGCCACATTTGGTTTGAGAGGGTGTATTTTTACCAGTGATCAAAGTCTGTATCTTAAACGTTTTTAAATTTATGTGCTTAATCCTGATCTGGAGTGCCTACTAATTAAATTAAGGCCGTAACCAAAGCAATGGAAAGGCTCCATTCTACCTTTCCTTTCATGGCTGATGTCCAAGACAGATAGTTCTTGTAAAAAATTAAACAAAGGTACACCTTAATCAGTTGTTCTGGTATTTAGTTAGCTGGGAAAGCCATGGGCTTATGCTTTTACTCTCAATGTTTGAGTTCTTCAGATACAGAGCTGCTAACTGTGCTTGCAGGCAAAAATCTACGTTAAAAAGTTGTGACTTGGCCAAAATATCATGGGGTGATTTACCATGAAAGTGGAGAGGATTAAACAAAGAACTGAAAGCAGTGCAAGTTGCAATTTTTGAAATGTAATGAAACAATTTTCATTTAAGACATATAAATAGTAATTTGTAGATTGTAGTATTGCAGCATTTTAAAAAGCAATAGTTTTTTTTGTGAAAACTACACCAATTTGCATTTATATAGCACCTATAATATGGAACAATGTCTTTGTGCCCTTCACAAGGGACACAGGGTGAAATGAACAATGAATAACATTGAAAAAGTTGAGCTAAATTGTTTGAGAATTACAGAGTTGAGATTAAAATAGGTGGCATCAGTAGAGATGTGCATTACACATTATACAGAAAGGGCAAAAGAGAATTGGAGTATAAGAGGAAGCTGCAGAGATTTTAACAGTACAGGACATGGACCTCGTTTGACACAAGAATGAGGGTTTTAAATTTTAAATTAGTGAACCAAGTCTACATTGGGGTTAATGAAGGTAAGGATGATGGACACAATATGACATGGCCAGCAACATGTTCCAACAACTTGAGTTTATGGATGTTAAATGATCAACTCTGGGGAATGTTACCATTAATGACCTGATATTACAGCAGAGATTGGTGATGGTGGAAAAAAGTAGTGATGAAGTGCATGAGGTAGATGCCTAATGTTTTGGAGGGAAAGCAGATGTTGTGAAAGTCTGGTTCTGCGTGCAACAGTGACAAAGGTACCAGACTTGTGGCAGTAATCCAGGGCAATGGTTCCAGACTTAACACATTTTTCATTGGAGTATTCAATTAATAGAAGGATTATAGAAAGCATGGTGCATGGTTTGCAGTTTTCTGCAAAAAACATCCAGTTAGTTGTATTTCTTGACCTAGTCCACATTTCTGCTAGTTGCTTCCATTCAGCTCCTATCCAATTTTAATGCTATGATTGAATTTACACCCATCACATCAAGTCATCTGATTGCACAAGTACAACCTGACAAAACAGCGTCCTCCAGTCTTCCATCCAGTATTGGACCGCAGATTCAAAACACTCTCTGCACAAGATCAATCTTACACTGCTTCGCTTTTGGTTAACTTGCCAACCATCTTCATTCTAAGTTTTTAAGTTCAAGTTTATTTTCATCCGATTCTACAAGTACAACCCGACGAAACAGCATTCTCTGGTTCTCGGTGCAAAAAAATGCAAACACCCACACAAAGAAACAATGCATATACAGCACACATATACATATATAAAAATAATTAAATATCATTAATAGTGGAGACCTGGAGGACTTGTATAAGCAGTTCATCTATTATTCAGCAGTCTCACTGCCTGTGGGAAGAAATTGTTTCTTAGCCTGGTGGTCTGCCTCTACTCCAATAATTCTTTCCCATTGGGAGTTGCTGGAAGATGCTGTGTGTGAGGTGATAGGAGTCCTCAATGATTTTGTGAACAACAATTGCAGAAGATCATATCAATGGCAGGGTGGGGGACCCCAGTGATTCTCTCTGCCACTCCAAATGGATTGTCTGCCAATCAAATGCATTACAGCAACCATACCACACTATGATGCAGCCAGGCACGATGCCCTCAATAGACCTCCTGCTCAGTATCAGAATCAGAATGTATCATGAAATTTGTTGTTTTGCGGTAGCACTACAGTGCAAAATTGGTATAATTTATGTTTTTAAAATAAATAAGTTAGTGCAAAAGAAGAGAGAAGAGAACTAATGTCTGTGGTTCATTATCCATCCAGAAACCTGATGGCAGAGGGGATGAAGCTGTTTTTGTACCATTGGGTGTCTGTCTTCAGGCTCCTGTATCTTACTATCTGATGGGAGCAGTCAGAAGAGGGCATGGCAGGATGGTAGCCCATTGCCTTGCATGTCCCAGTCTTCTCAGGGGAAGAAGAGGGATTACACAGGATTCAGTGAAGAGGGTTAATAGCATTAAGTTCCTGGACATCCATATATCAGATGACCTTTCCTGGAACCAGTGCCAGAGTCTGAAGAGATTCAACACTCTATCAAACTTCTACACGTGTATTGTTGAAAGTATAATTGGCAGATTGCATCAATAGCTGGGTTTGGAATCTCAAATGCCCATGAGTGCATTAAGGCTGCAGAACATGGAAGACGTAAATAAGCTCATCATGGGCACTGACCTTCCATGCATTGAAGACACCTATGTGAGGCACTGCCTCAAGAAGACAGTCCATTACCCTAGTCATGCTCTCTTCTCACTACAAGATGTCAATGAGCCTGACATCCAACACCTGTAAATTAAAGAACAGTTTTTTCCCCAACAGCTGTCAGGCTCTTGAATCTCCCCATAGTATTCTAAAGATAACATTATTTCAAGACCATCAAAGAACTGTCTGCATTGCTGACTATTGAAATGGCACATATTGGGGCCACTTGTAAATATCTATCTATCTATCTATCTATCTATCTATCTATCTATCTATCTATCTATCTATCTATCTATCTATCTATCTATCTATTCATCTATGCACATTTTTAAAATTTATTTTCTCTGTTTAGATGAGGTCTTATGTGTTAATTTTACAAATTGTTGTTAGTGTATTTTATGTACCAATGAAGCTGCAGGAATACTTGCACTTCATCTGTACTTTATGTTGTAGATAAACACAAATGCTGGAATCTTGAGCAAACAACAAGAAGCTGGAGCGAGTCAATGGGTCAGGCAGCATCTATGGATTAAAGTAGGAATGCAAGTACATGTTATAAGAAATAGGAGCAGGAGTAAGTGTGTTGAGCCTGCTGTGCTATTTAACAACATCATGTCTGATCTGGCCTTGGACTCATCTTCATCTCCCTGCCTTTTCCCCATAACCTGCAACTCCCCTATGCTGCAAAAATCTTTTATGTCTTAAATACATTTAGTGAGGCAACTTTTAATACTTCTCTGGCAGAGAATGCCATAGGTTCACTTCTCTCTGGGAATAACAGTTTGTCCTGATCTCTATCCTAAATCTACTTCAAATCTTATGTCTATGTTCCTTATCTACAACTTTCCTGCCAATATCTTATCTATCTCTTTCATAGTATAACCATATAACAATTACAATACAGAAACAGGCTATCTCGGACCCTCTAGTCCGTACTGATCTAAGTTTCTATGACATCTTCTCTCATTCTTCTGAATTCCAACAAGTATATTCTCACATGATTCAATGTTTCTTCCTAGCTCGCCTCTCATTTCTGTAATGAATCTGATGAACCTCCTCTGCATTTTCTCCAAAGTCCAAATATCCTTTCTCAAGTGTAGAGACCAGAACTTCATAGGTTTCTCCAGGTGCAGCCTCACCAATGTCCTGCACTGCAGAACCTTCCTGCTCTCAAATTCACTTTCTCCAATAATGAAAGTCCACATTTCATTTGCCTTCATGATTACCTATTGTACCTGAAAATCATATTTTTGTAATTCATGCACAAGGACTCTCAAGTATTTCTGCACATCAACATGGCTGTGGTTTTTCTTTTGTGCTAGACTACAAAGCCTGTGATCCTCCAGTATTTTGTGTGTGCTGCACAACAGGAAGATGCAATCTTCTACCATTTCAAAGTGAATGGCCTTGCATTTATCAACAATGAAGTCCATCTGCCAGGAATGGGTGATAACAAATATCTGAAGAGGTGATATGATAATGAACAGAAGCTGGGAGGTGTGGAGAAATTAAACAGCACTTTTAATCATCTGCCATTTTTCTGCCCCTTCTGTCAGTCACCCTATATCCTTTTGAAGATTATTACCATTCTTATCATAATCAAAAGCAAATCAAAGAATATAGGGCAGAGTGTGTGCTGTCTAACTCAAATTTGTATACCAGAGAAGTTCAATTTATTACTGAAGTCACCCAGAACAGAAAAGTTTTGAAGAAACAACCTGGGCTGCAACCATATTGAAAGTGTCTCACAGCCCATCCATCATTGAATCCAGTCTGGCTCTCGCAGACTTTATTAAGTATCTGTATTGTCAGCCACCCAAAACCCATAGGCAGAAGTTAATAAATATCCTGAATTGTTGCTGATCCACATAAATTCTATCTTGGTACTTGACTTCAAAATCTGCTGATCAAGAAACAGCACCAGTAGAATTTGTACCAATTTGATTGTCTTAATTCCAAGCATGTTCAGAATTGTAGCCAGACATACCCAGCAGAGCAATTATTAGAGATACTACCCCACAGCTGCACTGACCCAGGTTCAATACTGACCTTCAGTGATGTATGTCTATGTGGAGTTTCCAAGCCCTTCCTCTAAATACTTGTGACTCCCGAGTACTCTGCTTTCTCCCAACATCCCAATGATGTGCGAGCTGGTCCAAATCAGGTTTATTGGCATGTACATGTGTAACAAAATTTGTTGTTTTTTGCTGCAGCAGTATTGAGTAGAGTCATGGTGGGGAGCTGGCTGATGGAGGACCTCAGTTTTCTTCAGGCTGACTTCCAGGCCAAACATTTTGGCAGTTTCCGCAAAGCAGGACGTCAAGCGCTGAAGAGCTGGCTCTGAATGGGCAACTAAAGCGGCATCATCTGCAAAGAGTAGTTCACGGACAAGTTTCTCTTGTGTCTTGGTGTGAGCTTGCAGGCGCCTCAGATTGAAGAGACTGCCATCCGTGCGGTACCGGATGTAAACAGCGTCTTCATTGTTGGGGTCTTTCATGGCTTGGTTCAGCATCATGCTGAAGAAGATTGAAAAGAGGGTTGGTGCGAGAACACAGCCTTGCTTCACGCCATTGTTAATGGAGAAGGGTTCAGAGAGCTCATTGCTGTATCTGACCCGACCTTGTTGGTTTTCGTGCAGTTGGATAATCATGTTGAGGAACTTTGGGGGACATCCGATGCGCTCTAGTATTTGCCAAAGCCCTTTCCTGCTCACGGTGTCGAAGGCCCCACATCTCCATCGGGCACACAAAGCTCAAAACGGTCAACCAGTTTACCTATCTCGGCTGCACCATTTCATCAGATGCAAGGATCGACAATGAGATAGACAACAGACTCGCCAACGCAAATAGCGCCTTTGGAAGACTACACAAAAGAGTCTGGAAAAACAACCAACTGAAAAACCTCACAAAGATAAGTGTATACAGAGCCGTTGTCATACCCACACTCCTGTTCGGCTCCGAATCATGGGTCCTCTACCGGCACCACCTACGGCTCCTAGAACGCTTCCACCAGCGTTGTCTCCGCTCCATCCTCAACATCTATTGGAGCACTTTCATCCCTAACGTCGAAGTACTCGAGATGGCAGAGGTCGACAGCATCGAGTCCACGCTGCTGAAGATCCAGCTGCGCTGGATGGGTCACGTCTCCAGAATGGAGGACCATCGCCTTCCCAAGATCGTGTTATATGGCGAGCTCTCCACCGGCCACCGTGACAGAGGTGCACCAAAGAAAAGGTACAAGGACTGCCTAAAGAAATCTCTTGGTGCCTGCCACATTGACCACCGCCAGTGGGCTGATAACGCCTCAAACCGTGCATCTTGGCGCCTCACAGTTTGGCGGGCAGCAACCTCCTTTGAAGAAGACCGCAGAGCCCACCTCACTGACAAAAGGCAAAGGAGGAAAAACCCAACACCCAACCCCAACCAACCAATTTTCCCCTGCAACCGCTGCAATCGTGTCTGCCTGTCCCGCATCGGACTTGTCAGCCACAAACGAGCCTGCAGCTGACGTGGACTTTTTACCCCCTCCATAAATCTTCGTCTGCGAAGCCAAGCCAAAGATTGAGTAGAACAAGGTGCAAAATGCAGGTGGATGAGCTCCTACTGGATTCAAGCCAGGAGTGTGATAGATGGGTCAAAGATAAGAAGTGTTGTTACCCCATGCAACAATTAGGCTGAAATAGCACATGCTTGTACTACTGTAACTGCAAATATTCAATCATTCTTTATATTTATTTTTCTCTCTTGAAACAGATTGTGTTAATTTAATTTATTCTTGTATTAGAACATAGAACACTAGTGCACAATACAGGCTCTTCAACCCTCAAAATTGTGCTGACCTATATATTCTTTAAAAAAATATACTAAATCCTCCCTACTCCATAACCCTCTAAATTTTTCTTTCATCCATGTGCCTGTTTAAGAGTTTCTTAAATGCCCCTAACGTTTTAGCCTCCACCACCATCCCTGGCAAGATATTCCAGGCACCCACAACTCTCTGTGTAAAAGAATTCACTCCTGATGTCTCCCCTAAGCTTCCTCACTTCACTTTGTACTCATGTCATGTTTGCTATTCCTGCTATGGGAAACAGGCACTAGCTCTCCACCCTGTCTATGCCTCTCATAATCTTGTAGACCAGTAGTTCTCAACCTTTTTCTTTCTGCTCGCATACCACTTTAATTATTCCCTTTGCCATTGGTGCTCTGTAATTAGTAAGGATGGAAAGAAAAAGTTTGGAAACCACTGTTTTAATCCTACCTGATTGACTCATTATGTGCACGGTTTCATAACTCCAAAGAAAATAGGCCAATGACAATTTTTCTAAAGCAAAATATTTCAGTAACAATTGGGTCTTGAGCAGTGATTCTCAACCTTCCCTTCCCACTCACATATCACCTTAAGCAATCCCTTACTAATCACAGAGCACTTATGGCATCGGGATTACTTAAAGTGGTATGTGAGTGGAAAGAAAAAGGTTGAGACCCACTGTTATGGACCTCTATCAAATCTCCTCTCATCCTTCGAAGCTCCAAAAAGAAATGTTGCAGCACTGATAACCTTGTATTGATTGTTAGTGTTTTTTTAAATGTATCAGTAGAGCTGCAACAAACAAGAATTTAATTCCTTCTGTACATTTTGTGTTTATCACAATATAGCAGAAGTAGGCCCATTGGGCCATTGAGTCTAATATGTCATTCTAATCATGAGCTGATCCATCCTCCCACTCAGCCCTACTACCCAACTTTCTCCACATAACTCTTGATGCCCTGATTTATTAAATACCTGCCAATCTTTATCTTAAATACACCCTGTCACATTTGTGGCCCGAAATGTGAAGTTAATGAAACATTAAACACAAGTTTATCAGGTAAACTTCTGAGTGTCTTTATTCTCCCGTTTCCTTTGTTCTCCTGCTTGTGTTCTTATCTCTCTCTCATACCACGTGATTTCCGGTACATCTCATACATATTCATTATCATGACATCCCTCCTTTAATCAGAAATAAACTTTACCTTCACTTACCAATATCCCTTGGAAACATCTTCCTTTGTCTCTTTGGCTTGGCTTCGCGGACGAAGATTTATGGAGGGGGTAAAAAGTCCACGTCAGCTGCAGGCTCGTTTGTGGCTGACAAGTCCGATGCGGGACAGGCAGACACGATTGCAGCGGTTGCAGGGGAAAATTGGTGGGTTGGGGTTGGGTGTTGGGTTTTTCCTCCTTTGCCTTTTGTCAGTGAGGTAGGCTCTGCGGTCTTCTTCAAAGGAGGTTGCTGCCCGCCAAACTGTGAGGCGCCAAGATGCACGGTTTGAGGCGATATCAGCCCACTGGCGGTGGTCAATGTGGCAGGCACCAAGAGATTTCTTTAGGCAGTCCTTGTACCTTTTCTTTGGTGCACCTCTGTCACGGTGGCCAGTGGAGAGCTCGCCATATAACACGATCTTGGGAAGGCGATGGTCCTCCATTCTGGAGACGTGACCCATCCAGCGCAGCTGGATCTTCAGCAGTGTGGACTCGATGCTGTCGACCTCTGCCATCTCGAGTACTTCGACGTTAGGGATGTAAGCGCTCCAATGGATGTTGAGGATGGAGCGGAGACAACGCTGGTGGAAGCGTTCTAGGAGCCGTAGGTGGTGCCGGTAGAGGACCCATGATTCGGAGCCGAACAGGAGTGTGGGTATGACAACGGCTCTGTATACGCTTATCTTTGTGAGGTACAAACATCGTAACTAATGGTAATACTATAACTCAACTACATAAAATTTACTTCCTACAGCACTCATACATGCACTTTATGATATAAGATTAAATACTGTCCCAAAGTTCTTATTAAAACTATGGCACAAAGTCTTCGTATCGTTTGGGCACTTTCCGGTTTCGTTTCGGCCTGCCTGCGATATTGTTGTCGCTTCTCGGTTGTTCACTGTCAGCGTCGGAAATACTGCTCACCACGGCTTCGGGTGTTTCTGGCGCTCTAGTCACTTCATCAGGAGTGCTGGTAACTGCCTCTGGAACATCATCAGGTCTCTCAGTTTCAGCATCTCGTATTGGCCTTTCAACCTCTTCACTCGATGTATCTCTGGACTGGTACCTTTTTACACCTGATACATTTCTCTTATACAGGACTCCAGTCGGAGACTTGACTGTCACCATACTGCCACTTCTGGATACGACAGTATAGGGTTGATGGTAATAAGGTGTGTCTAGCTTACCACCAGTTTCATGCCTCACTAGAACATTATCTCCTGGCATGATGTCTGAGTACTTGGCTCCACGTTTCGAATCTGTGTACAGCTTTGCTGCACCTTTTTTTCAGCATCGTGGTCCCTCATCTCCTGGTCGTCTCGGATTTCCTTTATTTCTGGCATTTTTGTGCGGATTTTTCTCCCAAAAAATGCTTCTGCAGGACTTTTTCCAGTGGTTGCATGAGGCGTTGCTCGATAGACAGCCACATAAGATAGCAATGCTTCTCGCCAATTTTGTCCTTCTGCGTGTGCAATCCTCAATCGTTTTTCAATGGACTGATTTTGTCTCTCTACTTCTCCGTTGGCTTGCGGCCATTTCGGAGTTACTTTATGATGGTGGATACCTGTGGTCCTCATGTATTCTGCAAATGTCTCTGAAATGAATTGTGGACCATTGTCAGAGTATAATGTAACAGGTAATCCATATCTTGCGAATATCTCTGCTAATGCTTGTATTGTTTTTTCAGTGGTTGTGGACTTAAACACCACGTACTCATAGTATCTGCTGTAGTAATCTATCACTACCATAATTGATTCACCCGTCGGTAAAGGTCCAAGAAAATCAATAGCTACGTCGATCCATGGTCCTGTCGGAAGTTGCGTACGCCGGATCGGTTCTGGAGGATTACTCCTACTTGTGATTTGACATCCGTGACAAGTTTTAACAAATTTCTCTGCGTCTTTATCACAACCTGGCCACCATACCTTGGTCCTGAGGTTTTGCTTGGTACCAACAATACCTAGGTGTCCTTCATGCGCTAAGGATACGATCTTCGGTCTCAATCTTTGCGGTATCACCAATCTGCAACCTGTCCGATGCAACAAAGTTCATCTCTAATGGGAATGTAAGCCTTGTGAGTACACTTGTCCCATTGTCCACTCTGTATGCATTCTCTTACTTCCATGAGTTCTGGATCACGTTCGGATTCTCTCTCGACTTCCTTCGTAGTCACAGCTTTTGGTGTCGCCTGAATAGCTATGAAGCGTACAAAGCTCTCTGTTTCTGTTCCCAATTCTGACTTGGATTGTGGACCACCAACCTTCACCATTCTGGACAGCGGATCAGCAATGTTTGCTTTCCCTGCAATGTGGATTACTTTATATTTGTAGGGTTGTAGTCTGAGTACCCATCTCTCTATTCTGGCACATGGTTTGGATCTAGGTGCATAGATCACCTCTAATGGCTTATGATCTGTGATGAGTTCAAATTCAATGCCGTATAAATATGCATGAAACCTCTCACAGGCCCATACAAGTCCGAGTGCTTCTTTCTCTGTCTGAGAGTATCTTCTTTCCACATCTGATAACGATCTGCTGGCATAGGCAATGATTCTTGGTCCTCCTTCATGCATCTGGACCAACACGGCTCCTAAACCAACTGGGCTGGCATTCGCTATGACTTTGGTTGATGCCGCCGGATCGTAATATCCAAGAGTTTTTGCATCTGTCAGGCTTTGCTTCAGCGCTGTGAACGCTTTCTTCTGCTCAGATCCAAAATGAAATGGTACACCTTTCCTGGTTAGTTTCCTTAGTGGTTCTGCCACTGTAGCGAAATTAGGAATGAACTTTGCACAAAATTGACCAATCCCAGGAAACTCCTCACCTCTGTTGCGTTCTGAGGTGCACGTGCCTCTGCAATAGCTTTCACCTTGGCCTCTGCAGGGTTTAGTCCTTCCCGTGTAAGTCTGTGTCCCATGAAGTCCATTTCTGACTGACACACCGAACTGGCACTTGTTTCCATTCACGGTAAGGCCTGCCTCCTGTAGTCTAGATATTACACGCCTCAACCGTTTGTCATGCTCTTCCTTCGTTGGTGCATGGACTATGATGTCGTCAGAAATATTGGCAACTCCAGTAATGCCTTGAATCACTCGATGGATTTCATACTGGTAGATCTCCGAAGCTGCATTAATTCCAAATGATAGTCTCTTGTAACGATACAATCCACAGTGAGTCACAAATGTTGTCACATCTCGGGAACCTGGATCCAGCTCTAATTGATAATAGCCCCATTTCAGATCAATTTTTGAGATTACCTTGCTGGTAGTTAGTTCTTGAAATACTTCCTCCACTGTTGGTATAGGGTGTCGTTCTCTATTTATAGCTTCATTGGCCATTCTCATGTCAACACATAGTCTTATGTCACCCTTTGGTTTGGGCACAATCACTACAGGACTGATCCATTGTGTCGAATGTTCCACCGGTTCAATAATGTCTTGTTCGATCAATTCTTTAATTTTGGCTTCAACTTTCCCACGAAGTCCAAACGGAGTTCTGTGCATTGGTTGTGCCTTGGGTTTGACCGTTTCATCTACCGCTAGCTTCAATTGTCGACCTTTCAGCTTTCCTACTCCTTGGAAGACTGCGGGGAATTCTTGCTTCATATCCTCGTATGACTGAATTGAATTGACACAAGCTCCAATATGAAGTATTGCCAGGTCTTGCGCTGTGCTTCTACTCAGCAATGGTTCTCCCCTCTCTTCTATGACCATAAACTCTGCTTCGGTGTACTTATCTCCAGCTTCAACAGTTGCAGTAAAACATCCAATGGTCTGCAATGGCTTGGTTGCTGTGTATGGATACAGTTTCTTGGAACACTTCTTTGAGGTACAGATGATCTTTTTCCTTTACAACTTCTCCCATAAATGTCGATCAATCACATTACTGTCACTGCCTGAGTCTACAATGACCTGCACTGTCACTCCACCAATGATCACTGGGACCTTCTCATGATGTACTTCATTCAACGTAAATTGGTAACAACTCTGTTCCTCCTGGGTATCATCATCGTCACTGTCTATCTGGCGAATGGTATCTTTCTTTCCAGGATACTTTCCTTTCCCCCAGACTTTGCCTTTGGAAGATGTACTCTTCCTCTTCTGGTCTGCATTGGACTTGCTTTTGCACTTCTTTGCAAAGTGGTCCTTACCTCCACACTTTCTGCAAACTTTGCCTTTGGCCGGGCAATATGGGTCTTTTCCAAAGTGACCTCGGTTTCCACATTGATAACACTCCACGTCCTGTGTCGACGAATATCTTGGCTGATTATGGCGATGTGAGAGCCTCTTAATTTGCTGGCTTGAGTTGTCTTTCAGGGTCATGGTATGAAATTGCCCTTCAACAGCCTTTAATGCAGCAGCCATGGTTAAAGCATCGGTGAGTTCCAACTCACTCCCTCTTTCCAGTAGACGTCTTCTGAGTTTATCTGATCTACAGTGCTGTACGACTTGATCCAATAATTGGTTGTCCAAATCAGCTGGCATGTAATTGCATCCAACAGCTAGCTGGCGTAGTCTCGTCACGTACTGAGCAATTGTCTGGCCATCTTCTTGTCTCGTTCTCCGAAACAAATGGCGTTGAAATGTAGCATTTGGTGTCACTACATAGTGTGCATTTAATGCATCTATCGCTTTCTGGTACTCATCCTTTCTTCCAGTATTCAAAAGTGTCTTAAATGTTTCCTGAACTGCGGGACCAGCAGTGAAAAGAAGTAACGCCCTTCTCTGCACTTTTTGTTCAACTGTACCGGTATCTAGAAATAGGCCACGACTGTCGGCTTAGGATTCAAATTCTTCCAGCCATGCCTTCCACTTCACATTTACAGTACTTGCATCACCAGTCGGGTCAAAATGAGTAATTCCACTATGTGTTAGAAAGTCACGGTCTGCACCAGCCATGAGGAAATATTCCAGCTCCAAAAGTACTGAGTCACAGAGAAAATTCTTATCACCTTGAAGTTGTCTGTAAACCTCTGTAATCTTGTTTAGTCTTTAATTTTCTTCAAGCTTATCCCATCCTCGTCGCCAATGTCACATTTGTGGCCCGAAATGTGAAGTTAATGAAACATTAAACACAAGTTTATCAGGTAAACTTCTGAGTGTCTTTATTCTCCCGTTTCCTTTGTTCTCCTGCTTGTGTTCTTATCTCTCTCTCATACCAAGTGATTTCCGGTACATCTCATATATATTCATTATCATGACACACCCAACAACCTTGTTTCCACAGCCACCTGTGGCGACAAATTCCACAGTCTCACAATCCTCTCACTAAAGAAATTTTTCCGTATCTATTTTTTTAAATCGACGCCCTTTTGTCTGAGATCCTCCTGCCATGCGAAACATTTGTGCCACATCTACTTTGTTCAGGTCTTTCAGAATTTGAAATGCCTCTGTCAGGTCCCCCCTCCAGCCCCATCCTTCTGTACTTCAACAAGCATAGTTCAAGAGCCAACAAACATTTCTCATATGTTAGCCCTTTCATTCCTGGTATAATTCTAGCAAATATTTTCTTTACCCTCTCAAATGCCAGCATGTCTTTTCTCAAATAAGATGCCCAAAACTGTACACAGTACTCCAAGTGAGGTCTCATCACTGCTTTATAGAATCTCAACATTACATTCTTGTTCTGATATACTGGTGTTGTTTCTTGATCAGCAGATTTTGAAGTCAAGTACCATGATAGAATTTATGTGGATCAGCAACAATCCAGGATATTTATTATCTTCTGCCTCCAGAAATGAATGCCAGCATTGCATTCGTCTTCTTCACCACTGACTCAACATGAAGATTAACCTTTAGGGTATCCTACATAAGGACTCCCAAGTCCCTTTGCACCTCGGAATTTTCCATTCTACCCCATCTAAATATAGTCTGCTATTTCTTCTACCAAAGTGTATGACCGTACACTTTCCAACATTGTATTTCATCTGCCGTCTCTTTACCCATTTTCCCAATCTATCCAAGTCTCTCTGCAGCCTTTCTGTATCCTTAGCGCCATCCACCCTACCACCAATTTTGGTATCATCTGGAAATTTAGCCACAAAGCCATCTATTCCATAATCTATATCATTTATACACAACATAAAAAGTGGCCACAAAACTGAACCATATGAAACACAACGAGAATAAGATTTATTTAATCCTACTCTCTGTTTCCTGTCAACCAGCCAATGCTCTACCCATGCTAGTATCCTTCCAGTAATTCCATGGACACTCCTCTTGTTTAGCAGGCTTTTGTATGGCATCTTGCTGAAAGCCTTTTGAAAGTCCAAATACACAACATCCACTGCATCTCCCATGTGATCTCTTCAAAAGATTGCAATAGGTTTGTCAAGCATGCTTTCCTTTTAGGAAACCATGCTGACTTTGACTTATCTTCTTATCCACCTCCAGGTATTCTATATTCTTATCCTTGACAATCAATTCCAATAGCTTCTCAACCACCACTGTCAGGCTAATAGGTCTATAAACAGTGGAGTGACATTCGTGATCCTCTGGCCCACCAGAACTAGGCCAGAATTCATTGATTCCTGGAAAATCATTACCAATGCCTCCACAATCTCTACAGTTATCTCCTTCAGAACCTGAGGGTGCATTCCATCCAGTCTGGGAGACTTATCTACACTTAGAGCATTTAGCTTCCCAAGTATCTTCTCTCTCATGACATTGACTGCACTCACTTCTTTTCCCAGAGAGTCATGAGCGTCTGGTATGCTACCAATGTGTTTCACACTGAAGACTGATCCAAAATATTCATTTACTTCCTCTGCCTTCTCCTGGTCTCCCATCATAATTTCTCCAGCATCATTTTCACTGAGTCCTATCGACTTTGATCACTCCTTTGGTCTTTATATGTTTAAAAAAGTTTTAAGTATCCTCTTTGGTATAGTTTACTAACCTCTTTTCATAATTCATCTTTTCCTTCCTAATCACCTTCTTAGTTGTATTCTCCAACTTCTTAGAAGTTTCCCAATCCAGTATCTTACCACTTATTTTTGCTTCCTTGTTTGCCCTCTCATTTGCATTTACTTTGGCTTTAACTTCCCTCATCGGCCACAATTGTCTCATTTTCCCATTCACAAATTTCTTATTTTTTGGTGTCTACCTGTCCTTCACTTGCCTCATTTCACGCAGAAACTCCAGCCATTGCTGATTTTCTGTCTTCCCCATTCGTGTGTTTTTTCCAGTCAACTTTGGCCAATTCCTCTCACATTTGACTGCAATTTCCTTTACTCCACTGAAATACCGACACAACCTCTAGCCTCTCCTATTCAAATTTCAAAGTCAATTCAATTATATTGTGATCTCTGCCTCTAAAGGGCTCCTTTACCTTCAGTTTTCTAATCACCTCTGGTTCATTACACAGCACCCAATCCTCAACAGCCAATCCCCTGGTGGGCTCATCTACAAGCTGCTCCAAAAAGCCATCTTGTAGGCATTCCACAAACTTTTCCTCCTGAAATTACATTGTCCTTCTGACATACCTTATCTATTTCCACTTGCATTTTGTAGTCCACATCCCAGCTTGTGTTTGGAGGCCTGTATATAACTCTCATTAGTGTTTGTTTGCCTTTAACATTCCTAAACTCAACCCATAAAGATTCTACCTCTTCTGATCCTGTCCATTCTATCCAATGATTTAATATTGTTGCTTACCAGCAGAACCATGCTGCTCCTTCTGCCTTCCTGCCTATCTTTGAATGTTCCCAATGACAACAATTCTTTAGCCACAACGCAGCAATGACCACAACATTGCACCCTTCATCCTATAGCTGTCCTGCAAGATCATTCACCTTGTTTCTAATGCTGCATGCATTAAAATATAATACCTTCAGACCAGTTTTTGAATGTACTATGCCTCTCTCATCTATCCGGCTACTATTCTGTTCCATTGGTGGCCTGTCATTTTTGCTGTGCACCACTTCACTTAACTGCTGTTTTCTCCTTCTTCAGCTCTAGCACACTGGTTCCCACCCCACTGCCAAATTAGTTTAAACCCTCCCTAACCTACCCACCAGGATATTGATCATCCCTCCCAAAAAGAGGTCCCAGTGACTCAAGAATCTGAAGCCCTTCCCCATGTTTCTTATATTTTTCAGCCTGATAACCGTATTTTTTCCCTCACTAGCACGTGGTACAGGCAGTAATCCTGAGATTACTACCCCGAAGGTCCTGCTTCTCAGCTTCATCCCTAATTCCCTGAATTCCCTCTTCAAGACCTCTTCACTTATCTTCCCTATGTCATTGGTGCCAATACATATTATTCACCTTCTCCCCTCAGCATGTTCTGGACCAAATTGGAGACACCCCATACCCTGGCACCAGGGAGACAACACACCATCTGGGTGCCTTTTTTGGGCTCACAGAATCTCTTATCTGTTCTCCTCACAATGGAATCTCCTATCACTATTGCATGCTTCTTCACCCTCTTCACTACAGAGCCATGCTCAGTGCTAGAGACCTAGTCCCTATGGTCGTCCTCTGTCAGGTCATCCTCCCCAGAATGATAAACTGGATGCTGAGGGGGATGGCCACAGAGGTATTCTCTAAATACTCCCTGTAGTTCCAATCTATCACTTCCTCACTCTCCCTAATGACCATAGGTCATCAAGCTGTGGCTCCAGCTCCTTAGCACGGTTTCTTCAGAGCTGCACCTCAGTCCACTCAGTGGCAGATTAAATACCACCGGAGCCCTAGGCTGAGCTTTAGTAAGGCCCTCCCCCCACCCCCATCAACTTTTGCCCCCTACCCCTTGGCCCCCACCATTCATCCGACGCTGTGACTGTGGTAAATCACAGAAATCTCATAGCGTCCACAGGAGGTAAAGATACCTTGAAGAAGGCAAAATGTCAGTAATACATCTTTACCTTCTATGATGCTCTGAGACCTGCTGAGTTCCTTCAGCATTTCTGTGATTTTACAACTCAGTTTACAAATGAGGCTTCTCCCTTTCATTTTGCTGAGATTTCATTCAAAACAATTTATACTTTACACATTTTCTACAACTGTCACAATAGTTACAGACCAAATATCCCTGCAGTGAAGGAATGCATTAGGCTTTCATTTAATAAAACTTGATTATGAAAAATCACATTTCAACAATGATTAAAAACAGACATCAAGCAATCGCAATCACCTTTGATGGTATTATTTGAAGAGAAATCACAGATTTAATTTAAAATTATATAAATCTAACAATTAATTTAATGTACAACCTTTATTTGCTAACCCTGCCAATTTCAATGAAATGTTAAAGCGGTGAGGGAGAGGTTGCGTCCACTGTACCCGTCCCGCTGTGCAGTGAAAGGTTGTCAACTCTGGCCCCGTACCCCTTTCAGCTGAGCATGGAGACATCGCGTGCCCTGTCCCACTGGGCAGGGAGAGGTCGTGCCCCCGACCCCATCACCTGTCCTGCTGGGCAGGGAGAGGTTCTGTCCTGCATCCTGCTGAGCAGGGAAAGGTTGCTGTCCCCTGTCCCTCTGGGCAGAGAGAGAGGCCCCATCGCCCAAGCTGTTGGGCACAGAAAGGTCACCGTCCTGCAACCCTGTCCCCATCCTGGCCCCCATCCTTCTGGTCAGGGAGAGGTTGCATCTCCCTTACCTGTCCTGTTGGGCATGGAAATGTCTTTGTCCCACAGCTCCATCCCCTGTCCTGCTTGGCAGGGAGAGGTCATGACCCCCACACCCATCCCGCTGAGCAGGGAGAGGTCATGTCCCCTATACCTGTCAGGGCTGTTGCATTCTAGACATTGGAGAGTATTTCAAACTCCAATGGAAGGTACATTGTAAGGTTTGCCGTGAGGGGAAATATCTATCCAGCACCCTTGGTTCCTACAAGTTAAATTGCAGTCGGATGCACATCTATAGACTTCTGAATGTGTTACCTGAGGCACAAATGCCAATGAGTATTAAGTTATCATCACCTAAGCTAACAAACTGGATGGGAGAAATCACTCAGCAGCTCAGTCCCAAGATAATTGACATTTGTCTGTCAGAAATGAAAAATATAACTTAGCATTTGGCAAAATAGCTGGATCAAAACTATATGATTCTCAGTCTGTGCATTCAAATACCCAGCCATTTTAGCACCCAACACATTTCACCAAACATGTCTCTTCAATTTAAATAGGGGATTGTCATTTTGCAACATCTCAAAAGGTCTGGGTTTATAATTAAGTTTCCATGGAACATATTCCTGCTGTGAAGGGGCCAGCACTGAAGGTCTAGAGGCATACTCTGGCATCTATTTATTTACCCTGGGATTTACTCTTCCCCTTCCTTTTGGATCCTCTGAGCTTGTCTTGTCAAAATGACAAGTGCTAATATTGCCTCAGATCATATTGGTGTACATTTGCTGGGGCATGGTATGTGTGAAAACCTGTGCCTATTTCTAAGGGGTAAATAAATACAACAGCTTTTTTGTGCAAATGGTGGACAATGTGAACTGCAGTGTGCCCCCAAGTCCTGATAAACAACCACAGTCTGGCATAGTCTTGCTATTTAACAGGCATTGTTATGGCTACTAAAAAGGTCACAAAGGATTTGTGGCACCATGAAGCCCATCTCAGTTATTCCAGGGAGGGAAGTTTTGTCATGCAATACACTGACAGAAAACTGCAGATACTGCCTCATTGCCTGTCAATCTTGTCACTAAATCTTCAGCTTCAGACCCTTTTACATTAAGTGTTCTGGTCATGTAGCAGTTGGTCTTAATTCCAAGCAAGCTGGATCTGTGGAGCAATGTCTTTCTTTTTATTTCCCCTGCTGGTTTATTAGGCAGATTGTGTTTTGCCGAGGCAGCTAGGTCAGACGCAGCAGATGATTAGCATGGTCTCTTTGTGTGGTATTTATAGCAAGATCTGGCCAATGTCAATCCTCACTTTATTGTTTTAATTCTCTTGAAATCTGTGAATTTTACCTTCACCTCAGATAATAAAACATGTGCTTACTAGGGAGAAGAGTGGGAAAGCAATGTCTTTCTATAACCATCTGCATTAAAAGTACAGCTTCGTCGGATTTAAAGTTAAAGGTATTTTTTACATTCAGAGATGCTTTTCTTCACTGCTCCATGATGCTGGTTTGCTCCCCTGTAAAATAGCTCTCTCTTCCTTTTCTTTGCAAAGCACATTTTAACAAAATATTTAATTTAGTGGAACAGGCAGGAGTTTTCCTGGAAAGTCTTGAATGCAAACAATTTCCGCCACTACAGGGCAAAATAGATGTTCATACTATTTGATAAAGTTACATTACCTTTAACTAAATAAAGATCTTTCAAAAGAGTCATAAAGCATCCATAAATATAGATACTGCATATGTATAACAACATTTTTGCAGAGATAGTCAGGATGAAGTTTTATTGCCAAATGCATTTTATCAATAAAAGCAAATTTATTAACAATTGAGAAAGATGCATAAAACAAAAGGATCCTTTGTGTATTCTGTGGAAGATAAGCATTTGGAAATCTGAAGAACATCTGGGAATTAACAACTTTATATGAACTTAGGAATGTTTACCATGGGGAAAACTAAAGATTTTCTGTGAGCTTCCTCTTCCAATCAAAAAAATTGAAATAAAACTCATTGAAAGCACAAGGATATGAACTGAACAGAGGATATACACTATTTCACACAAACATCTGTTTTAATTCAAATCTGTGATCCAAAATCCTTACAAGGTTTTTTTTTACTGATACATTTATTTCATAATTTTCTTGAATCTACTCTTAAAAGTATCTGAATTTTATTTATATCAAAAATGTAATCAAGATTTGTTCCCCTTTTCTAAATGAATTACTAAAAGAGATTTGACAAATTTACTTGTTATCTGAATATATTCACAAGGAATTAAAAGGGCGGAGAGATTGGCCAATAGGCTGAAAGCAGAGAATTGTGATGAATTGTTGCTTCTCAGACTGGTAGGAAGTGTGCAGGAGTATTCCCTGGGGATCAGTAAGAAAACCACTGCCCTTTATAAACTGACCACGAAATTTCAAAGTTTGCAGAAGTTTGCTGGAACTTGGAGATGCAGAAAATAAGGAGAAATGTAGGAGCAGAGTTCATTTGGGTAGAAACTGATGAGTAAAATGGATTGACCCACCCTGCTTAAATTTAATCTGTGAAGTAATGCATTTTGTTGAGAAGTTTACAGAGTCTAACATGAGATGAACAGAACAATTTTAATGTGTGTGTAGGAACAGAACATAAAAGAGCACATAGGATTGGCTGTGGATTATACATTGCTTCAAGTCTGATTCATTATTACATTAATCATGACTGATCTTACTTTGAGTCTCAACACCACTTCTTAGGCCAAAAGGCAGAAGTGTTAATTCCTGTATATTGTAAAAATGAATCTGTCTACATCTTGGCTATATTTAAGGACTCAGCTTTTGGAAAATTCTGAAAAATTGCAAGTTTGAGACAAGAAACTTCCCCTCATCACAGTCATAAGTAAAGATATCATCTTTCAGTCCAAGCTCCTGACATTATATAAGTCCAGACAACTTGATCTCTCTTCATACAACTGCCTGAGCTACCTGGAATGAGGAATAAACAGTTGCAATGCCATCTCCATGACAGGGCAGGCTTGTGGGCTGGAAAGACTTGCACTTTTAAATTAAAAAAATCTTTTCAGTTCAGTACCTGCACATAAATGTTATATATATTTTTTAAACCTGAGAGTGAAAGTTTGAAGTTGAAAGCAAAGATGAAAAGGCTGTTCATAAAAAAACCCCACCTGGAATAACAAAAACTGACTTCATTTGTTATATAAAAGAATTTAAAATTAAGAGCAGTAATCTAATGCAATATAAGTATCAGTTAAGATTCAGTTGGAGTATTGCATTAAGTTCTGTGGATTATTCTTTCAAGGATATAAGATTTGGAAAGGGTGCAAAAGACATTCACTAGAACATTGACCAGGAAAATGGGACATTAGTTACTTGAAGAGCCTGGAGAAGCTGACATTAATTTCCATGGAAGTCTGCTCAAATGCGTTAATAAAAATACAGAAATACTTTCAGCAAGTCTTTCAGCATCCATATGGAGGTGATGGGGGTTGGAGAGTTATGGGTGGAGACTGGAAGGGTTGAGCTAGTGGAGTTGTTTGAGTGAACTGGTGTGGACTCGAAGGGCTGACATGGCCTGTTTCTGCATTGTAAACGGTTATATGGTTCTAAAATATATAACCGATGTTTCAGGTTTGAACCTTTACTCAAGGTATGAGTAAAAAGTAGACAAGGGGCCTACACTGGCCTATATTAAGAAGCTGGTGAAAAAGGAAGAATGGGAGGGGGAGGAGTGCAGAGCAACAGAAAAAAATGTGTTAAATGGATATGATAAGAGGATAGGAGAGAGGAAAGGTGAGAATTGATGGGGAGGGGGTAATTTTTGGCTGGGTAAAAGAGAGACAGAGAAAAGGGAAGAAAGTGAGAATAGAGCTCAAAGAAAGGAGATATAGGCAAAGATGGGGTGAGGGTGGCTAACAGAAGCCAGAGAAGTTGATATCCAGTTGGAAGGTGCCCAGATGGAATATGAGGTGTTGTTCCTCTAATTTGCAAGTGGTCTCAGTCTGAAGTGCATGAGACCATGGATAAGTATGTTGGCATAGGATAGGGAATTGAAATAAGTTGCCACTGGGAGATCCACACAATTACAGCAGACAGAGTGAGGTGCTCAATGAAGCAATCTCCTCGTCTACATCCAGTCTCTCCAATGTAGAGGACAGCATAATGGAACCACTGGATGCAGTAGATGACTGAAGATTTATATGAAGCGTTACTTCACTTGGAAGGTCTGTTTTGGGCCCCAAATGGTGCTGAGGGAGGTGGTGTGGTGCAAGTGGTGCACTTCCTGCTGTCACAGGGGTAAGTGCCAAGGGAGCAATTGATGGGAAGGGAGGAGTGGATGAGGGAATCATGAAAGGGAGTGGCCCTTGCAGAATGGGGAAAAAAGAAGAGAAGGGAAGATGTGTCTGGTAGTGGGATCATATGGTAAGTGGCGAAAATGGAGGAGGATGAGATGCTGGATATGGAGGTGATGACAAGGGAAATCATGTCCTTGTTGCATATGGGGGAAGTGGGAGGCTAGGGCAGAAGTGTGGGAAACGGAGGATATGCAGTGAGATCTGAGTTGATGGTGATAGAGGAGAAGCCATGCTATTTGAAGGAGGAGGATATCTCTGATGATCTGGCATGAAAGAGCTCATCTTGGGAGCAGATGTGATGGAGATGGAGGAATTGAAAGAAAGGAATCAAATTGTTACAGAGGACAGGGCATGAGAAGGAGTAGTTGAGGTAGGCTTGGGAGTTGGTGGGTTTGTCGAAGATACCTGCCAAGGGTTTGTCTCCCAAGATAGCACTTGAGAGATCGAGAAAAGAGAGAGAGTTGCTAGAATGGAGCAAGTGAATTTGAGATCAGGGTTGAAGTTAACAGACAAATGTCAATTATCTTGGGACTGAGCTGCTGAGTGATCTCTCCCATCCAGCTTGTTAGCTTAGGTGATGATAACTTAATACTGCAATAAAACTCTAATTTTATTGTAGCAAAATCACAGTTGTTGTTCATTGATGAAATTTTCCCTCTGTGGTAATGTGCTGGATTTTTTGATATTTGTCAAGTGAAGTTTATTTTCATCTGATTGAACAAGTACAACCTGACAAAACAGCTTTCTCCAGTCCTTGGTGCAAAACATTCAGACACACGACCAGACATAACTCACATACAGACACACAATACATATGGAGGATAAGTATTCATATGTGCAAATAAATAAATAATATTGTTTCATGAATACAAGAATCTCAGATGATTAGATTGTGAGCAGTTCCTTTGGTCAGTCATCATTCCAACTACCCATGGGAAGAAGCTGTTCCTCAGCCTCATTGCGCTTGCTCAGATACTTGTGTATTTCTTTCTTGACGGGAGCAGCTAAAAGATGCAAGATGCCTTGTGCTAGGTGGAAAGGATCCTCGATGGTTTTGAGCACCCTCTTCAGGCAACAATCCCAGTAGATCATATCAATGGGGGCAGGGGGAGGGGTGCTGGGAAGACTCCACTGATCTAAAGTGGGGTGCGGATTGGGAGAATTAGCACCCCGCCTACCTCAAAAGAGCCCAAGAAGTGTGTAGATAACTGACAATAATTCTCCATGATTGCAAATTCCAAGAAATGACATGGTTAAATACAGAACTACCTCATTTGCATTACAGGCAGGTGTTTCTGAAACCTTTAACATTTTTTTTATGCAAGTAATGTAATACTTACAATGGATAAAGGTTTAACGTAAGAATAGAATAATCTACATAATTTGTAAGGCAACCTCTCCTGTGAACTGACCTATTGTAGATTCCGCTACACAATCATACAACTGGCAATAAAATCATAATCTCATAGACTATTACATTTTTTCAATGTTATTTAATGGATGAGATGTTAAACTGAGACACCATTTCTCTGTTTTTGTGACTCATGTGGATAACTCTATTCAATGATGATCAGGGAGTTTTCCGGTTGCAGATGTCAAATAGTTCCCAGATCAACTGATACTTTACCTTAAGCCAAGTTCATTAATACATGTAAGAGGAGTACTAAAAATTCATCTGCATTCCTAGAATTTTGATTGCATGGTAGTATAGGTTCCCATATAACAGTTTATGGCATGGAAACAGGCCATCTCAGCTCTACAAGTTCACGCTGGTTCACTCAAACAACTCCGCTAGCTCCCCCTGCCTATGCTCCCCGTCTATTCTCTGCCCATAACCCTCCAACCCCCTCTTATCCATGTATATATCCAGCCTCCTCTTAAATGAAAGAATTGACTCAGTCACAACTATTTCCTCCAGAAGATTATTCCATTCAGCCACCACTCTCTGAGTGAAGAAGTATCCTCTAATGTTTCTCTCAAAATTTTGCCCCCTGTTACCTTGCTGTATGTCTAAATTTAAAATTTAAAATATAAATTTTTAAAAACTTAAAATTTATAGTCAGGTTTATTGTCATTTTATTGCACAAGAACAATCCAACAAAACAATGGTCTCTGGTCCTTGATGTAAAACACGTAGACTCATGGCCAGACGTAACATACATACAGACAAAAAATACATATGCAGGACAAGTATTCATATGTACAAATAAATACATAAATAAATATTATTTTGTAAATATGAGAGAATCCGATGGTTAGTGAGAGCAGTTCCTTTGGTCGCTCAGCATTCTCAATGCCCATGGGAAGAAGCTGTTTCTCAACATACTGAGTGCTGGCTCTGATATTGCTATATCTCTTCCCTGATGGGAGCAGCTGGAAGATGCTAAGTGTGGGAGTGATAGGGGTCCTCAATAATTTTGAAAGACCTCTTCAAACATCAATTGCAGTAGATCACAATGATGGTGGGGGTGGGGAGGGGGGTGGGGGAGAAGATTCCAGTAATCCTCTCCTCTCTTTCACTATTGGGTGGCCTGGTTAGCACAAAGCCTTAACAGCACCAGCGATTGGGACAGGGTTTCAAATTCTGCATGTCTGTAAGGAGTTTGTACAATCTCCCTGTGTCTGCATGTTTTTTCCCTGGGGTCTATGGTTTCCTTCCACTTTTCATAACATACCGATGGTGTAGGTTAATTGGGTGACACGGACTCAAGGGCTGAAATGGCCTGTTACCATGCTGTATGTCTAAATTAAAGAAAATAGAACTTTTGTGGTCCTGTGCATTGAGCTCTGATCCATTTCTCTGCAGCAGACTTACCACATAGTGATGAAGCTGGCCAGGATGTTCTCAAAAGAGCTCCTGCAGAAGGGTGACATGATGGCAGACAGTATAAACTGGATGCCTGTGAGAGTGCAGTCCAAATTTGTTGAGTAGCAATTACATTAAAAACTGTATATTAGAGACCTAAATGAAAATTGAAAATATTGAAATGCAAAGATACAACCATATCTGTGAAAAGAAAAGTTTGAATTTTACATTTTCAGGTTAGGTCCTGATGGCTCGAATGTGTCTAGAGAATAGACACATGCATGGTTGAGCTTATAATGGGCATTAATGAAACAGTGAAACAATTTAAAAGAGTGCATTGTCGGGCCTTAGGTCTTTTGGTTCACGGGAGCATTGGGAGGAGGAGCGAAAGTCTTGACAGAGAGGTGAGTGGAAGGGAGGCAGTTTGAAAAGAGCACGAAGGGCAACTGAAGGGTTAAACAGAGTGTTAGTTTGCAGGAATGAGTCATTGGGATAATTGGCAGGGACAAATAAAAGGAGGGGAAGCTGAAGAGGAGCAGCCAGTGTATGAGTGGCCCAGTGAAGGAGTGGAGCTCCTTTTGAGGCTTTGGCTCGAGAGGCTTCAGAGAGCAGAGACTGAGGAAGAGCTTGCTTCCAAGAAGGTAAGGTCTTTGATTTTAAAGTAGGAAGATTTAATGGAGAGAGCTAAGGCAGTGGAATGCTCCTAGTGCAGGATGTGGGAATCTGGGACAGCACAAATGCCCCTGATGACAACAGCTGCAGCTCCTGGGAGACCATGTTAGAGAGCTTGAGCTGGATGAACTTCAGATCATTTGGGAGACAGAGATAGTTATAGAGAGGAACTTCAGGGAGACAAGCACCCCTAAAAGGCAGGAGACAGGTAACTGGGTGCCAGTTAGGAGAAGGAAGGGAGAGAGGCAGACGGTGCAGAGCATCCCTGTGGCTTATGCCCTCAATAACAAGTATACTGTTTTAGATACAGTTGATGTGGAGGGCGGGGGGGGGGGGGTGGGAAACAATCTATCAGGGACATCAAGGTGGTCACATGTTCATTAGAGAGGCTGGATCCCTGGTTCAGAAGGGAAGAGGGAGAAAAGGAGAGTTATGGTGGTTATGAGACCAGATAGGAGCTTTGGTGAATGAGGTTGAGGCTTCTGGATGATATGTGATATGTTACTACCCAGTTCCAGGAGGGTAACGGTGAGCAGCCACATGTCGTGGTCTAAGTGGGGACCAATAACATAGATAGGAGTAGGGATGAAGTACTGAAGAGGGAATATAGGGAGTTAAGAAAAAAGTTAGAAAGCATGGACTCAAGGTGGTAATCTCAGGATTGTTGCCTGTGCCACGTGCCAGAGAGAGAGAACAGGAAATTGTGGTAGATAAATGCGTGGCTGAAGGGGGCAGGGGATTAGATTTTTGAATCATTGGGATCTCCTCAGGGGAAGGTCCGACCTGTACAAAAAGGGAAAGGCTACACCTGAACTGGAAAGGGACCAATCAATATCCTAGCAGGCAGGTTTGCTAGAGCTGTTGGGGAAGGTTTCAACTAGTTTGGAAGAGGGATGGGAATGAGAATGTGAGTACAGAGATTAGGGTAGAAGGACCAAAGCATGATGCAATGTGCTCTGAGTTGGTGAGGAAGGACAGTCAGGGGACAAAACATAAATGTAGCTAGTTTGAAGGATTGAAAAGTATCCATTTCAATGCTCAGAGTATTAGACATAAAGGGGATGAACTTAGAGCATGGATCAGTACATGAAACTGGGATATTGTAGCCGTAACTGAAACTTGGCTGGAGGAAGGGCAATATTGGTTGATGCAGGTACCTGGGTTTTAGAGTTTTGAAAAGAATAGAATGGGGGATAGAAAAGGTGTGTGGGGGTGGCGGGGGGAAGAAGTAGCATTATTACTCTTGATATTTTCACGGCTATAGAAAGGGATGAATATGCAGAGAGTGTCCACTGTGTCAGTGTAGGTGGAAGTCAGAAATAGGAAGGGAGCAATCATTGTGATGGGAGTAGTCTATAGCCTCCCAAGGAACAGATAAGCAGTCAGATTTTGGAATGGTACGGGAAATACAAGGTTATAGTTATGGGTGGTTTCAACTTCTGTAATATTAATTGGCACCTACTGACTGCAACAGGGATAGATGGGGTATGGGGGCACACATCCTCATGGTAAACCGGTCCCACTTGTATCGCCACGTGGCGGGGCAGCCATGGGGAAATGGCGTTGTCAGAGGCTTCTCTCTGACTCCAGCTTCCCTTCCAGCGCCCACCCTGGGCAGTGATTATGATGTCACAATGCACCAGGTGACTGAGCTCATGCTGCCCTTATAGGGGCGTGCTGAATTTGAATAAAAATAGCCATTAACGTCCCTCAATGTGGTGGCTGTGTTTCTTCCACTGCTCACACCGTCACAGGGGCTTAATTTGTCAGGTGTGTCCAAGAAGAATTCCTGTCACAACATGTGGACTGGCTGACGAGAGGAGAGGACATATTGGATATGGTTTGGGGTAATCAATCTGGTCATGTGGCATACCGCTTGGTAGGGGAGCATTTAGGTGAGAGTGACCACAACTCCCTTAGCTTCAACATAGCTATGGAAAAGGAAAAAAAAAGTCAAATTGGGAAAGTTCTTAACTGGAAGGTGGCTAATTCTGAAGGGTTGAGGCAGGGACTAGCGAGAGAATAAATTGGAAACAGATGTTTAAGGGTGAAAGCACAAAAGTAATGTAGAGGAAGTTTAGGGACCATTTGTGCAGGGTCAAGATAAGTTTATCCCATTGGAAAAAGGAAAAGATAGTAGGAAAAGGGAACTGTGGCCGATGAAACAAGTGAGGCAGCTAATCAAGAGGAAGAAGGAACCATACACTAGATATAGAAAGCAAGAAACAGGAAGGGCTCATAAGAAGTATATGGTAGCCAGGAAGGAAGTTAAGAAAGGACTTAGAAGAGCTCGAAGGGGGCATGAGAAGGCCTTGGCATGTAGAATTAAGGAGAACCCTAAGGCATTCTATGTATATGTGAAGAACAGAAGAATGACAAGAATGAAGGTGAGACTGCTAAAAGATAAAGGAGGCAACATGTGTCTGGAGGCAGAGGAGGTTCGGGAGGTCCTAAATGAATATTTTGCATCATTATTCACAAGAGAAAAGGACCTTGATCACAGATGTTCAAATTGAACGGGCAGTATTGAATCTTCATAGAAACATCAAGATTAATAAGAACTTGGGGCAGGACACTATATACCCGCTGGTTGCTGTGGGAAGTGAAAGAGGAGATAGCTGGGGTAGTAGCTATGATTTTTCAATCCTCTTAAGCCACAGGGAATGTGCTGGAAGTTTTGAGAATGGAAAATGTAGTCCCCTTGTTTAAAAAAGGTAAAAGGTAAAATCTGGGAATTATAGACCAGCAAGTCTTACATCAGTGGTGTGCAAATAATGGAGAGGATTCCTAAGGATAGAATTTATAAGCATTTGAGTATAGTCTACTCAAGGATATTCAGCATGGCTTTGTGAAGAGGAGGTTGTGCCTCATAAGTCTCATTGTTTTTTTTGAAGAGGAAACAAAATAAATTGATGAGGGTAGAGCAGTAGATGTGGTCTATATGAATTTTAGCAAGGCATTTGACAAGGTCCCTCATGAGAGACTCAACCAGAAAGTCATGAGGCATGAGATCAGTGGAACCTTGGTTGTGTAGAAGAAATATTGTTTTGAGGGAAGAAAGCCAAGTAGTAGTGGAAGGAAAGTATTCTACCTGAAGATCGGAGACTAATTGAGTACTACAGGTATCTGTTCTGGGACCTCTCCACTTTGCGACTTTTATAAGTGACCTGGATGAAGAGGTAGAAGGATGGGTCAGTAAGTTTGTGGATGGCACCAAGGTTGGAGGAGTCATGGATGGACATGAAGGTTGTTGAATGTTACAAGAGGATATAGACAGAATGCAGGGTTGGGCAGAAAAGTGGAAGATGGATTTTGATCTGGATAAATATGGCATTTTGGAAGGACAAATCAGAAGGCTGAGTACAAGGATATTGGTTGTTCACTTAGGTTTGGAAGAACAGAGGGACCTTGGCATTTAAATCTATACAACCCTCAAGGTTGCCACATAGGTTGATAGGATAGTTAAGAAGACCCATGGAATGCTGGGCTTCATTAATAGGGGCATTGAATTAAGGAGTAGACAACTCTACAAATCTCTGGTGAGACCACACTTAGAGTATGGTGTTCAGTTCTGATCAGCTCATTATAGGAAGGATGTGGAAGCTATGGAGAGGGTGCAGAGGAGATTTACCAGGATCCTGCTTGGATTGGAAAACAAGTCTTATGAGGAAAGGTTAGCAGAGCTGGGACTTTTCACTTTGGAGAGTGAGAGGAGATGATAGAGGTCTACAAGATTATGAGATGCAGAGAGAGAGGGTGGACAGCAAGCACCTGTTTCCTAGGGCAGGATCAGAAAACATCAGAGGACATGTACAAAGTTAAAGGAGAGAAGTTTAGGGGAGACTTCAGGGATATGCTTTTTTAAAAAAAAAGACAGTTGTGGGTGCTGGAATGCCTTCCTGGCATATTTTTGTACTCCATTGTTAACTGCTGATTAAAAGTATACTTTTGTGCTTTTTCTATATTTTAAACATTTTGAACATTTGATTATCAGATGCAATAAATGTTTGCTTGATGTTGGAAATCTTTATATTTAAAAGGCATAAAATTGAAGATCATGCAGTAACTTTTCAATGTGCTTGTTTGGTGCATGCGGACAGTCCAATTATGTTTTCTGAGAGCACCCTGAAGTAACTGGTAACTATATCACTAGGTAGACTTATGGAATTGTGCCTTTTTTGGTGTTGCCAAGAATGTCACTCAAACTCTGACACTCCATACTGATGGCCAGTGATTTATGTGCATAATTGTGAGTGAAATTGAAAATATTTAACGAGTGATAAGCCACACTTTATTACTAATAATAACACAGAGAGCACATGGTATAATAGATAATAATATGAATAGTGATTTTTAAAAAAAAAAACAATTAAATGCCTGTAACCTAGAATATGACATGTACATCCTATCAAATCTGGTACCTTTCATAATGGTGATGCAGTTTTCTGGATATAGTTGCTATTGGTTATTTCCAAGGATGTGACGATCTTCTTAATAGCAGCTTTTAAGATCATTACAGCTAAGATGTAAAATTCAGAGCGGACAGTATTCCCAATATCTTCTTTTCTTTGGCTTGGCTTCGCAGACGAAGATTTATGGAGAGGTAATGTCCACGTCAGCTGCAGGCTCATTTGTGGATGACCTGTCCGATGCGAGACAGGCAGACACAGTTGCAGCGGTTGCAAGGGAAAATTGGTTGGTTGAGGTTGGGTGTTGGGTTTTTCCTCCTTTGTCTTTTGTCAGTGAGGTGGGCTCTGCGGTCTTCTTCAAAGGAGGTTGCTGCCCGCCGAAATGTGAGGCGCCAAGATGCATGGTTTGAGGCGATATCAGCCCACTGATGGTGGTCAATGTGGCAGGCACCAAGAGATTTCTTTAGGCAGTCCTTGTACCTCTTCTTTGGTGCACCTCTGTCACAGTGGCCAGTGGAGAGCTCACCATATAACACGATCTTGGGAAGGCGATGGTCCTCCATTCTGGAGACGTGACCTACCCAGCGCAGTTGGATCTTCAGCAGCGTGGATTCAATGCTGTCGGCCTCTGCCATCTCTAGTACTTTGATGTTGGTGATGAAGTTGCTCCAATGAATGTTGAGGATGGAGCGGAGACGATGCTGGTGGAAGCATTCTAGGAGCCGTAGGAGATGCCGGTAGAGGACCCATGATTCGGAGCCGAACAAGAGTGTGGGTATGACAACGGCTCTGCATATGCTAATCTTTGTGAGGTTTTTCAGTTGGTTGTTTTTCCAGACTCTTTTGTGTAGTCTTCCAAAGGCACTATTTGCCTTGGTGAGTCTGTTGTCTATCTCGTTGTTGATCCTTGCATCCGATGAAATGGTGCAGCCGAGATAGGTAAACTGGCTGACCGTTTTGAGTTTTGTGTGCCCGATGGAGATGTAGGGGGGCTGGTAGTCATGGTGGGGAGCTGGCTGATGGAGGACCTCAGTTTTCTTCAGGCTGACTTCCAGGCCAAACATTTTGGCAGTTTCCACAAAACAGGACGTCAAGCGCTGAAGAGCTGGCTCTGAATGGGCAACTAAAGCGCCATCGTCTGCAAAGAGTAGTTCACAGACAAGTTGCTCTTGTGCCTTGGTGTGAGCTTGCAGGCGCCTCAGATTGAAGAGATTGCCATCTGTGCGGTACCGGATGTAAACAGCGTCTTCATTGTCGAGGTCTTTCATGGCTTGGTTCAGCATCATGCTGAAGAAAATTGAAAAGAGGGTTGGTGCGAGAACGCAGCCTAGCTTCACGCCATTGTTAATGGAGAAGGGTTCAGAGAGCTCATTGCTGTATCTGACCCGACCTTGTTGGTTTTCGTGCAGTTGGATAACCATGTTGAGGAACTTTGGGGGGCATCCGAGGCGCTCTAGTATTTGCCAAAGCCCTTTCCTACTCACGGTGTCGAAGGCTTTGGTGAGGTCAAAAAAGGTGATGTAGAGTCCTTTGTTTTGTTCTCCGCACTTTTCTTGGAGCTGTCTGAGGGCAAAGACCATGTCAGTAGTTCCTCTGTTTGCACGAAAACCGCACTGTGATTCTGGGAGAACATTTTCGGCCACACTAGGTATTATTCTATTTAGGAGAATCCTAGCAAAGATTTTGTCTGCAATGGAGAGCAGCGTGATTCCCCTGTAGTTTGAGCAGTCTGATTTCTCGCCTTTGTTTTTGTACAGGGTGATCACGAAGGTCCTGAGGCAGCTTTCCTTGAGCTTGAAAAACTCATGCAGTTTGCATGCAGAGTTTTGCCGCCAGCCTTCCAGACCTCTGGGGGGGATTCCATCCATACCTGCTGCTTTGCCACTTTTCAGTTGTTCAATTGCTATTCAAGACTTTAGAAAAAAAACAATGGGACAACGTTTGTAACAAGTTCAGCTAACCCAAGGGTGACAAAATGAAGATACTGAAATTTTATAGAGTTCATGTAAAAATTACTCTGAAATGGCTTGATCTATTGTTTTCATTTTTAAAAAAATGGCTCTTAGAATAGTAGATGCATCTAATAAGGAGTACATCGTTTATGAAAGGCAAGGCAAAACCCATGCTTAACTACCTTCAAAAAATTGGGATTTATGGAATCTTTACCCAATGCCAACTTTGACACGCTGTCTCTGGGCATCAAATTAAATGATGCACATCATTATCTTTAAGGAAACGAGATAGATTGGGTGACACCTTTGTGGAAAACCTCCATTCTATTTGCAATGTAACTCTGAATTCCTAATCTCCTGTCACTTTAATCCTCATTCTAACCTTCTGTATGTTTAGGTGCCTGCACTATAGAACAATAGAAGAGAACAATTCAGCTCTGTATCGGCCTTTCAGCTCTTGATGTTGTGCTTCCTCGTATATTCCTTCCAAAAAAGGTACTAAACCCCTCCCCACCTGAAACCCTCTATTTTTCTATCATCCATGTGTCTGTCTAAGAGTCTCTTAAATGCCCCAATGTTTCATCCTCTGCCATCTTCCCCAGCAAGGCATTCCAGGCACCCACAACTGTATGTGTAAATAAAAAATAATAATAAACTTGCCCCTGATGTCTCCCATAAACTTCCTTCCATTAACTTTGTACATATGTCCTCTGGTGTTTGCTGATCCTGCCCTGAAAAACAGATGTTGGCTGTCCACCCTATCTCTGCATCTCATAATCTTGTAGACCTCTATCAAGTCTCCTCTCATTCTTCTATTCTCCAAAGAGAAAAGTCCCAGCTCTGCTAACCTTTCCTCATAAGACTTATTTTCCAATCCAGGTAACATCCTGGTAAATTTCCTCTGCACCCTCTCTATAGCTTCCAACTCCTTCCTACAATGAGGTGATGAGAAATGAACACAGTACTCTAAGTGTGGTCTCACCAGAGATTTGTAGAGTTTCAAAATACCTCTTTACTCCTGAACACAATGTCCCTATTAATGAAGCCCAGCATCCCATAGGCCTCCTTAACTATCCAATCAATCTGTGTGTCAATCTTGAGGGTTGTATGGATTTAAATGCCAAGGTCCCTCTGTTCTTCCTCACTCTTAAGTAACCCTCTATTCAGTCTTCTGATTTGTCCTTCCAAAATGCATCACACTTATCCAGATTGAAATCCATCTCCCTCTCCATAAGTTTGCACACCACTGATGAAAGACTCACTGATCTATCATTCCCAGGATCCTCCCTGTTACTTTAAAAAAAAAACAAGGGGAAATCCATTTGCCATTCTCCAATCCTCAAGCACCTCCTCTGTGGTCAAAGAGTATTCAAAAGTCATAGCTACTGTCCCAGCTATCTCTTTCATTTTCCACAGCAGACTTGTGTATATCACATCTGGCCTCAAGGACTTATCAATCTTAATCTTTTTAAGATCCAACAGTTTCCCTTACTTAATCTCCACATTGTTCAGCACTCAATTTTAACCTCACCGTGATCAAGGTCCTTTTCTCTTGTGAAAACTGACACAAAGTATTCATTTAGGACCTCTCCAACATCCTTGCCTCCAGCCACATGTCACCTCCTTTATCCTTTAGTGTCCTTCATTCTCATCATCCTTCAGTTTTTCACATATGCATGGAACTCCTTGGGTCACTCCTTAATTCAACATGCCAAAGCCTTCTCATGCCCCCTTTGAGCTCTCCTAATTCCTTTCTTAAGCTCCTTCCTGGTTACCAAATACTTTTCATGAGCCCTTCCTGTTTCTTGCTTCCTATATCTAATGGATGTTTCCTTCTTCCTCTTGACTAGTTGACTGACCTGTCTCGTCAGCCATAGTTCCCTTATTCTACCATCTTTTCCTTGTCCCAGTGAGTCAATGACAGCAGTGATATAGTCTTACAACTTGATAAACCTTTACTAGGAAATGTTTAAGAATCTCCATGGACAAAGAATGTGCTTCTTCATAGTTCTGTTCTTCAGCAGATTATTTAAATTTAGACATACAGGATGGTAGCAGGCCCTTTTGGTCCACGCTCACATGCTGCCCAGTTACACTTAAATGATGTTTTGTATGGTGGGAGGAAACCCACACAGATATGATGAGAACATACAAACTCCTTCCAAATAAAGTGGGATTCAAACTCTGGTCTGGATCACTGGTGCTATAACAGCATGCATTAACCTTAATGCTAACCACGTCTTTTGAATTCCCCAGTAATACTCTCCCCTCTTCCCTCCCGTCATTGCAGCATTTAATTGTTCTTCAAAGAACAAACATAACATGGTGTCAGAAGTGTGTGAGTAAGTAAAAAAAGACAATAGTTCCCATCATGGGTAAGTTGAGTCATCCCACACAGATGCAGATTACTTGCAATAGAACTGATAATTTGAAATGCTTCAAAGAGTGATTCAACATTTATTTAGAGGCTGTGGAGCAGGAGTGTCTGAAAAAATGGAAAGAATCTATATTTCTATTCAGATTTATTGTCAAAGAACATCCATAACATCACATAAAACCCTGAGATTCTTTTTTCCTGTGAGTTTGGCAGAAATACTGTTACGAGCCCACAGGACTCCAAAACCTAGCAGCAATAGATATTTACCACAAGTAGTTACTTAAACAAAAGTTGCTTTTAATTATCTTTAAACATAAAAACAGAATCAAACTTTAACTTATCTCTATTAACTTAACTAATCTAATTTAACCCCCTTCTAATTCTAAGCACATGTGTATGTAATGTGTGAGAAAATTTAAAAGTTCTTTAGTTCACAGTTCAATCTCACTTCTCATTCTTCCAAGTTCATTGGTTGCAGGCAATTCTTATACTGTGCACATAATTTAACATATATAAAGTTCACCAGGCTTTGGTGCTCGAAAGGTCAATGTTTACTGCTCAGGATGGTTCTTGTAGGTTTGCAGAGAGAGATGTGTTGTTTTAGGATTTCCATAACTTAGGTACCATCATTAGGAACCTCCATGTTTTGCTGATGAAACTTGCCTCATCAGGGTTCTCCAGATGATAACCTCTTTCTTTCAGGCTATCACAAAGTTCCTTTCTGCTTAACTTATTCTAAGAGAAACATCAGACAGACAGCATTTCCAGCCATCCACCACTCTGGAGCTTCTGTTTCAGTTCCAACAAGCTTCTCCTGGCTTGTACAGTTTACTGTGTGTCTCTCTCTCTCTTACTGAGATTCAAACTGCCAGCCACATGTCCTTTTCTCTCTCGCTTGCAAAACCCCTGACCTTCTCCAGCAAACAATAGTCTTCTGGTTCATATGTTGTTTTAGGTAAACAATAACCTCTGTGACCTCTGATTGAGCACTTTGCAGAGAGGTCAAAAGCCCAACAAAAACATCCAAAACAGACAACCTGACTCCAGTTGTTCTTCCAAGACAATAAACTATCAATTTCATGACATCATTTCAATTAGCACCTACTTGTGAAATGTGCATAGGATTCTCCATAGTTTCTGTAAAGTCACTAAATGTGAATTCTTCAGTATTTCAAATAAGATGTTTTAAAGTATATGTATGTAACTTACTCTAAATCTTACCAATTTATCTCCCAAAAACATCTCCAAATATTCCATCACAATACCACAAATTGGTAGTGCATAAAAAACTGTACACAGCTTAAACATGTAAGCAAACAGAGTTGTAAACAGATAATAAGTGTAAACAAACTGACTGTGAAATAGTGTACAAAAAGAAAACCAATAATGTGCACAAATAAGAGTCCTTAAAAGAGCCTTGGACTGAGTTTGTCATTGCAGAGTTCAATGGTGGAGGGCTATCAGTGTCCCTGAACATGGTGCTGCAAGTCTTGTGGCACCTCTACCTCTTTCCTGAGAAGAGCATGTGCTGGATGGTGTGGGATTTTGATGAGTGATGGATATAGATGCCTTGGACATGGGGAACAGTTTTCAAATTGATGAGACAGCTTTCACTTTGGACACTCTGATGACAAAATTCAAGGAGTATTTTGTTCCAAGTAAAAACGTCACGTTCGAGAGGTTCAGGTTTTTCTCCTGTGGCCAGAAACAAGGTATGAGCTTTGAATAATATTTAGCCAAGTTTCACACACTGAGTAAGTCCTGTGAATTTGGAGATTTGAAAAACTCACTCATTAGGGACAGAAAGCTTGCGGAATCCCAGATAATGGACAGAGAAAGACTGTTGCGTGATAAGGATACAACTCTGGAAAAGGCTGTGAACATGTGTAGGGCAACAGAGACCACACAAGCACAAGCTAAGGAGGTGCACAAGATAGAGAAAAACAATGCATGCAATGAAAACAGAAGCAGAGCACCAGGAGTTTCTCAAAGCTACAGTAAAGCAGAGATAGGCTCAAACAGCAAATTCTGCAGGTGTTGAAGCAGATATATTCTAAAGATGTGTCCTGCCTATGGAAAGTCTTGCAATAAACATGGGAAGAAGAATCATTTTGTAAAGTGCTGCAAAGCAGGGGCAACCAAGGGAAAGGTACATACAGTGGATGAAGAAATGGAGGAATTTTTCATGGAGTCACTTCAGACTACTGCTGCTGGTAAAATGAATGAATCATTCAATTGAAACAGTGATTCCATTTAAGCTCAACACTGCAGCCCAGGTGAATCTGTTATCTATGGTGATTACATGATCTTCACTGTAAAGAGCAAGATTTATCCAGTAAAATTAAAAGTTACAGGTTACACTGGAGAGAACATTCCAGTAAAAGGAGGCTGTATGGTGTCCTTCACACAAAGGGCAACATCTAAAGTCACAGCTACTGATTGTAGAAAAGAGAGTACAGTCAATATTAGGTCTGAGTGCATGTGAAGAGCTCGATCTGGTGAAGAGAATTTTCACAGTGGCTTCACAGACCAAAGATGAGCACACAAAACTCATGGAAGAGTTTGCAGATGTCTTTGAGGGGCTTAGATTCACATCGATGACACGGAGGCTTCTGTTGTCCATACATGCAGGAAAGTTCCATTTCCTCTTAGTGACAAACATAAACAAGAAATAGCACAATTGGAATGGATGAAAATCATCCAGAAAATTGAAGAGACTACAGATTAGGTCAGCTTACTGGTCAACATGCAAAAGAAAATGGACCATTGCATATATGTCTGGACCAAATAAATCTCAATAAAGCCATCAAGAGAGAACAACTTAAATGCTGACATGGGAGGAAATCCTGTCCAGGTTTGCAGGTGCGAAGTAGTTTAGCAAGTTTGATACATCATCAGGGTTTTGGCAGATGAAGCTCAATGAGGCAAGTTCAAGACTATGCACTTTCAATACTCCACAACGAACACACCGCTTTCTTTGGCTACAGTGTGTGATCCTGTCCGCACCAGAAATCTATCATAAAACCTTCCACGTGATCTTTGAAAGACCATGATAGGTGACATCATTGTATGGGGGTCCATCAGGAATGAACATGATATGTGACTAAGGCAAGTAATTGACATGGCATGGAATGACAATCTGAAATTAAATAAAGAGAAATGTGAGTTTGGCATAAAGACACTGATCTTCACAGGTGATATCATATCTGAACGGGGAGTGAAGCCTGATCCAAGAAAGACGTCAGCCATTGAGAATATTGTGAGGCCCCAAAACAAAGGGGAAGGGAGATGTTTTTTTGGGGATGTTGACTACCTGGCTAAGTTCATCCCTCTACTATTAACTGTGTCAGCACCAATTAGGATGCTCAACCAGAAAAATGAGTGGATCTGATTGCACAATCAGGAAGAGTGCTTCCAGGACTCAAAAAAGTCCTAACAGAAGAGCCTATACTAAAATTTTATGATATAGATAGTCACACCAGGATCTCGGTGGATGCATCCCATCATGGCCTTGGAGTAGTTCTACTGCAGCAGCATGAGGACACATGGCAACCTGTAGCCTATTCATCAAGGGCTTTAACAAGAGTAGAACCCAACTATGCACAGATAAAGAGTCTCTTGCCAGCTCTTGTGCATGCAAAAGGTTCCATCAATACTTTTATGGACAAGGTCTTAATGTGGAGACAAATCATAAACCATTGGTCTCAATTGTGTCCTAACCACTGAATGAGTGTCCCATGAGAAAACAGGGCATGTTGATAAGGCTACAGAAATATAATATGTAAATGATCTACACACCAGGAAAATATATGTTTGCAGCTGATGCACTGTCTCGAGCAGTTGATGAAAAAGAAAAGAACGACCAAGAGGTTTATGTGGAGATACAGGCCTATGTTGACATGATAGGAACATAGGAACATAGGAAGTAGGAACAGGAGTAGGCCAAAAATGGCCCATCGAGGCTGATCCGCCATTCAATACGATCATGGCTGATCTAATTTATGACCTAACTCCACCTACCTGCCTTCTCCCCCTATCCCCTAATTCCTCTATCATGTAAAAAATTATCTAACCAAATTTTAAATATGTTTAATGAGGCAGCCTCAACCACTTCCCTGGTTAGAGAATTCCAAACATTCACTACTCTCTGGGGAAAAACTATTTTTCCTCATCTCTGTCCTAAATCGACTCCCCCGAAACTTGAGACTGTGTCCTCTCGTTTTAGTTTCCCCGGCCAGCTCAAAAACCCTTCCTACATCTATCCTATCCATACCCTTCATAATCCTATATGTTTCTATAAGATCTCCTCTCATTCTTCTGAACTCGAGTGAATACAATCCTAGAAGATTTAATCTTTCATCATAAGTCAACCCCTTCATCCCAGGAATCAACCTAGTAAACCTCCTCTGGACCGTCTCCAAAGCCAGTATATCTTCCCTCAAATATGGAGACCAGAACTGGACACAGTACTCCAGGTGCGGTCTCACCAGTACCTTATATAGTTGCAACATTACCTCCCTACTCCTGAATTCAATTCCTCTAGCGATGAAGGCCAACATTCCATTTGCCTTCTTAATAACCTGCTGCACCTGCAACCTAACTTTTTGCGATTCATGCACAAGCACTCCAGAGTCCCTCTGCACAACAGCATGCTGTAGTTTTTCACCCTTTAAATAATATTCAGCTCTTTTATTTTTCTTGCCAAAGTGGATAACCTCATACTTACTAACACTGTACTCCATCTGCCAGACCTTTGCCCACTCATCCAGCTTAATTGTATCCCTCTGCAGACTCTCCACATCCTCATTACAATTTGCTCTTCCACTCAATTTGGTGTCATCCGCAAACTTGGCTACACCACATTTTGTCCCCTCCTCCAAGTCATCAATGTAAATGATGAACAGTTGTGGGCCTAACACTGACCCCTGCGGCACCCCACTTACGACTCTCTGCCAACCTGAAAAACCCCCATTTATCCCGACTCTCTGCCTCCTGTCAGACAACCAATTTTCAATCCAGGCCAATATACTACCCTGGACTCCACTTTCCTGTAAGTTACTGATAGGTCTCTTGTGTGGCAGCTTATCAAACACTTTCTGGAAATCCAAATATACAACATCAACCTGTTCCCCTCTATCCACCGCACCCATTATATCCTCAAAGAATCCTAACAAGATTGTCAAACAAGATCTTCCCTTTCTAAAACCATGCTGCGTCTGCCTGATTGAACCCTTACGTTCCAAAAGTTTCACTATTTCATCTTTAATGACGGCTTCAAGCATTTTTTCAACTACAGACGTCAAGCTAATCGACTATAACTTCTGCCATTTCCTTCAGAACCCTTGGATGCATATCATCAGGATCAGGTGATTTGTCTGGCTTTCGTCCCATTAGTTTCTCCATCACTACTTCCTTTGTAACAACTATTTTATCAAGGCCCTCCCCAACATTCACATCCTTAACTCTGCTCTTGGGCATGCTGGATGTGTCTTCCACCGTGAAGACTGACACAAAATATTTGTTTAATGCCTTGGTCATTTCCTCATTTTTTGCTACCAGTTTTCCTTTCTTATCCTCCAAGGGTCCTATGTTAAACTCTGGCCTCCCTCTTCCGTTTTATATATTTATAAAATTTTTTGCTTTCGGTTTTTATATTTTGTACCAATTTACCTTCATAATCATTTTTCCCATTTCTTATTACCCGCTTTGTAACCCCTTGTTGTCTCTTAAAGTTATCCCAATCTTCCAGTTTCCCACTGCTCTTTGCAGCTTTGTACACTTGCGCCTTCAATTTTATACTCTCCTTTATTTCCTTTGTTAACCACGGTTGATTTTTCCCTCCCTTGCTGCCCTTTTTCCTGACCGGAATATATTTTTGTTGACCATTACAAAATATTTCTTTGAAAATCTTCCACTGTTCCTCAACTGTTTCATCAATTAACCTGTGCTCCCAGTCCACTCTGCCCAATTCCTCCCTCATCCTATAGTAGTCACCCCTGTTTAAGCATAATATATCAGTTTTAGATCTAACTATTTCCCCTTCAATCTGAATGAGAAATTCAATCATACTATGATCGCTATTTCCCAGATGGTCTCTGACTATTACATCATTTACTCTACCTATCTCATTGCACAACACTAGATCCAGGAGAGCATTTTCTCTTGTTGGTTCCTTAACATGTTGCTCAAGAAAGCTATCGCGGATGCATTCTATGAAGTCCTCTTCCAGACTCCCACGACCAACTTGATTTTCCCAATCTATGTGGAAGTTAAAGTCCCCCATGACTACTGCCATATCATTATTACATGCCTCACTTATCTGTCTATTTATTTCCTGTGCCAATAAACTATTGTTATTTGGTGGGCGATAGATAACACCCACCAATAATTTTTTCCCTTTGTTATTCTTTATCTCTACCCAAATGAACTCAACATTATGCTTTTTAGATCTTATATCATCCCTCATTACTGCCTGGAGCTCATCTTTGATTAAGAGTGCAACTCCACCTCCCTTACCATCCTGTCTATCTCTTTGCACCACCTGATACCCTTGAAAGTTTAATTCCCATTTAGGGTCACCTTGTAGCCATGTTTCCGTGATGGCTACCAACTCATTGGCATGGGTACCGATTTGCGCCTCAAGTTCACTAACCTTATTTCTAATACTGCGGGCATTCAGATAAAGTGCCCTTATGCTCTTTGTCCTTTTAATATCTAGTGACTTCTGTAACCTTTTCTTTTGATTTTTCTGCCCACTACTTTTCTTTGTAATTTTCTTAACACTATCATTGACCCGAAAACTCATTGCACCATCTGATTTTTTACTTTCTCCTCCCAACATTACTTTTCCTTTTTTACTTTTCCTGGCCATTATTTTATCTTCCCTACCCTTTTCCCTATCACTCTGGTTCCCATACCCCTGCCAAATTAGTTTAAACCTTGCCCCACTGCTGTACCAATTATCACTTTATTTCCAGTATCCCAGGATGGAACAGAGCAAATCAGGAAAGCAACAAAGACAAGTGAAACAATGAAAGAGCTCAAAGATACTACACAGAAAGGATAGCTGGCAGCTAAGAATGACTGTCCAATGAATATTTGGGTTTATTGGGCATGCAGATTCTCCTGTCCAATTGTTGGTGGGTGAACACATCCGTACCAACCATCCAATGAATAAAAATCTGTCGACACCTAAAGGAGTACACAAGGTCAAACAGGCTAAAGTGGAAGAGAAAGTAAAACAGGAACAGGATTATGATAAGACTGTGAAAAGCCTATCAGTCCTGAAGCCTGGAGTTCAAGTGCAAATTCGAAATCACAATTCTGGCACATGGTCCATGCGAGGATATGTGCAAGAGGAAATAGATCTACATTGCTATGTTATCCAGACAGAGGGAGGGACACCTCTGAGAAGAAACTGTGTGAATCTATGACCACAAGCTCCAAGCCATCATCGTGGCCTGTCACACAAAAGGAGCTGGCACATGTAGAAAAGGAACATGTTCAGAGTTCACAGAAAGATACAATTACTAACGTAGAAAATGCAAGCCATACACCAGTGGAAACACACATCAGACCAAAAAGGACTGCTAAACCACCTCAGAGACTGATAGAAAGCTGCTGATTGGAAAGAGACTGGTGATAGAATGTACTCTTGTTATGTAGACGTAGTATTTGTGTGTGGTTTTTTTTAAAAGGTAAAAGATGTATTATTATGAATGTCTAATAAAGAACTACATCGGCAGCATGGTTGGCATAGCGGTTAGCATGTCTTTTCAGCGCTAACAATCGGGACTAGACCGGGGTTCAAGTCTCATGCTATCTGAAAGGAATTTATACATTCTCCCCACGTCTGCATGGGTTTTCTCTGGAGGCTCTTGTTTCCTTCCACTATTCAAAATGTACCAGGGGTGTAGGTTAATGGGCTGTAAATTGGGCGGCACAGACTCGTGGGCTGAAATGGCCAGTTACCACGCTGTGTGCTTAAATTTACATTTCCCAGTAGAAAATGTGCATGGTTTGCACAGGAACAAATAGTAGTCTACCACAGAAATCGAGGGCATTGTTGGTTCAAGCAGTTCGAAAATAAAATTGTCTAAGCGTTAAAACCACGCAATGTTGTTGTTCTTGAAGGAATGAACATAATACGTATTGGTCAAGAAAATGTCTATCTGTGATCCACACTGTTTATGGGACAGTGGTCTGATCACACATTGGTCTGATTCATAAATGACTTTTCTGGTATTAATACTGAATGAGCAAAAATGTATTCCAATTTAATATTAGAAAGACTAAAGCCATTATTGTGTCCCCTGGCAAACAGTTCAAATAATTCAAGGAATGTCATCGAGTCCCTTGACTTATACAAGTTTGGTTCTGTAAACTTTTCTGCCAGGTACTTTTTTTTGCAAGATGGATTACACCTGTGAATTTTCAGGAGTCATTTACTGGAACTGGTCCTCCCAGTATAGACAGGGCAAAAACACTGGGAAATTGTTTCACTGAGCACTTTATCTCTGTTCGCTGCAGCAAGGGCTTTTCTGTGGTGTACCATTTTAATTCCACATACCCTTGTCAAACTGACGTGTCGGTTCCTGGCCTCGTGTACTGACAAATTGACAACACCTGCAGAATGGAGGAACAACATCATATATTCTTTCCCAGCAGTCTCCAACCAGGTAGCATTAACATCGACTTCCAATTTCTGTTCACACCTCTCTCTCTCTCTCTCTCTCTCTCCACCCCTATTAGAGAACTATAATTTCTAGCCTATTCCTCCATCACAGCTTTGTTTTATTCCACCCTCTCACCTATATCCACCTGCTACCCGTTAGCCTGTGTTCTTCCCTATTCTCCTCCCAATACACCTCCTTCACCTTTTTATATGGGCATCTGCCTGATTTTCAGCACTCCTGAAACTTTCCATGGATGCTGAATGACCTGCTGAATTTCTTCCTCACTTTAGTGTACTGCACTAGACCAGAATCTGCAGATTTTCTTGTTTACTTGAACATTTTCTATTGTATTTAGTTGCTAGTAAATACTTTCCTAACCTGTGCAATTCTTGAATATAGACTGCCCCAGGTAAGATGTATTTTTTTTTAAACTGATATCCTGAAATCAAATTTTCCCCAAGTCTGAAAATACACAAAAATTATTTGATGTGATGACTGTACCTTAACAGTATTGGAATGAAGGCATCAAAGGGTCACAACACTAAAAAGATAGAACAATTACTGGAGAGACAACTAGCTCCAACATTAATAAACATATAAGCATTTACAGCACAGAAGCAAGCCTGTTCGGCCCTTAGAGTCCATGTTGCACAATTTCTCCCACCTAGTCCCACCTAGCCTGCATTTGGCCCATAACCCTCCATACCTCTTCCGTCTATATACTTATCAAACTTTTCCTTAAATTTTAGCCAATTTTCTACCGCCTCTGCGGGAAGTTCATTCCATACCCCACCATCCTCTGCATGAAGAAAATCCCCCTCGTGTTTCCCTTAAACATTTCCCCTTTTACTCTCTATCCAGGCCCTCTTGTTTGAATCTCCCCCATCCTCAATGAAAAAATTATATCCACATTGACACTCCAGGGAATAATGTTCCAGCCTGCTCAACCTTTCCTGAAACCCCGGCAACATTCTTGTAAACCTCCTCTGCACACTTTGTTCCGTTTATATCTTTCCTGTAATTTGGTGAACAAAACTGAACACAATATTTCCAAATTTGGCCTCACCAATGCCTTATACAATTTCAACATAACATCCCAACTCTTGAATTCAATACTCTGATTTATGAAAGCCAACATACTAAATGCCTTCTTCACCACCCTATCCACATGTGATTTAACATTCAGGGAATTATGTACCATGACTCCTAAATCCCTTGGTTCCACTCTACCCCTCAATTGTCTACCATTTAACATGTATGACTTGTTTTGATTAATCCAACCAGAATGTAGCATCTCACATTTACCAGTATTAAACTCCATCTGCCATCTTTCATCCCACTCTTCTAACTGGGTCCTATATCACCCTATAAGGTTTGAAAATCTTCCTCACTGTCCACAACACCACCAACCTTTGTATCATCTGCAAATTTACTAATCCAATTTGCCACCCTATCATCTAGATCATATATATAGAAAAAAAAAAAATATATATATTTCTCAACATGATTATCCAACTGCACGAAAACCAACAAGGTCGGGTCAGATACAGCAATGAGCTCTCTGAACCCTTCTCCATTAACAATGGCGTGAAGCAAGGCTGTGTTCTCGCACCAACCCTCTTTTCAATCTTCTTCAGCATGATGCTGAACCAAGCCATGAAAGACCCCAACAATGAAGACGCTGTTTACATCCGGTACCGCACGGATGGCAGTCTCTTCAATCTGAGGCGCCTGCAAGCTCACACCAAGACACAAGAGAAACTTGTGCGTGAACTACTCTTTGCAGACGATGCCGCTTTAGTTGCCCATTCAGAGCCAGCTCTTCAGCGCTTGACGTCCTGCTTTGCGGAAACTGCCAAAATGTTTGGCCTGGAAGTCAGCCTGAAGAAAACTGAGGTCCTCCATCAGCCAGCTCCCCACCATGATTACCAGCCCCCCCACATCTCCATCGGGCACACAAAACTCAAAACGGTCAACCAGTTTACCTATCTCGGCTGCACCATTTCATCGGATGCAAGGATCGACAATGAGATAGACAACAGACTCGCCAAGGCAAATAGCGCCTTTGGAAGACTACACAAAAGAGTCTGGAAAAACAACCAACTGAGAAACCTCACAAAGATAAGCGTATACAGAGCCATTGTCATACCCACACTCCTGTTCGGCTCCGAATCATGGGTCCTCTACCGGCACCACCTACGGCTCCTAGAACGCTTCCACCAGCGTTGTCTCCGCTCCATCCTCAACATCCATTGGAGCGCTTTCATCCCTAACGTCGAAGTACTCGAGATGGCAGAGGTCGACAGCATCGAGTCCACGCTGCTGAAGATCCAGCTGCGCTGGATGGGTCACGTCTCCAGAATGGAGGACCATCGCCTTCCCAAGATCGTGTTATATGGCGAGCTCTCCACTGGCCACCGTGACAGAGGTGCACCAAAGAAAAGGTACAAGGACTGCCTAAAGAAATCTCTTGGTGCCTGCCACATTGACCACCGCCAGTGGGCTGATAACGCCTCAAACCGTGCATCTTGGCGCCTCACAGTTTGGCGGGCAGCAACCTCCTTTGAAGAAGACCACAGAGCCCACCTCACTGACAAAAGGCAAAGGAGGAAAAACCCAACACCCAACCCCAACCAACCAATTTTCCCCTGCAACCGCTGCAACCGTGTCTGCCTGTCCCGCATCGGACTTGTCAGCCACAAACGAGCCTGCAGCTGACGTGGACTTTTTACCCCCTCCATAAATCTTCATCCGCGAAGCCAAGCCAAAGACAAAAAACATATATGATATAATATATATATAAAACAGCAGTGGACCCAATACCCATCCCTGAGGCACTCAACTAGTCACCGGCCTCCAATTTGACAAACAATTTTCCACCACTCCTCTCTGGCATCTCTCATCCAACCATTGTTGAATCCATTTCACTACTTCATCATTCATACCTAATTTTTCCACCTTTCTTACTAACCTCTTATGGAGAACCTTGTCAAAAGCCTTACTAAAGTCCAAATAGACAACATCCACAGCTTTCCTCTCATCAACCTTTTTAGTAACCTCCTCGAAAAACTCTAAGATTTGTTAAACATAATCTGCCCCCTACAAAACCCCGCTGACTACTCAGAATCAATCCCTGTCCTTCCAAATAGTTGTGTATATACCATCTTTAAGAATACTTTCCATTAATTTAGCCACCACTGATGTCAGACTTACAGGCTTATAATTACCAGGTTTACTTTTAGATCCTTTTTTGAACAGTGGAACAACATGAGCCACACTCCAGTCCTCTGGTACCTTCCCCGTGGCCAGTGATATTTTAAATATTTCCATTAATGCTCCCACTGTTTGTACGCTAACCTTCCTCTGGGTCCTAGGGAATATTTTGACAGGACTCAGAGATTTTTAATATATCCAAAACTACCTCCATGTTCCTGTTTGATTGTAGCTTCCTTAACATGACACATGTCTCTTGACTAAATTTATGATCCTGCTCATGATCCAAGGTTCTCATACTTCTCCATCTTTTCCATCCTTCACATTGGAACATGCCAGTCCTGAACTCTAATTAGTTGGTCCTTAAAGAACTCCAGATGTCAATTGTTGGCTTTCCTGAGAACAGCTGCTCCCAATTAACACACATTAGCTCCTATCCAATTGGATCATACTTTGCCCTCCCCAAAATTTAGTATCAGTCCACAAGGATCAAGCTTAACCTTGTCCATAACTATTTTAAACACTAAGGAAAGAGTGATCTCTATTTCCAAAATATTCCCCCACTGAATTTATGATCACCTGGCTGGACTTATTTGCTAATACAAGATGTAGTGTGACCCCCCCCCCCTTCCTGATTGGGAAATCAACATGCTGCTTTTAAAAATATTCTTATAATTGGAAAAATGAAATTGATTTGGGATTGCAGATATGGCATCTAAAATTGAGATCATGTATTCCTTTGGAAAAAATAACATATAATTTATGTGATAATGATCTCGTCCTTTGGAAAGTGTAGAGCCCTTATTGGATTATATGGGTTTGAAATGTTGAAATCCCTGGGGCTCGTTGTGGTGGCATTCTTCTGATCCATGGTGCTTGAGTGTGTTTTTGATGGTTATAATCACCTGCTTTCTTCTTTCTTTCTTTCTTCAGGGTTTTTTTGGGGTGGGAGGAGGGTGGGTTGTAGGGGGTGGTGGGAGTTTGGGGGGGGCGGTTTAATTGTATTTCCCATTTAAAATTTTAAATAAAGTATTCAAAAAATAAATGTTCTTGGACACATTTAACAAATTTTCCCCCATCTAAACATCTGGCACTAATGTCATCTCAGTCAATATTGGGTAAATTATAATCTCCCACTATGACAACCCTGTTGTTTTTGCACCTTTCCATAATCTGTCTACATATCTGTTGTTCTATCTGCTGTTGGCTATTAGTAGGCCTATGATATTGCCCTATTGGACTGATTGCACCATTCTGATCGCACCCATCTCTATTCACACTGCCTCAGTTGCTGAGCCCACCATTAGGACCTCTTTGAGGGTAGCTGTGTCACTCACCCTGATTAGCCATGCTATGGGTCCATATTTTTTAGCTTCTCCTCTATTCCATCTAAAACACCAAAAGCCAGGAACATTGAGCTGTCGTTCCTGTCCTTCTTGCAGCCTTTTTTCCAAAGTGGCCACAATGTCATAATATCACCTACTAATCCAGGATCTAAGTTTATCTGCCTTAGAGTACTCCTTACATTAAAAAAAATGCACTTTTACCCCCCCTTGCTGTGACAATCTCCCTTCCTTTCTTCCCTTTTAGACTTGCTAGCCTGAGAATCTGCCATCTCCATAACTTCTCCACTTGTTCTGCTGCTCCTCAGGTTCCCAATCCCCAGCAAACATTCCTATAAGGATATTGGTCACACTCCAGTTCAGATGGAATTACCTTAGGAGGATTCTGTACTGTTTCCTTCTCCCTTTCCACTTCCCAATGATTATTCAACTGTCCATAGCCTGTGTCTTAGGTGTGACCACATCACTATAATTGCAATCTATACTTGTTTTGCTTTTCAGGTGATCCTGAGTTCATCTAACTGCAGCTCCAATTCCTGAATATATTCTTTGAGGAGCTGCAGCTGGATGCATTTTCTGTGAGTGCCGTCCGTGAAGCCAAGCCAAAGAAAGTAAGAAAGAAGAAAAGTCCCAAGGGACATTAGAAATCACCCTGATGTTCCACATTTTGCAAATGGCCTGGGACAAGTTATTATGTGAAATGTACCACATAAATCAAAATTATTGTTGTTGTTCCTAATAAATTTGATACATTCCAGAACTTCTTGAAAAGCAAATACAAATATTGCCATGTCCTTGATCAATGAAGAGGAAAGTTCTTACATTGATGGACAGAAAGTATGCTTCAAATATATCTCTCTTCTGCATGCTTTGAGTAGGCTGGTCTGGATGAACAGTCTCTCTAACTGCTGCAAAGTTTAAAAAAAAAATCCAGATGAAGGCCCAACGTTTTGACAGAAATTTAGACCTTAAAATAATAAAACAAAATCTTTGGCCACTACTTCATCCAAAGAATGAATTAATAAGAAAATCTGATTAATTAACTCTCTGCCCTGGTGTTACCATCTGTAATTTTCATGTGGCGTGTAATCAGAGACAGACTCAAATCAGCAAATTGATTCCAAGGTTTGTGGAACTTGGCATTAAGAAGTTTCAATGTTTAAGTAATATTATTAATTTTGCATTAACTACCTACAAAATAAGTTCTCCACTCAATAGAAACAAATATTTATTGTTTCATGCAGTGAAGTCTATCTTTTTGGTGAGCAAAAGCAGAGCTGGATGACAGGGACAAATATTCTCTAAAACCTGTAGTTATGGGACTTGTAATCAGTTTCAAAATTGCAGATGTTTCTGTATGAAGTAACACCTTGCATTAATTACAACAACTACTGTTTAACGTGACATATATTTTATTTTGAAATTATATCCTATTTTGAAACAAGTGGTGATTCAGAGATTTCAATTAGTAAATACTCAAGACAATAGTGAATTATTGTCCCCAGGGCTTAAAAATACCTAATTTCCACAATCAGATGATAAGAGCTGGGGAACTGGATCCTTTATTTCCCTTTTTACATGCACAGAATTTGCATAAAACAAATTAAATGAAATTAGAACATGCTACTACTATTCATTTCCAAATATAATTATGCCCATAGGCCAGGGCACTCTATGTTCAATTTATCATAATGCAGATGACATTTTTGCAGCATCTTTAATCAATATGTTATTAATTTGGGTCATGACTATTCAAAGTGGAGAAGGAACATTTGGGATGATACTCTGTGTCCTCTCTTTGGGATCTCACAACCACCTTGCACACTACACAGAAGAAGTGAGCCACATCACAAACTATCTAATCAACAGACACATCTTGCTTTCTATGTGGAAAACACTATTATTCCCATACTGGCTTCATTGGCCATGTCAGAACCTAAAAAAAAAACTGGACCGGAAGCAAGTCATCCTTGATCCTGAGGGAGTGCCTAAGAAGAGGGCTTCAATAGTGGTGTAATCCATTTCCTCCCTTACAAGTGTAGATTGGAGCTTTTGTGTGCTGCAAATAAGTTCTCTATTCAAAGGTTCTCCAGGACATTTGTGAATTGCACTTGACCCCAGGATTTGCAGATTTTCTTGTTTAACTTCATCCCAATTTTGATGCCTTCTCTACAGTATCTGCTAGCCTCAGTTTTTAATGTTCCAGGATGTTTGAAATCTCCTCTCTGTTTGTTCCATTAATGAATTTTGCTTTTTTATACATTTATTCTCCAGATCAGAGCAACATAGTGCGATCACTGTTTAATTGATTGCCCAACATCAGAGTGGTGTGAGTCAACTGTAATACAAGACTTGATTGGTGAAGAAGATGACAAATGAGGGGAAGTGATACTGATGACTCACACAGAAAGGCTCCATTTCCCACCTCATTCAAGGCAGTGGTTCTGTGGTGCCATGGGGGGAGAATACCATCAAGAACTGACATCCTTCCTGGTGATAAGAGGGAGTTATAGATTCATCTCCCATCTAGATCTGAGCCACACTAGTTAACCAAGGAGGTCTGCAAATGATGGGGCCAGGTGCAATACACAAATATTTGAAGAGGTGGTATTGCACTGAGCCTTTTCCTTTTCGGTCCATGATTCTGCGTGCAAACTTTTGCAGCTTTAACAACTTTCAAACATTTCTGGGAGGGAACAACACTTAGACACAGTGTGTGTTAAGCACACAAAATGAGTGAAATCCAATTTCTAAACACATATTTCTCAGGTTGATAATGATGATAAACTGCAAAAAAAATGCCTGTGAATGTTGAATGAGGTTGTTTAATAGTTTACTTGTGCGGCAATCACTTCGGAGACTGCTTGTGAGCACAGCTTGACCTAATAAATGCATGGTGCTCTGCTGGATCACAAATATTGTATTTGAGCACCTGCCACCTCAAATATTGCAAAACATGTTACAGAATAGGTCTTGTGCTCAGAAATAAATAGATCTATCTGGTCTGTGTCCAGGACATGGATGGGAGGTGATGGGAGCAAGAAATTTGATGCATCTTAGGTAAATTATTGGAAGGTTTCTCAGAGATCAGATATACAACTAAAACACAGAAGTCTACAGACACTGTGGTTGACGTAAAAACACAATGCTGAAGAAACTCAGCTGGCCAAATGGTGTAATTTATATAGCAAAGATACATAACTAACATTTCGGGTTTGAGCCCTTCATCAAGGCATGAAAAAATGTGGGCAGGACACTGAACCAAATGGTGGGGGAGGAGGAGGAGCATGGTCCCAAATGCAGGAGGTAATATTGGATAGCCAAGGACTAATTAGGCATAGTCAATATGACTTATGTGTGGTATGTCGTATTTAATCAATCTTGTAGAGATTTTCGAGGAGGTTACCAAGAAAGTTGATGAAGGAAGGGCTGTTGAAGTTGTCTACATGGATATTAGTAAGACTTTTGAGAAGGTCCCACAAGGGAGGTTAGTCACGAAGGTTCAGATGCTTGGTATTCATGGTGTGGTAGTAAACTGTATTCAACATTGGCTAAATGGGAGAAGCCAGAGAGTGGTAGTGGAAGATTGTTTCTCAGATTGGAGGACTGTGACTAGTGGTGTGCCTTAGGGATTAATCCTTTTGGAAGGATAATGAAAAATAGGACATACATAAGTAAATAGTAGGGGACTGAGAAGTGTGGTAAAACAGAGGGATCTAGGAAGAGGTGGTTGTTGACTTCAGGATGGCCAAGGGGACCATGGTCCATTGACCATTAACAGCTTGACCGCTGAGGTCATCAAGAGCATCAAGTTCCTTGAAGTGCACTTGGCGTAGAATTTGACCTGGTCCCTTAACATCAGCTCCATAGCCAAGAAAGCCCAGTAGCGCCTTTACTTCCTGCAAAGGCTGAGGAAAGTTCATCACCCTCCATCCTCACTACATTTTACAGCGGATGTATTGAGAGTATCCTGTGCAACTGCATCACCACCTGGTTTTGAAGCTGTACCTCTGTGGACTGCAAGACACTGTAGAGATAGTGTTCAGTGGAAAAAATCATTGGGTGCTCTCTTCCTACCATGAAGGGAATCTACAACACTTGATGCAGGCAAAAGGCAATAAACATTGTGAAGGACTCTACAAACCCCTCATGTAAATGTTCTTCCTTTTGCCATCTGGTAAGAGGTACCATAGCACTCGGGCCCTTACGTCCAGATTGGGTAACTTTTTTTTCCCCCAAACCATCAGGGTTCTGAATTCCCAGAAAATATGTGGATAGTGTAATGTAGACATTTACTGTATACATCTGAATATTTTAATATTTTGAAGTGTTTAACTTCTATTCTAACTTATATTTATGAAAATATGCTCTGTGGTTCTGGAGAAATACTATTTCATCTTTACTATGTGAGACTGATATGAATGATAAATAAAGGTGACGACTTACACAGATACATAATTCCCTGAAAGTGGCATCACAGGCAGATATGGCTGTAGAGAGAGCTTTTAGCATATTGGCCTTCATGAATTAAAGTATTATAGAGGAGTTGTGATGTTATGGTAATATTGTACAAGATATTGGTGAGGCCAAATTTGGAGTATTGTGTGCAGATTTGGTCACCTAACTAAAGGAAAGATATCAATATGATTGAAAGAGTGTAGAGGAGATTTACAAGAATGTTACTGGGACTTGAACCTAATTGTAGGGAATGGTTAAACAGGATAGGATTTATTCCTTGGAGCATAGAAGAATGAGTAGAGATTTGATAGAGGTATACAATATTTTGAGGCATATATATAGAGTAAATTCAAATAGGGTTTTTCCCACTGAGATTAGGGAATGATACAAGTTAAGGGTGAAATGGGAAAACTTCAGGGGGAATATAAGGGGGAACTTCTTCACACAGAATGAGGTGGGAGTGTGGAATGAGCTGCCTGCTGAAGTGGTGAATATGGACTCAATTTTAATATTTAAGAAGAATTTGAACATGTACTTCAATAGGAGGTGTATAGAGGGCTATGGATTGGGTGCAAATCAGTGGGAGTAAGCAGAATATTAGTTCAACACAGATTAGAAGGGCCAAAGGGCCTGTTTCTGTGCTGTAATGTTCCTTGGTTCTATGGCAAATTTGAGTAATACACAGGGGAGATTGGGATTTTCTAAGGATTGGATTAGGGTTGCTAAGGTGAAGGTAACCTGAGAAATATGTGTTGAAGGTGAGATTTAGAGTTAAAACTCTAAGTCCTCAGATGTGACCTGACAAATCTAAGTAGCAATAGAACATGGCATATATGAAGTGTGAAGGTGACCATGGACTAAATTCAGAGAAGTGGCATCCAGGCAAGGTGTCATGTCATTGAATGTCACCGCATGTGTCTTGTTGCATCTGTAGGTCAATATGTGAGATATATCAAAGAAGAAAAATCATGAACTTCAAAGAACTCATGATCACCGCAATTTTTGTCTGTAATTTTTATGAATTTAAATTGAATTGTGTAGGGACCAAAAAAGTGGCAAAATTTCCATTTGCCTGGATTGGAATTTTTTTTCTGGGATGCATTATTTTTACATGCTGTATAAAGGAATTTTGTCTAAAACAAGTTGAATAAATATTGCTAGATCTAAGGAAAGGATAAAACAAGAAAGTCTTCAGATGCTTTATTCAAGTGCACTACACAAATGTGCTGGAAAAGCTCAGCAGGTCATGCGGCATCCATTGGAAGTAAAGGTTAACCAAAGTTTCAGGCCTGGACTCTCACTAATTCAAGAAATCTTTTGCAGCTGTACTTTTTAAGTGTGTTGTATGTTAGTACTAAAAAATAGATTTTTTTTGCCTCCAAAATTCAACAACATGTTAATAAGTGGAATTGATTTTGGAAGCTGAGAAAAGCACATAACCACAAGACAGGCTTTAAGCAATATGCAGCTGAATGCTGTGGCAGAGGTACTTTCATCAAAATTAACAATGCAATGTATTTCCAAACTGAGAGCAAATGAAACAATGTAATCGGATGGACAGATTTTTATAATAGTTTTATTGACATACTTGACATGGACACTTAACCTCATTTAATGCATCCTGGTTGTTTGTTTGCGTGATTGTTTATCACATTAACAGATGTGATGGAAAACTGGGGGAAATCATACTGGTGACAAGGGTTTACCTGAACTTGTACCATTTTCACAGGGCTGATGTTTGTGACAATATAATGCTGCTTTCCAAGTAGCAGGATGGCTGCCTAGCAACCAGATTAAGCAGTAAGCCTTTGAAATAAACTAAAATTGCACTGCATCATCTTTTTGGCATGATTCTGAAGAACCTCCTTCCACTGCCATGATGTTCAGACTGTCAACAATACGTTTTTAAAGCAAGGAACAATTTTCTTCATTATCCTCATCTCTCCGGTCCCAATTATTATTGAGGATGTTAATAATAATAATTAGTACTTGTTACCTACATTTGTTCTGGTGCATTTTGTTATCCAGGACTATTGACAACCCTCAATCGTCCACATGAAACACAGGGTATATCAGTACCAGGCTGGTGTCTCTCCAGACTATAATCTAGATGAAAGCCTAAACCAGATCTTGATAGAATGATGGATCAGCATTGGACACCGAGAGATATTTAATGGGAGGGAAATAGTCAGAAAAGAGCGGAAGATGGGAAAATAGTAAGCCATATAGAACCAAAACAGTGAAATTAAATTTGAATATTGATTATATTTCAGTCAGATTAAGGAAAAATGCACCACTATGCAAGAAAACAAAAGAGAATGTGAGGGCTGGATAGGGGTTCACCCAATCAAAAGTTCCCAGTCTCTTCCTCTCCACTACTGAAAGATCCTTTTGCACCAAACGTTCTTTTCCTATGAATTATAAACAGATAAAATGATTTAGTTGTGTAATTGCATCTTGTTTCTAACTTTTTCACATGTCCCATATTTTAGGACCCCAGGTATTGGTTGGGAAAACAATGCTTAAAAATGATTATTTTTTCCTTTGGAATGAATGAGTGATATTACCAATGGAAAAAAGTTTAGATATGCTTTTGAGTTATCACACTGATAGAAATTATCAGGATAGGGGTCTCAAGTTACAAAACTGGTTCAGGCTTCATTTAGTTCAGGAAGAATTAAAGCCAAACAATAATGGCTTCTCGGAGCATTTTTAAAAAATTGATTGACAATAAAACTGCCTACATATACTCAATATAGAAAAGTGTGCTCCCACTGTGGATGAGAAGTTATTTGAAAATTTATCTAAAATGCCACTGGTTGAAAAGGGTTAAACTAATTGCCCCCCAAAAAATCAGAAAACAAGAACAGCAGGTGCTGAAAACCTGAAACAAAAAAACATAATGCCCAAAACACACAGCAGGTCAGGGAACATCTGCAGTGAAAGGAACAGAGTTAACATTTCATGTCAAAGTCCCTTCGCGAGAACTAGCCTCTAAGTGTGACCAGCTGTAAGCGTCTCCTGTGTCAATTGTATCTTGAAAACTGACAGTTGGATTGACTTTGGCTCCAGAGTGGAGGCAATGAATGTTGAAGTGTGACAAGCTGCAGTTCAGTGGAGGCATTGTTGAATGTAGGGTGTAGATGGACAATGGGGAACATAACTAAAGGTTTTGGAGTGATAAACATATGAACATAGGAATTAGGAGCAGGAGAAAAGGACACGAAGGCCTATTCTGCCATTTAATAAAGAGATGGCTGATTTGATGCACGACAAGGATTTCTTGGTTTTGATTTACCTCATTTTGTCTGCATCAATTTGTTTCATTTGAACTCTGCTGCTTGGCAGAAAGATAAATTAAAGATTTAATGGCTGTTGTGTAATGCTTCTTTCAAAGATGTTCTGAACTGTAAACAATGCAATAATATGAAAACAGAAATCCTACTACACTAGTGTTATAAATATTGAATAAATCCTGATATTTTAAATTGAGTAGATTGATCACTCTGTTGAAGTACTGTCAAAAAAATGCAACATAAATATATGAGGTATACATGAAATAAAAATCAGAGCATTATTTCTGGCAATATATTTCTTTGGTCTTACTAAATTTAAAAGTCAGGTTTGGGCATGTGATAAGCAGCAATAGTTACAAAAGAGATTTCCTATCAGGATTAATCTTTTCAGATCAGATTTCTTTTCAAAATATAGATAAATCTTTGAAATGGAAGTGACTAAAGTTACACGGAATCCCCTTTTGATGATGGATGAACAAAAAAAGTCATTGAATTACTAGATGCACTTGTAGTGGCCTTTCACCCCTCCCCCCCACCCCTGCCCAACCATCATTTCACATAGTCCAGCTGCTCTTGCATGGAATTGATCTGTGAAGGCTATAGTTAAAAAAGAGGAAAAGGAGACTGTCCACTTTCTCATATGGCTTCAAATCAAATCTAAGTACCCATTGTTTTCACATATGATATCTAAATACATTAAAAAAAATCCAACAAAGTATTGTTGAGTCAAAACAAATGCACCAGCTGGGTAGATCTATCAAATATAGGCAAAAAAAGCAACAGACACTTTTAATAAGCTGAGTGAATGCAGTTTGTTGAACATAAAAAGCAGGGCCCAATGCACATTAAAATGGCTCCAATTTTCTGTGAAAAAAAGTCCCATCTGAACAACTCTGACCACAGTTAATCACACTAAAAGCTACTGGTGCTTAATTTGATTTACCAATATAACATGCAAATAGGGTGATTAACTGGAGTGAGAGGCTGAGTTGGAGCCTTTTTTTAAACCATCAAATAAAATACGAACAGACAGTAAACTGGCAGCACAAGAAAGTTTAAGCATATTCGTTTGATTAGTGCTACAAAAATTTAATTAGACAGCCTAATTACTTGACAAATTGCTCTGCACTATAGAAGAGGGAAAGCTTTTTATTCTTGTAAAAACCCCCATGTGGATCCTAGCAAGCGCACTCTGCCAATATGTAAAAAGCATAATTAAATAAATGGGAAATGGCACAACAGTCCCTAACAATGGCAAATGAAATAATGTGTGTAATTAGCAAGGACACACAGCTAGCTCCATATGTTCTATTCTGCTCGTACTTTTTTTTGGCTATCACATTTGGTATATCCAACACATTACTGTGGCCGTGATTATGCAATTTCAGAATTTTATGTTATGTGTTAATTATTTTAAACTCCATGCCAAGATGTGAACATACTTAAAAGAACTCAACACAAGTGCACAACCCACCATATGTATTTATACATCATTAGACAAGTAATGCTGAAGGGGACTCATTTTGACATTGAGCAATGAAGAAAAACAATATATTCCTCAATTCACTGACTAACAAATGGGAAAAGATGTAGAATAGGCAACTGAATCAAATGATCCATATTAGAATTAAATTGTATCAAAATTTATCAACTTTTTATTTACGTTAACTTTACATGATTTTTGAACCTACTGTAGCTGCGCGCTACTTGAAAGAAGACAGACACATGTTGTATAGTCAGGTTAAGCTCTGAGTTTTATTAGGGCTCAGGCCCAACTTTTATACCTGCACTGTTCCTGCCATGGCCCCCCTTGGCTGACGTCACAATATGCATAACAAAAGCGGGTTTCCTGCAAACGGGTATTTTCCTGCATGACAATGCCCTTGTTTCCCGTGCACTGTCCCTGTCTGTTGGCTGCGCAGCCAGGCCAGTGCCATTTTGGGGTTGCTGGTCTTTAAGCTGCCCTGGCTGTTCACCCACCGGTTCGCTTGTTGGGGCCAGTGCCACTGCACTGGCTGCTGGCCTTTGGTTGTGCTTGCCGCCGGAAGCACCGGCTTGATCACCGCCGCAATGGGCCACCACAATACCTACAATTTTTTTCCATTGCATGTTCTTTACAATAGTCAAGGGGCTCAATTTCCAATTTGCTGTGTTCATATCAAGTTGACTTTACACAATGTAAGATGCACAAAATGTTCATTGATGCCATCCAAAATAAATGCCTTTTCCTTCTCTTTTTTTTCCTTTCCTGAAAAATACCAGTCTTTAAACTTTAATGGGTGAAGTGCAAAATGAACATCCAGTTCACTGTTATCAAACATCTCTTGGATTTAGACCACTTTCCAGCATTTCTTGTGATTGGCAAATAATTTAACCATAGTAGCATCACAGTTTATCCCTATCTGAATTTTCCAGCATGGGTTAGTGGAAGGAGAAGGCCATGCTGATTTTGTGTTTCCTACCCACCCCCACCTTATTTCATTTAATCCAAATGTATTGCCAAGCAAGATCAGTTAGCTTTGCAAACTAAGAAGCAAGATGAGACCATATTTTGTGCATAACATTTTAATGTATGATATATGTTCTAATTTAAACAAGGGAACTTGGAACCTATTTATTTATCTGGTTGTGGTTGTGCTGGCTGAAATGCATCCACTTGTTCCCCTACTCCCTAACCCCACCCCCACCCTTACCATTCCAATCACACCTCTCTAGAAAATAAACAACAATTACAAGGACCCATAAAAAAGTCTGTTCGATTTTTTTAAAACTTGTGATGTTCACCAGATGGCTCACTGAACTTATAAACTGATTAGCTGAGCCTTGCATGTCAGGATAGTGGCAGACCTGTTGAGGCACCTGGTCTCCACCAGGGTTTAGATTGGGAGAACTGGTTAGGAGTTTCAGTCCTGTGCTCTATGAAACAATCCTGCAGAAAGAGTATTTTTGTGGCTACTTGGGAAGGATAATAAGAAGTTCAACTCTAAAGCTCTACATTGTGAGGTGGTCTTCAAATCCTTTCTAAGGTGAAGAACAGAAGCAAACTACTTCACATGCTGGAGATATGAAGGAAAAACAAACATTGTGGGACAGCACAGTGATGCAACTGGCATAATTGCTGACTCACAGCTCTAGCCACTTAGGTAATTCTGACCTCTGGGGTTGTCTGTGTGAAGTTTGCATGTTCTCCTTGTCATTGGTTCCCCTTATCCTCACATTTCACTCCATTAGATTCGACATCCAGCATGCCACTTTTCATTTTTATCAGCTACAACTGGACCGTACCACCACCATTATCTACTCCGTTCTGCCTTCTGCAGGGATCGCTCCCTTTCCCCACCCAACTCTGTGACCCTCAGTATTTCCCACTGCAGACATAGGAGGGGCTAAACTTGCTCTTTCACCTCCTCCTCACCACCATTCAGGGAGCTAAACAGCCCTTACTGGTGAGGTAAAGGTTCACATGCACCTCTTCCGACATCATCTACTTCATTTGGTTCTCCTGATGTGGTCTCCTCTCCATCCATGAGATCAAGTTCAGGTGTAGGAATCGTTTTACAGAACAGGTGTGCTCTGTCCACAATTGGCATCCTCAGCTCCTATTTGCATGCCAGTTCAACTCTCCATCCTTTCCCCTCACTGACCTGTCCAACCTTGACTTTCTCCACTGCCAGTGTAAGGCTAATGGAAACTAGAGGAAACAACAACTTATATTTCACCTGGACAGCCTACAGCCCAATGGATTGAAAATTGAATTTTCCAATTTTATGCAATGAGTCCTCCCTCTCCTCTACCAAACTATTTATTTTCTTTCCCTTTCAACACCCCTCCCCTCCTAGGTACAATGTATTGAATAGGTTCCTTTTGTATGTTAAATTATCTCTGAGTTGAAAACAAAATTGAACAACCATCCTCATTATATCATTTTACAAGACAATAATAAGGACCAAGAATCTTTTCTGATTTGTTTGAGTCTTGAGCTTATGCATGATTGGATTGGATCTATTGTGAACTTTGGCTTGGCTTCGCGGACGAAGATTTATGGAGGGGGTAAAAAGTCCACATCAGCTGCAGGCTCGTTTGTGGCTGACCAGTCCGATGTGGGACAGGCAGACACGATTGCAGCGGTTGCAAGGGAAAATTGGTTGGTTGGGGTTGGGTGTTGGGTTTTTCCTCCTTTGCCTTTTGTCAGTGAGGTGGGCTCTGCGGTCTTCTTCAAAGGAGGCTGCTGCCCGCCAAACTGTGAGGCGCCAAGATGCACGGTTTGAGGCGTTATCAGCCCACTGGCGGTGGTCAATGTGGCAGGCACCAAGAGATTTCTTTAGGCAGTCCTTGTACCTTTTCTTTGGTGCACCTCTGTCACGGTGGCCAGTGGAGAGCTCGCCATATAATACGATCTTGGGAAGGCGATGGTCCTCCATTCTGGAGACGTGACCCATCCAGCGCAGCTGGATCTTCAGCAGCGTGGACTATGATACAAACCACTCAGCTGAGATCAACTAATTCAGATGAGACTGAGAACACTGCTGCATTTACATACCTAGTTTCTGACTATCCACTAAAACTGGTTTTGAAACTGCACCCCCCCCCCCCCCCCCCAACTCACATTTCACCTTAAGCAATCTCTAAGCTATAGGTGCTCTGTGATTAGTAAGGGATGGCTTAAGGTGGTATGGGGGTGGAAAGAAAAAGGTTGAAAACTACTGTTTTGATCGTCCCTAATTGACTTGTTATGTGCACGGTTTCATAACTGCAAAGAAAATGGGTCAATGACAATTTTTCTCAAGCAACATATTTCAGTAGCCATTGGGTCAAGAGCAGTGATTCTCCACCTTCCCTTCCCACTCACATTGCACCTTAAGCCATCCCTTACTAATCACAAAGCAATGATAACTTAGGCATTGCTTAAGGTGGAATGTGAGTTTAGAGGGGCAGTTAGAAAACCACTGCACAAAGATAATTAGACAAGAAATCCTGAGGCTGGTTCATTAAAGTGGCACTTTTTTTGAAGTGATTTCTTTATAAATCATGAAAATACCACAATGAAATTATAAATTTTATGACTGTGATTTAATGTGCATAGCTAAAGCTGCTGGTTACAATTAACCCTAAGGAAAATTATATTTTTTTTAATTTACAGCACTTGAGCTGCACTGCACTTCTATTCCTTAATTACAATTGAAAGCTGACATTTAATATTCCATTAAAATAAGGACTCAAATTCACTACTGAATATAAGGTTTGACCCAAACTAAATCTAAATTCACTTGCAAGTTACAGTTTTGAAAACTAGATGTTTTTATCTGTACACATCTTAAATGTTCTGGGAAAAAATTTTAAGAAACATAAAAAAAAATCCACACAATTCTCATTTAAAGAATTCATGTTGATCTAATTCATACTGCTAATTTAATGGAAGTTCTTATGTATAAACTGGGTAATACTGCTATCAGAATTGAGATATTTAATTTGAATGTGGTGAATGTCAATCAATTAATGTTACTAGAAATAACTTCTGTTCTTGGATACATTCAAAAGCATCCATTATGACTAATGAATAAATATTATGTCTCAAATCATACATGAGAAGCATGTTCATTATGTTCAGCAGGTACAAACATTGGTTGCACATGCCAGGAACATGCAGAAAGGACAGTCTGCAATGTCAATTTTTACACAATACCAAATGCTTGTGCCAAGTTGCATGTCAGCAATATTCCTGACACCATGTGAGAAGCATGCATGAGATATCCTCAGATACTAGCCATAGACCCCTCCTCACCAATCACTTCTCCCCATTCAATCCTGTCCCATCTTGTCACTGACAAACCACCAGACATTGTGACTCTTGTGATTCATGAAGAACATAAAAGGCAATAGCAGGGCAAAGGCTAATCAATCCCTCAGGGTTTCTCTGCTATTTAACGAACTCATGGTGATCAAATCTTGGTCTCAATCTTCTGCACTCTCCCAACACT